>NC_083328.1:62002384-62693692 GCF_963455315.2 Globicephala melas | reverse complement strand
ACTCCATTTAAAGTTATAAAATATTGGCTGTGTTCCCTGTGCTCTACAATATATCCTTGTAGCTTATTTATTTTATACATAGTAGTTTGTGAACAATACCATTTATTTTTTGTGGAAATATTTGTAAGTGTGAAAACGTGTAAAAATAATAAACAGAGTTCAAAATAATGGTTACGTCTTGGGGGGGAATGAAGTGAATGCAACTAGGTAGGGATACACAAGGACCTTCAGCTATATTTGAAATATTTTATGTCTTGAAAACATCTGTGGCAATTTCTGATTGATAAAACTTGAGTGGTAGGCGTTTTTTTTAGGCAAAATGGGGCATATGAGCAAAGGTGGAGAGTAAGAATAGTGGTCCTCAAAGGGTTTAATCCTCAAACCAATCCTATGAGGTAGATTAGATTAGTCCCATTTGACAGAAGAGCAGACAAAGACTTAGGTTCCATGACTTACCTAGGGTTGTGCAGCTGCGAATTGTGGAGCTGGGATTTGAACCTAAGCGGTCTAGCTACCAAGCCCCATTCTTAGGGGAATGCAAAAGAGCAGTACATCCAATCTCAAATGAACTGAGCATGGGGATTGTTTTATTTGTGTCTTTGTAGGAAATGATCCGACTAGATGAAGTCCCCAATCTGAGTTCCTTAGTATCCAATTTCGATCAGCAGCAGCTTGCTAATTTCTGCCGGATTCTGGCTGTCACCATTTCAGAGATGGATACAGGGAATGATGACAAGCATACGCTTCTGGCCAAAAATGCTCAGCAGAAGAAGAGCTTGAGCTTGGGGCCTTCTGCAGCTGAAATCAACCAAGGTAAAGTCTCTAAGTTGTCAGAATTTTGACATTGTAGTTCCGAGGTCCCTTCCTAACTCATCTAGCTTTTTCAGTATTTCTAGAGATTTGATCCATGTGAGGGCTCCTTGGGTCCACTTAAGAGTATGTAAAATTCTATATCTATGTATCTCTTCATTATTTTGGGGGACCAAGTCCATAGCCATCAGACTTTTTAATAGATCCAGAACCTCAAAAAAGTTAAGAACCATTATTTATCAGAATTCAAATTACATACGTTTTCTTCCACTGAGCCTTCCTTTATCCCTATATAATAAATATAGATATATGAGATAGATATATGGAATATATATATAGAGAGAGAGAGAGGGGAGAGAGGAGAGAGATACAGTCATACATCTGAGATACTGGGAGTTGGGTACCAGTATCTGTGACACTGCGATAAAGCGCATATTACAATGGAGTCACACAAACTTTTTGGTTTCCCAGTGCATATAAAAGTTATGGTTACACTATATCATAGTCCTATTATGTGCAATAGCATTACATCTAAAAAAAGTACATACTTTAATTAAAAAAATACTTCATTGATTAAAGAGCTACCCATCATCTGAGCCTTCCAAGAGTCTTAAATAATCTCTTTGCCTCCATGTTGATGGCTGCTGACTCATAAGGGTGGTGATTGCTGAAGCTTCGGTGGCTGCGGCGATGTCTTAAAATAAGACAACAGTGAAGTCTGCCACATTCATTGACTCCTGCTTTCATGAAGGATTTCTCTGTAGCAGGCAATGCTGTTTGATAGCATTTTACCCACAGTAGAACATCCTTCAAAATTAGAGTCAGTCTTCTCAAACCCTGCTGTTTTATCAACTAAGTTTATATAATATTCTAAATCCTTTGTCATTTCAACCTTTTTTTATTGAAGTATAGTTGATTTACAATGTTGTGTTAGTTTCTGCTTTCCAGCAAAGTGATTCAGTTATTTATATGTACACATTCTTTTTTTTTTTTTTTTGCGGTATGCGGGCCTCTCACTGTTGTGGCCTCTCCGTTGTGGAGCACAGGCTCCGGAAGCGCAGGCTCTCAGCGGCCATGGCTCACGGGCCCAGCCGCTCCACGGCATGTGGGATCTTCCCGGACCGGGGCATGAACCCGCATCCCCTGCGTCAGCAGGCGGACTCTCAACCACTGCGCCACCAGGGAAGCCCTGCATTCTTTTTTATAGTCTTTTCCATTATGATTTATCACAGGATATTGAATATAGTTCCCTGTGCTATACAGTAGGACCTTGTTGTTTTATCCATTCCATATATAATAGTTTGCAACTGCTAATCCCCAACTCCCGAACCATCCCTCTCCCACCGGCCCCTCCCCCTTGACTGTTGATTGCATCAACAGTCTTCCAGCATCTTTGCCAGGAGTAGATTCTATCTCAAGAAGCCCTTTCTTTGTTCATCCATACTCTTCATCTGTTAAAGTTTTATCATAAGATTGCATCAATTCAGTCCCATCTTCAAGCTCCACTTCTAATTCTGTTTCTCTGCCTGTTTCCACCACGTCTGCAGTTACTTCCTCCACTAAAGTCTTGAACCCCTCAAAGTCATCCATGAGGGTTGGAATGAACTTTGTCCAAATTCCTGTTAATGTTGATACTTTGACCTCTTCCCATGAATCATGAATGTCCCTCTATGGCATCTAGAACGGTGAATCCTTTCCAGAAGGTCCTTGTAGGGTTTTTACCCCCATCCTCCTTTCTTGTGACTTTGGGGGAGTTCTCATTTTACTAAATCATAAATACTACATTTTTAAAAACATGAATTTTATTATAACTAAATTATACCTCAAACCTAGTTTAAGCACGTGCATACACCTACACTGACAAAAGCTAACGTTTGTTAAGCTCCTGTGTGTGCAAACATTGAGCTAACTGCTTTACCTAGGAGTGATTTTGTTTTAATCCTCCAAGCAGCCCTTGTGAAATAGAGATTAGCATCCCCATTGCACAGCTTGGGGAAACTGAGGGTCATACAGTTTCAGTAATGGATACCTGTGTGTGCTGAGGTACTAAGTAACTTTCATCTTGTAGTTTCCCCTTTAGAGAATCTATTCTGGCAGGTTAGTTTTATCCTGTTGGTATCGATTACCTTCATGGACCTGTTTGTAAGCTGACAAGTAAAACCACCATTACCCATCATCCTTGGGGAATGAGGTATTCTAGTCAGTTGGGTTTTTAATTAACTGAGGGTTAACCCCAAGCCTAGTTTTCATTGATTTGGGGGATTGAAAAAAGGAAGGCTTTATAAAATGTCAAGGTTCACTTTCATACCTGTGTGGCTAACCCATGAGATTATCTACGTGTGATGTCAGCTTATAGCTTTTGGGATAAAGCTTTATTAAATGTTGTATTTTAGCATATGTTGTTGTACGGGGTCTAGTTCTTCTTGACTCTCTGACCATAATTCCTATCTCCTTGTCCCCCCACCTCACACACATTTTTCTCCAGTCAAATGCCCCAAGGTGAACATAATTAAATTACAAGTGGATGAGAAAGATCTTAGTCCTTAGTGTTGTCTATCTTTAATTGAACTCCAGTACTGAATACTTTTATTTTTTTATTCCTTTAATTAATTTTTATTGGAGTATAGTTGATTTACAGTGTTGTGTTAGTTTCTGCTGTACAGCAAAGTGAATCAGTTATACATATATCCACTTTTTTTTTTAGATTCTTTTCCCATAAAGGTCATTACAGAGTATTGAGTAGAGTTCCCTGTACTATACAGTAGGTTCTTATTAGTTATCTATTTTATATATACTAGTGTGTATATGTCAATCCAAAGCTCCCAATTTATCCCTCCCCCCATCCCCTTGTAACCGTAAGTTTATTTTCTACATCTGTGACTCTATTTCTGTTTTGTAAATAAGTTCACTTGTACCATTTTTTTAGATTCCACATGTAAGCGATATCATATGATATTTGTCTTTCTCTGTCTGACTTACTTCACTCAGTATGACAATCTCTAGGTCCATCCATGTCACTGCCAATGGCATTATTTCATTCTTTTGTGTGGCTGAGTAATACTCCATTGTACATATGTACCACATCTTCTTTATCCATCCATCCATTGATGGACATGTAGGTTGCTTCCATGTCCTGGCTGTTGTAAATAGTGCTGCAATGAACATTGGGGTGCATGTGTCTTTTCAAATTATGGTTTTCTCTGGATATATGCCCAGGAGTGGGATTGCTCTATTTTTAGTTTTTTAAGGAAATAGAGGTATGTGTAATAGTCAGCTTTGAATGTCATAACAGGATAGCACAGACTGGGTGGCTTAAACAGCAGAAATCAGTTTCTCACAGTTTTGGAGGCTAGAGGTCCAAGATTAAAGTGCCATCAGCAGTGGTTTTTTGTGAGGCCTCTCTTCCTGGCTTGCAGATGGCCACCTTCTCACCGTGTCCTCATGTGTCCTTTTCTCTGTACATGCACAAAGAGAGCTCTGGTGTCTCTTCCTCTTATGTAAGGACACCAATTCCTATCAGATTAGGGCCCCAGTCTTACGACCTCATTTAATTACCGCCCTAAAGGCTCTGTCTCCAGATATAGTCATATTGTGGATTAAGACTTCAACATATGAATTTCAGGGGGGACACAATTCAATCCATTTTAGTATGGAAAGCTGAAGTGTGTAGGGTGTTGCCGAAAAGTTTTTGTTTTGTTTTTAATAAACTGCCGCTGTGAAATAGTTTTCTTGGCCAGCAAAATGATGTCTTATGCTATCTTCCTGGAGCTTAGATAATAAAAATGTTAGAGAACTTCTTAGACTTCTCAGAAAGTACCAGTTATCTCTTCTGTTGATTCAGATAAGAACAAATGGATCCATCTGCAGGGAAAACATCACTCACAATGTTAGTCAGATGTAGGTGAAGCCACAGGCCTGGTAATTATCAATTTATAGGTGACACCTATATATGCTGATTTACACAGCATATGAACTAATTCAGAATCATCTCAGAGAGCTGGAAAGCAGAGCCTAAACTGCAACAGGAAAATTTACAGGAGTATTTGGGAAATACTAACGTTTTTAACAAATAAGAGGAGAGAAGAGGTCTGCTTTTGCAGAAATTATTGGAAGTTGTGGGTGTTTTAGCTGTCAACCTGTTTAACGTTAACCAGCAGTGCATGTGGTAGCTACTGATAAAGCTGTGAGAAGTACAAAGACCGTACGATGCTGGGGTGCCAGTCCCCTGAGATTGTGTATAAGTTGGTGAATATAATGGGCCAGTGAGTTGTTCCTGGGGAGAGAATCCAAAACTTTCATCAGCTTTTCAAGAGATGAGTGACTAGCAAAAGCTCAGGAATATCTGGGGTGGAAGTCAGTCTCAGAACCCTGAATACTGGGTAGGTTACATCTGAAGGTCTGTGTTTAGTGTGCAGGGTGTGAAGACTAGGTCTTAGGAACTGCCCTGTGAGGAACAGTTAGAGAAACTGGAGCTATTTACCTGGAGAAACGAGGTGTGACTAAAAATCCATCTTTTTGAAATTTTTCAAAATTAGAAATTTTTAGAAATCCAAACTCTTCATTTATTTAGTTTATTTTGGGGGGAAAAATTATAGTTTTTGTTTGTTTGTTTGTTTTAACTTCACAAACTACAGAGGAACAGCAGGTGTACGGTAGAAAGTTTGTTCCCATCCCAGTGGTGACCTATTACCAGTTTCTCATTTGTCTCTCCAGGGATACTCTGTACGTGACCAGTTACGGGGTGGAGGAGGGAAGAAGAGAAGACTGGCTCCTTTCTGTTTGTACTGATGGTGATGTAAAATAAGCACCATTCTGCCCCTGGCGCTTTTCACTTAACTTTGTCTTGCAAAGCATCCGTTCCAGTACATACAGAATTATCTGATTCCTTTTTACAACTGGATAGTATTCTAGTATATGGGCGTAGCATAATTTATTTAACCAGTCCCCTGGTGATGGAAATTTGGTTTACCTCAAGTCTTTTTTCCTACAAATAACAGCCTTGTGTATGGGGTTTAATGTGCTGGATATTTGCCTTTTAAACTTTGATAGTTATTAACAGATTTACCTTCCATAGAAATTACTAGTTCATCTTTCCACCCTGTATACCCTTCCCAGTACAGGGCCTTTTTCAACTTCTTGATATTTGTCAAACTTGATAAGGAAAAAAATGGTATCTCAAAAAAAAATATCTCAGTATGTTTTTTTTTAATTGAGGTGAAAGTCACATTAAAAAAATCAACCATTTAATTCAGTGATTTATAGTACATGTACAATTTGTGCAGCCACCATCTAGTTCCAAAACATTTTCATCACCCCAAAAGGAAACCCTGTACACATTCAGCAGTTATTCTTCATTACCCCCAACCCCTGGCAACCATCTGCTTTCTGTTGGTGGATTTATCTATTCTGGGTATTTCATATAAATGAAATTTTAAAAATGTGATCTTTTGTATCACATATCATACCTCTTTCACTTATCGTGATGTTTTTGAGGTTCATCAGTGCTGTTGCATGTCAGTATTTCATTCTTTTTTATGGCTGAATAATCTTTGTGTGTACATACCAATTTGTGAAACGTGTACATACCAATTTGTGAAACACTGATGGACATTCGGGTTATTTCCACCTTTTGACTGTTGTGAATAGTGCTTCTCTGAACACATGCATACACAGGTATTTGTTTGAGCACCTGTTTTCACTTCTTTTGGGTGTGAACTTAGGATGGAATTGCTAGGCCATGTGGTAATTCTATATTTAACTTTTTGAGGAGAAGTTAATTTCAGTGTAGTTCAGTGTAGTGGTTTTTTTTTTTTAAGATTGTTTTGATTTGGACCATTTTTAAAGTCTTTATTGAACTTGTTACAATATTGCTTCTGTATTATGTTTTGGTTTTTTGGCCATGAGGCATGTGGGATCCCAACTCCCCGACCAGGGATTGAACCCACAGCCCCTGCATTGGAAGGCATAGTCCCAACCACTGGACCACCAGGGAGGTCCCTCAGTGTAGTTTAATTCACCTTTTTTTATTAATGCAGTCACACATTATTTTATAGTCACTCGCTAATTTATAGCGAATGGAGAGGGGGCTAAGATGATTTGCCAAGCTCTGTGCTGGCACTAAATTCATATGACTTCATATAATCCTCCTAACTACTTTGTTTTTATTTATTTTATTTTTAAAGAATTTTCTTTAATGTTGTATTCTTTTAAGGTTTACTTTAAAATTTTTTATTATGGGAAACTTCACACATATAAAAGCAGAGACATATATATGACAGTGTAATGATCCCTATTTACCTACTACCTACCTTCAACAGTTATCAACTGATGGCCTGTCTTTTTTTTTTTTTTTGCGGTACGCGGGCCTCTAACTGTTGTGGCCTCTCCTGTTGCGGAGCACAGGCTCTGGACGTGCAGGCTCAGCGGCCATGGCTTACGGGCCTAGCTGCTCCGCAGCATGTGGGATCTTCCCGGACCAGCGTTCGAACCTGTGTTCTCTGCATCGGCAGGCGGATTCTCAACCACTGCACCACCAGGGAAGCCCCTGCTGGCCTGTCTTTATCTCTACCCTCATTTACTCCTACCGTCCTCACTTTGGATTATTTTGAAGCATATCCCAGACATTGTAAGATTTCACTTGCATACATTTCAGTGTTTCTATAAGATAATTACTCTTTAAACCATATTGTACACTCCCAAATTAATATCTTGATATTTTGAAATATCTAGTTATTTATTAATTTTTGATTCAATGATACATTTACATGATTCAGAAAATCTACAAATTCAAAAAGTTGTTCACTGAAAAGTACCCCTCCCACTGTATTCCCAGTGGCGTTATTCTCTTTGCCTTTGGCAAACCAGTTTTCTATCCTTAAGAAGATTTAATGCATACACAAGCAAATACGTACAGGCGTTAGCTTTATTTTAAAGAAGGTTAAATTTTGGAGCCAAGATTTGAACCTGGATTCCCTGCCTTCAAAGTTTATTATGTTCTTTATGCTGACCAGAATTTCTGTCTTACTCATCATTGTCAGTAAAATGTGACTGGTGCAAATAGGAGCCGGGTAATTATTCAGTTTCTTTCTTTACCTTAAAAAAATAGAAAGAAAGAAAGAAAAGGCTTATCTTTTTCTTCCTGCTAGTATGTGTGTGTTATAGGAAAATCAAACCATAGTTAAGTAGTTTTTGTTTGTTTGTTTGTTTTTTGCGGTATGCAGGCCTCTCACTGTTGTGGCCTCTCCTGTTGCGGAGCACAGGCTCCGGACGCGCAGGCTCAGCGGCCATGGCTCACGAGCCTAGCCGCTCCGTGGCATGTGGGATCTTCCCGGACTGGGGCATGAACCCATGTCCCCTGCATCGGCAGGCAGACTCTCAACCACTGCGCCACCAGGGAAGCCCCAGTTAAGTAGTTTTAAAAGAAGCATTTATATCCTCTCCTACTCAGGAACAGCCACAGTGAATACCTTGGTATATATCCTTCTGTTCTTTATCTGTGTATATGTATATTACGTGCATATTTTAAAGAAGAAAACTTTAAAAATTTTAAAGAAAATGGGCTTAAGCCAATACTGTTTAGTAATTTACTTCCTTGGGGCTTCCCTGGTGGCACAGTGGTTAAGAATCCGCCTGCCAGTGCAGGGGGCACAGATTCGATCCCTAGTCTGGGAAGATCCCTCATGCCGCGGAGCAGCTAAGCCCATATGCCACAACTACTGAGCCTGCACTCTAGAGCCTGCAAGCCACAACTGCTGAGCCCGTGTGCCACAACTACTGAATGAAACCCACGCGCCTAGAGCTCATGCTCCACAACTACAACAAGAGAAGCCACCGCAATGAGAAGCCCGCGCACTGCAAGGAAGAGTAGCCCTTGCTCACCACAACTAGAGAGAGCCCACACACAGCAACGAAGACCCAACACAGCCAAAAAATAAATAAATAAATAAATTTTTATAAAAATCACTAAAATAATAATAATAATTTACTTCCTTAACAAGTAAATTCAAACATCTTTCTGGAGTTGCTGTATAAAGATGTGTGTGTCATTGTTCTTAGTGTCTGTGTGTTGTATTCCACTGCATGGATGTATCATTTAATCAGTATGCTATTAATGAACATATAGTTATCTCTACCTTTTTGCTGTTATAGAAACCACACCAGTGAACCTCTCTATACAGATATCTATGTATATATAATTAGTTATTTCTTTATGGTAATTCCCCAGAAATGGACCTCCTACCTCAGAGACACACAGATTTACGGCGTAAAGGTTATTCTAGTTTATATTCCCACCAGTAGATATGAGTCTGTTTCCCTGCAGCTGCTAAAATTGAATTTGTTTTTATAACTTTATTACTGTTTTACCTTGGGTTGGCATTTCATTTTAAAGGGAAGCTCTGACTAACTGCTGTCAGATTAAGGTGAGAAGCTGGTTGTTTGTTGAGTGCTTTAGAGCTGGTCTCTGTTTTGACATTTCCTCTTTTGTTCTTTCCTCGACAGCGGCCCTTCTCAGCATCCCTGGCTTTGTCGAGCGGCTTTGCAAGCTGGCAACTCGAAAGGTGTCAGAGTCAACGGGCACAGCCAGCTTCCTTCAGGAGTTGGAGGAGTGGTACACCTGGCTAGACAATGCTTTGGTGCTAGATGCCCTGATGCGAGTGGCTAATGAGGAATCCGAGCACAATCAAGGTACTCGGGATGGGTCTCCTGAGAGGTGGGGAGCATTCCTTTGGGTTCCTAGAGCCATTCTTGAACTCTTTTCCAAGCAGAATAAGTTGAAATTTGCTCAAAGTAGAATTTCCCTCAGGGCAGTCCTGGATCATGATGGTTAAGACTTTTGATAGCCAGTGACAGAACCTCTTTGAGCTCCCTTAAAGCAGACCTGATTTCAGGGACAGGGGCTTTGCTGCAGAACCCAAGAAATCAACTGGAAACATTACTGGAGCATTTCTAGGAACCCAGAGGGTTCTTTCTCTGTTTCCACTTCTTTCTACATGTTTCTTTAGTCTTATCTTTCCTCCGTTCTGACAAGTAGACTGCCTAGTAAATGTGTGTACTCCTAGTCTCAGCTCCAGCTCCTTGGTGAACTACGGTGGCCTGTTTTGGGTGAGGTGCTCAACCCAAAGCATTTGACTCTGGGGTCAAATTGTACAAACCCAGGAATTCCCACTGGAATCATGCAGATAAAAGTGAAGGGAGGAGTTTCGTTCCTGGGATGGCAGTGTGTGGAGCTCCGTGGACCTGCTTGGTCAGTGAAACTAAACAAACCCTGTGTACAACAGCAGCAACAACAAACATCCACGTGAAGTCTGTGGAAGTTGTTCTCAGAGTGTACAGCAAGTGGGGAAGCATTTCTTCTAGAAAATCGACTAAAATTTAGTGAGAACATTGAGAGCCTATGACACTAGAGTTTCTGCTTGATGCAGGTTCCACTCTGGACAGGTGTGGCCTAAAAGACAGGGCTCCCTCAGCTTCCAAACAAGGAATACAGAATCTCACTGGAAGAGGCAGGCTACCAGTTTTTCTCATCCCTTCCAGCTCCGAGTGGAGGAGGCTAAATTCTTGATGAATATAGCCAAGAGGGCAGGGGCTCCTTTCTTTCTCCCTCCCCTCCCCTCCCCTCCCTCCCTCCCTCCCTCCCTCCCTCCCTCCATCCCTTTTCTCAACTTTCTTGAGATATAATCAACACATAATATTGCGTAAGTTTGAATTGTACAATGTGTTGATTTTATACATTTATATATTGTAGAATGATTACCACTGTAGCAGTAGCTAACACCTCTATCCCATCACGTAATTACCATTTCTTTTTTTCTGGTGAGAATATTTAAGATCTGTTCTCTTAGCAACATTCAATTATATGATATAGTATTATTGGCTATAATAACCATCCTATACACTGGATACTCAGAATTTGTTAATCTTATAACTGGAAGTTTGTGTTCTTTGACCAGTAACTCCCCATTTCTCCCCACCCCACCCCACCACTAGTAACCACCACTAGCTGTTTCTCTGAGCTTTTTTAGATTCTACATTAAATGATATCATACAGTATTTGTCTTTCTCTGACTTATTTGATTTAGCATAATGCCAGGGGCTCCTTCCCTCCACCCACCTCAATACTGTACTCATAGGACAGAAGCTCTACCCAGGCCCAGTAGGCCAAGAATTCTATGGCCCTTATTGCCCTTGCCCCAGCTCTCTTGTAGGACAGAGGTTCTACTATGTAGGGAGAGGCAAGCTGAGGAGGCTATAGAGGCTACCTATCCTGCTCAGAGTAATAGCACTGAGATTTTGCCAGGGGGAGAGGTAATAGGTAAGAACAGAATGTTGGGAAGTTTGAGCTCAAGGCCATTCTCAGAAACAGTGTAGATTTTGGTGGTAAGAAAATAAAAGGAGCTCTTTTTAATTGAGAACAAAAAGCCAAACCGTATGCCAGCTAGTTCACCAGAGAGAACCAAGGAAAGAGGTGGCTAAGAAGAACTTAAAGCTGAGGTCAAAACAAACCTCAGTCTCAAAAACTACCCCTGCCTGAATTTAATTGAATCAGACTTTGGAGCAATTTATGCCTCAAGGCATTGTCAGAAACAGTAGAGCATTCAGCCAGCAGTTAGTGGAGCCTGACAACTGAGTTTCATACTAGATGAGGCAGAAAGTTTAACAGAGATATCAAGGAAAGAGCCAGACAAAGAGAGCCCTGCTAAAACACTGTCATCCAGGGACACATGCCCAAGGCTGCGCTCTCTGCCAAATGGCCTCATCAGTCCTCAGAGAAATAGACTTTACTGAAATAGGCTAGCCAGGGCATTAAAACAAATAAACAAGAAAACAACCACAAGCCCTGAAAGAAGAAAGAGGGAAGAGTATCAAGAGTTGCTACAGTATTTACTTAAAATGTCCAGTTTTTAACAAAAATCGAGACATGCAAAGAAACAGGAAAGTATGACCAAAACGCAGGAGAAAGCAGGCAACAGAAATTGCCTGTGAGAGAGCCCACATACCAGAATTAACAAAGACTTCAAAGCAGCCATTATAAATATGGTCAAAGAACTAAAGGAAACTATCCTCAAAGAAGCAGTGATGACAATGTGTCATCAAATAGAGAATATTAATAATGAGATAAGAGATATAAAAAGCCAAATGGAAGTTCCAGAGATGAAAAATACAATAACTGGAATGAAAAGTTCACTGAGAGGAGAAAGGAACAGAAAAAAATAGAAATAATAGCTGAAAACTTCCCAAATATGATTAATGTACACATCTGAGAAGTTCAAAGAACTGCAAGTAGAATAAACTCAAAAGATTTACACCCATTCACATCATAATGAAAATGCTGACAGAGAAAATCTGGAAAGTAGCAAGGGAAAAATGACTCATCATGTTCAAGAGTATCCCAGTAAGATTATCAGCTTACTTCTCATCAGAAATGATAGAGGCCAGAAGGGAGTGGGATGACATATTCAAAGTGCTGGGAAAAAACTCAGCCAAGAATTGCATCCAATAAAACCTTCTTTCAAAAATGAAGGTGAAATAAACAGCTTTCTAGATAAACAATAACTTAGGGAATTCACTACTAGCAGACCTGTCTTAGGAGAAATACTGGCTGAAAGCAAGTTACCTCAGCCAGTAATTCAAATTCACACAGCAAAAAAACGGAGGATCGGTGAAGGTAATTGTATAATAATAAAAGACAATATATGTGCATCTTTCTTCTCCTTAACTAATTTCAAAAGCAGTTGTATAAAACTATGTGTTTATAGTTACATTGTTGAACCTATAACATATAGAAATGTAATATATTTGACAATAACAGGTCAAAGAAGGTGGGTGGACCCAAAGTTGTAGTGGAGTAAGGAAATTGGACAAGGTGGTAACTCGAATTGACAGGAATCAGTGAAGAAAATCAAAATGGTAAATAAGAGGGTCACTATAGCAGACTCTGTAAATATTTACTTGCTCTCCTTTCTTTTCTCAGCTGCTTTAATGGACATAAAATTTTATAAAGTAATAATTATAACAGTGTATTGTGTAACAATGTATACAGTGTATTGTCCAGTATATTGTATTGTTTGGCTTTTAGCATATGTAGATGTAGTATGCATAATAATAGCACAAAAAGGGGGAAGAGGGAGCTCTGGGAGCCCTGGAATTACGTTAATTTATATCTGAAAAAGTCTGTCAAGTTAAGATGTATATGGCAGGCAAGCCTTGTAGCAACTGCTAAGAAAGTAACTTTAGAAATATAGTGAGAAACTCATTAAAGGAATTACAGTGTTATACTAGAAAATATTTACTTAATGCAAAAGAAAGTGTTAAAGGAAAACTAAAGGGGGCTTCCCTGGTGGCGCAGTGGTTGAGAGTCCACCTGCCGATGCAGGGGACGCAGGTTTGTGCCCCGGTCCGGGAAGATCCCACATGCCGCAGAGCGGCTGGGCCCGTGAGCCATGGCCGCTGAGCCTGTGCATCCGGAGCCTGTGCTCCACAACAGGAGAGGCCACAACAGGGAGAGGCCTGCGTACTGCAAAAAAAAAAAAAAAAAAAACCTAGAGGAATTTTAAAAAGTGAGCTATATAGAAGACAAAAAGTAAAAGGCAGAAGTAAATCCAACTTTGTCAGTAATAACATTAAATGTGAATGGATTAAATAATTCATTCAAAAAACAGATTGTCATGTTGGATTTTTTAAAAAAGATCCAATTATTTACAGCCTACAGGATACACATTTTCTATTCAAAGGTAGAAATAGGTTGAAAGTAAATGACAGAAGAAGATGTATCATGCAAAGGACAACCATAAGAAAACTGTAGTGGCTACTAAGAGTACTAAGAGTGACTTTAAAACAAAAATGTTATCAGAGATTTAAAAAATAGATTTTATAATAATATAAAAGGGTGAATCTATCAAGATATAACAGCGTGTGTATCTAACAACAGAGCCAAAAATAAGTAAATGAAGCAAACCCAACAGATTCAAAGAGAGAAATAGGCAGTTCAACATAATAGTTGGAGACTTTAATAACCCATTTTCAATAGTGGACAACTATATAGAGGATCAGCAAGGAAATAGAAGACTTGAGCCACACTGTAAGCCAACTAGACTAAACTGATATATATATAGAACACTGCACCCAACAACTGTAGAGAACATATTCTTCTCAAGTACACATGGAATGTTCTCCAGGATGGACCATATGCTAGGCCTTAAAAAAAAAAAGAACAACTCAGGAAAGTTAAAAGGATTAAAATTGTACAAAATAAGTACTCCAGTCGCAAGGGAGAGATATTAGAAATTAATAGCAGAAAGAAATTTGGGAAATTCACAGATGTATGGAAATTAAGCAGTACACTTGTAAATAACTGATGGTTCAAAGATAAAATCACAAAGGAAACTAGAAGATATTTTGAGATGAATGAAAATGAAAGCACAACATACCAAACTTATGGAATGCAGCTAAAGGATGCTTATAAATTTATAGCTGTAAATGCCTACGTTTAAAAAGAGCTCAAAAAATAACCTAACTTACTGCCTTAAATCATTGAAAAAAGAAGAGCAAACTATATTCCCAAAGCAAACAGAAGAAATAATAGGATTGGACTGGAAATTAATGAAATAGAGAATAGAAAAACAATAGAGAAAATCCACAAAACCAAAAGCTGGTGCTTTGAAAAGGTCAACAAAATTGACAAACCTTTAGCTACACTGACCAAGCAAAAAAGGGACAAGTTCAAATTACTAAAATCAGGAATGAAAGAGGGTATATTATAACCAACCTTACAAATATTTTTAAAAAGGACTCTGAGAGAATACTGTAAACAACTGTATGCCAATAAATTAGATAACCTGGATGAAATGGAAGAATTATAAGAAAGATACAAACTCCTGCAACTGACTCAAGAAGAAATAGAAAAACTGAACAGACCTATAACAAGAGATTACATTAGTGATGAAAAACTACCCCAAAGACAAACCCTGGCCCAAAAGGCTTCACTGGTTAATTCTACCAACCATTTAAAGAAGTAACACCAGTACATCACAGACTTCCGTAAAATAGAAGAGGAAAGAACTTTGCTTAACTCATTCTATGAAGCCATATTACCCTGATACCAAAACGAGACCAAAAGAAAAAAAGACATCACAAGGAAATTACAGACTAATGTGTCTTACAAGTATAGATGCAAAACAGCTCAACAAAATACTAGCAAACAAAGTACAGCAGCAAAAACGGATTATATACCTGATCAAGTGTATATACATAATTAAGTGGGATTTATGCAAGGTTGGCTCAGTATATGAAAATCAATTTAATATAGCATATCAATAGAACAAAGGACAAAAACTATATGATTATCAATAGATGCAAAAAAAGCATTTGATAAAATCCATCTTCATGATAAAAACATTTAAACTCGGAATAGAAGGGAATTCCTCAACCTGTTAAAAAGCATCTACAGAAAACCCACAACCAACATTATACGTGACAGCTGAAGACTGAAAAGCTTTTCCCTCACTAAGATCAGAACAAGACAAAGATATCTGCTCTTACCACTTGTATTCAACATTGTACTGGAGGTTCTGGCTAGGTAGTTAGGCAAGAAAAAGAAATAAAAGGCGTCCACATTAGGAAGAAGTAAAACTATCTCTAGTCACAGATGATGTGATCTTTTATATAGAAAAACCTAAGGATCCACTGAAACACCGCTAAACCAATAAACAAGTTCATTCAACACAGTTTCAGGATGGAAGATCAGTATACAAAAATCACTTGTATTTCTACACAGTAGCAATGAACAGACCAAAAATGAACTTAAAACAATTTCATTTAAAGGAGCATCAAAAAAGAATAAAATACTTAGTGATAAATTTAGCAAAGAAATATAAAACTTATACTCTGAATTCAAAGTGCAAAACGTCACTGTTACTGAAAGAAAGAAAACCTAAATGAATGTAAAGACAGCTTATGTTCATGAATCAGAAGAGTCAGTATTGTTAAAGTAGCAATATTTCACACCTTGATCTGCAGATCTATCTACAGATTCAACATGGTCCGTATCACAATCCCCTCTGGCTTTTTTGCAGAAATGGACTAGCTGGTCCTAAAATTCATTTGGAAATGCAAGGGGCCCAAAATAGCCAGGACAATCTTGAAGAAGAAGAACAAACATGGAGGACTTACATTTCCTAATTTTTCAACTTAGTACAAAGCTGTAGTAATCAAGACAGTGTGCTACTGGCATAAAGAGAGACATATACAATGAAATAGAATTGAGAGTTCAAAAATAAATGCTCACTTATGTGGTCGGTTGATTTTCAGCAAGAGTGCCAAGACCATTCAGTTGGGGAAACAATAGTCTTTTCCACAAATGGTACTGGGACCATTAGCCGTACACATGCAAAAGAATGAAGTGGACCCCCCTACCTCACATATATAAAAATGAACTCAAAAGGATCAAAGACCTAAATGTAAGAGCTAATCCTATAAAACGCTTAGAAGAAAACAGGGATAAATCTTTATGACTTTGGATTTGGTGGTGGTTTCTTAGATGACACTAAAGCACAGGCAGCCAAATGAAAAATAGGTAAATTGGACTTCATTAAAATTAAAACCTTTCGTGCTTCAAAAAACACCATCAAGAAAGTGAAACGCCGGAATGGGAGAACATTTTTGGAGGGTGGAGAACATTTTTGCCAACCATATATCTAATAAGGTACTTGTATCTAGGAGGTATAAAGAACTCCTACAGCTCCACAATGAAAAGACAACCCATTTCAAATTATGGGCAAAAGATCTGAATAGACTTTCTCCAAAGAAGATATAAGAAAGCCAGCAAGCACATGAAAACATGCTCAGCATCATTAGCCATCAGGGAAATGCAAATCCAACCCACAATCAGATACCACTCCACACCCACTAGGATGATTATCATCAAAAAGACACATAACATGGGGCTTCCCTGGTGGCGCAGTGGTTAAGAATCCGCCTGCCAATGTAGGGGAAAAGGATTCGAGCCCTGGCCTGGGAAGATCCCACATGCCGCAGAACAACTAAGCCCGTCCGCCACAACTACTGAGCCTGCGCTCTAGAGCCCGCGAGCCACAACTACTGAGCCCACGCACCGCAACTGCTGTAGCCCACGTGCCTAGAGCCCGTGCCCCACAACGAGAGGCCACTGCAACGAGAAGTCCGCGCACCGCAACCAAGAGTAGCCCTGCTCGCCACAACTAGAGAAAACCCACGTGCAGCAACAAAGACCCAATGCAGCGAAAGATAAATTAATTTTAAAAAAGAGACAGATAACAGGTGTCGGCAAGGAGATGGAGAAATCAGAACCCTCATTCCCTGTTGGTGGGCATGCAAAATGGTGCAGCCACTGTGGAAAACAGTCTGTCAGGTACTCAAAAGGTTAAACATAGTTTCCGTATGACCTAGAAATTCCACTTGTAGGTATATACCCAAGAGAAATGAAAACATATGTTTACGCAAAAACTTAGACACGAATGTTCATAAGAGAAGATTTACTATAGCCAAAATATGGAAACAACTCAAATGTCCATCAACTGATGAATGGATAACAATGTGGTATATTGTATGTAATAGAATATTATACAGTAACTTAAAAAAATGAAATACTGTTACGTACTGCAACCTGAATGAACCTTGAAACCGTTGTGCTAGAAACAAAAAAACACAAGTTATATGATTCTATTTATATAAAATGTCCTGAATAGGCAGTTCCGTAGAGACAGAAAGTAGTCTAGTGGATGCCTGGAGCTGTAGGTGCTTGGCGGGAAATGGGGATTGACTGCTAATGTGAACAGGATTTCTTTTAGGGGTGATACAAATGCTCTAATATTGATTGTGGAGATGGCTGCACAATTCTGTGAATATATTAAAGGCCAATAAATTGTACGTTTGAAAGGGGTGAATTGTATGGCATGTGAATCATAGCTCAGAGCTGTTTTGTTTTTTTTTTAAAGTGAGTGTGCCCCAGGGTACAGTACAGATATATGGAGGGTGGTACCACTTTAATCAGTATTGTGGAGCTGAAGAGATTTGGAGGGAAGCACAGGCCTCTTAAACTAGTTTTTCTATCCTCATCCTTGGGAATCACGTTGTTACTAAGCTCTGGCCATTGCTTTCAGGACTGTGATTCGTGAAAATATTTATCCCAGAGAGTTTTTTGTCAGGCCTTTGCAAACCAGGCACCAAAAGTTGGCAGTGACTCGGCAGAGTCCAGGCTGCCTGCATCTCTCTTTCTCCACAGACGTTCATTACTGAGGAGGGCTCATGTGCCATCCGCCGCCCCTGCTCCTTCCACAGACGTCCTCTCCCGCAGTCCCCCCCAGACCCCCAAGCTAGGTGATGAGGACGCTGAGGCGCTGGAGGCTACATGGCAGGTGTGCAGCAGAGGCGCGATTCTGCGTGATAGCTCTTCAGATTCTCTTTACAAATCAGTTGACTCTTAAAGTGTTCTGGGAGCGGGGCCAAGGAGTCCCAACACATAAATTGAGTAATTATGGTTTTCCTCCCAACATGCAAGAAAAGATATGTGAATAGATAGAATTTTCTCAATTAGATTTTTTCCAGTAAACTTTTCTTAGTCTTTGCTGGCTGTCACTTTCATTGCCATTAAGAGCTTGCAGATTAAAAGGAAGAAAACATATAGCAAGCAAGCATTAGCAAAAACTCAGAGTTCGTTTTCTACTTCTGTTTAACACATACTTGTATGTTGGGTACGTGTGCCCTGCATTTTTTAAGCACTTTCAACATATTAAATCATTTAATCTTTGCAACGTTGGTAAGAGATAGGTACTGTTGCCATTATTTCTGTTTTACAGATGAGGATGGATACTGAAGCATAGACACATCAACAGACTTCCCCAAAGCCACCCAGCAGTCTGGCTCCGAGTCCTTAACCACTGTGCTGCACTGCCTCTCTGTCATGCTTCGTTCAGCAGCTGGTCATCTTTCAGCTTTTATATTAGTGATGTAACATGGCTGGAAAAAATAGTTCTAAGTCTGTAGGGTGGAGTAAGTTAGGTTTTTAGGTCATGATATCCCCGTACAGAAATCATAACTGCATGTGCCTCACCCGAATATATCTCATGACCACTGCTCTGTACCACATAGACTTGCTGGCCTTTTCAAAAGGCCTCTAGGGCAACAGTTCCAATAGGAACTTAAAAGGACCTTAGTAGTTACTGATTCATCCTTTCACCTTAAAGATGAGGAAAACTAAGGGGAAGTAAATCCTAAGGTCTCCTGACTCTGACCTTTTAAAATAATAGGGACCTAAGAGTGAGGCTTCCCAAGAATCAGGTGCTGGGCTCTCTTGTGTCCTCCTTCACTCCTCACAGGAGCTC
The DNA here is from genome assembly GCF_963455315.2 of Globicephala melas. Lineage (NCBI taxonomy): Eukaryota > Metazoa > Chordata > Mammalia > Artiodactyla > Delphinidae > Globicephala > Globicephala melas. Next base: position 62,674,526 of record NC_083328.1, on the reverse strand, counting down.
CAGCCGATCGCTGCAGCACTGCTTTTCTTCCCGTTTACAGAGCACTTGAAAGCCTGACGAGGAGGTGACTTGCTCAGGGTCACACAGCCAGCAAGTTGTCATTCCACAGCCCGCCCTCAGTCTTCATCCCTTTGCTCTGCCCCATTCCCGAGAGTACCCTCCACTGCAGCCTGCGTGACCCACTGAGACTTTTTTGTTAACTGGGTAGTAGAGGAAATGAGATGGTTTACCTAAAGCCCGAAACCCAATGCCTGACACATATTGTGTCCATGAATATTACGTAGCTTTTGCTGTTGTCACTAATAATGAAATAGGGTAAAATGAAAACCTGCTAGTAGATAATATCTGTATATTATCTGTATCATCTGTACAGATAGTATCTGTATCACTAGTATCGATTGTGATGCCTCGTCTGCCTTAGGAAACTTTCCATGACTGTTTGAAAAACAGGAGGGAAAAAAATCTTCAAAAAGCATCCATTTTAGTCCTTCAGCAGTGCCCCCTTGTGGCATCTAAGCAGAGGGACCAGGTACTTAAGAGTCCTTTGTGACCTGAAGAGAATTTGACACAGTTTGCTGCTGGACATGTGTCTGGGCACTTTCTCGGGGTGGGCGCGGTGGGTCCGGCGGTGGCAGGAGAAGGGATTTGGGGGCAGGGCATGGATCAGATTACTGGGTTGGCTGTGTCAGAGTATTTTTGCTGGGTGTTAAAAGCTGATGGGATACAATTGCAGAGTCCATGTTCCTAAGTTTCTAAGCTTCCCTGAACCCGGTGGCCTGGAGAGAGTTTTGTGGCTTTCAAAGTCTCTGTCACGGACTCAGGGCCCAGTCTGATGGCTCTGTTACCTCAGGTCTGTTCAGAGCAGGTTTGAGGGGCAGAAACGTGTTTCCTCACGAGCAGTGATTGAACCCTCTCTCCTGGTGGCTGTCTCAGCCTCCATTGTGCTCCCTCCTCCAGGGGCTTCGGAGGAAAATGGCCTGCCTCACACTTCACCTAGGACCCAGCTGCCTCAGTCAATGAAGATCATGCATGAGATCATGTACAAACTGGAAGTGCTCTATGTCCTCTGCGTGTTGCTGATGGGGCGCCAGCGAAACCAGGTGGGCCCTTCCGCCACGTCTCAGAGCAGGAGGAGCCGCGGGCAGACACTTCCCAGGCACCTGTTAGGCTGCCCCTCACAATGCCTCTGTCTCTGGCCAGCAAAGCGAGGGGTTGGCTCCCTTGTCCCTGTTTTACACATCAGGAAACCAGTCTGATTCCGGGGCTCATAGTCTTTCCACTGTACCTTGCTGTGGGCATCATTTCTAGACAGAGCATTGGTGCCCCGGGCAGGAGTGGGCGGCTTAGCCATGTTATCTGACCTTGTTAATGTGCAGAGTAAAGGGTGGGTGTCTGCCCTGTAGGTGCACTGGAGGAGTTGCCAGGCTGATGGGGACTTGGGGTGGTGGGTCGGAACTGTGTCAAGTTATGAAAACCAGGCAACTGCGGGGGGTCCAGCCATGCTGAGGTTCCTTGAACCTTGAAGCAGTTCCAGGAGGTAGGAGCAGGGAGGAGGGGGAGGGCTCTAGAAGTATGCAGCACTCCTCAAGATGCATAAGTGGCCCACTCGTGCTCCCTGCGCATTCTCCTAGCGGTGAAACGAGGCCTGGGGGGAGGGGTGGGCTAAGGGAAGCGGGAGCTGGGAGCTCAGCAGTCCTTGAGCACCTTTTTGAGTTAGGGACTGTACTCTCACACAGCTCTCTGTGAGGTGGGTGCAGTTATCACAAGTTTACAAGTGAGGAGCAATTTTAGAGAGGGCAGCAGGGAAAAGACTGGCTGAAAGATGACATCTGGCCCGGCAGCGTCCTGAAGAAAGCGAGGAAGCCAGGACTGCTAACCCTCAAGACGGCCTGCCAGGTAGAGGGAGCAGGCCCAGATGGGAAGTGGGTGCGAGCCTGCCTGGTGGGTTGGTGGAACAGTAGGGAAGCTGGGGGATGGACAGGAACCAGCAGCGAGGAGAGGTGGGCTGAGGGGTCACGCGGGGGCCAGGTCGCATTGGGCTTTCATAGGCCATTTAAGGGCTCTTGTGTTTATACTCTGAGTGAAATGGGAAGCCATCCTCTGGCTGCTGTGTGAAAGAGCTCACAGTAGCTAGGACCAGCATGTTTGTGGCAGGAGTGGTGAGAGGTGCTTGCATTCTGGATCTGTTTTGAAGGTAGAACAGGTAAGATTTGCTGATAGGTTAGATGTGGACATAAGGGGAGAGGAGTTAAAGGTAACTTCCTTACCTCTTTCCAAGCAGGTGGGAGGAATGGTTTGCCATGTATTGACATGGTTAAGACTGGTGGGTAAGGACTGGTGGGGCAGACGTCTGAAGGGAGGAAGGGGAGGAGTTCAGTTTGAACAAGTTAGGTTTAGGTGTCTGTTAGAATTGGCACTTGGCTTACCTGCACCTGGAGTTAGGGGAGAGGAGAGGCCTGGAGGTATAACTTTGGGCGTCGTCACCCTGTGGTTGGCATTTAAAACCAGGACGCTGGATGAGATCCTGCCCTGATGTCCACAGCACTGGGACTCCTTCCTTTAATATGGAATATATTTCTTATAAAAGATATTAGTCACAATATCTTACCTGTGTTGAGTGCTTTTTCTTTTTTGAGGCACTTTCATCGTCATTCATATTTGAATTTGAGGTTATTTGGTAAGTTATACAGCAGGTGGTGACCTCTACCCCACTTGATGCTTGTGAAAACAAAGATACAAAAAGGGCCCTGCTCTCAGTCATCTCAGGCATCGTGAGAGCCAGGATTTAAACTCTGCTGCCCTGACTCTTCTTTCTGTCCCCTCACCATGGCAGTTCCCTGCTCTCTGAGCCTTCCTGTTACCAAGTTTCTATGAATCATTGTGGTCTTTAGTTAAACTGTGATAACAGCCTCCACTTCCTTGGGAGGAACCATCAGCTGGCCTCAGAACCCTGCCTTCCTGAGAACCAGTGTTATGCTGGTGTGTCCTCATTTGCACAGTCAGCATTAACTGAGTTCCTACTGTGTGCTAGGCACTGTGGGAACATGGATTCACAGACCCCGCCTAGACCAGGACAGCAGGGGGAACAGTTTCCCCGGCCAGGTCCCCCAGAAGGCTCCTCCTTGGAGTGACCTTATTATTGTGCACTTGGGCCAGGTTCTCTGACCAGTCTTGGCTAAGTTGAAATCACTAGACTGGAAATGCTCACCAAATGTCATAAGTTCCATCCCTCTGGTGCTAATGAAAATAATCAATACAACAGTCATTTTTTCCAGCGCTTCCTGTAAGTCAGGCGCTGAGCTTCCCTCACATTACCTCATTCAGCCCTTTCAATAGCTTCATCAGCCCTCATTTTCCATCAAGGGACTCAGGCTTAAAGAAGAATGTTGCCCAGAGTCACAGCACTGTCAAGTTCTGGTCTCCCAAGATAAACACCAGCCTGTGGTGGACGGGGAAGGGACAGGCTTTCAGATCAGAACACCTGAGTTAGGGTGACATTTCCACCCCTGCCTTGGCCACATCGGTCCTGCTAAACTTTCCTTTCCTCTGTAAAATGGGAATTAGTAAGTACTGGGGCTGTGCTCTGGACTAGACATGTTTTCTGACTTTATCCTTACAACAGCCCTGAAAAGTAGTAATAGTTTTGTTTTATGTTATGTAAAAAATTATTTTAATAGGTCAGTAATTCACATAGTTCTGTATTAAAAGGTGTAAATGAGTATAAGTGAAGCCTTTCTCCCCTCTGATCCTGAACATTCAGGGTTCTCCCATGAAGCATCTAATTTTACCAGTTATTAATGTCTCCTTCTAGAGAGTTTAAAAGTATGTTTGTGCGTGGTGGGAGTGGTGGTGAGGGTAGAGTAAGTGTGGCTGTTTTCTTTAAGCCTCAGCAATGCTTTCTTCGTCCTGAAGCCTCATGGTACCTACCTGCCCAGGCTTTGATAGGCCTTCACAGCACATTTGTCTTAATGCTTTTGCCTTCCTGCCCCATCCAGGTTCACAGAATGATTGCGGAGTTCAAGCTGATCCCTGGGCTGAACAATTTGTTTGACAAACTGATTTGGAGGAAGCATTCAGCATCTGCCCTTGTCCTCCACGGTCACAACCAGAACTGTGACTGTAGCCCGGTGAGCAGGGACCCTGGTGACAGATGGGCTTTGCTTGCCAGAAGTAGTTGTTTCAAGAACTGCTGTTGGCCCTTTGAAATTTCATTCTTTGAGAGTAGAGCAGAAACTGAAAGTCATAGCCTGTGTAACCCCATAATTGGAAGCCACCTTGGGGAAGGATCTAACCCCCACCCTTCACCTATCCAGAAATCCCTTTTGAGGCCCTCCAGCCAGCCTTCCCTTGTTCACCTCTGGGCAGGGCACTCACTTTCCTCCAGACAGGGCTACCCTCTCTGCTACGGAACAGCAAGTTTTTCCTCATTCTGTTCTCTATCCCATTGTAATTTACACCCACTGATAGTAGGTTTGCCTTCCAGAACCACGCCAGTGGTCTGCCTCCAAAAAGGGCTTTAGGAGGTTTTCTCTTTTTTAAGGGTCAAGGGCTCACCTTTGCTCGGTCTTTCTCACGGTGCCCTAGAGAGCACTGAACTGGGAGTCAGGAGCCCTGTTGTGCCACTCAGCTTTTTGGGAGAGCTTGAACAAGTCACTGAATCTCTGAGCCTCTGTTTCTTGCAAAAGAAAGATCATCGGCTCTCAGCATGAGGGGGAAAGTGCCACACGGCCACCAGGCCCAGTGACACGGGTCCTCCCTGGTCTCTAAGCTGCATTCTGGGGACTTTCCTCAGTGCCGAATCTTCCAGTTTACTGTTTTTCTCCTTGGCTTTGTCAGATTTACCTTTCAGCACATCCATTTAAGTTAATTTCAAGTGAATATATTCTGCATTTCTAGACATTTTGTCTGGATCTTTGTCAAAAGCTACGTGGTCTTTTATTCATTATGTTAATATTTTGTTCTTCTGTTGCATTTTCTGTCTTTAATTTTACCTCTTTAATCATTCATAACATACTTTTTTATGGTATTTTTTGGATTGCTCATGGGGAGCTACTTGTGTCTGAGTCTTCAGACTCGCCTCGGGGTGGAGTGTTGCCTTGTGTTCTGTACTGTTTGTAGAAGGTCACCTTCGGGGGAGGGGGAGCTTGTTTTCCCTGTGAGTACCTGTGTAGCCTGGGCCCTGGAAGTAGTCCTATAGAACATTTGGCTTTTGTCTGCCAGGTACTTCAGGGGGCACAGCATCCCAGGGCAAGGTTTCATTTTGAGTGTCTGCCCTCCCACTCTGGTAGTATGAGCCCAGGGTCCTCCTGGGGACCTGGGGGCTCCCCTCCACCACCAGCAGCACCCTGGCAGAGACAGGCTTATTTACCAGCTCCCTGGGCTGGTAGGTGGGGTTTTTCTAACCCTTTTTTCACCAAATGTTTACATTCTGCAGGCTTTCCATGGGCCCAAGGTTCTGTCTGGTCCCTGCAGAGCATTGAAACCCAAGCCCTGGCCCGAATAAGTCTCATTTCCACTTCTCCACCCACCCGGAGTTGCCACCATCAGCTCTTCTGCTCGCTGCTCTGAACTCGGTCCTTTCATTTCTGATTCTAGTGGAATTTCCTATGAACTTAGCCTCACATTTAAAATAATTTCAGTTATTTTTTTAAAGACTTTTTTAAAAAAATTAATTTATTTTATTTTTGGCTGCATTCGGTCTTCATTGCTGACCACGGGCCTTTCTCTAGTTGCGGTGAGCAGAGGCCTGCAGTGCGCGGGCCTCTCACTGCGGTGACCTCCCCCGTTGTGGAGCACAGGCTCTAGGTGCACGGGCTTCAGCAGTTGCGGCTCACAGGCTCTAGACCACAGGCTTAGTAGCTATGGTGCGTGGGCCCAATTGTCTCACAGCTTGTGAGATCATCCCGGACCAGGGCTCGAACCCATGTCCCCTGCATTGTCAGGTGGATTCCCAACCACTGTGCCACCGGAGAAGCCCAATTTCAGTTATTTTTTATCCAGTTATGTTGGGGTGTTTTTAACAGGAAGGGTCTACATTAGCTGAATCTCCTGTTGGCCAGATGTGGACAAAGGGTTTTCTGACTAAAGAGAAGTCCTCACTGTGCACGAGGACAGGGGCTCAGAGAAGCAGAGTGACATCCAGGCTGTCACCAGAGCCTTTTGTTTTCTTTTGGAACATTGTGACTGTGGTTTTAACATCGAGGATGCACATGTATTTTAGGACATCACCTTGAAGATTCAGTTTTTGAGGCTCCTCCAGAGTTTCAGCGACCACCATGAGTAAGTACGAGCCATCCCTGGGAGGAGAGTTGTTTCGTTGTCTTTTCTTCTCCCTTTGTCTAACCGCTCACTTCGGCTCAGGAGGACCTGGGCGTCGTTCTCACCTCAGGGCAACCGCATGGGGCTGCACTTCCATGATCAGGGCTGCCATTTGTGCAGCCCATCCTTTATGTCAGGCCCTACACTGAGTTTCCTCTTGCCCCACAGCCACCTTGGAAGTGAGTGCGGAAGTTGCTGCCCCCTTATTACCCTTGGGGTCAATACAGCTCTCAGCCGTCTGTCCCTCTGAGCCAGGAGCTTGGCTATTTGCAGGGGCCAGCAGGAACCTCAGATGGCCAAAGTGGGCTGAGTATTGGCATGTTGAGCAGATGGAATATTCTTCACCTTTACAAAGAGATGTACTCTCCCCTGTTTTCCTTGAAACACACTCTGCCCTCTTATTTTTACTGTCCAACGTTTGGTGGAGGATGTATTGGAGAATGATTCTCTGCTATAAGGAAAGTGCAGGGGAGGGGTAAATGGCAGCTGACCTTGGCGTTGGTGAGACCTTGGTGAGCTGGAACACAGGCAGCCACTGCTCAGCTCTTAGCAGCTGTTGGTGTACAGGAAACAAGGCCCAGTGTTGCATAGCTTCTGAGTTTTTCCCCCAAGGAAAGCCAGAAATTAAGATTTATGTGAAAAGTCCTGATTTTTAAGTGCTGGTTTATATTCGTTTCAAATATTGTATAAGCTGACAGGACGTGCCTGGGGACACATGTGACCTCAGGGGCCTTCACTTTGCAGCTTTTGTCTGGATCATGTTGATCATCCTCTCTGAGAGGTTCTCTGTCTGAAGGCCTCAAGCTCCAGCAAGTATGTCAGCCCTGAAAAACGGCACCAATGTGTTCTGAACGTGTCCTTTTTTTCCTGAAGAATTGAGCCCCTAGCTTTCATCAGATTCTTAAATCTGATGGGTCATGTTCTCAGGCTTGGATTTTATATATTCTAAAGCAGTGCGAAAATGTGGGAGCATTTTTCATGGGAGTGACATGATCAGATTCCAGTTATCTGAAGATTATTCTGGGTGCTGTATGTGGGAGTGACTCCTGTGGGGAGACCATTTAGGAAGCTGGTTCTGTCCACATGACTTGGGTGGCGAGAGGCCTGGATGTGAAAGGGAAAGGAGGGAGGGAGTATCACAGCCAACTCAGGCCTCCTGGTGGGAATGTTGGAACAGGGCCAGTCTTGAGTAAAATGATGAGTTTGATTTGGACATCACTGAGTTGGAAGTGCCTTTGAGAAATTAAATAGAAATGTTCAGTGGCAAAAGAAAGGCCTAGAGATGCTAAGGAAAGGGGCCTCATTAGTGGACGTGGCAGGCAGAGGGTGGGCGTTGGGGCCAGGGAGACTCCCACAGCCTGAGAGCAGTGGGCTGCATGCCCTGCCACAGAATGCTGGCTCGGGGTAAGTGGCGTTGGGGGCGGGTACCCCGGGGCTTCTCGGATTCCCTCCACAGCAAATGGGCAGGGCACTAGCCCAGTGTTGATGCGGCAGCCACAGTTCCTGTCCTTTACCACCTCCAACACATTTATTTCAGGAACAAGTATCTACTGCTCAACAACCAAGAGCTGAATGAACTCAGCGCCATCTCTCTCAAGGCCAACATCCCCGAGGTGGAAGCCGTCCTCAACACTGACAGGTGAGCACGGCTGGGGTGCATCTGTGGCCCACAGCCCACCCTGGTTTCCTGCGTGTCCCAGGGCTCCCAGATGGGTGCACACAGGTGTGTGTACTTGTCCTTTCTCACTCACGTGTAGCTACAGTGTCTTGAGGGCTCCTGTGTGCCAGGCACTGTCCTCCCGTCACCTGCATTATCTCATTGGAGCCCCGCAGCAGCCCTTGGAGGGAAGTGCCGTCGTCACCTCCACTTTACAGACTGGGGAGCAGGGGCTCGGGTCACCTCCCACAGGTCATATATACTCTGCTGTCTCCCTTGTCACCCAGCTTCATTGACATGCTCCTTTCCTGCCCTCTGCCAAGTCCCATTAGCTGGGTTATACTTGCCTCACTTTCTAGAGCGGAGCAGGGAAGTCACAGGCTCACAGGGGTCAGGGGAGGGAGGGAGGACTGTATCCAGCAACAGGAGTTGTAATTCTCCAGCCTATTTTGTTTGTTTGTTTGTTTTTACTTTTAAAGTAGCAGAAATCTTTGTTCAAATGAAAGTGAATATAGTCCCACCCTAACACCTGTAGTGGGTGAATAGTAGAGCTGCTCTATTTGAAGGGGGAGTTTAAGGACCTAGAGTCCCTGCCTGCTTGGCCCTCTCTCCCCGATAATGCAACCTGAGTCATTTCCTCACTTACTGTCTTTGCTTCCTAGACCAGGAAGCGGAGGCCCAGAGCCTCAGGTACTTGTCCAAGGCCAGCTGGAGCTGAACCTGGGGCCCAGGGTACTCCCTGCCTCACCCTGTTGGCACGGACTTTGCGCCATCTGCTAGACTCTGTCATGGTATTTCAAACCCACTTTTGTTGTAAGCAGCCCTCTCTCCAGCAGGTCTGAGCCCTGTGTGACTCTGGTTGTGTTTTTGGCCTCTGATCACTTGTCAGTGAGTTTGGGCAGGAAAAGCTGCCCTGAGATGTAGTGAGAATGCACTTGGCTATTCAGTTGTGAGACTGCAGGAGTCCTTAGGGTGCTCTGGACCCAGGTAGAGCAGGAGGACATCCTGTAGGTTTGGAAATGTCACCATGCTTTTTTACCCACCTACCCCAGCAGAGACACCCAACCCCAGGGCCCCAAGACACAGTCCTTCGGCCAAGTGGAATTTGGCCCCTGTCAGCCTCTCAGATCTGCCCCCAATATGTCCCTGTGTATTTTATTTCAGGAGTTTGGTGTGTGATGGGAAGAGGGGCTTATTAACTCGTCTGCTGCAGGTCATGAAGAAGGAGCCAGCTGAGTCATCTTTCAGGTAGATCTGGGACACGCACCTGCCACTCCTGAGGGCCCAGGAGCCAAGTGTTTCTTTAGCTGTTAGAATGACCTTCTTTAGTCACCAGCTTCTACCCCGGACATCTGGTTACTGTCAGGGAGAGGGAGTTTGCCGTCTCCCTTGTGTTGACTCAGCACGTACTCACTAGCTTCTGCTGCGTGCCACCAGTGTGTTTCAAGAATTGACCAAGCATTCACCAAGCACCTGTTCTGTGCTGGTGCTGGACAGGTGGGGGAGAAATGGGAGCTACAGCCCCTGCCCACATGGAGTTGCCTGGGTTGTGAGAAACAAGCATGAAAAGAAACCTGTGTGAGGGTTGCAGTGTGGAAAGGCTCGGAGCCAGGACCTGCCCCGGGAGCCGTGGGAGCAAAGGAAAGCCTGGTGGGGTGGGTGCGGACAGGGAGGGCACCTCAGTTCCTTAGACTCATCTAAGTTGAGTCTTAAAGGCTGCAGACAGCAGTAGCAGGTGAGGGAGGCATTCCATCAGGGTGGGTGTGAGCTGTCAGTAGGCTCCATCCCCTAGGGTCCCCTGTCAGCTCAGCCTGCTTTGTCCTGATGTCCCCTTATGGATCCCAGCTCTACCCTCCAGGGCCACTCAGTCAACATCAGCCACCTCTTCTCTAGGACAGCCCATCAGAAGTGAGCTCGGTGGTCTGTCCACACGTCTGTCGGGTTCCCTCATGCATTCCCGGCCCCTCGCTTCCATGTCCTCCTGTTCCTCTGAAGGGGCAGAGGCTAGAGTGTGTTTTCACACGTGATTCACGGGGCCAGCCCTTTGATCCTAGATGCTGCCTTCTCCAAGACACAGCTCCTTCCAGACGAACCACATGGAGGACTGTTCCCCCCTGAGCCATCAGATCCCTGAGGATGGGGACCCTTGATGTGTCCCCGATGCCTAGTAGATAGACGTTCAGTAAATGTCTGTTGGATAAATGAAAAGGCAGCAGACATCTCCCAGCCCCTTGGTGAATAGAACATGGGCCAGAAGAGGGCAGCCTTAGCCACCTGGGCCAGGGGTCAACATTTGGGTCGCAGGTTTTGGCAAGCCCGGGCTGTGGAGAGTTTCCTCCGAGGGACCACCTCCTATGCAGACCAGATGTTCCTGCTGAAGCGAGGCCTTCTGGAGGTAATGGCCCGGAGGAGCCAGGGTGTCGGGTGTCCCTCTCCCCAGCCCCATGTGTTGCTTTCCTGTCCTGAGACCTAGACAGCTGGCAGAGCAGACCAGATCTCTTTATCATAAAATGCCAGTGCAGATCGCCCTGGTACTTCCCCATAGCTGTCAACTCTGGGTTCCCCATGGGTGCCTAACGGGTGACTGAGGGATCTGGGGGTGGCCATGGAGGATTACAGGAGTCTGTAAAGTTGCTCAGCAAGGCCTTTTGACCCTGAGGATATTTTGCTGCTGACTAAAAGTTCATTTCCCTTTCTTGAAAAATGGCCTCCAGAAAAAGCAAAATTTACGAAGGGAGGTAGGGCAAAATGTCCAAAGCTACAATTGGGTAAAAAAAAGGATACAAATAAGAAACTGACCCATGCATTGTTATAAAAATCCATAAGGAAAAGAACTGATCCAAATTGGTATATACAACTTCAAGAAAATAAAAATGAAAAAGGAAACAGTTTAACTGTCATAGAAAACCTTCTCAAGGAGTTAATAAATTGCTTTATGTTCTTGATAAAAGTTCACTGACTTTAGTGTGAACTTCTTCTTTTATTAACATAAAGACAAACCATGGGGTCAAAACGTGTCTCGTGTTCTTAAACCCTGTGCTTCACTTGAATGGCTTCAGTGCTCGGGCAGTGGCCAGTGTTACCTCTGGAGACGGCCACCTCCCTGCGAGCTGGAGAGCCTGGCCGTCTTGCAGACACTTTAGCTCGGACCTGGGCAAGCGAGAGAGGTGATGGCTACACAGCCCAACCTCCCCCCACACCCGACTTCCTGGTGAGGTGTGTCAGGCCCGGCCCTGCCCTGGGAGCCACCAGCGTCCTCAGATGAGAATCTAGACAGGGGAGCAGGTTCCATCAACCTGGATGCTTGCTCAAAGCTAATGCCACGTGGTCTGAGCTATGTGCCAGGGCTGGGGGAGGCTGGCGGTGGGCAGCTTAGATGAGCACAGCCTGGGGGCAGCAGCCATATGTGCCTGTTGGTCCCTGGGATCAGCCGCCTTCCTGCCTTCACCCTGTCCTCTCCCACCCCCAGCACATCCTCTACTGCATTGTGGACAGTGAGTGCAAGTCGCGGGATGTGCTCCAGAGTTACTTTGACCTCCTGGGGGAGCTGATGAAGTTTAATGTTGATGCATTCAAGAGATTTAATAAATACATCAACACGGATGCAAAGGTAAGTCTAACCCATGGTTCCGTGGGGTGTGCCACATCATCCAGTTATGTCCAACAGTTATGTTGGAGCCCAGTCTTCAGGTGCTGGTTTTAAATTGGAGAGTCCTGGGGAGTCAGCGGGTAGTTGTCAACAAACATTCATTAGCCCTTGCTGTGTGCCGGGCACTGTGCTAGACCCTGGGTACACAGGGATGAAAGTCTCAGCCGCTTGTGGGCAGGTGGGCTTGGAAATGGGTCTGATGCAGTGTGCTGGGTGCCATGATGAGCCCCAGAAGGGCAGGACTGGGCCCGGTGTGTTAGGCTCACAGGATGTGTGTGGCAGAAACCCAGCTCAGACAAGTTGAAGTAAAAATGACAGTAGACCCTTCAGTGCAGAAAACACTGGACATAGTGTCAGAAGATCCGAGTCGAGCTCTTTTGCTGGGACTGCTTATTAGGTGGTGAGGGCAGGGCACAGGTTTGTCTGAGCTTCAGTCTTCCTGTTGGAAACAGCTGGGCCAGGGTACGGGGATACCCCCTGCAGTGACTGCACGCCCTAGGCCTTGGCTGTCTCCAGCCGAGAACCCACCACCCCCGTCAGCCCAGCCTCCGCTCCAGTTCCAGGTGTTCCTGAAGCAGATCAACAGCTCGCTGGTGGACTCCAACATGCTGGTGCGCTGCGTCACTCTGTCACTGGACCGATTCGAAAACCAGGTGGACATGAAAGGTAAGAAAAAGCCGTAATGCCAAGGTGAATCGGTCCAGTGTGGCTGCGATTGGTGTCAAATGCCCAGCCTCTAGCAAGGAGACAGAAATGTCTGGAAGTAGCTGCACCAAACACCCACGTGGTTGGGGTCAAGGCGGTGGCTCTCAGGGTGATTTTCTTGGCTTTGCTTTTATCATCCATGCTTCCTCTGATGAGCATGTGTGACATTTTAATGGCAGGTGGGAAAAAAAAACTGTTTCCAGCAAAATGCAAAAAACAACACACATCCTTCCTCTCCTGGCCTGGACTTGGCTGGGATGAGAGGCCCCCACGTGGTGAAGACTGGGGAGGGCCTCTGGGAGAGGCGGTCCCGAAACGTGACCGAAGGCAAAGGTGGAAGCAAACTCCTGGCAGGGGCTCTAGTGAGAACGCAGGCTTTAGCCGGGGTGGCAGAGCAGCTGGAGGTTTGTTCCTGCTGCAGCCAGCACTTTCTGTAGTTGTTTTGACAGTGGGGGCTCCCAGCTTCAGAGTCAGAGCCCGAGGGGGGCTTGACTAGAAGCCTGGATGTCAGGCCCCTGGGCCTGACCGCAGACCAGCTTCCACACCTGCTGCTCACACCTCTGCCTCTCTGTCCCTAGTCGCAGAGGTCCTGTCCGAGTGCCGCCTGCTTGCCTACATATCCCAGGTGCCCACACAGATGTCCTTCCTCTTCCGCCTCATCAATATCATCCACGTGCAGACGCTGACCCAGGTGAGAGGCTCTGCAGACCTGCCACAGGGAAAGGGAAATTGGAAGCAGTTACCCTCATCCCAGAGCCACCTTCAGCCTAGAAGTGTTGGGTTGGCCAAAAAGTTCGTTTGGTTAATGAATACATTCAATAAAGTTCTTGGTGAAAATGAAAAATGTGTCTTTTTACTTAAAACTGAACAAACTTTTGGGCCAACCCAATACATCTCCTGAGACCCATCCCTTGGTTCCTGGGAAACCCTCCCAGCTATTCTGAGGACTTTTCTCCAATAAGGATCAGTGCCCCATTTTACAGAAGGGGCCTGGGGAGGGAGCAAGGCTCCAAGGTCACAGATGATTTGGGGCAGAGTCAGGATGGGCGCTGAGCTCTGAATCCCAGCTCAGTGCTCTCCGAGCCCAGCCTCCTGTGCAGACTTTGGGATTGGACCTGATGTTGACTCCCACCTCCTTCAACAGATAACTGTGCAGCTGACCCTTTTCCGAGCTTCACACCCCTCTTTTCTAAAATGGGGGTAATACTCAGAGGTTGTTCTTTCATTCCTTCATCTAACGTTTACTGAGGCGAGACCCTGGGCTGGGGATGCACAGTGAACGAAACAGTCTGAGACACTTCAGGAAGCTGCCTGTCTAGTGCTGAGTGAAGCGGAGTGAGACACCTGCATCTGATGCGTGCACCCCGCCGCCCCAGGGATCGAAGCTCCTGGGAAGAAGCGATGCCTGAGCTGATTCTGGAGGAAGAGTGGACTCTAACTAGACTGATGACACCGTTCCCACCGGAAACATCCCAGGGTGGGGATGGGGGCGTGGGGTGAGGGACCAGGAAGGCACTTGGGCCAGGATGCCAGCATCGTTCCTCTCCCCAGTCCTCTTGTCAGCTTTCTGCAGGGGCAGTGCAGTGCATGGCCCCTGGACTCCGCCAGGGACACCGTCCTCCCTGCCCAGTGGCACCCCCGCTCCACCGGGGCCCCTGGGGCTGCCGGCACGTGCGTGACCTGGATGGCCTGGTGCTTGCAGGAGAATGTCAGCTGCCTGAACACCAGCCTGGTGATCCTGATGCTGGCCCGACGGAAAGAGCGGCTGCCCCTGTACCTGCGGCTGCTGCAGCGGATGGAGCACAGCAAGAAGTACCCTGGCTTCCTGCTTAACAACTTCCACAACCTGCTGCGCTTCTGGCAGCAGCATTACCTACACAAGGACAAGGACAGCACCTGCCTGGAGAACGTGAGTGCCCCACCCCTGAGGGGTGGCGGGCGGGCTGCGGGCACGCAGACCCAGGGCCCCTCGGAGGGGCATCTGGGGTCCCTGGTCCCCGCCTGGACCCTGTGGCAGGCAGCTCTTTGTCCCCTTACCAAGGCCCTCCCCACGGGGTGCTGGGCTCGACCCGGGTCCCCCAGGCGCCCGCCCAGCCCCTCTCTCTTTGCCCAGAGCTCCTGTATCAGCTTCTCATACTGGAAAGAGACAGTGTCCATCCTGTTGAACCCGGACCGCCAGTCACCCTCTGCCCTTGTCAGCTACATCGAGGAGCCCTACATGGACATAGACAGGGACTTCACCGAGGAGTGATCTTGGGCCAGGCCTTGGGAGGCTGCTGGGCCTGGGCCAGCGCGGGTGAGCGTGGGTACGTGTGCCTCACGCCCTGCCCTGTCCCGTCCTGTCCCCCACCCCGCGCCTCCCTGCTGCTCTCCGCCTGCCCCAGGTCTTCAGGTACAGGCTTGGTGGGAGGGAGCGTCTAGAAGCCCTTGGCCCCTGGGTCTGAGGGCCCCGGGTCATTGGGGAGCCTCAGTTCCCTCAAGATCTCCATGACGAGGACAGGGACACTGTGCCCACCCTTCCTTCAGAACCCTGGGGTCCCGGCCCACCCAGAGGTAAGGGACTTTTAAAAATAGCTCTGTCTGAGCTCCTGCCCGGTCTCTTGGCTGTCAGTCCTGGGGTGGGGAGGGAGATAAGGGCACCCTCCCCCAATCTGTGAGCCAAGCTTGCCCTGGCCTTTGGACCCAGGCAAAGGCTTCTGAGCCCTTGGGCAGGGGTGGGGGACACCAGAGAACGCTACCTTCCCCCAAGCCTGCCCATCTGTCCCTCCCTTCCTCCCTCCCTTGTTTTCCTTTAGCTCCTCTGGTTCTGTTTGCTCATTGGCCGCTGTGTTCATGGGTTCCCCCAGAAGTGGGAGGGGCCTTCTCTTTCCATCCCTTGGAGCACAGGGAGGCTGTGCCTGGGCCCCCCGCTCCAGGGCAGCATCTCCTGCCTGAGCCCACCCCGCGCAGGAGCCTGCCTGGGAGCATACCCTCGGCCCCTCCGTGTGTTGCCAATTTATTAACAACAAATAAACCAATTAAATGGAGACTATTAAAGAATTTATTTTAAATGACTGATGTGGACCTGACTTTTGTCCATGAGACCACGTGCTCCCCTCCCCTCCTGAACCCCAAAGAACGAGAAGGAACCGGTAGGAGCTGCAGACGTGGCGTTTATTCAGGGTGTAGCAGAGCCTGGGGTGGCGAGGCTCCAGCAGGGATGGAGAGGAGAGGATCAGGGTGGGGCAAACAGCAGGTGTCCCTCTTCAGAGCCCAGGGCTCAGGTGTCACTCCTTGTGCTAAGGGGAGAGGGGTGCCTGGGTGAGCTGCCCCCCACGCGGAGGGCAGGGTGGGTGCCCCACACCACTCCTCACCTTGGGGCCCAGGGCGTCCCGGGTCCGCGCCCGCAGCTTGTTGGCCTGGGTTTCCGCCATGTCCGCCCGCTCCTCCGCGTCATCCAGCTCGTGCTGGGCCTTGCGATACTTGGCCAAGTTAGTGTTGGCCTGCTGCTCCTGGGGGCACAGGCAGGCCCGCTCACCCTTTGGTCACTGAAAGGGTCAGCACCCCCAGAAGGGGATGGCTTCTCCGGGTCCTCACCTCTGCTCCACCACCACTGCCCGCGGCCCTCCTCCCCCCTTGCCAGTACCCACAGCAGGAAGCGGGGTGGGGGGAGCCACTCCTTCCAGAGGTGCCCGTGTGCCAGACCTGGCCGGAAGGGGAAGGCGCATGCGGTCCCTTCAGAGACAGAGCTAGGTCTCACGTCTTGCCGGAGCTGTTAGAAACGTGTCTTCTCGCTGGGCAGTGGGGTCACTGTCCCAACCTACACACTAAGCCAACACGGGGGAATCCACGGCCCAGCGATGGAGCAGGCCTGACCGGCTGCTGGCATCCCACCTGGCTGCAGAGCCTGGGGCCAGCTGTAGAAGTTGGGTGACCACAGGCATCCTCAGACCCCCGTGCACTCACCGCCTCTTCACACTGACGTTTGTAGTTCTTGACCTTGCTCTGCAGCTTGTCCACCAGGTCCTGCATGCGAGCCAGGTTCTTCCTGTCCTCCTCGGCCTGGGCAGGCAAAGGGGATTCAGGTCTTTCCCGAACCAGGCCAGCTCCAGGGCTGCCCCCCTAGGTGGACCTGGTCACCCACCTGGTACGCGAGCTCCTTGACCCGGCGCTCGTGTTTCCGCACCCCCTTGAGGGCCTCGGCGTGCTGCTTCTGTTCTGCGTCGAGCTCGGCCTCCAGCTCCCGCACCTGCGAGCAGCCAGCCAGTGGGCCTGGTGCCCTCAGCCTGCCCTCGGGTGGCCCACCCTGCAGGGCAAGGGACTGGGAGGGCCGCACACACCTTGGCCTCCAGCTTCTGCACCTGCTTCTTCCCGCCACGGAGGGCGGCTTGTTCTGCCTCCTCAAGCCGGGCCTGCAGCTCCCGCACCATCTGCTCCAGCGTCTTCTTCATCTGTTCCAGGTGTGCGCTCGTGTCCTGCTCCTTTTGCAGCTCCTCTGCCATCATGGCTGCCTGTGCGGGAGGAGGTGGCGTGGTCGGGGGTCAAAGTCCCTTCGGGCTCTGCTCGGGGCCCCCACGGTCCCGGCCCAGCCTCACGTCGGTGATGGCCTTCTTGGCCTTCTCCTCGGCTTCCCGCCTTTCCTGGGCAGCCTCCTCCGCCTCCCCGCTCAGCTGGGCCAAATCCACCTCTAACTTCTTCTTCTGGCTCAGGAGGCCTGTGTTCTGAGGGGGGGCAGGGCTTTAGAGTCGGCCTTCAGGCCCCCGCCCCGTGCATCCCTGTGACCCCCGTCCTCACCTGCGAATGCAGGAGGCTGAGGCGCTCGGTGGCCTCCAGCAGCTCCTGCTCCGCCAGCCTCCGGCTGCGCTCGGCCTGCTCCAGGGCGGCCCGCAGCTCTTCCAGCTCCGCGGCCAGCAGGGCGGCCCGCCGCTCCAGGGCCTGTGCCTGCTCGTGGAGCTCGGCCGCCAGCCGCTGCTCCTCATCCCGCCCCGCCTGCTCGTCCTTGAGTTGGGCCTGCAGCAGCCGCGTGGTGGCCTGTGCCTCCGTGGCCTGGCGGGTGGCGTGGCCCAGCTGTAGCTCCAGGTCGTTGAGATCGCCCTCCATCTTCTTCTTGAGCCGTAGCGCCTCGTTGCGGGCCCGAGTCTCTGCATCCAAGGAGGCCTGCAGGGACTCCACTGCCCGCTGGTGGTTGCGCCTGTAGTTAGGAGGGATGAAAGGAGGGGTCGTGGCCTGCGAGGGACTTGCTTACAGACACGCAGGGAACACTGGAGACGTGAAGCCAGTTGGGGAATAAGTGACTGATCTCTCCCCGGTTTCAAGCCCCTTGTGTCTGCCTGCCTGCTGCCCATCAGAGCAATTTCACAGGCAAGAGTGAGGCCCCAGAGCAGACAGACAGGGACTGAACTCTGGCTCTACCCCCACTGTGTAACCTTGGGCAAGTCCTCTGGCCTCTCCGAGGTTCACCTCCAAACTGTGGACGATAGTCCCCACCTGAGAGGGTCGTGGGTATGGGGGCATTAGGTGTCTGTGCCAGTCCCCCGCACAGTGGGGCTCAGCCAACATCACCTGCCCTTCTGCTCTCAGGTGGTTGGGATGGGAGAGGCTGTCGGCCCGGGGAGGAGGGACAGCCCGGCCCCGCACCTCAGGTCAGTGCACTCCTCGTCTTTCTCCACCAGTTTCCGGTCCACCTCAGCCTTGACCTGGGAAAGCTCCAGCTGGGTCCGCAGAGTCTTGGTCTCCTCCAGCTCCAGGGCCCCCTGGGGATACAGAGCAGATAGTATGGTGGTGGGGCCGTGTGTGTTGAGAGGGGAGGCCAGGGAGCAGCGGGTCAGTGTCCACCCCGCCCCTGACCTCGGCCTCCTCCAGCGCAGCCTGGAGCTCGCTCTTCTCCCCTTCCAGTGCCTTCTTGGCTTTCTCCAGCTCCTGGATGCTCTTCCCGCTGAGGCTGACCTGGTCTGTGAGGTCACTGATCTCCTCTGCAGAGTGGACAGGGCACTGAGGGGCCACCCCACGGCTCATGCTCCAACCGCCTCACCCTGTGTGACCCTGAGGGACTCCCAGTGACCCCAGAGCGGCTCTGACCCTGGGGTGGGTCGTACCCTGCAGGTTCTTGTTCTCCCGCTTGAGCGTCTCCAGGGCCTCGAGAGCCTCCTCGTGGCTGTGCCTCAGCCGGAAGAGCTCCGTGCCCAGGCTGCGGGCCTCCCTCTGGGCCGCCTCCAGCTCCCGCTGCATCTCCTCCTCCTGCCGCCGCCGCTCCTCCAGCGCCCGCTCCAAGTGCCGCTGCTTCTTGTCCAGCGCCGCGGCCGCCGAGGTCGCCCGCTCCAGCTCCAGGGTCACGTCCTCCGACTCTGTCTGCAGCCGCAGCTTGGCCTTCTCCAGCGACGAGCACTTGGCATGAGCGGCCTCTACCCCCGCCTCTGCCTCCTGCAGCCGCAGTGCCAGCTTCTTTCTAGGCCACGGGAGCAGACAGGATCTGGATGCGTAGCTGAGCCCTGCATCTCCCCTCACCCCTGACAGCTCGAGGTGCAGGCGCCGTCCCTGTGTGGTGACGGCCTGGCCCGCAAGGCACTCACTTGGCCTCCTCCAGTTCCTCGGTCCTCTGGATGGCATCTGCCTCGTACTTGCTCCTCCACTGGGCCACCTCGGCGTTGGCCTTGGACAGCAGCCGCTGCAGCTCGGCCTGGGCTTCGGCCTCCTCCTCGTGCTGCTCCCGCAGGAGGTCACAGTCATGCCGCGAAGCCTGCACGGCATGGGCCAGCATGCTCTTGGCCTGCAGAGAGCCCAGTGACCTCAGCATCGGGCCGGGCCAGTGGCCCTGTGCCCACGCCGCCTGCTCTGTGGCAGCTAATGGCTGGCCCACCTTGCTCTCCTCCTCCAGCTGCCGCCGCAGTTCCTCCAGGCTCTGGGTGGCCAAGGCCTTCCCACGGCTCAGCTGGCTAATCAGAGACTCCTTCTCCTCCAGCAGTCGGCTCAGCTTCCCTGCAGGCCAAGGGGAGAGCCGGCAGGTCAGGTGGGTGAGGGGCAGCACCCAGCCCCCCTGTGGCCCAGCCAAGCCCCCGGCCTCACCACTCTCAGCTTGTAGCCGCCCCTGCTGGGTGCTGGCATCTGCCAGTTGCCGCTGCAGCTCCTCCACCTTGATCTTGGCCTCGCTCAGCTGATCCTCATAGGCCCGGCACAGCTTCTCTGCACTGGCCTGGGATCCGGGGTCAGGGATCAGAAAAGGTTTGTGACTCACAGGGCAGGATCTAGGGCTGCCAGTCAGAGATGGGGACCCGGAGTCGGGAACTAGCAGGCTAGACACGTGCCCAGGAATCAAAGGGAGAACAGAACCCCACGTTCAGGGTCGGAGATTCTATTGCTGGACTATGGCTTAAGAGATGAGTGTCAGAAGTGAGAGAGGGCTGTACTAGTCCCAAGGCCGGTGGGTCAAGGTGAGGTTAGGATACTAGAGTCTGAAGTCGGCCGGGGACACTGGTCAGAGGTCAGCTGTCAAGCTTAGGTGGTACAAAGGTCAGGGGTCAGGGTTGGGTGCTGGGATTAAGGACAGGAACAGAGTCAGGACAGGTATGAGGTCAGAAATCAGAGGTCAAGGACTGAGAAGTTGGAATTGGATACTGGGTCAAAAATCCCCTGGAGTCAGGGCACAGAGTTTAGGAGGTAGAGTCTGAGGTCAGGACTGGTGTGGGGTTCAGGCTGGGTGTCAGGTGAATGGGTCAGGGGTCCCGATCGGGTGTAGGGCCAGGACTAGTATGGAGCCAGATTGGCAGCGGGTGGTCAGGGGTCAGCTGCTGGAGTCAGAAGGGGTTCAGTCAGGATAGGCTGCTAGAGTCGGGTCAGAGGTCGGGATCAGGAAGGAGGCAGACACCTTGCCGCGGGCCAGAGTCTCCACGCTGGCGCCCAGATCGTCCACCTCCATGCGGAGCTCGCTCTTCTCCTTTTCCAGCTTCTGTCGCGCCCGTTGCAGACTGTCCGCCTGCTCGCCCAGCTCGGCCGCGCTCTCCACCTGCTTGCGCCGCAGCGCAGCCACTGTGGCCTCGTGCCGCAGGGCCGCCTCCTCCAGTTCCCGCCTCAGCCGCCCCAGCTCGGCCTCGTGCTTCCGGCAGCCCTCGCGCTGCCCCGTGGACGCGCCGCCCACCTCCTCCAGCCGCTCGCTCAGCTCCGCCAGCTCCCGGGCTGCTTCTGCCCGCTGCTTCTCCACGCGGGCCCGGGCCGACCGCTCGGCCTCCAGCTCCTCTTCCAGCGCCTCCGCCCGAGACTGGGGATGCGCAGGCGGCAGTGTCACCTCTGAAGGCCTCCGACCCAGGTTTCCGCCCACCCCCATCCCCCGCACACCTGCAGCTCCTTGATCTTCTTCTGCAGCTGGGCCCCAAGGAGCTGCTCGTCCTCCACTCGAAGGTTCAGCTGACTCAGCTCGGAGTCCTTTCTGGAGGTCACAGGGTGGGCATGAGCCGGCCCAGGGCCTAACTCCCATCCACCTGCCTGGGGCCCCTCCGTACCCGCCCCCAGCACACTCGCTGACTGAGGCACCTCACCCGGAGCAGCCCTAAGTGACCTCATCCCTGTGTTCCCTCTCAAGGCCCGGCCCTAGATCGTGGCCCTTGGTGACCCCCTACACCCTAGGGTTCAACCTCTGCTGTGATGCAGAACCGACTAGAGTCCAGGTGGGTGAGAAGCGGGGTGCAGGTTCAGGAAGCCCCCTGTGGCCAGGAGGTCGGGGCTGAGGCCCCCCCACCACACCTACTTCTGGAGCTTCTCCTCCAGCTGCTGCTTGTCCTGGGCAGCATCCGTCACCGACTCCTGCGTCAGTTTCAGGTCACCCTCGAGCTTGCGTTTGGCCCGCTCCATGTCCATGCGCAGCTTCTTCTCTTGCTCCAGGGAGCACTCCAGCTGTGGGCAGGACGGGGTGAGTGGGCTCCGCACCGTCCCGGCTGTCCTGGCCCCAGCACACAGCCGCTGCCGTGGCCCCGACTTACGTCTTCCACCTGCTGCTCCAGGCGGGCCTTGGCCTTGGCCAGTGCGCTCACACGGTCCTCCTCAGCCTGCAGGTCGCCCAGGGCCTGCTGGTGGGCCTCCTGCAAGGCCTTCTTCTCCTTCGTCAGCCGGGCCACTGACTCCTCCAGCGCCACCATCTCCTCCATCAGGTTCTTCACCTGTGTCAGGGCCAAGGTCACCACGAGGATGCCTCCCCCGCACTCTGGTCTGAGCAGCCGCCACACCATGTCACAGCAACCGTCCCCTTCGAGCCAGGGAACCTCGGGCGAGTCACTTCATTCTGAGCCTCAACTTCTTCACCCTTAAGGGGTGATTATAGCACCCTCCTCGAGGGATTAATGAGCAAATGCTCACAAAGCCCTGTGCACAGTGTCCGGCCCAGAGTGAGAGATCAACAGACACCAGCTATTTTGGGGATGCACAGGTGTTTAAGCAGCTGTTTCCTAGTCCTGCCTTCCTCGGGGAGCACCTGTGAGAACCCGAGTAAGCGGCTTACCCTGCTGAGGCCCACTTTCCCCTCCTGTATGAGGGAGTCAATACCCCGAGTCTTTGAACCACCTGGGCTCTTGGGAGGGTTCAGTGAGGGAAGGCACCCAGGGGACATGGAGCTGGTGGATGACAATCACTAGCATTTGCTGAGTACCTACTGCGGGCGAGGCCCTGTGGCGAGCGCCAGCACAGGCTAGTTACACGCTGAATCCTCACCCGCCCTAATGAGGGAAGTGCTGCTATTAACAGCAGCATTTGACAGATGAGGAAATTGAGGCCCACAGAGAGGAAGACACCTGCCCAGGGCCACAGCCGGCCCGGCCCACACCTTACTCTCCGTGGCTTGCTTCTCCTTCTCGGCCTTGGCCAGCGTCAGCTCCAGGTCATCAGTGTCCTTCTTGAGCTCTGTGCACTCATCTTCCAGCTTGCGCCGGCGGGCAGCCAGGTCAGCATTCACCTCCTCCTCGTCCTCCAGCCGCTCGCTCAGCTCCTTCACCTTCGCCTCCAGCTGCACCTTGGACTTGATGAACAAGTGGCAGCGCTCCTCGGCATCCGCCAGGTTTTCCTGCTCCTGGAGGGGGACACGGGGAATGGGGCAGGGTCAAGGCAGCTCAGGGACACCAGGCCAGGCCCCGGAAAGCAAGTTCATTTGTGCAGAGGCTGGACACACGCTTAGTTGGGCTCCGGGACCAAGGAATACCGAAGACCTGCTCTTGGCCCTGAAGGCGTTCAAGTGTGGTGGGATAAGGGCTCAGGTAGAGGGATGGACGGGGCAGCAAGAGGGGAACGTTAGACAGGCTGGGGGCAACCCAGAGTAAGGCCCAAACAAGGGCTCTAGCAGAGAAGCCAGCTGCCAGCTCTGCCCACGCGGGGCTGAGGTGGGGGGAGAGCCCTGCACGGCCACGGAGGGCTCAGGTTCTCTGCCATCACTGTTTCCTCACTACCTGGCTGCATAACGTCTCCTGCTCTAGCAGGTGAGTTTGTGAGCACAGGCCTGTCTGTTCTCCCACCAATGTATATCCAGAGCTTCCATGGGGCCTGACACTCAAAGTATTTGCTGAAGGAAGGAATGGCTCTGTGGACTTGGGGAGGATCCGGACCCTTGATCTCTACCCTCTGGTTGTTACTGTTACCTGCTGCCTGGGTTCCCGTGGCCCTTAACCAGAGAAGGGAGCATGCGGCTGTCTCGGGGATGGAGAGGAGGGGAGAGTTGGGGCTACACTGTAGCTCTGCAGGAAGCCACGGGGACACAAGGCGTGGGAGCATTAGGACACATGCATAGACTGGGTGGGGAGGTTGGGAACGTGGGAGGCTGCACACGGGCACAAGCCCATGAGCCTCCGGAATAGGAAGAAAGACCCGGGTGAGGCCTGAGCACCCAGAGCACGCCAGGTCCGCCCTGGCCGGGGATCTGGTTATGGTATTTCCTCGGAGCGGCCTGGGGTTCTCTGAGGGGGCTGGGGGCCAGGGGTCACCAAGTCGCAGAAAGAAACCCTGCTCCTCCCCTACTCACTGCCTGCAGCTGCAGGGCCAGGTCATTCTTCTCCTGGGTGACGCTGACGTGCGTCTCCTCCAGCTCCTGGCACTTGGCCTCGGCGGTGGCCAGTGCCCTTCGCAGCCCCCGCAGCTCTGCCCGCAGGGCCGCCAGCTCCGCCTCAGCCTGCGCCGAGCGTAGTAGTGGCTTCATCTTGAAAAAGAGCTTCATCCATGACCAGTTCTTGACGGCGTTGAAGGCGCGGATGTTCCACTGGATGGTGAACAGGGCATCCCTGGGGAGGGGCAGCCACAGGTGGCCAGCAGGTTCAGTGCCCCCCCTTCATAATGACAGCCCCGTTGTTCCCTGAGCACCTACCCTGGGCCGGACATTGCACTGAGCACTTCAGCGTGGGACCTCGTTAACCTTCCCAACAGCCTCTCAAGTAGGTCCTAATCCTCTGCTTTACAGGCAAACTTGAGGGTGAGGCCCAAGGTCACACAGGTCTGCCCCTGGGGTGGGAGCTCAAGAGCCCTGAATGGCCCCTGCAAGTGTCCTGAAGACACCAGGGGCGGTTAAGCCACTGGGCTCTTATATAAGGTCAGACTGCCTGGGCTCACATCCCAGCCTCCCACCTCCCGCCACAAGCCAGCAGACAGGCTCCCTCTGCTCAGACACCCCCTCTAGTGAACAGACACGATCATGGCACCTACCTCTCAGAACTGTCCTGTACTTTAACCGAGATAACTTCAAATAAAGTATCTTGCCCAGGGCTTGGCACTTAAGAGTCTTGGGAAACACTAGATGCCCTTCTTACTACTCCGGGCCACACTCTGGGATGGCCTGGAGTACAGGCAGGTTCTCTTACCCCAACTTCCGAGGTGAGGAAGTGGTAGCTGGGGGCTGCGTGGCACAAACCACAGCCTTGCCCCTTGGGAGGCACGCAGGTAGCCACACGGTGAAATCTGACCCACAGGACGGTGTGACAGGGTTCAGAGAGTCTGGGTTCAGAGGGTTTTGCGAGCTGGGGGACAGTGGCTGTACCCCCGCATCACCCCACCCCCTTCCGACACCCACCTGCCTCCAAGCAGGCGCTGGTACTCGAGGCGCATGAGGCGGCCCCGGCTCCGTGCCTGCAGCAGTGTCAGGACCTTGGCCAGACGCTGGTCACGAAGCTCCTCCAAGACGCCTAGAAGCCCAGCCTTGAAGAACACCTGGGGTGCGGGCGGTAGGTGTAACCCTCAGTCGCCTGCGTGACCCCTGCAGTGTGACTGCCCACATCTGGTCCAGCGCCCTAATTCCCTTGTGCCCTGACCTTGGTATGGCCAAACTGGTACTGGGTGTGGTCGATGTTCAGCGAGGCCAGCAGCTTCTCTGTGGCCTTCCTGCTGTCCATGGTGTCATCCGGGATGGCACTGGGGTTCAGGATGCGGTACCTGGGGGAGCGGGGAAGGGCTGGAGAGGAGGGTGCTGGGCAGGGAGCCGACGACTGAAGAGGCTGGCCCCTCAGAGGCCGGAGCAGAGGCTCCAGAGGGGCACCCCCTGAACAGGCTGGCGGGGGACGGCCTTGTGACACTGGAGGACTGGGCATCCTCGGCGTTAAAAGCTTGGGTAGCATTTAAGTGCATTCAGGAGTTCAGTTCTTTAAGAGCCTGCAGCATTTACAGAAGGCATACAGCACTTTTATAATTTTTTAGTTTATGATTTTTAATAATTTATCATTTTTTTCAGGAGGCCAAAAAAAGTAAAGAAGGTGATGTGTTACAGCATATCACAAACTGAAGGAACATTTGGGAGAGAATTCTAATCAACAAGAGCAAGGGTTCTGGCACACCCACTTCTAAAGGGGACACACTTGCACATGTGTACAGGGCTGTGTGGGTCAGGCTGTCGTGACCACACTGTGAAGGCAAAACCCTAGAAACACAAAAGGGCCCCTCACTAAGGGACTGATGAACAAAGCACCGGTCACTGGATTAGGGGATATTTTACTGCCGTAACAAAATGGCTGCTGCATGTGTCATTACCTTTATCCAAAGCCCTAGAATGTGCACCACCAAGTTCCATTACACCAACTGTAATGGAAACTATGGACTCTGGGTGATTAGGATGTGTCAGTGTGCGCTCATCAGCTGTAACAAATGTCCCGCTCTGGCGGGAGATGCTGATGATGGGAGAGGCTGTGCACGTGTGGGGGCAGGGGCTTATGGGAAATCTCTGTGCCTTCCCCTCAATTTTGCTATGAACCTAAAACTGCTCTAAAAAAAGAAAGTCTTAATTTAAAAAAAAAAAGGATGATGATGCAGACTTATGTCTATTAATAAGGAACAAATCTCCAAGACATAGAGTTACAGGGAAAAACAAAGAGAACATGTGCGTGTGCACCCGTGTGTACAATATTTGTATGGACACACAAGTATAACGGTCAGCGTGGATGGCCCCAGTTACTTCTGAAGGGGGAGGGAACTGTGCACGATTGCAGCCTGACAAAAAGCAAACCTATAAAGGGAAGGCAGAGGGGCTAACAGCACGGACTGAGCCCTCACTTGGTGACAGCCATTACATAAAGTCTAGTCCCTGTGAACCCTCATTCAACTCCCAAATCTACCTCCAGCTCTGCCTGCCCCCCGACCCTTGAGCTCCAGACTAACAAATCCCATCTCCCCCTCAGCTTTCCTATCTGCTGGAGACATTTCTTTTTTTTCCGGCCATGCTGTGTGGCTTGTGGGATTTTAGTTCCCCGACTAAGGATCGAACGCCCAGGCGCTCAGCAGTGAGAGCGCGGAGTCCGAACCACTGGACGGCCAGGGAATTCCCTGCTTGGAGACATTTCAAAGTTGACATGTTCAAAGTAGAGCTCAATCCACTCTCCTCCTACTTCCCCACAAAATTTAAAAAATCCTATCTTGGTTTCTCAGTAAATCTACCACCAACTCCCCAGTTGCTCAGGCCAAATAACCAGAAGTCACCCTTGTCTTTTCTTTTTCTTTCTTATTCCACATCCAATTCATCAGTAGCAAGGCCTGTTGGCTGCACCTCCAGTATTTACCCTGAGCCTGTTCACTTCTCCCCCAGCCCACCGCCCACCCCCAGGTCTCAGCCATCAGCATCTCCCACTGGGATACCTTCTGGCCCCCTCCCCAGTCTCCCTGCATCCTCCTCGGTGCCCTTCCGCCCGCTCAGGCTGGAGCTGGGGAGGAGCCAGGGCTGGGGCAGGGAGACACCCACCGTTGCCGGAAGTCAGCGTAAAGCAGCCTATTGGGGAATCCTTGTCGGCAGATCCGGATCCCCTCCAGAACCCCATTGCAACGCAGCTGGTGTAGCACCAAGAAGGCATCCATGATCCCTGGACATGGTGGGGGTTAAAGGAAAAGATTAGAGGTCAATGGACACAACTTCATGCCCCAGAAAAGACGAGGAGTTCAGGCACAGGGCTCACTTTGAGGCTGAGCAGGCCCTGCAGAGGGGGCAAGACCCAGCTTCCAGTCTGCCCTGTCCCCTCCCTCCAATGTGCCCCCACGCCACCAACCCACCCTGGGGTGACTACCTGGGGTCTTGTTCTCATTGGGGACAATGCAACGGACAAAGTGGGGCTGTGTGGCCCGCAGGTTGGTCATCAGCTTGTTGAGGTTCTCCTGGGGGTGAGGAGAGGGGAGAAAGCACAAGAGGGCAGAGAAGCAGAATTGGAAACCGCAGTGGATGAGCCCCTTAAGGACTGCGCAGTAGGTGCCTAAGCGTGTCTCTGCAGTGCTGCCCTTTCACTCTGCTCCTTGTGACCCTTTGCCCTCTTCTGTTTGACTGGGTCCCCGTTACCATCACCAAAGTCTTCACTCCCCCACCCAATCCCCGTGGCTCCGGCCCCATCCCCCACAAACCCTGCCCAGGCAGCATGGGGACGGGAAGCAGCACAGACTTGCTGTGATGTTCACGTGGAGAGGAATTAAACATCACTGCAAGTCTTAACGGCCGCCCGCCCAGGGTGCAGGGGACAGAGCAGGGAGCCGGGACGGGGTGGAGGCGGCAGGGTGAGGGCCTGCACGAGGCCTAGACTGGGCCTCACCTTGTGTAGCTGGGACACCGTCTGGAATGATGCTGCCTTCCTACGCTTCTCTTTCACCCCAGACTTGGGGGGCTCGGCTAGGAGAGACATGGGACCAGTCACTCCAAGGGACATCCCCCTGTGAGTCCCCTACAGAATCTCATCCCTCTGTACTCACTAGAGCAGGAGCCAGCATAGTTTTCGTAGAGAGTAGCCAAGAGCTTGTTCTGCGACTTTTGGAAGATGGGGACCACCGTCTCATTCAGTGGATCCTTGTTTTTTTCCAGCCAGCCCACGATGCTGTAGGGCACCTGCCAGAGACCAGACGGGGGCTGAACTGAGGTGGGGGAACCCGGAGGAGGGAGGAGAGAGGTCAAGAGCTGGGGTTTCAACAGGCACCTACCACGCCCGCGTAGTGGACCACCTCAAAGTGGGCCAGGTATTTGCGCTTCTTGTCAGGCCGTGGCTGCTGGAAATTGGACGACTTCCCCGCGTGGTTGTCATAGAGCTTGGCCTGGAAGCTGGCATCTGAGGCCTTGGGGAACATACACTCCTCCTCCAGCAGGGACAGGATGCCCAGTGGCTGGGGACAGGGCCTCCATCAAGCCAGCCCATCCAGGCTGGGCTGGATCCCCACTTCCTGGAGCCCCTCCCTCTGGGAGCTTTCCCAGACCCTCCAACCTCAGCCATCTGCCCTGAGGGACGAAGAACTGACCTGCACCCAGGAGCCCTGTCTTCTAAGAAAGAAAGTTTGTGGTTTGGCTTCCAAGCCCCTTCTGCCCAACTTGCAGCTCTGAGTTGTTCTCTTTACTTATAAGAAGTGCGCAAACTCAAACCGGCATCCGTGGTCTCACACTCTCACACGTGGTACAGTCAAAAAAGGCAGTTGAGTTCAAATTCTGGCTTCCTCACTTAGTAGCTATGGGGCCCTTAGACCTCTCTAAGCCTCAATTTCCTAACCTGCAAAATGGGGAAATGAATACTTTCATTGCTGTTATAACAGCAAAAGCTGTCAACCACCTAAATGTCCACTAGTAGGAGATTACAGAAATGCATGAAAATCATCTGCTGCGTGAACTACTGTGCCTTCTTCAACAAAGCACCATGCTCAAAATACACTCCCAGAGAAAAGGTAGGACAAGAAATGCGTCTGTGTTCATAAGAGAAAAGAGATGCCCAGGATAAAGGACTGGGAGGAAACAGGTTGTGGTAGGATTGGGGGACACGTCTTTTCTCCTTTATTTCTGATTTTTCAATTTTTCTTTGATTTTTCTTTCTTTCTAGTCTTTGTACAATAGGGAAATGTATGTAATGTTTTATAGACAAATAAACAAACGCATCCTACCTTGCCCTGTAGTTCCGGACAGTTTTGAGGGTCCAAAGAAACTGTGGCTGCAACAGTGCTGGGTTGCACGCTCACACACACACACTGCTCACCAACACACAATCACACTCAATCTCCAATACACCTAGTCACACACATGCACACATTTCCATTCATACACACGTTACACACACATGTGCACAGCCACGCTCATACATGCATACACACATGCAGGCTTGCACACGCTCGCTCACACACAAGTGCGCATTCATTTCTGCTCACCCACTGCTCCCATGCCTTCCCTTCCTTGCAGTGACCTGGCCCCGGGCCTCACCTTCTCGATGAGGTCAATGCAGGGCTGCAGGTCCAGGCCGAAGTCGATGAAGACCCAGTCGATGCCCTCCCGCTTGTACTCCTCCTGCTCGAGCACAAACATGTGCTGGTTGAAGAACTGCTGCAGCTTCTCGTTGGTGAAGTTGATACACAGCTGTTCAAAGCTGTTAAACTATAGTGGGAGGCGCCCGGCTCAGCAGACCTCCTTGTAGATGGGGACAAGGAGACCCACAGAGAACAGGGGTGTGCGGGAGCTCACCCCACCTCCAGGCAGACACCCAGGGCTCCTGTCCCCACTCCCATGGTCCTCCACCCCAGAGAGAACAGAGCCTGGGGGTGTGGGCCTGCCCTCACCTCAAAGATCTCAAAACCGGCGATGTCCAGGACGCCGATGAAGAACTGACGGGGCAACTTGGTGTCCAGTGTCTGGTTGATCCGTGACACCAGCCACCGGAACAGCCGGTCATAGGTGGCCTTGGCCAGAGCCCCCACGGCAAACACCACCTGGAGGCGCGGGGAGGCTGCTCTGGGACCTGGCAAGGAGGGGACCCTGCCCCAGCTGTCCCCAGGTGGGCCCCGCCTGCCAGCCGCTCACCTGCTCCACACTCTGACCCTTGGTCACATACTCGTTCCCCACACGCACTCGGGGGTGCAGAAGGCCTTTGAGGAGGTCTCCACTGCTGACCCCCATCAGGTAGGCAGCCTTGTCAGCACCTGGCAGGGCACATGGGTGAGATGAGGGGGAGGAGGCCAAGAACACGGGTACGTGGGAGCTCCACCGGCCTCCACTTAGGGTTATGAGAGGGAGGTTGGAAGAGGTTAAGTTCAGGGTCAGCAAAC
This sequence comes from Globicephala melas, assembly GCF_963455315.2. Taxonomy (NCBI): domain Eukaryota; kingdom Metazoa; phylum Chordata; class Mammalia; order Artiodactyla; family Delphinidae; genus Globicephala; species Globicephala melas. The sequence goes on along the minus strand of NC_083328.1, from coordinate 62,644,731 downwards.
TGTACAGCTCAGGAGGGTGAGGGTCTGGAATTGAGAAGTCACGGTTTACAATCAGGGCCAGGTTAAGACTGAGGTCAAAGGCTGTGAACAAGGCTTAGGGTTAATGGTCATGGACTGGATGCTGGGATCAGGGTCAAGAGGATGACCAGGTCAGGCCAGGGTCAGGGCCCCTCACTCTCGGTGCCGTCGGCCTCGGCCTGCTCGTCCCGCTGCTTCTGCTTGAATTTCATGTTGCCGAAGTGCAGGAGGGCCCCCACGACCTTGTAGCAGGCACACTTCTCATCCACGCTGAAGCCCAGGATGTCCATGGCATGCTGGGGGTGGGGTGTGGAAGGCTCAGAGAAGTCTGGGCTCCTCCAGGGTTCAGCCGAGTGAAGGGCACTGGACCTGCTCCCCGAGGTTTCCTCCCCTCCCACCACACACATACGTCAGTGGCCATGAGCTCCTCCCCGTCATTCATGTGGTCCACAGTGATGACGCCCTGGCTGCAGAAGTGGTAGTCATAGGGGTTCATAGACAGAAGCAGCATGTCTGGGGGTACACGGGGCGGAGAAGGACAGGTCGGCTGTGTTCACCCAGCTCTCCTCCGTCTCCCCATCCCAGCGTGGTGGATCCTGGGAGCCAGCCCGGCAGGAGAGTGTAGGGCCCTCCCGAGACTTTGTAGCTTGAGTTTGTCTCCTCGACTCCCACACCCATGGCTTCTCTTTCTTTACAGTTCTGAGAAATGAGCCTCGGTCCCTATGTCTCACTCATCTTTTGACCATTCCGCAAGCCACCCCTATGGCCCAGACCCTGTGCTGGGTGCTGCGGCCCAGCGAGGACCAGATTCTGCCCTTGAGTGGCTTGCAAGAGAGGGGAGCTGGGCCTAGACAGAGCCATTGCTCCCCACTGGTGCTAGGTGGGGCCTCTAGTGTCAGGACAGCAGGAGAGACAACCTTGCTAGGGCAATGGTGCTAAGGGGCCCATTTCCTAGCATGAGGAGGAGAGGGCTCAGCAAGAACTGGAAGTCCCAGGAAGGGGGTGGGTGGATAGAAGGGGCTCTGGGTCTCCAGGAAAGAAGGGATGTCACAGACCCCAGAACAGTGGGGGAACAGGTAGCCCAGGGCCTGCTCTGACGGGGGCCGGAACAGGGCTGGGCAGCCCAACTGCCACCCAGACCTGTGGGCTCTGATTCCAAGCCCATCTGCTGCTGGCCCTCACCCTGCAGCTCTGGCTTCTTCCCCGAGAGGATCTGGTAGTAGACGTGGTAGCCTCGCTCACCAGGCAGCTGGAAGATCACCCTTGACTTCTCCAGGAGATCTGGGGAAAAGGGAGGTGCTGGCCTAGTTTCCCGAGTGGGTCACCCCACTATGGCTGAGGGGCAGGGAGGAGGTGTCAGCAAGGGGCCAGGGTGTGTGTAGAGGTGCCGTGTCTGCACACATGCCAGTATGTGCTGAAGGGTGTCTCTCCATCAGCACATGTGTCACGGTGTGGGAATGCATATGTTTGTACGTCTGTGTGTCTCTGTGTGTGGGTGTATTAACGTAGCTGTCTGTGTATGGGTCTTGATTTGTCTATTCTTTCATCTGTGCTTTCATTCCACCATCCACAGACCACACTCCTTTCCTCCAGAGCACTGCTGGTGTGTCAGTGTGTCCACCGAGCAGAGCCTCTGTGTGTTTGTGCATGGGTCGGTCGGGGCATGAATTATGACGTTCCCGCCTATCACCACCTGCCCATGCTTATCCATCAGCATCTGGCCATGCACCCCAAGATGGGGAGCAGTCAGCGTGGGGGCCCCTCTATGCATGCAGCCTGGGTACCTGGTGTCTATGCAGCAGGCCTGGGTCAGGTGGGCAATGACCCCAGAGAGGCATTGGGGGAGGCTTCCAGGAAGAATGGGGACTCGAGGTGTAGAGATGAGGCCACGGCAGGAGGGGCACAGGCCTGCCCTATCGAGCACCAGAGAAAAGACTGGGATGGTGGGTGAGGGGAAGGGCCCAGTCACAAGGAGCCTGACTGGCCAAATAAAGATTTGGGTCTCCATCTTAAGGCGATGGGATCTGGAAAAGGTTTTTAAGCAGGAATGCAATGTGGTCAGATTAGTCTCTAAGAAAAGATCACTCTGGCTGAAAGGAGATCCAGCAGAAGAATGGAGAATGGAAGACTACATGGGGGCTGGGGGAATGTTCCAGGTGAGAGGTGAGGTGGCCTGAGCTGGGCTGTAGCCAGGGGATGAAGAGAAGCGACTGGGACAGGTGGGAGCCCCAAGGACTTGATGACAGACCTCAGTCTGTCTGAGCGGAAAGACTCAGGCCTGGGCCTGTTTCCCCATCCTCACCCTCCCCCACCCTCTCCTAGACTCACAGCTGTCAATATCCGCGGATGCCAGCTTCCCAGAGGGACCAAAATGAATGCGGATGAACTTGCCCTGTGGGCAGAAAAGCAACCTCAGTTGGGTGCCCAGCCAGCGCTGCCCTATTCGTCCAAGGCTCCCACCACCTTGTGTCTCCCCACGACAGACCGGGCTCCACCCACACCCGGCTCTCCCACTGCAGCACTCACGAAGCGGGACGAGTTGTCGTTCCGCAGGGTCTTGGCATTGCCAAAAGCCTCCATGGCAGGGTTAGCCTCAATGATTTGATCCTCGAGGGTGCCCTGGTGGTGGCGGGCCAAGGGCTCTGTCAGCCCGTGGTCCCGGGGTCTCGGCCCAGCCCAGACAACCTCTGGTTGGGAAGGGGAGGGGAGGGGGGGTCCCCAGGACCTCATAATTGTTGCCTGCCCCACTCACACCAGCCCCATACCTACCCTGGTCTTCGTGGCCAGAAACTGCCGGGAGGAGAAGGAAGACAAGTTAGAGGCTGTGAGGTGTCACCAGGCGGGAGCAGGCAGTGGGTGGCGAGCGGGACAGTGAACGTTAGTCATCCAAATGTACACCCCCCACCCCGACCCCTCATGCCCGACCCTCCAGGGACTGTTAGAAGGAGAAATGCTAGAAAGTAGAGCAAACATGGCCCTAGTCAGGGGCTTGAGGCAGGGGCTGCGTCTGGGGGTCTCCTATTCACAGCCCCCCCAAGCCCTGTCTCTGGCCTCCTCCATATCATTTCATTTCCCATGCCCCAGGAAGCGACCCTGCCCCAAGCCCTAGAGGTTCCTGACTACAGTCTACTCCCCTTTAGAGCCCAGCTCAAATGCCCCTTCCTCTAGGAAGGCTTCCCTGACGCTCTGAGGCTGGAAGAGACCTCTTCCTGCCCAAACCTCCTGACCCCTCCCCTCCCTCTATGACTTCCCATCTTCACACTACTCCTCTGTACTGTGATGAGGTGCATTTTCATCGTACAGTTGTACACCGACTATTATTCAAAATAGTACACCCTGTCGGTGCACATTATTAGCCCTAATTTGCAAATGAGGAAACTAAGACTCAGAGCAAGAAAGTGATCTGCTCCAGATGGCACAGTAAGTCAGGGGCAGAGCAGACACTGAGCCCAGGCATCCTGCTTTCCACGATGCCTGAAGCCACCCATATGTCTCATCTAGAGGGACTTACTGAATGGAGGGGATCCTCCCCCCGTTGCTCTCCTAGCCTCATCCTTGTCTTCCCTCCTTTTCCCTTTCTTTCTCTTCCCTACTCTGGATCCCAGCAGCCTGGGAAAAAAGGGAGAAAAAGGAAGGAATAGATTTTGGAGTGACAGGTGCCATGCCACCTGTCCCACGCCAGGGGACTGTGGTTATTCACTCACCTCCAGGGAGCCTAAGACTTAAAAATCCCCCTGAGGTATTGCTGGGGAGACAGAGGCAGGAGAGAACCGGCAGGAGCCCCTCCCCCGAGCTCCACCCCACACATTCATATCCAGGGCTTTTCAACAGGGCTGTCTTTGGAGATGTGGTCAATTTGGGGGCCGAGGGGAGGGAGGTTGATAAGGCTCTTAAGCGCCAGCACCCATGGCCCCTGCGGGGGGGCAGCCTTTCTCTCTACCTCCCCTGCCTGACAGCTCCCCCCAACCCCAACTCCACAATGCAGGGCTCCTTTCTGCCCAGGTGCCCCCTACTCCCGCCCCTCCCAGCTGCATCCCTGCCAGCTCCCTGCCCTCCATTCCTGTTCCTGGACCAATACCCGACTTTCTGTAGCATCCTCAGAGACACTTTGGGAGTTGGGAAAATGGGGTGGGGGGGAGGGAGGAAAGAGTACCAAAAAGTCAACAGCAAAAACAAAACAACCACCACCACACCAAAAAAACAAAACTGAAATAAAAAGAAAACACAAGAAAATCAACGGGGAAAATAGGAAGAGGCAAAAAGAAAAAAACTTTAAATGGAAAGAAGAAAGAAAAATGTCCCAGAACAAATGCAAGGCTCAACAGGACCAGGAGTAGGGGCTGTGCAGGAGGAGGCCTTGGGTTTCTGGAAAGAAAAGGCAACCCATTTTGGGGTAGGGGAGCACACACAGAGCTCTGAACAGCTGGCCCTGGCGCTAGGAATGCAAGTTGTACCTCGAAAACAAAAACAAAACAAAAAATTGGTTCCCCCATTGTTTCAGAAAATTTCAAAAACCATAAAGAAATCATGGGGTGCAAAACTGCCCCTTAACCTTGGCTGTTGGGAATGCCAGGTGCCCTTGTCTCTGGCTGAACCTGCTTGTTTGATTAACAGCAGGTAACTGTATCTTTGGTGCATGAAAACTAAGAAAACAATTACTTCTTGGTAAAAGCAGCCTACCTGGTAAACTCTTTCAAAATATGAAGGTCATGATGAAAGGGAAAAAATACATAAAATGCTTAGGAATAGCAATGTGGTCCCACCCGCTGTGTTCCAGATGGGAACAGTGAGGCAAGCCTGGGACCACGTCATACAATGTGACAGAGAATGGCCACAGCCTCGCTGGTCGAGCCTTGCTCAGGCCAGAGTCTGCCACCAGGGTGGGAGGCTCAGGCAGGGCTGGAGGCTCTGGGGAGTCAACTTTTTAAAAAGAAAAAAAGAAGAAAAAAAAAAGGAGAAGAAAGAAAAGAAAAACAGAAGCAGCAGGGAGCAGCGCCCGCGTGGGCGAGTCTTACGGCCTTCTTGCCCAGCCCGTCTCCCAGGGCAGCGACGATGGCAAAGTACTGAATGACCCGCTTGGTGTTAACCGTCTTACCGGCCCCCGACTCTCCCCTTGGACGACACAAACATGAGTCACCAATGTCCATCTGACTACTCTAATTCCTCCCATCCCCCAACGCCCTACCCCTCAAGCAGGGCCCCTCTGCCCTCCCCACACCCAGCTCCCAACTCAGGACCCACACCCCAACTCAAAACTCCTGAGATAAATTAGCCCTCAGAATTGTTTACAAAACAAGCGAACACAGACCATCCCAGTGAGATGAGAAAACACATTATGATGCCACTGTTTACTGAACACTAACTTACTGCCAGACACTGGGCCAAGTGTTTTACCTATATTGGCTCATTTAAGCCTCAGAAACCTGTAAGGCAGGCACCATTATCATCCGCTTTTGATAGATAAGGAAATGCGGCTCAGAGAAGTTATGTAGCTGTTTCTGCTGTGTGCCAGGTACAGACATTAACTCACTGACTCCTATAGCTCTGTGTGGTAGGTAAGTAGGATTGTTCTGTCTTTTCTGATGAGACTCAGAGGCCCAAGCACACCAGCAGGAAGTGGACCCGAGAGAACTTGAATACAGGTCTTTCTGGTTTCAAAGGTCTTGATCTTCACCAGCAGGCTGCACACACACACACACACACACACACACACACACACGAACGATGTCCATATTGGCTTGGCTGGATATAAACTTGGTATGTAAGAATTCTACCACTTACCAGTGAAAGCAAACAAAGGATTAGAAATAAGATTCAGAAATATGGAGACGGTAAGAAGGAGGAAAGGGGTCTCCCCACTCCCCTTGAGCAAGAATCAGAACTCCCAAAAGATCAAGGTGGGAGAAGATTCCAGGCCCTAGGGACAGAGGGTATCAGGGCTGGTGATCAGTCTGGTACCCCCTTCCTGCCCACCACCCATAACACATCTGCCCAGAATAGGGGGCAAAGAAAATGCTCTAATTTAGTTTCACCTGGGACACTGACTCCAGGCGGTAAAACCCCTGCCCTAAGCACTTTGTATTCAACCTTGGGATATGATTTTAGTTCCACTCTCTTCCTGCCAGATGGCCAGCATTTCCCACCCCATCCCCAGAGCCCCACACTCACGTGATCAGCATGGACTGGTTCTCTCGGTCTGGAAGAAAGGGGAGGAGATAGACAAGTTAGCCAAAGTGAGGGACCAGCCACAGGTGGAACACCTTGGGTATCCTTGGCGCTGGGGAAGCCCCTCCACCACCCAGGGCCAGAAACGGCAAGGACCAGGTGGGACCTTCAGACTTCAGGCCAGCTCCCACTTAGAGAGACAGAAGGATATGCTAGAGTGTCCAGCAGCATCAAAAGGAGGGCAGTGCAAGTGGAGGGAAGGGGGTCCTGGAGCCGGGGGAGGGGCCTCGGGTGGGGGAGAGGAGTCAAGGCGGCCCTTACTGCGCAGCATGTCATTGTAGGCGTTATCTGCCACCGCATATATGTGGGGCGGGGCCTCCGAGCGGCGCTTTCCCTTGTAAGCGGCTACCACAGAGGCTGTATAGATCGGGAGCCATTTGTAGGGGTTGATGGTGACACAGAAGAGGCCCGAGTATGTCTGAGGAGAGAGTGTATAGATAGGTTGTTGGAGGCCAAGTTCCCATCCCCAGGCTCTAGCCCTCGCAAAACTGTGACCCTTGCAAAATCCCCCAAGGAGCTGCTTAAGGTGCGATGCCACACTCTTTGTGGCCGCCCTAGCCCCGCTCTAGCCCTTACTCCTGCCCACAGCCCGTGGCCCCTTCACAGCCCCATTGCCCAGCCTCTGTGCTGCTGCAGCTCCGCCCCTACACTGTCGTAGCCAAACCTCCAGCCCTACCTCTAGCCCCGCCCCAGCCAGTGGCCCCGCCTCCACAGGCCCATGACATCACCCTACCCTGCCTCTAGCCCTGCTCCCCCACTGCACACAGCCCCGCCCCCCACTGCACACAGCCCCGCCCCTTCCCCGTTCTGTCCCCACCAAGCTGTGCCTCTTGCCCTAGCCCCGCCCCTGCTACTATGGCCCCGCCCCCACCACACACAGCCCCATCCCACCCGTGGCCCCTCCCCGGCCCACAGCTCACATAGATCATCCAGCGAGCGTAACGCTGGCGCAGGTTGTGCAGTACGGCTGCCTCGTTGAGGTGCGTCATCATGGCCATGTCCTCCAGCAAGTCGAAGCGGGGCGGGTTCATGGGCTGCAGTTCAGCTTCACGAACCGTCAGCACCTGCCAGGAAGGTCGTATATTGGGGTGACAGGTGGGCAGGAACAAACTGACCTCAGCCTCTCACTCCTGTACGCTCCCAGACACCCTTTCATCAACCAGAGCACACTGGCCAGGAGCTACACCCGGGAAGGCAGAGGAGCTAATTCCGGGAAAAGGGGGAGCCAAACCTTCTGGTCTTTGGTCTCCACGTTGACTCTGCCCCCAGTAGCCTCGGATTTGACCTCAGCCTCCACGTAAGCATCCTGTTCATCAGGTACCCAGACCCGCTTCTTCCCTGAGTTTTGGGGAGAGCATGGGGGTTTTGAGAAAGGCTGACGCACATCCAGGGGTTGGGGACCCGGCTGGGGTTCCCAGATCGTGTCTACACAGCTGTGCCCCTCCTAGGAGCCCCTGTCAGGATGCAGGAGTACCCAGAAAAGATCCTTCCAGACACAGACTCCCAGAAGGGCAGAGCTGGGAGGGTCCCTAGAGATCTCCTCAAAGGATCCCCTGACTGAGGTTACAGTCCCTCACAGCCCTGGATTACACACTTGGATTCAGATTCCTGCTTCTGTTGTATTTGCCCTGTGACCTCAGGAAAATCCCTCATTCTCTACGGGCCTGTCCCTCAAAGGTAACATTATGGGCATGTCCTTAGTTCCCATATGGAGCAGCCCTCAATATGAGGCACTTAATTCTCAGTGGGTTCTGCCTCCCCCGTTTCACTGAAGACTCAAACCCAGGTCTTGTAAGTCTGTCTTATGCTCCTTCCTGCCTGGTCAGCTGGCCCCAGAGCTACAGGGAGCCCATATTTCATGGCAGTTAAAGGCACAGACTCAGGTGTCCTGCCACTTACTAGTCAAGTGCCTTAGTCAGGACCAGCTCCATAACTTGCAGGCCCCAGTGTTAAAATGCAGATCCTCTTGTTAAGAAATTATTTACAGTTTCAAGATGGTGATAACAGAGTGTTAAATCGAGCATGAGGCCCCTCTGTGGCTGCAGAGGTTGCACACCCACGAAGCTGGCCCTGGCCCTGGTCTCCATCTCCCCAGGTTGTTGAGATGATGCATGGAAAGTCATCTGCTCTGGGCCTGGCACACAATAAGCACTTGATACACATTGTCTATTGTTATTATTGTCCTATGAGCAAACTGGGTCATAAATAGTAGCCTTTATTCCTGTCCCTGATAAACAGAGGCTTTGGCTCTATGGAAAGCACTAAAAATAACTCCAGCACAGGTTTTATGGACATGTGGAGGCAGCCTGCACACATACCAATCACTCTCATCTCAGAAGCTTCAGGCTCCAGCCACAGACGGCAGCTCCAGGAGGTGGGTGATACTGTCCCATTTTACAGAGGAGCAAACCGAGGCTTGCTCACAGACATACAGTGATGTACACAGGCTCCCTGGGATTTTATCCTCAGGGCTAAAGCTTTCAGGCCAGAGTGCTCCTTCAGACCCGAGCTGAGTGCCCCCCTCCCCACTCCTGGTCTGAGTCCATAAGGGCTTCTCTGTAGCTGTGCCCCACTCTGCCCTCACTTACCATCCCACAGGACAGTGTGCACCTTCATCTGCTCCTGGTAGCCCTGGCGGAGGTAGCGGGCAGACTCCCCAAGTTCACTCACATCCATCATGGTAGTGGCACTGAGAGGTGGAGGATGAGATCTTAGAGGTTCAAGGTAGTCCAAGGCAGCAGGCACTGGAAGATGGCAGTGACAGGGGAACTGAGGGACCAGGGGCCCCAAACTGGGGCATGATCGAAAAACCCACAAGACCTAATAGTAGGTGATTCCGTGGGGCTCCCCACTTCAGCCTCCCTGGTGAGGCAACACACACACACACACACACACACACACACACACACACACACACACACACACACACACTCTCTCTCTCTCCCTCTCTCTCTCTCTCTCTAACACCAGAGTATCCTCTCCCACAGAAATGGAGAGACTTGTGCCAGCCCATAGGCACCCTCACCCATCAGCCTGTCTGCCCTCCCTTGGGCTCCAACTCCAGCCCTGATCACCCACCTCAGCACCACGGTGAGGGCTGGGAGCTGGGCTACCCCTTTTATTGCCACCGTCAAGGTCAGCGGAGGAGAGCTATGTCAGCAATCTCCACGTGTCACAGCCCCCCCTGCCTGGCCACAGGACACAAAAGGCAAATTCCCTTTTATCTCCACCAGCACGGCCCCTGGGCTATTTTTACCTCCCATTGTCAGGGGATCACAAAGGCAGATAGAGACACTCACTCCACTCAGAGGTTGAGATTCAGACCGACAGGGGCAGGGACAAGGCAGGGAGAGATTTGGGAAGACTGAGGTGCTGGGAGAGAGAAACTGAGCCACAGGGAGTCTGATACACCCAGAAAAAGGTCCACACCCCCAGAAGTGGAGAGCAAGGAGACTCAGGGAGGGCGACCACAAAATGTACACTGGGACTATTTGGTCCAACCCTCTTTACACATCCAGAGAAACTGAGGCCCAGGGAAAGGAAAGCGCTAGCCAAACCTCACAGATAAACAGTGGCAGAGACCGACTCAAAAAGAGAAGCAGAGACACTAAGGCATCCCTCTCCAAGCACCTGGATGCTGTCTCTTCCCCACTTCCCCTCACCTCTATCCCTAGTTCTCTGAGGTCCCCTGGGGAAATTACACAAGAAGAAAACCAGACCTAGGACCATAGGCATAAAGGAATAATTTAGCTGAAGAGGAAGCAAATTGAGGAAATTTAGACCAATCAGGAGCCCCCTTCATAATGACATTTAAGATTCACAGGAAGCCAAGTTCCCACTCTTAGCCCCCTCCTGCACCCTACTCACATCAGGGGTTCGGGGTGCTGACACTCAGTCTGCCTTCAGAACGTGTCAGGGCACTTCCAGGCTCTCCTTTTCTGTCACCCCATTCAGGCCCTGGTGACGCCACAGAATCTTGGAGTCAGAGTATCAAAGGATCCTGGAACCTTCAACACTGGACACAAAGAGGTCCAGAGCCAGGATTCCAGCCAGACATTAGGCTGAGCTCACAAAGAGAAATCCTCTGCACCAACAGGTTACCAATTCCAAATATACAGACATATCTATATTCTATAGGAATAATTTCAAAGATACATTTTCAACCATAAATAGTTCAAAACAGGCAAAACTAACGAATGATGATAAAGTGAAAGAGTGGTCCTTTGAGGGAAATAACAACGAGAGGAGGCACAAGAGAAGCTTCTGGAATGCAGGAAACACTCTATATACTGAGCTGGGCTGTGGTTACACAGGTGTGTTCACTTTGTAAAACTAATCGTGCTATATGCTTAAGATGTATGCACTTCACAGTATGTATGTTACATGAAAACTTTGTTAAAAATGCATGGCCAAATTTGGCAATATCTATCAAAATTACAAATGCCCAGAACGTTTTAGTAATTAATCCTACAGATATTTCCCCATGTTACAAAATGATACAGGTGTCCTTTGGGTGGACAGTTAGATTGTTCTCTTTTTGCCATTACAATCAGGGCTGCGGTGAATATCCTTGTACAGTCTGATGAATTTTCACAAAGTAAACACACTCTGTTCAAGAACCCCAAATTACCAGCATCCCCATCAACCCTCTTTCAGTTATCACTCCCTCACCTACTATCCTGACTTCTAATATCACAGATGGTTTTGAAATTTATATGAATGGAGTCCTACATTATGTATTCCTTTCTTTTTTCTCTCCACATCATATTTGTGACAACATCATTCTGGTATTTTTTGTTTTGTTTTGTTTTGTGGTACGCGGGCCTCTCACTGTTATGGCCTCCCCCGTCGCGGAGCACAGGCTCCGGACGCGCAGGCCCAGCGGCCATGGCTCATGGGCCCAGCCGCTCCGCGGCATGTGGGATCCTCCCGGACCGGGGCATGAACCCGCGTCCCCTGCATCGGCAGGCGGACTCTCAACCACTGCGCCACCAGGGAAGCCCCATCATTCTGTTTTAATTATCTTCACAGAACTTAGATTGTTTCTTCCCTGCCTCCACCTCCCACCCACACCCACACCCAGTAAAGGGCAAGAGCTTGGTCTAGGCCCCCAGCACCTTGCAGAGTAGATACACATAGTAGAAAGTCAATAAATATCTATGAAGTAAGAGAATGAAGCAAACTTGATTGATAGTTTAGATTACAGAGTTTTAATATCCATATGGGGTCAGAGGCTAAGGAGCTGGGCTTGAGCAATTTAGAAAGCCCAGAGGGTAGGGAAAACTCTGCTCCTGTTCAAAGATGCTCAGAAAGCAGGGCTTTGTGCCTAAGGCCCGAGCAATAGAACTGGCCTGGAGAATCAGAATCTCTAACAAGCCTAGCCTATACCAAATATAATGGGGGTCTGAGTTCTAGAATTACCTGCTCAGTGTAGAAACCTGGGGCTGAAAAACCAACCCAAAGAAGTGGGTCTAGAACTGCCCTGTAAGTTCGCTTCTACTACACCGGACACTCCTTCCTGCTGAGATGAGCTCACAGACAAACATGACAAAGCAGTGAGGAAACCCAAGATGCACCTGAGAGATGCAACAAATGCTACAATCTGCAAGGACTTAAGGTACCAACTTTAAACACCCGAAGAGCCATGCTGGAACAGAGGGAGCCTGTGTGATTTGTGTGGCCCCAAGAGCAGAACAACAGTGCAGTTACAAGGAAGCAGAGTTTGAAGATACACACAAAAAAGGACTTTTTCACACTTGGAGCCAATCAGCAATGGAAGAGGCTGCCTTGGAAGAAAGTGAGCCTGCCAAAAGCAAGGAAGAATCAAGTAGAGTCTGCACAGGGCTTGAGGCTTTGGACTGGATGACCTCTGAGGTCTACTCCAACCTCAGGACTCCAGGATTCCAGGATTTTAGACCCTCTGGAAGCTTTGTTTCTTAACAACCACCCTCTCAACCCAACAAACCCACCCACTGCGTAGCCAGTATAGACAGTCCAAAGTCTTTCTTCTTGCCTTCTCTTCCCAATGTTATAAGTACAGAGACAAGACATATATGCTCCTCAGTTTTAGAATGCTGGGGTGTTAGAACCCAGGGTCATTAGAACTCTGAAGTGCTAGAATCCTGGCGCAAAAGACTTGAAGCAAATATGACAAAAGGTACAATGGTTTGTTATTATTTGTACTTCCCTGTATCTTTTACATTTGTCCCTCCTTTGGGGTTTTTTTGTTTGTTTGTTGTTGTTTTCTTTTTATTTTTTAAGATTCTTTTGATGTGGACCATTTTTAGAGTCTTTCATTGAATTTATTACAATATTGCTTCATTTTATGTCTTGGTTTTTTGTCTGAAAGGCATGTGGGATCTTAGCTCCCTCACCAGGGATCGAACCCACACCCCCTGCATTGGAAGGCAAAGTCTTAACCACTGGACCGCCAGGGAAGTCCCCTGTTGTTTTTTTAAATTAAAGACTCCTAGGGCATTAGGAATCAGGAGCATCAGGGCTGGAGGGCTGGAAGGGAAATCAGCTTAGCTAAGCACACCAAGACCCTGACTGGGACAGAGGGAAGCCCAGGCCAGACTCCAGGATCCCACTCCGAAGGCAAGCTCTCTACCCCTGCACACGAAAACTGGGAAAGGAGAAAGCAACTTCAGGCAGGACCAGCATGAGGGCAGCTGGGTCACCTGCAGCCTGGCCAGCAGTGTGTCCACCCTCCTGGGCTAGAGGGACTCTCCCTGGAAATCACTCAAAGAAACACCATCTTCAAGGGACTTAGGGTACTGACAGCCCCAGAAAAGGCTGTTTGGGAGGGCTGGACCTCAGGCTTTCTAGTCTGTATCTCCAGGCCCCCAGAGCCAGGTGGCCCTGAATAGGTCTACCACTGCCCTCAAAAACTGATATGCTGTCCACCAGCCCCCACTTACACCAGGGAACCTTGGGCCTGGCTAGGAAGAGAGTTGGAGGGGAGAAGCAGGAGTCAGGGAAGAGAGTAAAGTGGCCAGAGATAGAGATTGGAAGTCTTAGTATGTAGGGGGCGAGAGCCAAGCTGGGCACCAGGGTCTAGGTGTCCCCGATTCCTCTCCACCAAAGACCTCAGATCGGCAGTTGCCAAGAGTCCTGGAACCCACAGCTTAGTAGCAGCCAGACTGATTAGGCAAAGCCTGACAGGGGCATAGTATCTCTGGCGTCTCCTCTTCCAGCCCAAAATGCCAGTAGAGGAGCTGAGCATTGGAGAAAGCAAGGGCAGGCAGGTAGGCAGAGAGGATGTAATTTGGGAGCCACCCCAGCCCCAAATATATCTGCCAACAATGCACCCCAGTGCCTGGAAGTCCTTCTTTGGATAAAGACATTGAAGGACTCTGTGAAGGAGGGAGGGACACATGAATTCAATTCAACATGCATCTGACAGCTTCTCTTACGTGTCCAGGATGGGAACACAACACTCATTGTCCAGGAAAAAAAGTGATGCTCAAGGAGGATGTCAGAATGGAGGAGTTTGAAGGTTAAAAGATCGTGGCACGTGCTATGAAGGCACCACGCAAAGTAGTGCTGTGGAGGGTAACGGGGGTGTAACTCTATTCAGGTTAGTCAGAGAGGGCCTCTCTGAAGAGGTGACATTTAAGGCAAGATCTGAAGGATAAGAGGGAGCCGGTTAGGTGAAGAGCTAGGGGAAGGATATTCCAACCAGGAGGAACAGTAAATACAAAAGCCGTGAGGCAGAGCATAGCTTGGTGTGTCTGAGGCCCTGTCACAGTGTTAGTGCCGCTGGGGTAGGAAGGTGGGGAAAGTTTTGCAAGGTGACGTTTGACAGGTAGGCAGGGGCTGGGTCACCGGGACTCTTGGAGGACTTTATTCCAAGTGCGAAGGGGAGCTGTTAGGGCAGGAGAGTAAGTGGTGAAGGTTAATAATGATCACTCTGGCTGCCATGTAGAGAATGGACTGGAAAGAGCAAGAGATGCCACAGGCAGACCAGTGAGCAGGCTGTGGCCGTCCAGGGAGAGGCACTGAAGGTAGAGGACAGGGGACGGACAGCGTGAACCTGAACTCCAAGCCCAGAGCAGCCACACGGGCGTAAAGGGAGGTGAGGCTGGACGGAGCAGTTGGGACTGGATTGTGAAGGGCTTCAAAAGCCAGATTAGGATTTGGTTCTTTATCCTGCGGGAGTTGGGGAGCCATCAAAGGCATTTTTATTTTATTTTTTTCATCAAAGAGCTTGGAGCAAGGGCATTTGACAGTGTGTTCAGATTTATGTGTTCACAAGAGCCCCATGACAGCTGGTGTGGAGGATGGACTGCAGGGGCGAGACCGGGGCAGGAAGACTTAGGAGGCGGCTGCCATAAGGGTCTAAATGCGAGGTGGTGAGGCCCAAAGAGGGGCCTCCACCCTGGCACCCCGGGGGGGTGCCCCTGCTCGTCCAAGGCTTGTCCCCCTCCTGGGGCCGTGGGCAGCTGCAGAGGGCCCGAGTGGGCCCCGGCTCTCATGCTTCAAGCAGAAAATAGGATGAGTGCAGCCAAAAGGCATCAGGGCTGTTTATCCGGTGGAGAGACGCCTCAGCATGGATTTATGGCTGAAAGGTTACTGGGGGGAGGGGATGGGGGGACCAGCTGTCCCCCATCCTCACAAAGGGCAAACAAAGGAGGTGACTATGGCCTCCACTGCAGCAAGAGGGAGAGAGGTTAGACACATGAGGAATATGTCCTGACAGGCATCAGAGGATGAAAGGGCCCTTCAGGGGTCATGCAAACCGACTCTCTCATTGGGCAGCTGGGGAAACGGAGGCACAGAGGAAGAAGCAGGTCCATGCCCAAGGTCACATACTGAATTAAAGCTACAACTAGACACAGCAGCACAACGTCTTCCTTTCAAAGATCTCAGGAGTCTCCCAGAGCACTCCCCAAAGCATGTTCCTTCAACTGTCTCGGAAGGATCTGGGATGTGGCTCTCCCAGAAAGAAGTGTGCTTGTGTAGCCCTCCCAGAGCCCCAACCAGTCACTGGGTTTACGGCGTTTGGTGGGAGCCTCCTGTGTCTCTCAAGGGTCTTGGTCTTTCTGTGTTACCCTGTCTCTCTCTGCCCTCCGAGACTCTATTTCTTTGTCTTGGCCTCTGACTCAGTCTCTGTAGAGCTGAGCTAGGCTGGACCAATCTCCCACCCCCAGGGGGCCCTCACTGGTAAAGTACCCCCACGTAGACAACGCTTGGGCCCAGTGCCCAGGCTGGAACAGGTGACAGCAGCTGTGGATCTATCTATAGCTCCCTTGCCCTTCAATTGTTCCCAACATCAAACAATGGTTGGGCCCTGGATTAGAGGCACCCCCCAGCAGCCCTGCTGAAATGGATCCCGGGGGCAGGGGATGAGGCTTACGAGGGCCACACTGTGATCTCTCGTGTCTACTTCTGTCTGGATCTCCATGTTCCTACCTATAGCTCTGGGCTCTAAGGCCTTCCAGCTCAGAGGCTGAGTGAGTAAAGGACCAGTGGATAAGGGACACGGTGTGTGTGAACAGCAGACGGTATACAGGCATGTGAGTGACACGTGGGTTTCCCTCCTCTTACCTTGGTTGACAGACACTCATGGGCACTGGGATGCCAGTTCCATGAGGGCAGAGACCTAGTCTTTTTTATTCTTTGCTGCAGACCAGCCTGAGCCTGGCCATGGCACGTGTTCAATATATAGTACATCTCTGACCTTGGCCCTTAGGAAGAGCAAGGGTGTGCTGTGTAATGGCATGACATAAGTGTGAGCAGCAGTACGGAGCAGTGATGAAGAATACGTTATCTAACGTCAGACTGCCTGAGACTGAATCCTGGCTCTGCCAATTACCAGCCATGAAATCGTGGAAAATCACTTAACCTCTTAACAATGGAGATTCGTACAAAGTACCCACCACATAGGATTCTGATGAGCACTATATGGGTTAAAACATCCGAAGTGCTTAGAACAGTGCCTGGCACATAGCAGAGACTCATGATGTAACGTGGGTTTCCCTCATATTATATTATTATTTACATTATTGTTGTTACTTTCAAGATATCTCATTAAATGAAAAAAGGGAGGAGCAGAGAGGAATAGGTGGCTGGAGGCTAGGAAAGGAACAGACTGATATTTTTTCCTTGTGTATCCTTTTATACCTTTGAATTTTGAATCATGTCTATGTATTACCTATTTATTAAGTGTTTGCTAAATGAATAAAGGTCGCTTCCAACATATCGACCCTTGAAAAAGCAAGCCCCTACTCTGTGCCAGAGGGGAGGGCCTGGAGGAGGGCGGGTCCTCAGGGTGTGGGCTCAGTGCCCTCAGCCCTGGGTCTGACTCCCTGGGACACCCTCTGTCCTCCAACCCAAAGGTGGACAAGATGTATCCATGC
This sequence comes from Globicephala melas, assembly GCF_963455315.2. NCBI lineage: Eukaryota > Metazoa > Chordata > Mammalia > Artiodactyla > Delphinidae > Globicephala > Globicephala melas. The sequence continues at coordinate 62,628,127 of NC_083328.1, read as the reverse complement.
GAAATCACCCCAGAGCAAATTGTAAGCCAGAAGGAAGGCTTCCCAGTTTCTAGGCCAAGCAGCAGGGGTGGAAGGGGCAGTGGAAAAAGGCTCCTGCCCTCTTCCCTGGCCCCAGCCCCCAACTCTTCAGCCCAAGCTATTCTTAGAACCCAGATAATGCCAGCAGTTGCTGCTGTTCATATCAGCTTCCAGAGCCACCGGGTCCTGAGAGGCTCAGTGCTGCCCCCACCCCCAGAACGCTGGCCTCTCTGCAAGGTATGGGCGTCCTGCTCGCTCCATCCACCGTATCCCGCAGGCCACTGCAGGTAGGTAAGAGGACTGGGTGGTGGGCCCCTCCAAGACTTCCCTTGCCAGGCAGCCGAGTGGAAATAGGAAGGGCTAAAGGACACCCTAGGGCATGGGCTGACCCCTGGAGGTCACCATCCAGATAGTCTGACCCGGCCTCAGCCTCCAAACTATGCTCAGAATATGAATGAAAGGACTGGGGGCTCCAGACACGGGTTAGCCTGGGGAGCTGGGGTGGGGGAGAGTGGAAACAGCAGCAGGAGGAAAGCCTGGGAGGGTCAGTGTATAGGGGAGGGAGGACGCTAAAAAAAAGGAGGAAGAGATGGCAGAAGAGGGTCTGCTAGCTCTGGCTCCAGAGTCAGACTGTCCAGCTCTGCCCCTCACTTGCTGTGTGACCTTGACCTTTTCCTGTTGGAGCTTCAATTTCCGTCATAAAATGAGCATAACCTTATTCCATTGGGTTGTTAAGCAGAGTCAAGGAAATAATGTATGTAAAGAGCTTAGCCTGTGCCTGATACCTACAAGCCCTATGTAAATGTCTGACGACATTACCATTGACTGTTTGAGCAGGCAATGGTCCTTTTTTAGCTTTGCACCTGCAGGGACTAGGCTGGGCACATGTTAGGACTGCCTCTTTGAGTCCTTGCTCTGCCATTTACAAGCTAAGTGACCGTGAGTTAGTTACTTAACCTCTCTGAGCCTTGGGTCCTTCGTTGCAAAATGGATATACGAAGAGTACCTGCCTCATGATGTTGCTGAGAGATATAAATGAACCAGAGTGCTTAGCCCATGGTAAGAGATCAACAGTGTGAACACGCCAGCCCTGTGGTGATGTGTATGTTGGGGCAGTCTGGAGAGGAGGCCTTGGGTCTGCCACTCTGGGGATGGAATTTGAGGTAGTGCCCAGGGCAGCCAACATTCTGGAAGAGACATCCTTGTGGGCATACGTGGGAGGAAAGTCCCAGGGTCTTAAAAGACCACAGCCACCCCACTGCCAAAATCCTGTGCCAAAACCTTGGCCCTGCCTGGGGTCTCAGGATCAAGACAGGCTTGTCCCAGCCTCTGCCAGAGTCCCGTTTTGTTGAGTTCAACAAACACTCTCTGATGCCACCCAGATTGGGACTGGTTGTAGGCTTGCACGCCTGTGCTCCGCAACAAGAGAGGCCACCACAACGAGAAGCCCACGCACCACAACAGAAGAGTAGCCCCCGCTCGCCGCAGCTAGAGAAAGCCTGCGCACCGCAATGAAGACCCAAAGCAGCCAAAAATAACTAAATAAAATAAATTTATAACAACAAAAGAAAATGTAAACTGGAATCACCCTATATTAAAAAAAAAAAAGAACCATCTTCCCCAGGGGCCTCTCACTCTGCTCCCTGCTGCCTTCTCCATGCCAGGCCCAGTGGATATTGCGACTTGCGTTTCTCACCTACCCAAGCCTGGGCAAGCTTCTCCTTTCTTTGCTGTCCTGGGTTTAGCTGAGCCAGGCTAACAATACAGCACAGTGCTTAAGAGTTCTGGAGTCAGACTGCCTGGGTACAAACCTTCAGTTACTCTGCCCCTTTGATCCTCTGTTCCTCATCTATAAAGCAGGAATAATAACAGCACCTACACCACAGGGAATTAAATAATACCTATAAAAAGAAAAAGGTACAATGCCTTGCATGTGTTCAATACACAATCCTTACTATTATTTTTCTTATTATCATTATCATCATCCCCAAACTCAGTGAATAAATAAGGGAAATACAGGGACTTCCCTGGCGGTCCAGTGGTTAAGATTCTGAGCTTCCACTGAAGGGGGCACATGTCTGATCCCTGGTCAGGGAACAAAGATCCCGCATGCCGTGAGGTGCAGCCAAAAAATAATAAAAATTAAAAACAAACAAAACAAAAAACCAAGGGAAATACATCCCACCAATACAGAGACCATGAGAAGGTCCTCAAGAAAGGGTCATTCCTAAGACCGTGGGACCCCATTCTCATCATTACACAATTCCCTTCTGGCTTCTCTCTAGCTCCCTCCCTTCTTGGTGAAAGTGTGGGGAGATGGAAGGGCAAGACTATAGCCTCTCCCTGGGGTAAGGCTCCCATTGCTGGTTTCAAGGTGACAACTGCCTTTCCCCATATATATAGAGTTGTTGGTCTCACCCAGTGCTTCCTAGCTCCAGGGTCTCCCTACAAACAGCTGGCAGTCTAGGCCCAGAGCCCTGCCATCCTCTAGCCACAGGAAGAATAGAGGGTCATCTCCTCATCAAAGAGCTGAATCCATTCTACTTTCATGCCATCCACCCACCCATGCAAATACTTACTGAAAAATAAACTTTGCTATTAATCTGGGAAATCCTAATGAGATATCATTTCACACCCACTAGCCTGGCACAATCAAAAAAGCCCAACAATACTGAGTCTTGGTGAGGATGCCGAATAAGGGCAATTCTAATACATTGCTGGCAGGAGTGCAAATTTGTAAAACCACTTATGAGAGTAATTTTGTATTATCTAGTAAATCTGAATATGCCCATGACCTTCAACATACTGCACGAGGAGGCACATATTAGACTGTTCACCCTTTGTAACAGCAAAATAGTAGAGACAACCCCAAAGGATCATTCATAGGAGAAAAGGTAAATGAAATGTGGTATTTTTATGCAACGAAACCTATAGAGCAGTGAAAACAAATGAACTAGTGACTCGTATCAACATGGATGAATCTCCCAGCATAAGGCTGAATGAGAAAATCAAGCTGCACAAGAACACACGTTACCATGTAAAGTCCCCCAAACAGGAAAAACAGTATCATATATTTTTTTAGAAACATACCCCTAGTAAAAGGACTAAAAATGCATACGACCTACCTCGTACCATGAATCAAAGACCTAAATGTAACAGCAAAACCCATAAATCTCACAGAATACAGGTGTGAGTCTTCATGATTTGGGATCAGGCAATGGTTTCGTAGATATGACACTCTAAACATAAGCAACCTAAGAAAAAAAATAGATGAATTAGATTACATAAAAATTAAAAACGTTTGTGCTTCAAAGGACACTACCAAGGGGTGGGATAGGGAGGGTGGGAGGGAGACGCAAGAGAGAGGGGACATGGGCATGTATGTATACATATAGCTGATTCACTTTGTTATACAGCGGCAACTAACACAACAATGTAAAGCAATTATACTCCAATAAAGATATTTTAAAACACCCCAATTTCTTCAATATAAAGAGGCTGCATAAAATATATAGAAATTTACCAAAAAAAAAAAAAAGACAACATCAAGAAACTGAAAAGAAAACCCACAGAATGGGAGAAAATATTTGCAAATCATATATCTGATAAGGGTCTGGTATCCAGAATATATAAAGAATTCTTAAAACTCAATAATATTTTTGCCCTTAAAATGGGTAAAAGGTTTTAATAGACATTTCCCCAAAGGATATATACAAATGGCCAATAAGCACAGGAAAACACGCTCAAATCATTAGTCATTAGGGAAATGCAAATTGAAACCATAATGAGATACCACTTCACACCCATTAGGATGGTCATAATCAAAGAGATAAGTGTTGGTGAAGATGTAAAAATTGAAACTCTCATACATTGCTGGTGGGAATGGAAAACAGTGCAGCCACTTTAGAAAACAGTCTGGCAGTTCCTCAAAAAGTTAAACATAGAGTTACCATATGACCCAGCAAGTCCACTTATATAACCAAGAGAATTGAAAACATATATCCACACAAAAACTTGTTCATAGCAGCATTATTTATAGCAAAAAGCAGAAACAACCCAAATGTCCACCAAGTGATGGATAAACAAAATGTGCTGTATTCACACAATGGAATACCATACCATAAAAAGGAATGAAATATTGATTCATACCACAACATGGATGAACCTTGAAAACATTATGGTAAGTGAAAGAAGCCAGACACAAAAGACCACATACAGGATTCCATTTATAGTAAATGTCCAGAATGGGCAAATCCATAGAGACAGAAAGCAGATTAGTGATTGCCGGGGCTGGAGACAGGGAGGAATGGGGGAGTGACTGATAAGGAGTATGGGGTTCCTTTTGGGGGTGAAAATGTTCTAGAATTAGATAGTGGTGATGGTTGCACAATCTTGTGAACACACTAAAAGCCACTAAACTGTACACTTAAGCAGGTTGAATTTTATGGTATATGAATAAAAAAATGGCATAGGGGCTTCCCTGGTGGCGCAGTGGTTGAGAGTCCACCTGCCGATGCAGGGGACAAGGGTTCATGCCCCGGTCTGGGAAGATCCCACATGCCGCGGAGTGGCTGGGCCCGTGAGCCATAGCCGCTGAGCCTGCACGTCCAGAGCCTGTGCTCCACAATGGGAGAGGCCACAACAGTGAGAGGCCCGCATACCACAAAAAAAAAAGAAAAAAAAATGGCGTAGAATAATAAACACCAAATTCAGGAGACTCTTTAACTTCGGCAGGGGTTGGGGAGGTGCAGTTGTAGAGGGGCACACAGGGGGCCTTCAGCTATATTAGCAGTTTTTATTTCGCAAGTGGGGTGGTGGGTATATGGTTGTCTGTTATACTAACATTTATACTTTTCTCAATGTTTTTATAATAAATAAAATTTAAAAGCATTTACTGAGTGTCAAGTAGGACCAGGCACTGGGCTACTTGGGTGGTATAATGGTGAGTAAAAGTGGATTTCACCCTTCCCAAAAGGTAGATAAAGATAAGTAGTGGGACTTCCCTGGTGGTCCAGTGGTTAAGAAGCTGTCTTGAGGGTTTCCCTGGTGGCGCAGTGGTTAAGAATCTGCCTGCCAATGCAGGGAACACAGGTTCGAGCCCTGGTCCAGGAAGATCCCACATGCCACGGAGCAGCTAAGCCCATGCGCCACAACTACTGAGCCTGCACTCTAGAGCCCACGAGCCACAGCTACTGAGCCCACGCGCCACAACTACTGAAGCCCACGTGCCTAGAGCCCATGCTCCACAACAAGAGAAGACACCACAATGAGAAGCCCGCGCACCGCAACGAAGACCCAACACAGCCAAAAATAAATAAATTAATTTTAAAAAAATCTGTCTTGCAATGCAGGGGATGCCAGTTCGATCCCTGGTCAGGGAACTAAGATCCCACATGCCACAGAGCAACTAAGCCCTCGTGCTGCAAATACTGAGCCCACGTGCCACAACTACAGAGCCCATTCCCTCTGGAGCCCGCAAGCCACAACTAGAGAGCCTGTGCACCACAACTAGTGAGCCCACACGCTCTGGAGCTCCCGAGCCACAACTAGAAAGAAGCCCGTGCACCAAAACGAACAGCCCGAGCACTGCAATGAAAGATCCCGTGTGCCGCAACTAAGACCCAATGCAGCCAATAAATAAATAAATAAATATTTTTAAAAAAAAACAATGGATAAGTAGTAAGCGGAAAAGAGGGGCTATAAGTAAGTCATCACTCCTTTCTGGGCTCCTGTTTCCTCATGGATGAAATGAGAGCTGGACTAGAAGCTTGTTGATAGAAAGTCTCTGAGGATCCTGGGTGCTGAGGAGTGTATCCCCTTTATCAGCTCACAGCTTCAAGAATTCATCATGCACGATGAGCACACAAGCCCTAGAGTCAGTCCTGGTGCCATCAATCACCCCAAGTGGGCCTAAGGTAAAGCCCAACTGAGTCTGTTTCTTCTCAGTAAAATAGAGACAGTAACTTCTCCCTCCCAGGATTACTGGGGCATGTAAATGAGATAACACATGTAAAGTGTCCGGGACAGGCCTGGCACACAGTAAATCCTCAACACATGGAAGAGCCCTCCCTTCGATTCCAAAGGCATTTCCTGAGCAGCATGGCTGGGCCAGGCCTGTGGTAGGTAGGGGCTGGAAGACACAGGATTTCCACTCTGAACGGCCAAGCAGTGGCCCCCAGTCAGGCGTGGAGACAGCCTCATAATTCCAGGCAGAGTGATGTCATTGCTAAAAAGAGACAGCAGCCACGTGCACAAATGCAGACCTCCGTGCAATGCAGACCCTGGGACGACATAGATGTCCCAGTCAAGAGGCCCAGTCTAGGCTTGGCCAGAGGCCCTTACAGGGGGAAAGGCAACATACAAAGAGATTGACCTCCATTCACACTGCAGTGCAACCCTCCTTGCCTTTTCCTTAAACTAATTTAGACTCAAATGTTCCCACAAACCCAACAGAGTTTGCAGTGGATTCAGAAGTCAGCTTTGGGAAGCCTGAGCTCGTGGCACATCCCAAGGTACGTGTGTAGGTGCACAATGGCTAAGAGTGTAAAGCTGCATGATCTTCGGCAAGTCAGGGCATTTCTTCAAGCCTCCAAGTCCCCAGCTGTAAAATGGACATGATAACAGTACTCACCTCATAGGTTTGTGGTGAAAGTGAGATAACAACTGTAAAGCCAGCAGCCAAGTACCCGGCACTTAACGAGCAGATCAAATAAAGATTAGTCATTGTTAGAAAAAAAACAAAAAACAGATTCCATTTTGAAAGTGAGGGAAGTGGGATTCAGAGAGGTGAGAAGTCTTGCCCATAGTCACACTGATAGTTTGTGGAGTCAGGATTTGAACTCAGGTTGGAGACATGAAAGGCTCAAGACATCATAAACTCGCTCTGCTCCAAAATCTTCAGCAGGTTCCCTGATGTCCACTAAAGGGAATCTATCCTTGCCATGGAGGGAGGAACCAGCAAAGGCTTGAGGCCAGAAGGACTTCGGGCAAGTTCCCTAATCCTGGGTTCCTTGATCTGGGATCCCTGAGTAGGCCTGAAGAGGTCTCTGAATTCCTCCACATGGTCTGCTAAAAGTTTGCGTCTAATGAAGATTCTCAAAGGAGCCTGTGGCCTCAAAAGTAACAAACGACTGACTTGACCTCACTTCCCATGTTTTCTTATCACCCAATGGAGATACAGTACCCACCTGGAAAGGCTGTGAGGGGATCAAATGAGATAGTTTATGAGAAGCACCTGAAACATCCCAAGCTTTCACTTAATGTTGGTTTCCTTCCCTTCCTCCCTCCCCAGCTTATTTCCATCAGTCGGCAAATATTATTGAGTATCTACTATTCCAGGTGCTAGGGGTAAAGTGGTGACCAAGACAGATATTGCCCCTGTTTTCATGGAGCTCACATTCTAGTGGAGGGAAACACATAAAATTAATAATTTCAGATACTAGTAAGTGCTATGTAGAAAATACACAGGAAAATGTGACACAGGCTGGTCAGGTGGGGATGTCATCTGAGAAGGAAACATCTGAATGACAAGAAGGAGCCATTTACGCCAAGATTTAGAAGAAAAGCATCTGAGCAGAGGGAGCAAGAAAGGCAAAGACTTGCTGGAAACATCTTTGGCCAAGAGCCCCTCACTTCCAGTCCCACCACAAACTGGATCCCCTTGAACAAGTCACATAACTTCTGAGGCTCAACTGCCACATCTACAAAATGGGAATGAAAATACCTTACCTGCCACAATGTGAGAGGACACAACCAAAGGGGTGTTAAGGTCTGGGATCCTCCCCAAATCTCACAAATAGGCACATGATACACGTCATTTGGCACCCATCTTGGAAGAGGAGAACCTGCACAGAGAACCCTGGGTCATGATTTTTTAATTTCATGCTGCCCTAGAAATAGCTTCCTTTGTTCCTTGTTAGCCCGGTGGACTTTTTCTGGCACCTGGGGCCTATTATAGTAACTGCTGCTTCAGACTCTCCCTTAGGTACAAAAGCAGACAAAAGAGGGACATCATGAAATCACAGTTGTGGCAATAAACAGACCACCTATCCCTTCCTTCCCACCAACAAGATTGGAAAGCTCAGTCTGTCCTGTAGGTAATGTACATACTTTATTATTTTTTAAATATTTATGTATTTATTTATTTTGGCTGCACTGGATCTTAGTTGCAGCACATGGGATCTTCGTTGTGGCATGTGGGCTTCTTAGTTGAGGCATGCATGCAGGAGGATCTAGTTCCCCAACCAGGGATCCAGCCTGGTTCGCCTGCATTGGGAGCAAGCAGTCTTACCCACTGGACCACCAGGGAAGTCCCACATACTTTATTTAAGGAGTTGGAAACATCCTGTACCCTGGATTGGGCCGCTGATTTATAATCAGTCGGAGTTCTCTCTCCTAAATATCTCTTTAATCTGTCCCCTTCTCTCCATCTTCTCGGCCCCGCCTCATCATCTCACACCTTAACTACCTCTGAGATCTCTCTCTGGCCTTGGTCTCCCCACTTACAAACCATTTGCCATGCTGTAACCAGAACCTAACACACCATGTTTCCCTCTTCCTTAATATCCTTAGACAACTCATTGGACAAACGCTAAACTTCTTAACCTAGCATCCAAGGCTCCCTCCCCAAGACTGAGCTCCTAAAAGCCTGCTCCAACCCCCAGACCCTCCTCAGTATCTACACCAAACTCCTCATTGTCTCTAAAACAAGACTAGCCACATTCAGGATTATTTGCCTTTGCTGTTTCTGCTCCTGCTACTTGGTACACTAGCCCCTTTCCTGCCTCTAACCTCCACCCCTACTTCCTTCACTGTTTACACACGCTTACCTGTCCTTCAAGACCCCAAAAGCCTTCCATACTTCCCCAGAAAAACAGTTTACCTGTCTACCTTTTTAATCAGAGGTGAAAGCCGGGGCTCTGTCTTATTCATGGTTAATTCCCCAGAGCCCAGACTGATAAATTCAGTTTAATTAAAATTCATATCAGGTGCTTCAGACTGAGAAGAATCCTATCACAATCCAGAAAGAAGGCACAGTTAAAGAACTGGGGAGCTGCCAAGGGGTGAGATGGAGGTAGGGATAAAAAAAACCTGCATTAAAAAAAAAAACTGCACCAGATCCTGATGCAAGTGATATTGGACATTCTGTGAAACACTGGATCACCCTCAAACGTTCCTAACTTTAAAACTGCTGGAAAAATGAAATTACTTTCCTTTTGCCATTAAGGCTTTTCCTGCAGCTGTCCCAGGGTTGGAGAAATCAGGTGTTCTTTTCTGGGACCCAGCTGGGTTCCAACACTGGTTCAGCCTTTAACGTGTTATGGGACCCTGCGCTGGGCTCTGTCTCTGTCTCTGGGCCTCTATTACCACACCCACTACCACCAACTGTGTGTCCCCAAGGTAGTGACTGTCCCATTCTGAGTATCAGTTTCCCCATCTTGCGTCGGAAGTCAGCAGTTGCGACGCCCTACGAGCTTTAGCTTTTCAAACCCGTAGCTCCCGGCGGCCCCAACACGACTCCTCCCTTTCTTCCCAAGGTGCTGTTCCAAAGCTGTCCTCACACAGACCGCCCCTTCCCAGCCACCGTCCAGCTCCGCTGCTATTTAAGCCCTGCCTGGGGTGGGGTGGGGGGGCGGATTGTGTGTGGGGGGGGTGGTGGTGGGAGGGGACGCGCAAGCGCGTTGGATCACATCGAGGCCCCGCCCCCTGAAGCTCCGGTGAAGGCGCGAGGGGGCCTGAGTACAGAGAGCGGCGGGACGACGAACGAGTAGGTTGGGGCACGGCAACGGCGGCCGGCAAGGGTCACGTTTCTTCGGGAGGAAGGCCATGAGGGAGGGGTCTGTCAGCGATTGGAGCCCCGGAGACCAGGAGATGTCGCAGCTCATACCCATGGCAGGGACCTAGGAGCTGGTGTCCAGTGAGGGGGTGGGGTTGGTGCTTCTCGATTGCAGATTTCCTAGATCTCCTGACTCCAGATTGTGCTGGTGTCGGGCGCTCGGTGCCGGTGAGACTAGAGCCGGAGTTTTTTTTTTTTTAAACAACAAAAGTGGAAGCGATTAGAACCAAACTTTGCCTCTGGTGGGAGCGAGCGGGCCGTGAGGTGGGGCAGGCCTGGGCAGGAGACCGTGTTGTTGCCCCGGGCCTCACGCAGGCATTGGCCTCGCGCTTGGCTTTTAAGTCCTACCGGGGTTTTCTTGTGGGCGTGTTAAGGCTTTTGGTGATCTGGCTCCAGTATGTCATTCATTCATCATTCTTTCATTTAACATTCATTGAATACTGTAGTAGGCGCTGGAGCTAGAGAAGTGATCAAGACACACTATTCCCAATGATACAGGGGAAATTAATGGGTCGTAGAAAAAAGCCCTGGGCGGGGAACAGGGACGGCTTCTGAAACTAAGTCGTGAGCGGTGGGGATTGTCCCAAAGAGAGACGACAGCAAATGCCAAGGCCTGGAAGCGGGAGACTAGCCGGTGTGTCCTGAAGATACATCACTCCGAATCTGTTTCGTGCCTAGGGAAGAGATGGTGGTAGTCGAAACCACGCCTCCTAACGGTGAAGGTGGAAAGAAATTAAGGAATTTAGAGTATTGTATACTGAGATAGAATCCACAGGATTTGGGGAGAATGGGGTGTAGGAAAGACGTATGTACAAGGCTTGGGTGCCTGGGTCGGGTTCATCAAGAGTAGGAGCAGATTTATGGGGAGACAACAACACATTCTATTCTGGTTCTATGGAGACGCTCAGTAAGCAGTTGGATATTCTCCGTTGAAGGTCAGGAAAAGCACTGCAGTGAAGTTATAGATTCGAGTGTCATCAGCAAAACAGAAATAAAGCCACAAGAAGGATTGAGACTGTAGAATGAGAAAAACAAAGGGCCCAATTAGCACTTCTCATAGCAATTATTTTTGTCTTATCTTTCTCTGCGTCCTCAGTCAGGGTCCTGGCATTAGATGCCAATCAGTAAAAACCCAACAGCAGGTGGAGATAATAGAATCCCAGAGTTGTGAAGAGATGGGGGCCAATGGAGGGTTCCATTGCTCTAATGTCAGAGTCACAGCTTCTAGTCTTGGCTCTGCCACCAGGCTGCTGGTTGACCTCTGACAAGTCTTCTACCTGTAAAGTAGGTACAGCCAAAAAAGAAGCTCCCATGTATAGAGCTTCAAACACTGCTAAGGAACTACACACAGGTTTTTTTTTTTTTTCATTTAATCCACATGGTGACCTTATTTATAAAGGAAGTAATTATTATGGATTCAAACCCAGGTCTGACTGACCTCAGAGCTTTGTTCTCTACTATGACTGCCCTTATCTATGTCTCACCTGACAGGGTTGTTGTCAGGACCCTCTTGAAATCACATGCTCATTCTTTCAAAACATTGTGCTGAGGCCGACAGACTATCATTATTGGTCTAGCACCAGTTCTGTCATGGGGAGTGGGGGATGGAGCTGAATGTGATGGAGGTTACTTGTCATTCTCCAGCTCTCTTCCTGGGACCACTGAGCTGGGCAGCCATGTTCTAATGACTGGTGTTTCCAGATTTTTATCCAGATTTTCTTACACCCCTGGGGTCTACTGCAAAATCAGTGAGTGTCAAAGTGTGAGTTGGTTCACCCTGTGTGTCTCTGGCAGCCAGTTGGACTCCTCCTATTACATTGGGCACTTGGGTTTCAATTATTTCTATCCTGCTAATATGATTTCTCAAGAATATTTTCTGTCTTTTGGTTCTATGATGATAGATGTCCATACAAGGAATGTAATCATTTCCTGCTAGTGAGTTTGCCTCTGGTTAGTATGAGGGAGGAGTTCACCTTATTTGCATTTAATAGTATTCCACAAAGAGCTCCTTTCCCCCACTCCCACATAATTTATTTGAAACCTGCCGACATGGGTTGTTGGAGCTAGAAGGGAAATTAATAATATATTGCAGCCGTTCCCGTCCCAGGAAAATTTATTAAAAATACAGAGCTTCAGCCCTTCCCTCCCCTCAGACCTCTTGAATCAGAATCTCTAGTAGGGCCCAGGAATCTGTATTCTTTTCCAAGCTCTCCAGAATATTCAGCCGGTTTGGAAACCATGGTCTACCCCAGACCCCTTGTTTCACAGGTAGAGAACCTGCAGCTCTGGGAGGAGAAAGAACTTGCCACGATCACATATGTTATTAGTGCCTCTTTCTCCAATGGAAAGCATTGGGCTGGGAGTCCAGAGACCCGAGTTCAAGTCCAGGTTTTACTAGTCATTACCTTGGGCAAGTCATTTCATCTCTCTGAGCCTCCACTTCCTTGCTGTGAGAATAAGGTCATCATTGGATTAGGACTCAAAAGAAGGAGTGTCAGTGGAAATGCTTTGTCAAGCTTTCCATTTTGTGCTCATGGAAATTGTTAAGAACTGCCAGCCAGTGTTCGCTCCCCCGTACCACACTGCCAGTTGCGGGGCCCCAGGCCATCTGTCAGCCCTTCTCTCTCCTTCTGTTGCAGGTCGGGATGGCCACCGGCTGGGGGAGCCTCTTGCAGGATGAACAGCAGCTGGAGGAGCTAGCAAGGCAGGCTGTGGACCGGGCCCTGGCGGAGGGAGTGTTGCTGAGGACCTCACAAGAGCCCAGCTCCTCGGATGTAAGCCCCTGACCCCTCCTCACAGCACTGACCACGCTGCTTGGGTCCTACTAGGCCCCTGCCAGGCTGGAGGCAGCTCCTTTGGATTATCTTTTTTTTCAATAATTAAAATTGATCTCTAGAAGTATGTAAAGTTAAAAAGCACCATGCTAGAGTAATCAAATTTAAGTCTGGGGCTTGACGTGTGACTTAGGCAAGTTACATAGCCTCTCTCAGCTACAGTTTCTTCAAATATAAAAAGGAATAATAATGGGGACTACCTCATGGAGTTGGTAAGAGAATTAGAAGGTAATTCATGTGAAGCACCTTGCCCAGTAAACTGTTATTTTTTAAGGGCCCCTAGTCACCCTGCCTTCTCTGTAATTAGTTTGTGGTATATCCTTCCAGGTCTTTCTCTGTGCATTTACATACATATATATGTATATAAAGAAATATAGTTGACCCTTGAACAGTGCTGTGGTTAGGGGTGCCAGCCTTCTGCGCAGTTGAAAATCTGCATATAACTTATAGTCGGCCCTCCATACGTGCGGTTCCTCTGTATCAGAGGTTCAGCATCCACGGATTCAACCAACCTCAGATTGCGTAGTACTGTAGTATCCACGATTGAAAAACATCTGCGTATAAGTGGACTCGTGCAGTTCAAACCCATGTTGTTCAAGGGTCAACTGTATATAGTTTTTAAAAGACAAATTGGATGATATATATTATGCTGTGATATATTTTTGTTTTCTTTTCATTTAACCATCTGTCTTGAACTCTTTCCAACTCCCTCCATAAAGGTCAGCTTCATTCTGATGCATAGGATTCCAAGTGTGAATGGATCACAGTTTAGCTTTCCTCTACTGATGGCTATTCTGGTAATTTCTAACGTTTTATGACTACAAATAGCCCTACAGGGAACGTCCACGTACATGCCTGTTTGGGCACCTGTATGTTTCTCTAGGGTTGATACATAAAAGTAGACCTGCTTAGTCTAAACCACATCTTTAAAAAATCTCATCCTTTAAAAAAGAAAAACTTTTAATTTGGTGACTAAGTAAGACATTTTCAAGCTTCAAAATTCAAAGGGTATAAGAGTTTACAGTTTAACCCTCCCTTCCACATTCCCTAGCCACTCAGTTCTCCCTCCCTGAAGGCAACCGTGTTTTAGTATTCTTCTTTATTCTTTAGTTAGTTTACTCATAACAAGAAAATACGTATATATTCCTTTTCCCCATTTTTTACACAAAGAAGCATATTAGACAAGCTCTTCTAGCCTTAACATATACCTTATGATTATCCACATTAGTAACTAAGCCACATACTTTTTTTTAAAACCAATTTCTAGATTTATTTATTTATGGCTGCTTTGGGTCTTCGTTGCTGCACGCAGGCTTTCTCTAGTTGCTGTGACTGGGGGCTACTCTTCGTTGTGGCACGCGGGCTTCTCATTATGGTGGCTTCTCTTGTTGCGGAGCATGGGCTCTAGGCGCGTGGGCTTCAGTAGTTGTGATACACAGGCTCAGTAGTTGTGGCTTGCGGGCTCTAGAGCACAGGCCCGGTAGTTGTAGTGCACGGGCTTAGTTGCTCTGCGGCATGTGGGATGTGGGATCCTCCCGGACCAGGGGTCGAACCCATGTCCCCTGCATTGGCAGGTGGATTCTTAACCACTGCGCCACCAGGGAAGTCCCAAGCCACATACTTTTTTTACCAAGCCACATACTCTTTTGTCTCTGTGTGCCCAGAACCTAGTTAAGGGCCTGATAGAGAGTCCAAATTCAATAACTTTACTGAGGCCCAAGTGAATGAGAATGGCTGTCACCTAAGGTAGGCTGATACTATAAAAAGTCTGCCTCTGGCTTTGGGAATATAATTGCATGGTTTGTGAACTTCAGATTTTGTGAACTTCTTGTGTGAACCCATGATGAAGTACCTTCCACTCCGAGATTTTATTTCTTCTGTTAATCAGTAGGTATTGTGTGCAGGTCCAACAGTTGGTCCTTCTGGAAGTCAATGGAGCCTAGAAAAGGCACAGTCCTCAGTGAGATTTCCAGTCCAGAGAAAAAAGACAGGAAATGTGTGTATGTGTATGTATGTGTGGGGGATTTCATTCCAAATCTTTACCAGGTGCCTGTTCTATGCCTGGCCATTCTAGGCACTGAAGACACAGGTGAGTCAGCCAGAGGCTCTGACCTCTGGAGCTCATGGTCTAGTTGGAGAATGTACCACAAGACAAAATTAAATAATATCAGTTCTGGAGACTTCCATGGTGGTCCACTGGTTAAGACTTCACCTTCCAATGTAGGGGGTACGGGTTCGATCCCTGGTCGGGGAGCTAAGATACCATATGCCTCATGGCCAAAAAAACAAAACATAAAACAGAAGCAATATTGTAACAAATTCAATAAAGACTTTAAAAATGGTCCACATCAGGGGCTTCCCTGGTGGCTCAGCGGTTGAGAGTCCGCCTGCCGATGCAGGGGACACGGGTTCGTGTTCCGGTCCAGGAGGATCCCACATGCCGCGGAGCGGCTGGGCCCGTGAGCCATGGCCGCTGAGCCTGCGCATCCGGAGCCTGTGCTCCACGGCGGGAGGGGCCACAGCAGTGAGAGGCCCATGTACCGAAAAAAAAAAAAAAAGGTCCACATCAAAAAAAGTCTTTAAAAAAATAATAATGTCAGTTCTATGACTGAGTATTTACTACCTGCCAGGCACTATTCTAAACATTTTGGAATCTCTAACTCATTTAATCCTCACCACAGCAGAGATGAGGAAACCAAGGCCCAGAGAAGTTAAGTAACTTCCCAGAGGTCATTTAAATGGTGGTATAATTGGCAGAGCCAGAATTCAAATCCAAGGAGTTTGCCTCCTGAGTCCATGCTCTGAAATTACATTTTTTACTGCCTCTCCTAGGATACTGTATAGGACACCTGGAAGAAGGATCAATTCATTAGTAGTATTTGAACTATATCTTAAAAGTCCAATCACAGAAAGGAACAGCATAGCAGAGGCCCCAAAGAAGGAAAAGGCAAAACATGTTCAAGAGAATGCAGCTGAATGCAGGGGACATAAGTGGATATAGTGGGAAAGAGTCAGGCCAAAGTCAGACAGCCAAGAGGCTTTGGGTACTGGGCAAAAGAAGAGTGTGAACTTTATCCTGTAGATCAGGCCTACAGACCAGCCACGTGCAGATTAAATAGTTGGCTTCTGCAGTGTTTAGAGAGTTAATTTATTTTTTAAAATACATGACCAGGGTACAAAATTCAAAAGGGTATTCAGTGTAGAATAAGTCCTTCCTCCAGTAATGGTTTTCCCTCCCCAGAGGCAAGCATTATTAACAGGTTTTTCACCAGATTGTCTTTAAAAAGTCAGAGCCAACATTTTTTTTTATTGAAGTACAGTTGACTTACAATATTGTGTTAGTTTCAGGTGTACAGCATAGTGTTTCAGTATTTTTGCAGATTATACTCCATTATAGGTTATTACAATGGAATGGGTATAATTACCTCTGCTATACAGTATATTCTTGTTGCTTATCTATTTTATATATAGTAGTTTGTTTCTGTTAATCCCATACCCCTAATTTGTCCCTCCCCACTTTGGTAACCACATATAGAAACCCCTTTGTTTTCTACATCTGTGAATCTGTTTTGCATATACATTCATTTGTATTATTTTTTAGAGTCTATAAATAAGTGACATTATACAGTATGCTGATATCATACTGACTTATTTCACTAAGCATAATATCTCCACTTTGTTGCAAATGGCAGAATTTCATCCATTTTATTGCTGAGTAGTATTCCATTGAATATATATACCATGTCTTCTTTATCCATTCATCTGTTGATAGATACTTAGGTTACTTCCATATCTTGGCTATTATAAATAGTGTTGCTGTGAACATTAAGGTGTATGTTTCTGAATTAGTGTTTTCATTTTCTTCGGATATATAGCCAGGAATGGAATTGCTGGATCATATGGTAGTTCTGTTTTCAGTTATTTGAATAACCTCCATACTGTTTTCTATACTGGCTGAAACAATTTACATTCCCACCAACACTGTATGAGGGTTCCCTTTTCTCCATATCCTCTCCAACATTTGTTATTTGTAGTCTTTTTGATGATAGCCATTCTGACAGGTGTGAAGTGATATCTCATTGTAGTTTTGATTTGCACTTCTCTAATTAGTGATCTTGAGCATCTTTTCATGTGCCTGTTAGCCATCTGTATGTCTTCTTTGAAGAAATGTCTATTCAGGTTTTCTGCCCATTTTTTGATTGGGTTGTTTGTTTTTTTGATATTGAGTTATATGAGCTGTTTGTATATTTTGGATATTAACCCCATGTTAGTCGCATCATTTGCAAATATCTTCTACCATTCCGTAGGTTGTCTTTTCATTTTGTGTTACATCAAAGAGTGTTCCACCTGTGTTCTCTTCTAGGAATTTTATGGTTTCAGGTCTTACATTTAGGTTTTTAAACCATTTTGAGTTTATTTTTGAATATGGTATGAGGGAATGTTCTAATCTCATTGTTTTACATTTGGCTGTCCAGTTTTCCCAGCACCACTTATTGAAGAGACCGTTTTTTCTTCATTGCATATTCCTGCTTCCTTTGTGGTAGATTAATTGACCATAGGTGCATGGGTTTATTTCTGGCTCTGTATTCTGTTCCATTGATCTATGTGTCTGTTTTTGTAACAATACCACGCTGTTCTGATTACTCTAGCTTTGTAGTATAGTCTGAAGTCTGAGAGGGTTATACCTCCAGCTTTGTTCTTTTTTCTCAGGATTGCTTTGCAATTCAGGGTCTTTTATGGTTCCATATAAATTTTAGGATTATTTGTTCTAGTTCTGTGAAAAATGTCATGGGTGTTTGGATAGGGATTGCATTAAGTGTGTAGGTTGCTTTGGGTAGTATGGCCATTTTAACAATATTAATTCTTCCAATCTAAGAGGATGGGCTATCTTTGCATTTCTTTGAATCATCTTCAGTTCCCTCCATCAATGTTTTTATAGTTTTTAGAGTATAAGTCTTTTACCTTTTTGGTTAAACTTATTGCTAGGGATTTTATTTTTTTGAGATTTTAAACAGGATTATTTTTTACTTTCTCTTTCTGATATTTCATTATTATAATGTAGAAATGCAACAGATTTCTGTATATTAATCTTGTATCCCGCTATCTTGCTGAATTCATTTATTAGTTCTAATAGTTTTGGGGTGGAGACTTTAGGGTTCTCCATATAACGTATCATGTCATCTGCAAATAGTGATAGTTTTACCTCTTCACTTCCAATTTGGATACCTTTTATTTCTTTTTCTTGTCTGATTGCTGTGTGTAGGACTTCCAATACTAGGTTAAATAGAAACAGTGAGAGTGGGCATACTTGTTCCTGAATTTAGCAAGAAGGGTTTCAGCTTTTCATTGTTGAGTATTACGTTGGCTGTAGGTCTGTCATAAATGGCCTTTATTATGTTGAGGTGTGCTCCCTGTATACCCACTTTGATGAGTTTTTATCATGGATGGATGTTAAATTTTGTGAAATGTGTTTTTTGTGTCTATTGAGATGGTCATGTGATTTTTATCCTTCCTTTTGTTAATGTAGTGTATCACATTGATTGATCTGTGAATGTAGAACCATCCTTGTGACCCTGGAATAAATCCAGCTTGATCATGGGGTATGATCCTTTTTATGTATTGTTGGATCCAGTTTGATAATATTTTGTTGAGAATTTTTGCATCTATATTCATCAAAGATATTGGCCTGTAATTTTCTTTATTTGTAGTGTCTTTGTCTGGTTTTGGTATCAGTGTAATGGTGACCTTGTAGAATGAATTTGGGAGTGCTCCAGTCTCTTCAATTTTTTGGAATAGTTTGAGAAAGATAGGTATTTGTTCTTCTTTGTATGTTTGGTGGAAGTTCCCTGTGAAGCCATCCAGTCCTGGACTTCTGTTTGCTTGGAGTATTTTTATTACAAATTCAATTTCACTTCTAGTGATTGCTCTGTTCAAGTTGTTTCTTCTTGATTCAGTCTTGGCAGGCTGTATATTTCAAGAAATTTGTCTGTTTCTTCTATGTTGTCCAATTTGTTGGCATATGACTGTTCATAGTATTCTCTTATGATTTTTTATATCTCTGTGGTATCAGTTGTTATTTCTCCTCTTTCATTTCTTATTTTGTTTATTCAACATTTTTTAAAATCATGAAATTAAAAAAAAAAACTCTAAATACCCAGCTTACCTTGAAAAATCAGGTCATTTGGCAATCCTGGCTCACTTTCCTTCATGGCAGCAATTGGCTAGAGTGGAGTTATGACTGCCCCCTTTAGATAAGGTGGGGTTCTTACTTCTGTCACTCTCTGTTGTATTGTTTTCCTGGCTGTGAAGATGAGTGTTTATTGCCATGCATGTGCTATAGTTTTTCTTATAATAGAAGAATATGACTCTATGTCTGTGTGTCTATTGAAAGTGAAAAGACTGTGTTTCAGCCTTTAGCCTATGGACAGCAGAAAACAGCGCTATACTATTGATCCCAAATCCAAGTGGGCATAATGAGTCACGTGGACAGAGGCAGAAGTCTTAACAGAAAAACTCTCTGGGAGTTTTTCATGCCACATGAGATTTGTTGGAGGAGTCAGAGTTCTGAGCTTTAAAACCAAGGAAATACCCCTGCAGTTTTCACACATGCATTCAGTGTATTAAGTCACCCCTTACGTATGTGCAGTATTTCCTACTCTAACTCCTAAAGGCTTCAAGCTAAAAAAAACCTTACTCTCACAAACACCCTTCCTTAATTTTGTCTTAAATTGATGCTGAGGATGGCAATTTAGGAATTATTTTGAAAATTTTAATTGGACTTACATTAATTACCTGACATTTCTACTTTTAGAAATTTATGAACCTTCTCACACACAAAATACCTAGAATGTATATTCTAGGATGTTCATGGAAACATCAAGTTGTAATGGAGGAAACAAAGGAAACCACCTTGATGTTCATAATAGAAAGCTAGATTCAATAAATTATGGTATATACAAAGAATGGAATACTATACCACCATTAAAAAGAATGAGAGAGACCTTCAATATGGCAGAGGAGTAAGACGTGCAGATCACCTCCCTCCCCACAAATACATCAGAAATACATCTACATGTGGAACAATTCCCACAAAACACCTACTGAACACTGGCAGAAGACCTCAGACTTCCCAAAAGATATATATATTTTTTTCCTTTTTCTCTTTTTGTGAGTGTGTATGCTTCTTTGTGTGATTTTGTCTGTATAGCTTTGCTTTTACCATTTGTCCTAGGGTTCTGTCTGTCCGTTTTTGTTTTTCATTTTTTTTTCTTAGTATAGTTTTTAGTGCTTGTTATCGTTGGTGGATTTGCTTTTTGATTTAGTTGTTCTCTTCTTTCTTCCTTTTTTTCTTTTTTTGAAATTTTTTAAATTTTTAATATATTTATTTTAATAACTTTATTTTATTTTATTTTATTTTCTCTTTCTTTTTTCTCCCTTTTCTTCTGAGCCATGTGGCTGACAGGGTCTTGGTGCTCCGACCAGGTGTCAGGCCTGTGCCTCTGAGGTGGGAGAGCCGAGTTCAGGACATTGGTCCACCAGAGACCTCCTGGCTCCACGTAATATCAAACGGCGAAAGCTCTCCCAGAGTTCTCCATCTCAATGCTAAGACCCAGCTCCACTCAATGACCAGCAAACTACAGTGCTGGACACCCTATGCCAAACAACTAGCAAGACAGGAACACAACCCCACCCATTAGCAGAGAGGCTGCCTAAAATTATAGTAAGGTCACAGACACCCCAAAACACACCACCGGACGTGGTCCTGACCATCAGAAAGACAAGATCAAGCCTCATCCACCAGAACACAGGCACCAGTCCCCTCCACCAGGAAGCCTACACAACCCATTGAACCAACCTTAGCCACTGGGAGCAGACACCAAAAACAACGGGAAGTATGAACCTGCAGCCTGCGAAAAGGAGACCCCAAACACCGTAAATTAAGCAAAATGAGAAGACAGAGAAACACACAGAAGATGAAGAAGCAATGTAAAATCCCACCAGACCAAACAAATGAAGAGGAAATAGGCAGTCTACCTGAAAAAGAATCCAGAGTAATGATAGTAAAGATGATCCAAAATCTTGGAAATAGAATGGAGAAAATACAAGAAACGTTTAACAAGGACCTAGAAGAACTAAAGAGCAAACAAACAATGATGAACAACACAATAAATGAAATTAAAAATTCTCTAGAAGGAGTCAATACCAGAATAACTGAGGCAGAAGAATGGATAAGTGACCTGGAAGATAAAATAGTGGAAAGGGACTTCCCTGGTGGTGCAGTGGTTGGGAATCCACCTGCCAATGCGGGGGACACGGGTTCAAGCCCTGGTCTGGGAGGATCCCACATGCTGCGGAGCAGCTGGGCCCATGTACCACAACTACTGAGCCCGTGCGCCACAAAAGAGAGTAGCCCCTGCTCGCTACAACTGGAGAGAGCCTGCGCGAAGCAATGAAGCCCCAACGCAGCCAAAAATAAATAAATAAATAAATTTATTTTTTAAAAAAATAGTGGAAATAACTACGACAGAGCAGAATAAAGAAAAAAGAATGAAAAGAATTGAGGACAGTCTCAGAGACCTCTGGGACAACATTAAACACACTAACATTCGAATTATAGGGGTCACAGAAGAAGAAGAGAAAAAGAAAGGGACTGAGAAAATATTTGAACAGATTATAGTTGAAAACTTCCCTAATATGGGAAAGGAAATAGTCAATCAAGTCTGGGAAGCCCAGAGAGTCCCATACAGGATAAATCCAAGGAGAAACATGCCAAGAAACATATTAATGAAACTATCAAAAATTAAATACAAAGAAAAAATATTAAAAGCAGCAAGGGAAAAACAGCAAATAACATACAAGGGAATCTCCATAAGGTTAACAGCTGATCTTTCAGCAGAAACTCTGCAAGCCAGAGGGAGTGGCAGGACATATTTAAAGTGATGAAAGAGAAAAACCTACAACTAAGATTACTCTACCCAGCAAGGATCTCATTCAGATTCAGTGAAGAAATTAAAACTTTACAGACAAGCAAAAGCTAAGAAAATTCAGCACCACCAAACCAGCTTTACAACAAATGCTAAAGGAACTTCTCTAGGAAACACAAGAGAAGGAAAAGACCTACAATAACAAACCCAAAACAATTAAGAAAATGGTAATAGGAACATACATATCAATAATTACCTTAAATGTAAATGGATTAAATGCTCCAACCAAAAGACATAGACTGGCTGAATGGATTTAAAAACAAGACCCATATATATACTGTCTACAAGAGACCCACTTCAGACCTAGGGACACATACAGACTGAAAGTGAGGGGATAGAAAAAGATATTCCATGCAAATGGAAATCAAAAGAAAGCTGCAGTAGTGATTCTCATATCAGACAAAATAGACTTTAAAATAAAGATGATTACAAGAGACAAAGAAGGACACTACATAATGATCAAGGGGTCAATCCAAGAAGAAGACATAACAATTATAAATATTTATGCACCCAACATAGGAGCACCTCAATACATAAGGCAAATGCTAACAGCCATAAAAGGGGAAATCAACAGTACCACAGTCATAGTAGGGGACTTTAACACCCCACTTTCACCAATGGACAGATCATCCAAAAGGAAAATAAATAAGGAAACAAGCTTTAAGTAATACATTAAACAAGATGGACTTAATTGATATTTATAGGACATTCCATCCAAAAACAACAGAATACACTTTCTTCTCAAGTGCTCATGGGAAATCCTCCAGGATAGATCATATCTTGGGTCACAAATCAAGCCTTGGTAAATTTAAGAAAATTGAAATCATATCAAGTATCTTTTCCGACCACAGCACTATGAGACTAGATATCAATTACAGGAAAAAAATCTGTAAAAAATACAAAAACATGGAGGCTAAACAACACACTACTAAATAACCAAGAGATCACTGAAGAAATCAAAGAAGAAATCAAAAAATACCTAGAAACGAATGACAATGAAAGCATGACGACCCAAAACCTATGGAATGAAGCAAAAGCAGTTCTAAGAGGGAAGTTTATAGCAATACAATCCTACCTCAAGGAATAAGAAACATCTCAAGTAAACAACCTAACCTTACACCTAAAGCAATTAGAGAAAGAAGAACAAAAAGCCCCCAAAGTTAGCAGAAGGAAAGAAATCATAAAGATCAGAGCAGAAATAAATGAAATAGAAACAAAGAAAACAATAGCAAAGGTCAATAAAACTAAAAGCTGGTTCTTTGAGAAGATAAACAAAATTGATAAGCCATTAGCCAGACTCATCAAGAAAAAAAGGGAGAAGACTCAAATCAATAGAATTAGAAATGAAAAAGGAGAAGTAACAACTGACACTGCAGAAATACAAAGGATCATGAGAGATTACTACAAGCAACTATATGCCAATAAAATGGACAACCTGGAAGAAATGGACAAATTCTTAGAAAAACACAACCTTCTGAGACTGAACCAGGAAGAAATAGAAAAATATAAACAGACCAATTGCAAGCACTGAAATTGAGACAGTGATTAAAAATCTTCCAAAAACCAAAAGCCCAGGACCAGATGGCTTCACAGGCGAATTCTATCAAATATTTAGAGAAGATCTAACACCTATCCTTCTCAAACTCTTCCAAAATATAGCAGAGGGAGGAACACTCCCAAACTCATTCTACGATGTCACCATCACCCTGATACCAAAACCAGACAAAGATACTACAAAAAAAGAAAATTACAGACCAATATTTCTGATGAATATAGATGCAAAAATCCTCAACAAAATACTAGCAAACAGAATCCAAAAATACATTAAAAGGATCATACACCATGATCAAGTGAGATTTATCCCAGGGATGCAAGGATTCTTCAATATATGCAAATCAGTCAATGTGATACACCATATTAACGAATTGAAGAATAAAAACCATATGATCATCTCAACAGATACAGAAAAAGCTTTTGGCAAAATTCAACACCATTTATTGTAAAAAAAACTCTCCAGAAAGTGGGCATAGAGGGAACCTACCTCAATATAATGAAGGCCATATACGACAAACCCACAGCAAACATCATTCTCAATGGTGGAAAAATGAAAACATTTCCTCTAAGCTCAGGAACAACAGAAGGATGCCCACTCTCAACACTATTATTCAACATGGTTTTGGAAGTCCTAGCCACAGCAATCAGAGAAGAAAAAGAAATCCAAATCAGAAAAGAAGATGTAAAGATGTCACTGTTTGCAGATGACATGCTACTATGCATAGAGAATCCTAAAGACTCTACCAGAAAACTGCTAGAGCTAATCAATGAATTTGGTAAAGTAGCAGGATACAAAATTAATGCACAGAAATCTCTTGCATTCCTATACACTAATGATGAAAAATCTGAAAGAGAAATTAAGGAAACACTCCCATTTACCATTGCAACAAAAAGAATAAAATACCTAGGAATAAACCTACCTAAGGAGACAAAAGACCTCTATGCAGAAAACTATAAGACACTGATGAAAGAAATTAAAGATGATACAAACAGATGGAGAGATATACCATGTTCTTGGATTGGAAGAGTCAACATTGTGGAAATGACTATACTACCTAAAGCAATCTACTGATTCAGTGCAATCCCTGTCAAACTACCAATGGCATTTTTCACAGAACTAGAACAAAAAATTTCACAATTTGTATGGAAACACAAAAGACCCTGAATAACCAAAGCAATTTTGAGAAAGAAAAATGGAGCTGGAGCAATCAGGCTCCCGGACTTCAGACTACTACAAAGCTACAGTAATCAAGACAATATGGTACTGGCACAAAAACAGAAATATAGATCAATGGAAGAGGATAGAAAGGCCGGAGATAAACCCACACACATATGGTCACCGTATTTTTGATAAAATATACAAAATGAATATACAGTGGAGAAAAGACAGCCTCTTCAATAAGTTGTGCTGGGAAAACTGGACAGCTACATGTAAAAGAATGAAATTAGAACACTTCCTAACACCACACATAAAAATAAACTCATAATGGATTGAAGACCTAAATATAAGGCCAGACAGTATAAAACTCTCAGAGGAAAACATAGGCAGAACACTCTATGACATAAATCACAGCAAGATCCTTTTTGACCCATCTCCTAGAGAAATGGAAATAAAAACAAAAATAAACAAATGGGACCTAATGAAAATTAAAAGCTTTTGCACTGCAAAGGAGAACATAAATAAGATGAAAAGACAAACCTCAGAATGGGAGAAAATATTTGCAAATGAAGCAACTGACAAAGGATAAATCTCCAAGATTTACAAGCAACTCATACAGCTCAATATCAAAAAAACAAACAACCCAATCCAAAAATGGGCAGAAGACCTAAATAGACATTTCTCCAAAGAAGATATACAGATTGCTAACAAACACATGAAAGGATGCTCAACATCACTAACCATTAGAGGAATGCAAATCCAAACTACAATGAGGTATCACCTTGCACCTGTCAGAATGGCCATCATCAAAAAATCTACAAACAATAAATGCTGGACAGGGTGTGGAGAAAAGGGAACCCGCTTGCACTGTTGGTGGGAATGTAAATTGATACAGCCACTATGGAGAACAGTATGGAGGTTCCTTAAAAAACTAAAAATAGAGCTACCATATGACCCAGAAATCCCACTACTGGGCATATACCCTGAGAAAACCATAATTCAAAAAACAACCTAAGTGTCCATCGACAGATGAATGGATAAAGAAGATGTGGCACATATATACAATGGAATATTACTCAGGCATAAAAAGAAACGAAATTGAGTTATTTGTAGTGAGGTGGATGGACCTAGAGTCTGTCATACAGAGTGAAGTAAGTCAAAAAGAGAAAAACAAATACCGTATGCTAACACATATATATGGAATCTAAAAAAAAAAAAAAGAAGATTCTGAAGAACCTAGGGGCAGGACAGGAATAAAGACACAGACGTAGAGAATGGATTTGAGGACACAGGGAGTGGGAAGGGTAAGCTGGGACGAAGTGAGAGAGTGGCATGGACATATTTACACTACCAAATGTAAAATAGATAGCTAGTGGGAAGCAGCCGCATATCACAGGGAGATCAGCTTGGTGCTTTGTGTCCACGTAGAGGGGTGGGACAGGGAGGGTGGGAGGGAGACGCAAGAAGGAGGAGATATGGGGATATATGTATATGTATAGCTGATTCACGTTGTTATAAAGCAGAAACTAACACACCATTGTAAAGCAATATACTCCAATAAAGATGTTAAAAAAATAAAATAAAAAGAATGAGAGTGCTCTATTTGAATGTATTCGGAAATGTCTCTGAAATATTTATAAAGCTAAGGACAGAACAATGTATGTATTATATGCTTGTGTGTGTGTAAAAAGAGAAAATATGTATGTATACGTATACATTAGTCTAGAAGGATATGTGAGACACTGCCTCTGGGGAGGAGAACTGGGTCATTGGGGCTAGGGTGGGAGTGAGATGTACTTTTCACTATGCATCCTGTCTTTTTTGATTTTATATCATGTGTTTGTATTATCCATTCAAATTAATAATTTTTTTAAAAATAAATATATAAATGCCAAGTTCTAACACCCTTAACTCATACTATTATAATGACAAGCATATTAACTCAGAGGTTAGACTCAGGAATGCTTCATAATATAAGCACAAAGTCATAATATAAGTCACAAAGTCATCTTACCTTCTGTTACCCAAGTTCTAGTTCATTTGTTGTTGGAAATCTCAGAACGCATTATCCCCTTCTAAAAATAGTATTCTAGATGGTATTTGGGTTTCCTGGCTCTGCCAAAGTCCAGAGAACTCAGAATGCAGCTGAACTCCAGGCCTGGCAACCTGGGTCACCATCTCCAATACTGGGGGGAAACCACTCCTGGCTCCTTCTCTGGAGACCAGAGTCCACTTCTGCTGCAGCCCTACCTGCAGGACTCTCCCTCTCCCCCAACCAGATGGCAAGGGGACTGGGCTTGGATATGAACTGGCTAAGAGTATGTGTGTGTATGTGCGTGTGCGTGTGTGTGTATGGTGGTTGTTGTTTAGTAACATTCATGGTTCAAATCCCAGTGTCACCTATTAGCTTTATATAATTTTGGAGACGTTACTTAACCTCTCTGAGACTTAGTTCCCTTATTTATTTATTAGGTACAGATAATAATAGTATCTTTCTCATAGGGTTAAATGATGAATCCACGTAAAGTATTTAAAACAGTGCTGAGCACACAGTCAGTGCTCAATAATTTTTTGGTTTATTTGTCTTCTAGACTTTGTAATATTTTATCTCTTTACATTAAAAAGAAAAAAAATGATCAGAAGCAAAATGGCCAAAAACAAAGTCTGCAAGTTCTCTTTATACCCATTCCTCGTCCTGTTCTCCTCCCTCCCTTCCCAGAGGTAACCACTATTCTGTAGTTTGTGTGTCCTCAATAAATGTAGGGCACCCTTTCCATGGGGTTATGTTTGCAGGAAGACAACCCATTCACAGGTGTTCTACCCGTGCGCACTCTTTCCTCAATCAGGTGGTGAGCTACGCCCCATTCACACTCTTCCCCTCACTGGTCCCGAGTGCCTTGCTGGAGCAGGCCTATGCTGTACAAATGGACTTCAACCTGCTGGTGGATGCTGTCAGCCAGAACGCTGCCTTTCTGGAGCAAACTCTCTCCAGGTACAGGGCAGTGGGGCTTCGGGGGCTGTGAGGTGCTAGAACCAAGACATTGGAAGACTGGGGAGTCATGAGCTATTACTCAGGCAGGTGACTTGGTGGGGTTGGGGACAGGTACTCCCCAGGAGAAACAAACATTTGTAGAATAGAAGTTAGGAGACCTGGCTTCTAACCCTGGCTCTACCACTTATTTATATGGCCTCAAGCAAGTTCCTTTCTTTCTCTGGGCCTCAATTTCTTCACCTGTAAAATGGGAGGTTGGCCTAAATCTAAGGTCCCTTCCAACACTGACATTCTGTGATTCTCTGACCCTTGACCCCCCTGCTTTGAAGACTGAAATTTCCATTTGTAATTAGGGAGAGTCAACCTTGTTTGAGAGAAAACAGAGGGCAGGAGGGGTTATGGGTTTAAAGTCAGATTTCCTACTTCTCTTAAGCAGTGACCCTTTCTTGTCACTTCAGGCCTCTTATCTCTGGGTGGGACGGGGTGCAGACTGGGCCACACCCAGTTCACGAGGATACAGAACCCCTGAAATGACTCACTCTATCCCCCCTCTCTGTCTCTTCTCCCTTGATCTTTTTTCCCCTTGAGGCCCTGGGGCAAGGGAAATTTCTTTATTTTAGAATTAAGTTAGAATTAAATATGTGTGTGTGTGTGTGTGTGTGTGTGTGTGTGTGTGTGTGTGTGTATGATTGCATGTCTCATTAATTTTTCAAAATCTTTTTTTAAAAAAAAATTTATTTATTTGGCTGCACTGGGTCTTCGTTGCGGCATGCGGGATCCAGTTCCCCAACCAGAGATCAAACCCGGGCCCCCTGCATTGGGAGCTCGGAATCTCAACCGCTGGCCCACCAGTGAAGTCCCCACAAAATCTTTTAAAAATGTGCACATTGGTGTGAGGGTGAAAACGAGAAGGGTTCATAATGGTAAGAAGTTTGGAAACCTTGACTTGGAGCTAAAAACCCACTGAGTCCTGAATGTACAAACCTTTCCGCCACCTTTTCTTCAGATCTTTCTCGGGATGGGCCCAGCTTTTGTACCTGTGATTCTAGATTGTGGGAAAGATGAGCAGCCTGATTTACGACCTTTATCCTAAAGCTGCAGTTATGTGTAAGACCTTCCCTGCAGCCCATCTCTGCAACCCCTGTCTTCCCTATTACCCTCTCCTCTGAAATACACACAAACCCTAGCTTGTAAGGGTGAAAAGGCCCAGGGTCACATGAGCTAGAATAGCAGCCTAGGAGAGTCCCAGCTTAGGGACTCTCCTCTTCACCAAGGGCTGCGGAACCCCATGAGAGCTGACTGGGGAGAGAGGAACTTCAGGGCAGGCCTGAGCTACATGGGCTCAGTGGGGTCCCTGTAACAAGGTGAGCCTGAGAGTTAGGCTTGAGCAGGCATGCAGAGACCACCCTGAATCTTGAGAGGCAACAAGTTAGTTACCTGTGGGTGTTTCTTCCTAAGGCTCCAGAAAACCATACTGGCTGGGTCCTACCTCATGCCACATGTCACAGTAGCACACTGGGCCATGACGATGAGCTAGCAGAGACATGGTCCCCATCCTCATGTGGTTTATAGTCAAATAGGAGAGACAATACTAGTCATCACACAAATAAAATGGAAAATTACAACTGCAATCAGTGCTATAGAGGAGAGGTCCACAGTGCTATGAGAGTGCACACCAGGGGGATCTGACCCAGGTAGGGAAGGCTTCCTTGAGGAAATCACATCATATAAGGACTGGTTGAAGAAAAAAATTAGGATATTTAGCTTGAGTCAGAAAAACCTTTTGGGGCACAGGGCATAACTGCTGTCTTCTAATCTCTGAGTGCTGCCATGGAAGAGGTGGAAAAGACTTGTCCTGGGAGGTCCCAGAACATAGGGGAAGCTACGGAGAGTTAATGTTAGGTCAACTAGAAAGCTTACCAACTACACAATGGTCATATCGTATGCCAGTTTTGAATTCTTCTTGGGAGCACACACTATGTTCAATTCTGTACATGTAATATCTCATTTACTCTTCACTACAACTCTCTGTTATAAATATAATTATATCCCTCTTCATTTTACAGATGAGCAAACTGAAGCATAGAGGAGATATGATTGAGGTTGCCCAATAGTGAGTGGTAGAGCTGGGATTTGAACCCAAGCCATCTGGCTCTAAAGCTGGGTTCTAAACCACTGTTCTCTACAGGGTTGATGTGGATGTTCAATTTTGAGCCAGTAGACCCAGAGAGGATTCAGGAGACAATGGAAATCCTTGACCTTTAATGTTTGATGTAGCCTAGAAAATACTCTTTCCTCTTTCAGCACCATCAAAAGGGACAACTTTACTGCTCATCTCTTTGACATCCACAAGCAAGTCCTGAAAGAGGGCATTGCCCAGGTAACCATTCCCCACTTCACCCCAGTCTGGGACCTGCCCCTCCCATCTCGTTCTCTTTTTTTTTTTTTTAACCAGAAGAATTTGGCCTAGTCCCTGAGCTCATGGGAATCTGCCTCTCATTGGTCCCCACTGGGTTTATACATTAGTGTCCAATCCTGGAATGTCCCAAAGAATGATTCCACTGGGTTTGGGAGTGTTAGCTGGCACCTTTGCATAGAGTTCATGGTACCTGTCTGCTCTGTGGCTAGGCCCTCAGAGTCAGCCCCTGGGCAAATGTCCTCAGCCTTCAGTTTTCCCCACAGACGGTGTTCCTGGGCCTGAATCGCTCAGACTACATGTTCCAGCACAACGCAGATGGCTCTGCAGCCCTGAAACAGATTGAAATCAACACCATCTCTGCCAGCTTTGGGGGCCTAGCCTCCCGGACCCCTGCTGTGCATCGGTGGGTCCCTTGGGCAATCCTGGGCACACTAGTGAGGTGTCAGCCTGATGAGCCTACAATCATAGGTGGGGGCAGGGATCTCCAATGCTGACTGTGCCTTCCTGGGCCTTGGGTCATGTGTTTCCACCTCGTAGCAGTTTCCACTTGTAATTAAGTCTTGGTGTGTCAGAAAAAGAAGGAACCTCAGGGTTCATCTGGTCCTGCCCCTTCATTGTACAAGTTAGTATTCCAGGCAGAAGGAACAGTATCTGTGAGGGTCCTGAGGTAAGAAAGAAGCCTGAAAGGAGGTCAGAATCCAAGGCAGAGAGGGAACAGGGGCTTCCCTTCTGAGCGCTGGACCCTAGCAACAACCACTTCTAGTCAGTAGTGATGCTCCAGGTTGCTGTGATTCCAGATGGTCTGTAGCTGGATTCCAGACAGTACCTGGGACTCAGGTAAAGGGGCTTCAGTTCATTGGGAGGCTTGTGTGGAGTGGAAACACAGGGTCTCAGGGCTCCTCTGGGCATGTACACCAGGGGCCAGGCTTAGGGCAGCCCAACACATTCCAGCCTGAGGTGGATCCTACAAGAGCATGATGGTAGGATGCTTTTTAGTGCTCAGCTGACTCTCAAAGTGATGTTCCTATAATTGTCTATGAGTCACAGGCAGAAGGGTCTTCCAGGTCCATCCAGTTACTAAGTAGGCATCTCTCTTTCAACAGACATGT
The DNA here is from genome assembly GCF_963455315.2 of Globicephala melas. NCBI lineage: Eukaryota > Metazoa > Chordata > Mammalia > Artiodactyla > Delphinidae > Globicephala > Globicephala melas. The sequence continues at coordinate 62,597,223 of NC_083328.1, read as the reverse complement.
TCTCAATGTCCTGGGTAAGACCAAAGAAGCTGCCAAGATCCTCTCCAATAATCCCAGCAAGGGATTGGCCATGGGGATTGCCAAAGCCTGGGAACTCTACGGCTCAGCCAAGTAAGGGGAAGAGAAAGTGTCAGCAGAATCCTGCTTTAGATTCAGCATTCATGGATGCAGCAACTTCTTTGCCTGACATCATTAGGAAATCATAAGGGAATTTTTCTTGAAATAGAAGCTTACACTTTGAAGTACCAAAATTATTTTAATGGAGTTTTGGGCTTCCTTCTTAAATAAGAGATGCTGATAATAATTTAATCTTTTCTCATTGGCTACAGGTGATGGTTATGACAGTCAGTGATTGCATCTTGATGTAATGCAGGGGTGCTACCTGGAGTGAGAGAGGCATGTGAGGTTGTTTGCCTGCACTAATGGCCCCAGTTATTAGGCTTTATGCTCTTATTCTTTTTTTCATAGTTTTTCTGTCTGTTTTCCTACTAACAGCTCTTCTTACTGCTGTCACTTTGCTTGAATTTAGAATCTCCACTGCCATCCTTATACCTCTTTTTTGATTTGTAGTTTGGGAAAGCAAATGATCTGTTATATTTGTGTCTAATGAGTGTGAGGGCCTTTTTGATGAGTAAATGCATAAACTTTGATTTAGAGATTTTATCGTATCTGTTCAGAGGCATTTTTTTGCTTCCTTCCTATTTCTCAACCATGTTCCAGATGTGTAAAGATGCTAGATGTTCCAGATATGACTTCTGGATAAGTGAGCGGCCACTGTACTAACAGTTATTGCTATGTTAATATAGCATTAATAGTTTACCCTTAATGAGCATCTACTAGTGCCACACTTTGTGCTAAGCTCTTCACATACAGGATCTCATTGAATCCTAAATTCAAACACTCTGAGGTAGATATTATTCATCTCCCCCATTTTAAAGATGAGGAAACTGAGATTCAGAGAAGTGAAGTGCATTGTTCAAGGTCAAGTGGTGAGTTGGTGGTAGAGCCCAGAGTCCATCTCCCTCTAGAACCTGCATTCTTAATCACTTTATTGCCTCCAAGAGAGCCTCTCTGGGCTTATTAAGCCTCACTAAGACTCAAGAAACGTCAGACTCTGAGCATTTGGAAGTCATCAGACAAATATTTTTTCAAGTAGAACTCTTGGCTAGGTTGTATTTTAAGAGTGAAGCCAGGAGATGGGTCACCTAGGGAACCTGCTGATAGACGAATGCTGCAGAGGGTTTCTCTAGCCAGGCTGTGAATAACATGGAGAGAAAAGACTTGTGTGCTCAGAATTAGGCACTGGTAGGTAAGAGCTATGGGGTCCCTGAGCCAGGAGTGGATTCCCTCATTTTGAGAGTCAAATAGGCACTTCTGCTGACCCAAATATGACCTTTGCTAAAGTCTGTTCTTTTCCCTGAACATCAGTTTCCGAACTTGTAAAACGGGGGTAATAATAATACCTAAAAGGGTGGTAGTAAGAATTAAATGAAATCATAGATTTGAAAAATGCTTTAAAAAATTCAGTGAGGGTCATTATATGATACTTTCAATAATAACGATAATGATAGTAATAATTACTACCATTTAAAGAGTTTTGTTTTACAGAAGAGCAAATGGAGGGCTCAGAGAGGTTGAATAACTTGCCCAAAGTCACACAGCTAGTAAGTTTAGAATTCACGTTTATCTGCCCCTAAAGCCTGTGTTCTCTCTACTACACTGTTCTTCTGAAAGGAATGGTCCCATAGTATAGACTGAAAAACTGAGGTGCGAGCATTTGTAGAGCAGATGAATTTTCATCAATTATCTCATACATTTTAAAAGAATTTTTAAAAATTAAGCCAGGAAAATGAATTATGATTTCAATTTAGACATTTTTTCAAACTCTTTCAAAGTATAGTGTCTGTGGTTAGAATGAGTAGGGATAAGAAAATGGGATTCTTGATATAAAAGGTTGGGAACTATGATTTATTTAACACCCTTATCTTATACATGAGGAAATCAGGGCCCAAGGAAAGGAACTGACTTACCCAAGGGTATACCATAGATCACTGGCAAAGCCAGCACTGGGACTCTGGAGTCCTCATTCCCAGTCAGCATGCTACTGCTACTTCACCTTCCTTAGCTGATAACTTTCCTAGACCTGCTGTCAAGAGACTGCTCAGAATTAAAGGCAGGAGGAGGTAGAATATGTTTTCCGAGTCTGAGTCCGATTATTTGGCAGGAGGCTTCATTAACCAGAGCATGCAGTTCCACTTTAACCTACAGCCTCTCCTCCACCTTTCCTTGGAGGTGGGCCAGCCTGGGCCAAGTGCCACCTCCCACTCATGAGCAGAGCAGATCAGGCTACAAAGTAAAGAGCAAGGTCATTGGCCCTCGGGACTCTCTCAGGGCAAGATGGCTTGTGAGATTTCAGGCAGGCCAGGAGAAGGGGCATACTAGGACCTGTGTTTTAGCTAAGTGGAAAGGAGTCAGGCAGAGTGTAGTCCAAGAGGTTCAGCTGAGGGAGGGAGAAGCAAAGATAGACAAGAGGCCAAGTATGGGAGGTCAGGAATCCACACTTAAAATCCTAAGCCAAGTCTGCCCACCCAAGAGCTCAGCAAGAAGCCTTGGGCACAGAGCAATACAGCTACAGCAAAAATGGAGTTTGGTACTGCTGAGCAGTGACACTAAGAGAGTCTGATGGGAGACACCTGGACCTGTTCTTGACAACTGAAAACAGCTTGGTCGGTAGCCAAACAGACAATTCTTTGACATTAGCATTTCCCTGAGTCCTCGAGCTCTTGCTCCTTTAAGAAACATGTGGATAAGCAGAAAGGAAGAGGCCAGGTAAGCCCCAGTGATCCCATTAATACGGTGGGACCAAACGTGGCCCTGTGTACCTCACAGAAATGTTGGGAGGCCCCAGGAGATAATGCCTTATTCATAGTTTTCTCTATAGTGTTTCTGTTGGATTCCATTGAGGATTCCATTGAGCTATTCTTTTTTTTTTTTTCTTTTTGAAAGAATCACACACTCTTTTATTATATGATTCACAATCTAGCAATAGGGTCATTATCCCCTAACTCCCAGCATTGTTCTTTTACAAAATATTCTTCAGTACTCTCACTTCTTTATTCTTCCAGAAGAACTTGGAATCATTATGTTAAATTCTAAGAAAAAGTCCTCTTGGGTTTTTGAGATGGTTTTAAATCTAAATTTTAATTTGCACAGAAGATTGACATCATTACAATATTTCATCTACCTACTGGAGAAGGGGCAGAGACATGTCCATTTTTTCAAGTTTTCTATATTCAGGAAATAATGTGTTGTAGCCTCAGGTGTCTATGCCTGAGGCAGTCCTGAGTAGAGAGAATATCTACTCTTTCAGGGAAGCCGTGTTCTCATTCTCACTTCTGAGGGGGTGGGATGAAGGGAAGACAAGATTTGTAGCCACCTTGGGCCACCTGTGCTCTTTCCCCAGCGCTCGGGTGCTACTGATTGCCCAAGAGAAGGAAAGGAATATATTTGACCAGCGTGCCATAGAGAATGAGCTACTGGCCAGGTAAGTAAAGGAGGGGAGACCTCCAGGTGTAGCCCCAGGACTGGGGAGAGCCACTCAGAACAGAGCATCCACTCTGAGCCTTGCCCATCTTTCCCAGGAATATCCATGTAATCCGGCGAAAGTTTGAAGATGTCTCTGAAAAGGGGTCTCTAGACCAGGACCGAAGACTGTTTATGTAAGTGTCCAGGGAGCATTCCCCAAGGATCCAATAGAGGGCTGATTTAGGAAACTCATCCTGCTGCCTACTTCCCCTAAATAATCCTTTCTTCTGGGAGATGTGATGGCTTGCTTCCTTCTCTCTGAACTTTAGGGTGAACTCTGAAAATATCCCACCATCCCAGGAAATTTTGGACATGCCAAGTTCTGCTTCTAACGGGTTATATCAGAACTATTGACATTCGGGATAACCTTGGTTTTCATATGCCTCTGGGCTCCCAAAAGTTTTCTTGCCCTTCTTGGCTAGTCAAGTCAGACCTGGGCAGTTGGGTTGGGCAGTCAAGGAGGAAGAGGAGTAGCCAGCTCATTCTTTGATTGGTCTGGGAGTTGCTCTCTGAGGTCTCATGCAAGACCTCAAAGGGCCTGGATTTGTGTTCCAAGCCAGGCCCTGTGCTTCCCTTCAGGGGCCACCACCAAGTGACTTCAGTATCACATATTTGGGTAGCATTGCTTACAGCACACGTATTTAGACCTGGAAATGTGTGATTCTTAAAATTAAGAACCTCCTGGCGTTTCACAATACCACTTACTATTTTCAAAGTGCGCTTCTATCTTAACAAAACAAAGTCATTAATTTACTTTCCAGATAAATCAAACAATATCAAATAAATCAAAGAAAAGGGGAAGAAGTTCAAAAAGACAGTATGTGGCTTAACTAGATTCATATTTTGCATCTCCCCACCCTCACCCCCTACCATTTAAAAAAATCAGCTACTTTAAGCAGTGTAAATACAAGTGTGTTTTGCTAGCAGTATGATTATATGTAGCAATATGATTCTGCTGCTCAGTAATTTTGAGCCCACTTTTTAAAAATTTACCTAATTTGATTGTGGTTGCCTTCGGCCTTACTAGAATGACTCTAGATCTGGAATATTAGAAGGCATTCCCCACTGCATACCTCCATTTTTTAGTGGAAGCATTGATGGTGTGTGGGTATCTACTTTCATACTTCCAATGAATCCCTGTTCAGGCTACCCCTGTGCACTGACTTTCAAAGAAAGAAGCCAAATGCATTTTGATGCACCCTGAAATAGATTGAACCACTGAATACATCAGTTTTATTTTATTTTTTATCTCTTATAAATTTATTTATTTTATTTTATTTATTTTTGGCTGTGTTGGGTCTTCGTTGCTGCACGCAGGCTTTCTCTAGTTGGGACGAGCGGTGGCTACTCTTCATTGCGGTGTGGGGGCTTCTCATTGTGGTGGCTTCTCTTGTTGCGGAGCACGGGCTCTAGGCACACGGGCTTCAGTAGTTGTGGCTCGTGGGCTCTAGAGCGCAGGCTCAGTAGTTGTGGCGCGCAGGCTCAGTAGTTGTGTCGCACAGGCTTAGTTGCTCCACGGCATGTGAGATCTTCCTGGACCAGCGCTCGAACCCATGTCCCCTGCATTGGCAGGCAGATTCTCAACCACTGTGCCACTAGGGAAGTCCCTGAACACATCAGTTTTAATTTAACACAACAGCTTTCTCCATCCTGTGTTCTAGGGACGACCAGGAAGTTGCTGTGGTTTACTTCCGGGATGGCTACATGCCAAGTCATTACAGTCCACAGGTTGGTACTTTCTGTTAGACCATTCTTTGCCTCTGGGACCTACCATCGTTCTTCAGAGATTCAACTCAGGTGTCACAACAACCTAGGTTATTTCCTGAGCTCTGGCTTCAGTTCTTCCTGAGGGAACTTGCTGCTGGAACTTCCTGTCTTCCCACAAGCTTTTTGCTACCTCTCACTCTCTACACACAATCTTCTAGAATCTGAATCCTCAGGAAACCACAATGCACCAGCCATTCACACTGTTTTGCTGGTAAATGTGTAACAATCTTTCTGTGGAGACAAGCCCCTATTTGTAGCATTTTCTGATTTCTAGGTTGTAAATACTCCCATCCTGGCCAGTTTCAAAGCTACCCATCTTAACATCTCTGAACAGAGCTGGGAAGAGATGGATTCAGTCAGCTCTCACTAGCCAATGCAAACCAGTGCCACTACACCACTGACCATTTCCTTCTTGCCAACTCTTACTTCTCTTTTATCTGCATCAGAAAGTTTTTATCTGCTGTCCATTCATGTTAATGACAGTAATGATAATATCACCTTAGCTTGCTATCCTACCAGGTAGTTTCAAAATTACATTCCACATCCACTATTTCATTTAATCCTTATAACCACTCTGTGAGGTGTGTAATTATCCCCATTATATAGATGGAGAAACTAAGGTTTGAGAGATGCAGGTGCTTATCTAAGGTCCCACAGAGAGCTCCCAAACTTTCTGACTCTCAGTCCAGTGGCTTTCCTAGTATATCATTCTCCTCCCCCTGCCCCTAATCCACAGCATGGAGAAGCTAAGAAGCCCTGCTTTCAGTTGGGAGAAGGTAAAGGAGAAAATAAGTTAGAAAATACCATAAGCAGTAGTCTAGGGGTCATGAGCATTTGGCTCTGCCTCTATGTGACCAGGGGCAGGTTTCTGAACCTTTCTGGGCTCAGTTTCTGTAAGGTGAGGAACTACACTAGAAAATTGAGGGAGCTCCTTCCAGATTGATAATTCTTTGACTGTAAGATCCTCCCTAAGGCCCAGCTGTATAGGGATCTGCCTCTTGTCTCCTTTTCAACCTCATTGCATGCCATCCCTCCACCTCACTCCCACCTTGCAGCCCCACAGGTTTGTCAGTCCCACTGTCTATTGGGAAAATGTCCTGGTTCCAGGACAAGGGGTTTGGGAAAAGGGCCAAAGAAAACTTTATTGAGTTAACAAGGAGGGAAATTAGTACATAAGGGGGAGAACATTTTTAGGGAACTGAGAAACTCAGACCAGTTTTAGACATGGAGGTAAATCTGCTAGGCTTAGTGAATTGCCAGGTGACCATGAGCAAGGCCCTGCTCATCTCTGAGTTTTGCTTTCCCTACTTTCCACAGTGGGGTACTTTTCTGGGTTTTTCTCTGTTATTCAGGGTACCTTTAACTCTACCCAGAACACTAGCCTAGTTGTTAGGTGGCTGGGGTTATTGCTGAAGACCAGGCAGAGATGCTGCAGGTGGACTGACTACATCAAAGAAAGGACAGCATGCGTTGGGGGTGAGAGTGGGATGGGGGGGGGGTGGTGTTCCTCAGGCCATAGCCCTGATCCTGCTGTGGGCAGTTTGATGTGGTCTGGAGTCAAGGACAGACTGTCCCTCTAGTGCCTGAGAATGGGGACTAGAGCTGGGAGGCATGATTCTCTGCTGTTTTCCTGCCTCTCACACCCTAAACTCCTGGCCCACCAGACTACTCATCCTGTGATTACTCACCAGCAGACCTTCGCTCATATTATTTTGTTAACCTTAATACCTCTTCCCTGTTGAGTCTCACCTGTCAGACTCTACCTGTCCACTCAATTTCACCTCATTAAACAACAATAACAAATATTTATTGAGCACCTACAAAGCTTCAGGCACTGTGTTAGACACTAGGGATACAACAGGAAATAAGACAGATAAGGGTCCTTATGGAGCTCACAGTTTGGTCAGGAAGATGGTCATCAGAAAGTAAACAAAAGTAGAAAAAATGGTTTTTTCTAGCTGGGGGAAACTCTTTGAAACAACAGGGTGAAAACACAGAGAATTATGGGGAAACCCACATTAAATAGGGTGGTTTGAGAAGATGACTTTGAGCCAAGATTTAAGGATGAGAGGGATCCAGCCATCCATCAGAAAAGCCAAAATGACAAGAATTCCAGGCAGAGGGAAATGCAGCAAATGCAAAGGCCCTGAGGTGGAAATGACATTTGTGTTTGAGGATTGACAAACCTGTGGGGCTGCAAGGTGGGAGTGAGGTGGAGGGATGGCATGGAATGAGGTTGAAAAGGAGACAAGAAGCAGATCCTTACAGGATCTTATAGGCCGTGGTAAGGAGTTTGTATTTTATCTGTAGTACAGTAGGAAGCTGAGCTCATAAACAAGTGTCCCACCCCTTTCAAACCTCTTCATCAACTGTTCTACACCTTTTCACCTTTTGTCATTTTCCCTTTTAATTATAGTCATGTGTCATTGTGCTAGACCATAAGCTCCATAAGGGCAAGAATCCTGCATAATAGGAGGGGCCGTACCTGCCTCACAAGGATGTTGCAATGACCCTGGGAGATAATGAATGTGAGGATACCTGGCACCTGAAGGATGCTCATTAAAGGCCAGCCAAAGTAAAATAAAGTAGAATTCCTTTTGGTTTCTTCTCTCTGCAGAACTGGGGAGCACGGCTGCTGCTGGAGAGGTCATGTGCTGTGAAGTGCCCGGACATTGCCACGCAGCTGGCTGGGACTAAGAAGGTGCAACAGGAGCTGAGCAGATCAGGCATGCTGGAGGTGTTGCTCCCCGGCCAGCCTGAGGCCGTGGCCCGCCTCCGTGCCACCTTTGCTGGCCTCTACTCACTGGACATGGTGCGTGGACAGCCCGCTTCTCCCACCACAGGCCCCCTAGGTATCAGGGACCCAGAGCCCAATGTGTTGCAGAGGCTGGAACTGGCACTGGGCTGGACTTGGGTCAGTGATGCTCTGAGAAAACCCCTAGAGCCCTGGGAAGGAGGGCTGGAATCCATTGTAAGCTCCCACAGCAAAGGTGGAGATGGGGATGGTAACCAGGGGAAGGGGCTGAGGTAGACAGCAAGAACTGAGGAATATCTGTACCTGTTTTCCAGACCTCTTGCTGCTCCTGAACTGTTGCCCAAGAAAGCTTGTTGTCACTGTACTCACTGCTACAGGGGGCTTGCTGGGGTCATATCCAGATAGTAGCATCCAGCCTAAAGGGGCTTATGGCTCTTCCTCCTCCTGCTCTTCCTCTGATGCTGCTCTACACAACCAGCAGGACCTTGGCTCCTGCCTCTTTGGCCCAAGACTGCTAGTGACTGCTTTCTTGCCTCCTGCCAGGGTGAAGAAGGGGACCAGGCTATCACTGAGGCCATTGCTGCCCCTAGCTGCTTCGTGCTAAAGCCCCAGAGAGAGGGTGGAGGTAGGTGGTTCCCTCTTTGCAGGGCTGCTCAGTGAAAGGGGGCCAGCAGGCTGTTACCAGTGCTGATCTGCACTTGCTATGGGCATGGTCCCAGGCTGTGGGGGATACAAGAGGAACTGACACATGTCCCCACCTTGGACAGTGTCCCAGGAGACCCTTTGGTCAAGTGCAGTGGAGCACAAGGGAATGTGTGAGGCGAACGTGATAACCACTACACTGCAGAAATGCCCGTGCACAAGGGAATGTGATTAACCAGCACTGGAGGGTTTGGGCAAGTGTAGTCTGAGGTGCCTGAGGGTGAATTGTGGGGAACCAGGATGGGGGCATATCAGGAGGTTGGATATCTTCCTGCTTAATTTGAACTCCTTGAGGGCAGGGATCATGTCTGTCTCCTGACCCAGAGGAGATGGTTTTTGATCTTGGCCTTAAGGGTTAGGTACCAGTTTCCCAGGTGGAAAAGGGGGAAGAGTATTCCATACAGAAGAAGCAACCTCGGGCATAGGCACTGGTCCGTGAAAGTGTGATATGTTTGGAGATTAATGAGTAACTGGTCAGGCTGGAGTGCAGTGTGGGAGGTGAGAGAAGGCAGGGATTTGGGTTGGAAAAGATGGTTTGGGACCTGATTATAAAGGATGTTGAATATATGTAGGAAATTGGATTTTATCCTAAGGGTAGCGGGAAGCCAATAGAAAGTTTTAAGGAGGGAAGGGACACATGATTGATCTAGGATCCATGTTTCAGCCATGGTAGAGTGTGTCCTGGAATGTAGGGAGACACTGGTGGCAGAGAGACCATAGAGGAGACGGGTATAGTTGTCCAGAGAGCAATGTAGAAGGCTGGGCTAGGGCTTATGACAGTGTGGAGTACAAACTGAAGAGACATGTCCAAGTTCATGACAGGTAATGGAGAGAGAGGAGTTAAATGACTCAAGAATGCCTTTCACTTGATTGAGGGTAGGAAGTTCCAGGAGAAGCAGAGTCAGGCAGAAGTAATGAGTTCTGTTCGGACATGTTGAGTTTATTTTGGGAGCCCATGGGATATCTGTGATGTCTAGAGCAGGGAGCTTTAGTTAGAGATTTGGGAGTAAACAAGTTATAGGATATAGATGAAGCCTTGGAAGAGATCTCCCTGAAAAAAAAAGTATATACGTGGAGGAGAGAACAGGGTGAAGGACTGATTCCTTGGAAACCCCAATATTTAAGACGGGCAGGAGCCAGTCAGGAAGGCTGAGAAGGAACAGCCATAAACAGATACGAAGAGAACCAGGGCAGGATGGTGTGGTGGAAGGTATGTTCGCTTGTGTAAGAGCTCTCCTGTTAAGGTGACATTTCTTCCTTGGAAGCCAGGCCTGCCCCGGGTTCACTGAGCTGGTGTCAGGAACTGAGGTTCCTGACTTGCCCACGTGGCCCTAGAAGTGGGAGCATAGGGTGGAGAAGGTGGGGAGAGGGTCCAGGGTGACTGCTTAGTGGAATTGCAGGTAACAACCTATACGGGGAGGAGATGGTACAGGCCCTGGAGCGGCTGAAGGACAGTGAGGAGAGAGCCTCCTACATCCTCATGGAGAAGATAGAACCTGAACCTTTTGGGAATTGTCTACTACGACCTGGCAGCCCTGCCCAAGTGGTCCAATGCATTTCAGAGCTGGGCATCTTCGGGGTCTATGTCAGGTGAGCCAAGCAGTGTGTTTCCTTATCTAGTAAATGAGGCCAAGGATCCAAGATCTGCCCACCTCACAAGGCTATCAAATGAAGCCCAGATGAGAAGTGCTTTGAAACTATAAAGGAAATTCCAAGTAGTATCAAGATGGGTGAGAAAATAACCCTGGACTGGGAAACCCCAGGGAAGGAAAGAATTTGGGTCCAGTCCCAGGCCACTGGGGATTCTGGGAAAAGGTGGGATGGGCCAGCTAGAGGATACTCAGTGGCTTTGAAAAGCTGAGTGGCCCCTGGGTTTGGATTTGAGCACTAAAGAATCAGGAAGAGGAAGACTGGGGAATTTGTAAGGAACAGTTCCTGGTCCCTCATACCACTTCCTGCAAAATATTCACACCACGATCAGCGCAAGGAAGGAATTCCAGATCCTACCATGCTCCCCACCAGAGCCTGCCCTCTCTATTATCTTCCCCTCCAAGCACTCTCCTTACAGCATCTCTGCTGGCAATTTCCTCCCCAGCCCCCCACCCCACCCCCACCACAGCCATTTTGAGAGGTAGGAAGGAAATTTACAGCTACAGAACATGAAATGTGAGCCTGGCATCATGCTAAGTGCTGTTCCTGCTTTATTCATTCCTCGTGACCATCTTGCAAAGTGAGAGGTATTATCCCTATTTTAAGCTGAGGAAATTGATATTTAGAAAGGCTGAGTAACTTGCTCAAAGACACAGAGCTAATAATATCCAAGCTAGGATGCAAACCCAAATCTGATTCAAAAATCCTAGCACTTTCTCAGGTGTAGTCAGTCACCCACGTACAGCTCAGCTGGGACGAGTGAAGGTCTTGGGTTTGAGGGCTGAGTCCAGGTGATGGAGTTGTGTGTCTCCTGCTCCCGTTTCTATAGGCAGGGAAAGACACTTGTGATGAACAAGCACGTGGGACATCTGCTTCGAACCAAAGCCATTGAGCATGCTGATGGTGGTGTGGCAGCAGGAGTGGCAGTCCTAGACAACCCATACCCTGTGTGAGGACACAGCGAGGCCTGCCCAGACTTTACTCGAAAGACCTTCTATCCTTTGTACTTATCATTCCTCTCCTAGCCCTCCTGAGGGGCTGCCCTCCCCTTACCTTGGGAAGGTTGATCTCTTCTAGAGATTTCCAGGGTCTTCATGGAAGGGTCAGCTGGGTACCTTCCCCACAGCTTTCCCATCTGAGAACCAGAAAAGCTGTGTTTCCCTTAGGTGCAATCTAGAGGCCCCTAAATCCTCAGGGTGTGGGTACAGCTGAAAAGAAGCTGATCTGAGGTAAGGGACCATAACACTGCCACCCTCCTGTTAGCCCATTGTCAGCCTTTCCAGCAAGTTCCAGTGTCTGACTTGGGAGAGGACTGAGGGGTAGGAGGAAAAGGGTAGAGGGGCACAGCCTTTTCCCACCTCTGCCTTAAATAAAACTACTTTGTTGATTCTGTGATTCCTTGGTTTGTACATTTAGGGGAGGGAGAAGCTATAATCCGAGTCGGGCCACTTCAGGTAGACTGGAGCAGGGGAAGTAACTTGGCTGTAATCAGAGTCTCCCTAGCTCCTGACCCTATGGATAGGACCCTGAAATTTCAATCCTTAGTCACTCACTAATGCTCCCACAGGATCATAGGGAAGAGAGAAGGTCTCTAGCAGGAGCCCAGGAGGGAAGGCAACCATGATGGGACATCACAGTTGTAATCCTGCTTCATTTGCTTTCCTGATTAGCTCAGGAGCTTGTCAAAGGGCCTGGAAGCCCTGCCTAGCTCTGCCTAAACCAAAAGTTCTAGAAGGTGAATATTGGGGTATTCCTGAGGAAAACCACTCCCCTTCCCCACACAAGTCATAACAGCTAGCAAGTACACAGCCTGTAAGATAACCAAGAAAGCAAGTCACCACCTTCTTGAGGTCACAGACTTTATTCCTACAACCACAGCGCTTGAGTACAACAGGCAAGAAAAGAGAGCTTCATCTGAGAGTCTCCCATGGGCAAGACTCTGTTCAGGGGAGGGTGGGAAAAGAGGACAAGAAAATCAAGCTCCTCTGGTCCTAGGAACATAACACATTTACTCCTGCTAAGACACAAATGATCTGAAAACCCTCTGGAAACTGAGCCTGCCTGCACAGCCTCTGGAACAAATGGCAGACAAGCCATCTAGCACAAAAGGGAATTCAGACCCATAACAGAAGCAGCAAAGTGTTTAAAAAATAATAATCAATTGTTCCAGGACTCACAAACAGGCATTTCTAAGGGCAAGTGCATGCCCAAAATAAGTACTGATGCTTCCTGAGACAGCTGACATAGCATTACAGAGTTGCTTCCCTGCTTCAGTCTATGCCCTCACTTGCCCACTGAACACTTAACTTGGGTTTGAGATATGACCTTCAGGTCGCTGTTCTGGGCGCTAATGGCTCTTTGCAGTCTAGGGGCACAGCAGCCTGAGGTTGACCTGGGCCCTGTCCCATCTGCCTGGTGGTCGCAGGAAGTTGCCTGCACCCAGAGGCAAAGCTAGTCCTCAGTTCCAGACAGCTCGTCGGGGAGGTGGTGTGGGTCAGCACAGGCCCTGAGTACTCCTGGATGGGGGCAGGGAGGGTGGGCAAAACTTTGGAAAGCCAAGCAGGGGGAATCCTGGGTAATGGGCAGGGTCCTGTTCACTGGATGGTCAGGCAACGGTGGTTGAAGAGCTGGGTGATGACGGATGGGTCAGCCACGGTGGACACATCCCCCAGGTCGTGGTCATTCTGAGCGATCTTCCGAAGCACCCGCCTCATGATTTTCCCTGGGGGACCACAGGCTTCTGGTTACCTGGTGACAACACTGACCCATTCCAGCCCTGCCGAACACTTCCATCCACACACACTCCACCACCACTGGGCCTTGGCAAATCCAGTCCCAATCCCTCAAGGCCTCTGGACATACCTGAGCGGGTTTTAGGCAAGCTGGGTGCATTCTGGATGTAATCCGGTGTGGCAATGGGGCCAATCTTTTCTCTAACTGTAACCAACAAATCATTATGCATTTTTTCAGTACCCTTAGCCAGGCTGCCCAAAACCAAGGCAGAGATGGCTTTGTTTCCAACCTATTTCCTCTTCAAGGTTTTGCCCACAATCATTCTCAGGCTCATTTCTGTCTTTCTCTCTTTTAACACATTGTCTCTTTACACTCTCATTTTATATTAATTCACCTTCATGGAACTCAAGCTCTAGAATCAGCCTGCTAGAGTTGAAATTCCGCTTTACCAGCAGTATGGCCTTGGACAAGAGATTTAACTTCTCTGAGCCTCAATTTCTTCATCTTTAAAGTGAGAGCAACAATAGGATCTATTTCATGGAGGTGATTATAGAGATTAAATAGATTAATGCATTTAAAGCACTTAGCTCAGTGGTGGCACAGAGAAAGAATTCTATAAATGTCAATCATTATTAACCTAGTAGAGACTGGGTGGGAAGAGGGTAGTTAGCCCCTAAGGCCCCCTGGGGTCTGTTTGTGGTTTGAGAAGCAGCTCACTATAGCCCTTCCCCAGCAACCTGGGCCATCAGGACAGACCTGGAAATCCCTGCCCAGGGAAGCTCCTTACTCTGTTTCTTGAGCTCCTCAGTGAGGGTGGAGCTGAAGGTGTGGCCATCGCACAGGGTGACAAAACAGTAGAGGCATTCGCCCTTCACAGGATGAGGGTGGCCAACCACGGCTGCCTCTGCGACAGCCTCATGTTCCACAAGTGCTGACTCTACCTCTGCCGTGCTCAGCAGGTGTCCTTGTCAAGGGAAAGGAAGTGCCATGAGAGAGATCCCAGCCCCTGTTCCATCTGTCCCAGTAAGGCAGTCCTGGTCTGGTCAAATGGGGAAGGCCTTTCATTCATTCCTCATAGGACATACTTCAGTTGTCCCACCATCCTGGTTCCACTCCTCCAGGTACATTTCAATGTTTATCACTCTTCTTCCAAAACCTGGGTCCAGAACTGAATGCTTGCTGTACTCCAGGCATGGTCTGGCCAAAGGATATCCTGGCTCTCTCAGAAGGCTTTGGCTGGGAGTTGCTGGGAAAGCAGGGTAAATAAGAAGGGAAAATGGTCCCTGGCCCTCACCAGATACGTTCAGCATGTCATCAATCCTGCCAGTGATCCAGTAATAGCCATCCTGATCCCGCCGGCAGCCTGGGAAGAGAAGAAATGTGCAACATAATAAGTACCCCACAGTAGGATAGAAGATCCACATTACCAAACTGCTACACCCACAGCAATAGCCTCCTAACAAGTCTTCCTGCTTCTGCTCTTGCCTGCTGTGGTAGCAGGCTCCAAGATGGCCACACTGATCTCTACTTCCTGGTATTCATACCCCTGTGTAGTCCTCTTTCTCAGTGTACTAGGGTTTGTCTTGTGATCAGTCGAGTTTGGCAGAAATGATAGGATGTCATTTCTGAGATTAGATTATAGAAGACTGTGGCTTCTGTGTTGGTTGCATTCTCTCAGATTACTTGCTCTGGGGGAAGCCAGCTGTCATGAGTAGCCCTATGGAAAGGTCCATGTGGCAAAGAACTGAAGGTTCCTGCCAAAAGCCACTTGAGTGAGCTTGGACGTGTGTCTTCCAGGCTCAGTCAAACCTTCAGACGACTACAGCCCCGACCACAGGTTGACTGCAACCCACGAGAAACTGAATGACAACCACCAGCTAAGCCACTCACAGATTCCTGGTCCTCAGAAACTGTATGAGATAATACAATATTTGTTGTTTTAAGCTGCCAGGTTTGAGGGTAATTTGTTCCATGGCAATAGATAACTAACATACTGACCTGAAGTCTATTCTCCATAAAACAAGCAAAGTTATTAAATAATAAATAAATTCTTATCACTTCTCTGCTTAAAACCCCTGATGGTCTCCCACTGTACACTGGATAAAATCCAAACTCCTCACCATGGCTCACGAGGCCCTATCTTATCTCCCTCTCCAACTTGATATGAAATTCTTCCCCTTGCTCACTACATTCCAGCTACACAAGCTTCAGTCTGTTCCTCAGACATTCTAAGCTTGTGTCTCACTGGTACAGAACATTCATTCTTACTCCAGATTTTCCCATGCCTGCCTCCTTCTCACCCTTCAGGTCTCTGGTCACTTCAGAGAAACCTCTCACCATCCCATCTATGGTGGCCATCCCTGCAGTATTTATTTGCTGAATTATTTGCCTGTCTCCCCTTACTTGAATGTAAGCCCCATGAGAGCTGTACTGTGCTTAGATAAGTACATGGACATAGTAGGTGGTCAATAAATATTTATGGAAGAATGGATTGGTGGGTGGACACATGGGCAAACATAGGCTCCAGACATGAGGATACACATGACATAGTAATACATACTGCCATATGCCCCATCTCTTTCAGCCTAGCAGCAAGGGAAATAAGAACTTCTTCCCTCATACATCAAATCTCAGATGGCACCATGCTGAGTGCCTTCCTGCAACACTCGTTCTTATAATCTTCTCTGTAGTTCTGACTGAATATTAGACACTGATACATAAGACACATCCCTAACCAAGTCTTCTTGGAAATGAAAGGGGACAGTACGTATCTCGGTGGGAGGTTTGGGAAGGGGATAGCCAAGGCTCACCATCTCCTGTCACATAGTACCCGGGAAACTTCTTAAAGTAGGTGGTCTCAAAGCGTTCATGGTTCCCATAGACTGTGCGCATGATCCCTGGCCAGGGCTGCTTGAACACCTGGAAAGTGAGGAAGACACAGTGGTAACATCTGCTACACTGTCTTACAGGAAGACAATTACAGCTTTGTCAAACCCTAGGAGAAACAGCCTGAATGCCATTCCTGAGAAGTAGGACAAAGTACAGGCTTTGGAGATAGACAATCCAGGCTTGGAATCCCAGCTCTGCCACTTACTAGCTGTGTGACCCCAGGTAGGTAATGTTATCTCTCTGAACTTCAGGATCCTTATCTGTAAATTAGAGAAAATAATCTCTACCTCCCAAAGTTATTGTGAGGATTAAATTAATAGTATGTGGAAGCTGCCTGGCACAATGTTCTGTTAGTAATAAGCATTTAGTAAATTTGAGTCTCCTTTTAGGTAATCCCTCAGGGATGCCAGTCCAGTTTGATGCAAATGAAACAGTTATATAAAAATGTGGAACCCACACATAAGTAAGTAATCATTGCCCCAATCAATAATATCCTGTGGCAGCAGATTGACAGGATGGATGAAATTCTAGGCTAAGAGTCAGAAGACCTGGATTCAAGTCTTGCCCTTGTTACTAACTTGCTCTTAATAAAAATGAAGTGAGGTGGAGGGTGGGGGCTGATGATCTCCCCACAACTGTTAATAAAACAATCACAACAACAGCTAACATTTATCAAGCACTAACTGTTAGGTTCTGTGCTAAGTAAAACCTTCACATGGATTATCTAATCAATCCAGCAACCACAGGAGACACAGGTACTATTATAACCCTGTTTTACAAGTGAGAACATTTAGGTTCAGAGGGGTTGGGTAACTTAACTAAGGTCACAGAAGAGGCAGAGCCAGGATTTGAACCCAGGCAGGTTGACTCTGGAGCCTATATGATTTTCCACGATGTCTTCCAGACCCGAAAAGGCACCATCAGGTATCTTTGAGCAGAGCCCTTAAGAACTTTGTGGGCCAAAAGGCAGAGAGGCAGGCAAAGTATCCAGAAGGATTCCCCCCTAGGGTCTCTCTGCAGATGATAAACCCTCAACCATGGAGCTTTAGCCAAAAGCAGCTACCGGGAAAGATTAGGTTCTAAGCTCTAAAGGAGAGTCCAGTACCCCTTTGTGGACCCTCCCCCGTGCCTCCTCCTCACTGAGCAAGGGCCAGGATCTCACCAGATAACCTTCAGCTTCACCTTCCAACTCTTCCCCAGACTCATTCAGGACTGCAGGAGCTACACCAAAGAATGGGAAGGTCTAGAAGCAAACAGGAGACAGGACCCACAGAGAGGAATGAGGCAACTCTGACTCAACTCTCTACCTCTCCTAAGGAGCCCCAGAGCCCCAAATTCCTCACACATATCAGTCCAGTCCCCCACTCTCTACCTAGGCCAAATGCCCCAAGACTCTACTTCTGCCCAGCCCAGGACCAGCCAAGGGAGCCTCACTCACAGCAGAACCAGGCTTCATGGGTGTGGCACCAGGGAGAGGGGTCAGCATATGGCCACCCTGTAGAAGTCAGAGATCAGGGGTTTGAGTCAGTCTTCCCACACTGTCCCTGAACCCCAGCCTTCTGAACCCCTTACTCACTGTCTCTGTCTGCCAGAAGGTGTCCACAATGGGGCAGCGCTGGGCACCTACCACCCGGTGGTACCACAGCCAGGCCTCAGGGTTGATGGGTTCGCCCACTGTGCCTAGCACCTGTAAGGATGCCCGGCTATGCCTTGGGCAGGGGAATGGGGAGAAAGGAAGGCTCTGAGCACCACTGGGAGCCAGGAAGACATGCACAGGCTCTTCTCCTGCCCCCTCCCCTATTCCAAGCCAGGGTGTTAGAACAATGGAATGGAAAAGACTGTGCACGAAAGGCCAGCACCAGCTCTGAGGGACACCTATGGGGCAGCCGTTGGGAAGGGGTCTCACCTGGTAACAGGCTCATCTCCAAACTTCATGAGCAGGCGGATAGCTGTAGGTGCTGTGTAGAACTTGGTCACCTTGTACTTGTCCACAATACTCCATAGGCGGCTCATGTCCGGGTATGTGGGAATCCCCTCAAACTGACCCCAGTAATGGCTGGTCATTTTGGGTCCTTCTCAATAGTCCCTCCATTCCCCTGCCATCCCCTCAGGCTCAGCGTTTTGCCCTTTCTGACAAATCCATGGCTTCACTCCCTTACCAGACAAGCCAAGAGACCTTCCCAGTCAGGATATACAACCCCCTAAGAACTCCTCTTTCTCCAGGAAACAGGTCATTGTATAAGTTCCTCTGCCTCTAGACCAAGTGGCTTTGGGAGGTTGTCACCCAGGATCATCTTGTCCATCCCCTAAATAAACCAAGTAGCCCTGAGTCCCAGCACCCTGCTTACCAAAACACTGGTGGCACCGTTGGCCAGTGGCCCATAGGTGACATAGGAATGGCCAGTGATCCAGCCAATGTCTGCTGTGCACCAGAACACATCCTCCGCATGGAAGTCAAACACATACTTGAAGGTTGTGGCCACATAGAGCATGTAGCCCCCAACTGTGTGTACCACACCCTGGGAAGAAAACAGGGCCTCAGGTTGGGGACTTGGGCTCACCCCCACTGACTACCAAATAGGCTGGACAGAACTAGAGGAAAAGCCTTCTCAGGGATTCTGGTCCTGACAGCATCCCTCTCACAGCATCCATCTCTCTTCCACCCTCTTTGCATGTTCCCATCTCACACCCCACATGTATTTATAGTCAGTCCATCATTCACACCCACACCCTAAGATGGTATTTCTGAACCACCCACATTACTCTCACATACATGAACAGTTCTAGTACACTCACATCTAATAGTGTCTCTATTGTGTGTTTGTGCACACACACTCAATTATATGTTGACACAGTGTGAGTGGAAAAAAAAAAGATAATCTTCTTTGCTTACTCCATCAATACACCATCCCTAGGAAAGAGAGGCCCAAATTGTGTCTCTAAAGGTCCACTGAGGAATATGCAAAGCATGTGGAGAGAATAATTTATGGATGGGTGAGTGGATGGTAGAGTGACATATCTTTTAAGTCAACAGACGAGTCAGAGTTTTGTTTCCAGCTCCCACACTGTGCCCTGGGAGGTACTAGATGTTAATAGTGTGGCAAGTGGAAGGGACTGAACTCTAAGAGCTGTAGTCTAGAAGGCCAAGAGTGATCCCTGTGCCTACTCTGGGCCTCGACTTTACAGGCAGCTTTTCTTCAACCAAACGATGTGGGTATGGGCAGGGAACATAGATGTCAGCCACATGGATTGATCCTTTCCTCCTTTTCTGGGCACCATGAAAGCTTCCACCTGAATGTCTCACCCTGGGCCTTACCATCAGTGATTGAGGATTTATGTCAATTTGATTTAGAAAAGGTAACATGCCATTTCTTTTTTTTTTAAGATTTATTATTTATTTATTTTACTTTCTGTCTGCATCGGGTCTTAGTTGCGACATGTGGGATCTTCATTGAGGCATGCAGGATCTTTCATTGTGGCACGTGGGCTTCTGTCTAGCTGTGGTGCATGAGTTCCAGAGCACGTGGGCTCTGTAGGTTGCAGCACGAGGGCTCTGGTTGCAGCACAAGGGTTCTAGTTGAGGCATGCGAGCTCAGTAGTTGTGGCATGCGGTCTTAGTTGCCCCGTGGCATGTGGGATCTTAGTTCGAACCCACGTACCCTGCATTGAAAAGCGAATTCTTTACCACTGGACCACCAGGGACGTCCCTAACATGACATTTCTGAAACTCAGGGTTGTACAGTAAAATTCATGTCATTACATGCTTCCTCAGAAACTCACTTCTCACACCTACACAGTGTATGTGTACACACACACACACACACACACACACACACACACTTGCCTTGGGTTTGCCTGTGGAGCCACTAGTATATAGGATGAAGAGTGGGTCTTCAGCATCACACCACTCAGGCTCACACTCATCCCCTGCCTCTTGCATGAGTTCATGCCACCACATGTCAACCCCCTCATTCCAGGAGATCTGCAGGGGGAAGAAGACAGGAATGGGCAGGGAGGAACTGTGAACAGCTCAAGCTGGGTGTAAAAGACACCCCTACTTAGCACCTGGAGGGGCAGGGTGGGACTGGCAGACGGGGGTCCTGGGAGGGAGGAAGGGCCCTGCAAGGGTGGAATTGGGCAGAGAGAATAGAAGTGGAACAGGAGGCTTCTTTGGTACTTCCAGCACCCTGCTCCAGAGCTACTCTCACCCGGCCTCAGGCTAAGGAGGGCCCCTCAGCTGGTCCTTTCTCATTCTTCAATTCCTAGCTTAAATGTCACCTTCTTGGAAAGGCTTTCCCTGAACAGTATCTGATAGGTTCCCATCCCCACCCTCACCCCTGCTATTATTCTTTTTTTTTTTTTTTTTTTGGCCACGCAGTGCAGCTTATGGGATCTTAGTTCCCTGACCAGGGATCGAACCCCGGCCCTTAGCAGTGAAAGTGGGGAGTCTTAACCACTAGACCACCAGGGAATTCCCACCCCTGCTATTATTCTTGATCACAGCACCTTATTTCTTTCCCACACAGCACATATTTCCAGTTATTTTATTTAGCTGTTACTTTATTTTGCTTGATTACTGTCTCCCCAAGTAGATAGTAACCTCTATGAGTGCAGTGGCATGTCTGTCTTTCCCACCCCTCCCACCAAATCCCCAACACCTAGTAAAATGCCTAGAACTCAAAAGGCACTCAGTAAATTTTGTTGGATGAGTGAATACGCAAACACAAGCCTACATACACACGTATGTACTTATGGGACTACTGGCTCATCAGCAGGAATGTGGACACCACACAATTCAGAAATGCAGAATTAGTCAGAGCCACAGGTAAGGCGGGCACCTGGCCCCATTAGTTAGTAGCAAAAGAAGTCAACAGATCTTAGTCCAAGCATCTTTTTCTGCATGTCTAGACATCATCCACATCTGGAGGTTCCTACCCCAACTCTGCTCCTGCCTTTACACCACTGGTACCAATGGGTTTCTCATAAAGACACTTGCTTGAGGTTCCATTCAGCAGGAAACCTTGTCTTAAGTTGGTGGAAAAGGACCAAGGTGAATTTCTCCCAGTAGAGGGATGTCCCCCTATACTGGCATGTGTTTGATAACTACTTCTGGATCTGTCATCCTGACATTTTTCTAAACTCTCTTTGAAACTGCTTTACTTTCCCAGTTATATCACCTGTTTGAAAAAAATGGTCTTCTACTCTTTCCTGAGTGAAGTGTGTTCCCTGAATTTGTCCAAAAGTTGCACTGGATTTAGATTCCCAGTTCTGCCACTTCCTAGCTGTATATGACCTTGGGTAAGCCACTCTACCTCAAGTCACTCATTTTTAAAATGAGGATAGTCATTCTTGCCCTAATAGTCACAGGATTTGGGGAACCTCAGAAGAGAACCGTATTACCTAGTAAACATGAAGCCTTGGATTGTCCTGGGGTGTAGGGAAGACTGATGAATGTAATGAAGGTGAGAAGTTATTTCAGTTCCGCTGAACTCCTCTGGGAGGTGAAATAAGAATGTGATGATGGGAACTACTGGGGGTTTGCTTCAGCTGTCACGAAACTCTTTCATATTCATTAGCTTCTTGTTCTATGGCCCTGGCTGGCAGGTAGACATGATAGTGTAAGAGAAACACCCTACTCCCATTATATGGCTCTATGGTAATTTACTGTGTCCATATTTAAAAACCCCAAAGTTTTAGGCAACACATACCTTGATAAATTATAAAATTACAACTCCCCTCTCTCTGTACTACCTGCCCCTTACTCTGGAGAATTTGAAGCTTCTGGCACATAAGGATCACAACAATCACAAGTCCAGGCCAAGAGAGGCACCATTAAGAAGAAAAAGAAAGAAGAGAGAGAAGCTGCCCACAGCTAGGAAACACAAAAATACACCCTATTTTTTTTTTACTGGAATAGCCATATGGGTCTACACATACATTGTCACATGGATAATTTTGTTCCCACCAGATGATCTGCTTGAGATGAGGACATTAATGTATTTAAGCAGAAGTGCGTCAAGAATGCTTGGGCAGGGGCTTCCCTGGTGGCGCAATGGTTGAGAGTCCGCCTGCCGATGCAGGGGACGCGGGTTCGTGCCCCGGTCCGGAAGGATCCCACATGCCGCGGAGCGGCTGGGCCCGTGAGCCATGGCTGCTGAGTCTGCGTGTCCGGAGCCTGTGCTCCGCAACGGGAGAGCCACAACAGTGAGAAGCCCGCGTACCGCAAAAAAAAAAAAAAAAGAATGCTTGGGCAAATGGCGCTGGTCTACAGTGCTGGTGTGAGTTGTCATAGAAAAGGCACTAGGTACAAGTAAGGGCAAAGCGCAGTTACACTGTGGCAGTGAGGGGACTCTTGTAATCTTGTAAAACTGTTTCTTTTGTGGGTGTGGGTAAGAAGGGGTGGGGTGGGTACTCCAGGTGTGGAGCTGATAACCAGCACCAGGAAGCAGGGTGAGCTCAATTAGTGGCACATATGTTGGTTGTGAATTAGGTGTATACTTATGAGGGCCCAGTGCTTTGAATCAGGAAAAGGTTTGAATTTTCTGAAATAAGAATCGAGGAGTTGGCCTTTGTTATTGGACCAGAATAACCTTAGAGAGGGCAGCCGCCAGGTGTGAGAGAAAAATATGAGGAAGCTCATAGGTAACATGGTTGAGGAAGGTACCTGCCAACTGTACCAGGCTCTCCCTTGAAGATTGCTTAAGGATGAAGGGGTTTGGAGCTCTGCCAAGATTTCTGCAGCTTTGACTGCAGTCCTCAGACCTGGACTTTGTAAGCCAATTTTTATGGTCTTTGGTTTTTTGGTAACTGGCTATTTTCACCTTCAAGAAACAAAAATCCAGGAGCCTGTGACCTGAGGGTCTCTGGTATTAAGAATTATAAGAGTCTATTTCTTTTCTAGATTCCCTTTTAGAAATGCCAGCCTGGGCTTCCCTGGTGGCGCAGTGGTTGAGAGTCCGCCTGCCAATGCAGGGGACACGGGTTCGTGCCCCGGTCCGGGAAGATCCCACATGCCGCGGAGCGGCTGGGCCCGTGAGCCATGGCCGCTGAGCCTGCGCGTCCGGAGCCTGGGCTCTGCAATGGGAGAGGCCACAACAGTGAGAGGCCCGCGTACCGCAAAAAAAAAAAAAAAAAAAAAAAGAAATGCCAGCCTGTCTGCTATATTAGAAATGATAAAAGCTAACATTTATGGAGTAGTTACTATGTGCCAAACACCTTACCTACATTGACAAAACCCTATCAGGTAGCTACAGTTTTATCCTTATTTTAGAGGCGGGGACACTGAAGCAAGGGAGCCTAAGTAACTTGCCCAAGTTCCCACAATAGCAGGTGACAGAGCCAAGATTTGAACCCAAGTAGTCTGGCTCCAGAGCCTATACTCTAACCACTAAGTTTGTTTCCTTTTTCAAGAGAAAAGTCTTAGGTCCCTGCCTGAATTTTAAGATGAAAGCATTGTCTCCTGGGAATCAGATCTGTCTCCACCATGCTAATGAGAATAGAGAAAAGGGGGATTATATTTACCATTAGCCTAAGAGGTAGATCATAGCAGATTTAGAGTAAGACACCCTAGGAGGATGGTAAAACTCAGAGGAATAGTGGCTCTTATGTTTTGTTTTAGTAAGGGAGGTGGGTTCCTTTAAAGCATATACTCTCATCTCTCCATTACTGATAAGGGAATTGAAGCCCAGAGAGAAGAGGTGACTTATTCAAGGTCATACAGCTAAAACTTGGTCTCTGGACTCCAAGCCCAGTCTCTCCCCTATACTAATTGGCTTTGAGTTCCCACTTAGAGATCTCCCTTCTTAGAACCACCTACAATGTAACTTTTGTTCAATTTAGCATTTAATTATATCAGAGTTTATAAATCCCAAAGTAGTTTATAAATATATTTAGGAAGCTTCTCTGCTGCCCTATGTAAAACTTAGGTTTTCATTTTTAATACACATCTAACTGCCCAACTTGATGGTGAATTCCCAAGGTCAAGGTCTGTACCTCCTCTACCTGTCCCTCCTCCTGTCTCTCCTGGTTCTGCCTCAACTAAGTGCACAGTAAAAACTTTCTGACAAGTTTACTTGGTCCTCTCTCCCACAGTGGTCCTAAGCAGGAGGAGTGAAATGGAATGTCTGTTGCTACCTCTCTGAGATCCACGCTCTACGCCAACTCAGAGAGGTAGCAACAAGCATTTGGTTTCATGACCCTTCAGAGTGACTTAGATAGCAAAGGACCTAGAAGCAGAGAGAAGGGGGTTAGGTCTGGCAGCCACCTCAATGGGGCAAACAGGCAAAGAGCAGATGGACACACAAACAAGCATGTAGGGAAGCAGTGCCCAAGGCAGTGCAGAGGTGGATACCTGGGGCCAGATGCGCTTGGGTTTCTCTTTCAGCTTACCCTGTTAAGAGCCCATGGAAAGGGTGGTGAGCAGAGTCTGAGGATAGGGGAGTGGGAGGGAAGGGTCACTGTGCCCCAAACCTCTGGCTGCCTCTTTTCCCTCAGGCCCGTCTCTCACTGGTCCTCCCAGCCTCCATTTTCCTGATCCTCTACACAGCCCCTATACACTCAGAACCCCTAATGCGGACAGGGGTCTCCAATCTTCCTAGACTAGACTGAAGTCTCTCTAGCCCTAAGACCACTCGGAGCCCCTCAAGTCACAGAGTCTCAGGAACCCTCTGTCCTTCTGGACCCTGGAGCTTTCATCCTTCATGCCCCTTAGACCTGGAGGCCACCATTGGGCTTTTCCATCAGAAGCGTGTATCCAAAGCTAATGAGGGCCATATCTTGAGGGGCAGATCCTGGTCCTTCCATGGTGGGACCACACAGGTAGCCCACCCCAAACCACAGCCCAGCAATCAAGATGACTACAGATAGTCACCCAAGTCAGCCCATTTCTAACCCAAGCCCAAGCCCTGAACATCCCTTGTGCCTATTAGAATACCCCAACGAGCACAGGAGTCTTCCTCACAATCTCTCATGCTAAGTTCCCAAGGTACAAGGGGCTCCCTACCTACATCCAAGATCAAAGTCCCCCAGCTCCCAGTCAGCCCTGCCAGAGGAGCCATTCCTAGGATTGCTCCCAGATCCTCAGCATTATGATGAGGAAACAAAGAAGGACACCGGGAACTTCCTGGGCAGGAAGAGGGAGCCACTTTGAGCCCAGAGGAGGGCATAGAAGTACCAGACTCACCTGCACATCCGGGCATGGCCTCTTAATCGGGGGGGACTGGCTGGGAGAGTCACCTGTGCCCAGTTCTGCCCGCCCCAGGTGCTTGACCACAATGCAGCATCTCACTGGGAAACCCCTGGAGGAAAGAAAAGCCTGAAGTGGTGGGCTGGTTGGCTCCAAAGAGAATTTGGCAAGACCCACCCATGTCCATCTAGGGTAGGAGGGACAAAAGGGACCTGGCACTGGGGAAATGCCTAGTCAACTCAAAGCAGTAGCCAGCAGACCAAACACACTTACTTCTCCCGACACTTCTCCAGGGCCTCGTCAGCCAGCTCCTTCAGGTTCACAAGCTTTTCCCCCCTGTAGAAGGCATCTTTGGGGAGCAACAGACATTCCAAGCCTTAGGAAGGCACCACACTCCTAGCCCTTTATCCCTAGTGAGCACAATGTCCACAGTCCTCCTGGGTAGGCCTCTTGTCTCTGGCTCTTCCAGCTGATTTGAGCTGACAGAGGGTAGGCTGAGGTGGAACCAGGAGACGAAGGGTAGGCTGCCCCTACCCTTTATGCCGAGCAGTCCCAAATACCAACTAGCTGACTGAAGACCAAGACTTTGAGTGTGGGGGGTTTTGGAGAAGGGGTGAGAGAAGTAGTCACCTGTAGTGATGAGAAGGCTGCAGCTGGAATCCAGGATCCGTTCACAAAGAGACTCTGAAGAGAAGCCCGCAAACTAGGGAAGGGAAGAAAGACTGAAGGAGAGGGCGACCCAGGGATCGAGTGAACAAGGAAAGGAGTCACTTATAAAACCTTCAGGGTCTCTAAGCCAAGGTCATAGAAGAAACTGGATAACTGATAAGGAAGCTATGACATTCTAAACTCCTTAGTCTGGTTCTTAAGACCCTCCATCATCCAGGCCCAACCTACTTCTCCTGAGCCCTATCCCCCACCAGGCCCCTTTTTCCAGCCCAAATTCCTACCACAATGGAGTGCAGAGCCCCAAGGCGGGCACACGCCAGCATGGCCACCACGAGCTCCGGTATCATGGGCATGTAGATGGCCACTCGGTCGCCCTTGCAAATGCCTGCAGGTAAAGGACACAGACCATGGACCATGGTGGACCCCACCTGCTGCTACGTGCTCCCTCTCATCCAGTTACCCACTGTCACACCCCCGCCCCAGCAGCTGACCTTTTCGGTTCCTCCGTTACCAGATTCCTTCTATTCCTTGTCTACTTCCCCCAAGTCCTCAGATACCCCAAGGCTGGGCTTTCCAGTCCTTTCCCCATATCCCCACACTCACCCTGTTTTCGGAGAACATTGCTGAAATGACACACTTGGACCAGAAGCTCACGGTATGTGATCTGGGTGGTCTCCTCTGGCTCATTGCCCTCCCTGAGATACATCAGAAAGAGCCAGTCATTAGGGAGTATGACCTCTTCCCCAAACAAAAAAATAGGAACAGTCATAAAATCCATTCAGTAACACCAAGGCCTGGGAATGTCCCATGAGGGTGAGCCATCTGCCACCACACCTTGAGCTGACTGGTCAGATACATTGACTTTACAAGGTGTACTTTATTCACAAGCTGTGTGTCACAGGAAAATGCACTGCCATCTCTGAACCTCATTTAATTTGATAAAATGGGATGATGGTTTTCTCTCTTCCATCCTAGGCATGTATTAAGGAGAATTTATATCATGGATGTGATTCTTCCTGAAAGTGATGTCAACACTGCACTGGTGTTACTCAAGTGGGGTCTCCAGATCACTTGTACCCAAGTCACCTAGGGAACTTGTTAAAATGTAGATTCCTGAGCCCAAACTTAGAATCACAATCACAACGTCCAAGAATCTGCTTCTTTACTACAAGCTGGTATAAATAATCAGTAGGTTATATATAAAATAGATAACTAATAAGGACCTACTGTATAGCACAGGGAACTCTACTCAGTACTCTGTAATGGCCTACATGGGAAAAGAATCTAAAAAAGAGTGGATATGTGTATATGTATAACAGATTCACTTTGCTGTACACCTGAAACTAACACAACATTGTAAATCAACTATACTCGAAAAAGAATTTTAAAAAAAAAGAATCAGTAGGTAATTCTGATGCACATTTAAAGTTAAGACTCACTACCCTCTATCAGCTGATTTCTACCTCCTCAGCCTTGCCTCCTACTCCTGTCTAGGCTTCAGCCTGGTTTCTTTCAGTCATTCTTTCATTTATTCATTTGCTTATTCAACTCCTATGTGCTATATATATGTATAGAAATAAGGCACTGATGAACAAGATAAGCAAGATCCCTGACAACATGGAGCTTATATTCCAATGATAGTGCAGGAAATACACAAGTAAAAAATATAACCAAGATAATTTCAGATTATGATAAGCATTATGAAGAATATAAAGAATGACATAATAATGACTGAGAAATAATTTTCAAAAAGACATCTTAAGGAACTTTCAGACTGTATGCAAAGATTTAACTATAAGAATATTCCCCTCAGTATTATTTTTCAATTTTATGATTTTCAAATAAGTAATACATACAAATCGTACTGCATAAAAAGATATGTAATGAGAAGTGTCCCTCCCACCCCTAACCTCCAACCACCCTGCCTCCTGGCAACCATTGTAACTACTATGTTGTGTAACTTTCCAGAAATAGTCAGTATGCAGACAGGGCCACTCCTAGTAAGATGAAGGGTATAGGGCAACTGAACTAGTGAGGAGTAACCAAGAAATCTCTTTGGAAGAAGGCTACACCGTTAGCATCTTTCATAAGGTCCTTGGGATATCGTTGAAGATGGAAATTTTAAAAATGAATTTAAAAAACTGAATTTTAATCCTGTTCAGAAGAGAAATAAGTACTTCACAGTCCCCAACCAAGCATGGAATGGGGATGTGGGAAAAAGCTGCTTCAACGATAGGACAGGCCTATTAGACAAGCATATATACATGCATTTATGTTTATGTATTCTCTTTTTTTCTATACAAATGATGGCATACAATACACACTACTCTGTATCTTGTTTTTTATTAAATATAATACACATCCAATAAACCGCACAAATCTTAAGTATAGAGCTTGATCATCTCGCTTTATTTTGAAATTTAACAATATATCTTGACATTATTTTCCATTAAGACTTACAGTGCTATTTCATTTTCTTTGTCATCTGCATAATGTTCCACTGTTTATGTATGCCATAATTTATATTTAACAAATAAATATTTCAGTGAATATCTTTTTTAATATGTCATTTACTCACTTGAAAATATACCTGTAGGATGAATTAGTAGAACTGAAATCGTTGAGTCAAAGGATATGTACATTTCAAATATTCATAAATATTAGAGGATAGCTACTTTAAGTAAGATGGTGAGGGAAGGCCTCTCTCTTTTTTTTTTTTTTTTTTTTTGGCCTTACGCGGGCCTCTCACTGTCGTGGCCTCTCCTGTTGCGGAGCACAGGCTCCGGATGCGCAGGCTCAGCGGCCATGGCTCATGGGCCCAGCCGCTCCGCAGCATGTGGGATCTTCCCAGACAGGGGCACAAACCCGTGTCCCCTGCATCGGCAGGCGGACTCTCAACCACTGCGCCACCAGGGAAGCCCCCAAAGGCCTCTCTCTGGAGAGATGATATTTGAGCTAAGACCCAAGTAATGAAAAGTAGGCAACTATGTAAGGTCTTGGGAAGAGGATCCTGGGCAAAGAGAACATCAAAATTTGGAAAGGCACTGAGGTGGTAAAGAGCTTGGCCTATTCAAAGAACAGAAAGGAAGCCAGTATGGCTGGAGCATAGTGAGCAAGAAGTGGGGTAAGAATCAGAGGTAGGCAGCAGCCCGATCACATAGGGCCTTGTAGGCATGGTAAGAAGTCTGAATTTTATTCTAAGTAGGTTCCGCCTGGCTTCCCGTATACACAAAGTCCCACGTCCACACTCTTAATCATGCCATTGCCCCTGCTCAGAATGCCTTCCCACCTCCTTCAGGCTCCAGCACCACGTAGCCCCCCCATAAAGGTCATTTTTTTCCCTCTTCCTTACTACCCAGGGTACTTATGAAGGAGGTAACTGAAACTCAGAGAGATGTAGTAACTTGGTCCAGGTCACACAATAATAGGTGGCAGAGCCAAGAATAGATCCTCAGGTCTTCTGATTTCAAGTCAGGACTCTTTCTCCTCATGCTGTGAAGGACAGCGACTAGCAGGGAAGCTAGGCCTTTGGAGATTTCACAGAAGATTATCAGCTTCTTTCCAGTTCCTGGCTAGATGAGTTAGTTACTATCCTCTCCTTGGCTTAGCCCTCCTAGGGCTGAGAGGAGACAAGCACAGAGAGCTATCTAAAGTGGGAAGGAACGGGGAGAGAGGAAGCTGGCAAATGGCCCTGAAGGCCAGATGCGAAAAAGCCATTTCCAAAACTGGCTCACTGACGAGTGGCACACCAGAACATCTCTAGTTACAGCTAAATGCCAACATATACAACACACCCATGCAAACCAGCTGACCTGTATGCATTCACATACATAAAATCATATATACTAATATAAAAACACTGTAGGGCTTCCCTGGTGGCGCAGTGGTTGAGAGTCTGCCTGCCGATGCAGGGGACACAGGTTCGCGCCCTGGTCCGGGAAGATCCCATATGCCGCGGAGCGGCTGGGCCCGTGAGCCATGGCCGCTGAGCCTGCACGTCCAGAGCCTGTGCTCCGCAACGGGAGAGGCCACAACAGTGAGAGGCGCGCATACCGCAAAAAAAAAAAGAAAAAAGAAATAAAGAAAAAAAACACTGTAGAAATACAAGCTGCTCATTTGCACACATAGGCACAAATAGCATAAGCATATGGACCTTGGCAAGTGTACGTATGTACCACACATTTATATACCCACGTATGTGTACAGCTTGCCCCACCAGAAACTCTCTATCACATTATTCTGTTTCATTTTCTTCATGGAACTTTCTATTACTTGAAATTATCTCATGTATTTTATTCACTTGTATATTATCTGCATCTTTCACTGGAATATAAACTCCATGAAAACAAAAACCTTGTCTGTTTTGTTCATTGCTACATCCCTAGCACTTAGAATAGAGCCTGGTACATAGAAGGTGCCCAGGAATATATAAGCACAAACCTATACAAGAACAGCTTACTTGAGCCCACTTCCAGTTACACACACAGAGTGTACATCCCTCTCCCTGGCCCTGGGCTTAAGTTATACATTATTGATATAGGCACCTTACTCCTTCCAGTGTCTTCTTTCTCTGACATACACACCCAGCTAGGGCCCCTGGCTGGTTGGGAGAGGGGAGGGGACAAAGTACTAGTCTCAGCCCTCTAGGATGTTAACAGATTTTTGCTTTGTGACCACCTAGAGGCGTGGAATAGGAAGGGTGGGAGGGAGACGCAAGAGGGAGGGGATATGGGGATATATGTATACATATAGCTGATTCACTTTGTTATACAGCAGAAACTAACACAACATTGTAAAGCAATGATACTCCAATAAAGATGTTAAAAAAATAAAAGAACATCCAATTTAGTCTCCTAACTCCAAAGAAATCCAAAGAGTCCATTTGCTGTGCTCAAGGTCACATTGTACAATAGTTTGTGGCAGATCAGGGACCAGGACTCAGGGTCCAGGCCTCTTTTTTCTACACTAGGAGCTGCAAACTCAAAAATCAATAGGGGGGGCTTCCCTGGTGGTGCAGTGGTTGAGAGTCTGCCGGCCAATGCAAGGGACATGGGTTCGAGTCCTGGTCTGGGAAGATCCCACATGCCGCAGAGCAACTAGTCCCGTGAGCCACAACTACTGAGCCTGCGCGTCTGGAGCCTGTGCTCCGCAACAAGAGAGGCTGCGATAGTGAAAGGCCCGTGCACCGTGATGAAGAGTGGCCCCCACTTGCCGCAACTAGAGAAAGCCCTCGCACAGAAACGAAGACCCCAAACGAAGACCCTAGTCTAAATAAATAATTTAAAAAAAGATAGAATTAATATCTAAAATTTCTTGAAAAAAAAAAAATCAATAGGGTTCAGGGGCTTCCCTGGTGGGGCATGGTTAAGAATTCGCCTGCCAATGCAGGGAACATGGGTTTGAGCCCTGGTCCAGGAAGATCCCACATGCCACGGAGCAACTAAGCCTGTGCGCCACAACTACTGAGCCTGCGTTCTAGAGCCCGTGAGCCACAACTACTGAGCCCATGTGCCACAACTACTGAAGCCCACACACCTAGAGCCCGTGCTCCACAACGAGAAGCCACTGCGATGAGAAGCCTGCGCACCGCATCGAAGAGTAGCCCCCGCTCGCCGCAGCTAGAGAAAGCCTGCGTGCAGCAACGAAGACCCAATGCAGCCAAAAATAAATAGATAAATTAATTTAATTAATTAAAAAAAAAGAAAGTGAAAAGACAACCCACAGAATGGGAGAAATATTTGGAAAAAAAAAAGAACGAAATTTCGCCATTTGTGATAACATGGATGGACCTAGAGGGTATTATGCTAAATGAAGTAAGTCAAACAGAGAAAGACAAATACCATATGATTTCACTTATATGTGGACTCTAAAAACAAAATAAACAAACATAATGAAACAGAAACAGATTCATAGATACGGAGAAAAAACTAAAGGCTGCTGGGGGGTGCTGGGCAGGGGGGAAGGATGGGTGAAACAGGCAAAGGAGCTTAAGAGGTACAAACTTCCAGTTATAAAATAAAAAAGTCTTAGGGATGTAATGTACAGCATAGGGAATATAGTCAATAATACAATAACTTTGTATGGTGACAGATGGTAGCTAGACTTATTGTGGTGATCATTTTTGTAATGTATAAAACTATCGAATCACTATGTTATACACCTGAAACCAATATAATATTGTAAGTAAATTATACTTCAATTAAAAAAAGCCTAGGTGAAATATCAATATGTGTCAAGTGTAGAAAATTATATGTTTGGAATGTTTCATAATTTTAAAATTTGAATCATAAGTAAATAAAACCTTTTAATATATCCAAAAAAGAAAATAGCAGCATATGTGCAATGACACTTAGTTTTGGGGGGCCAATAGGGAGAGGCAGGGACTGGAAAACTGGAGAATACATGCTCTGGCAAGAAGAGGCATCTAGTACTTAAACTTAGTGTCTATTAACTTTGCCCTCTGGGAATAAGGTCTCAATGTTGCCAATTTTTTCAGTTTTTCAAAGAGGCCTGAAACCTGTTTCTAAATTTTTAAGTGTTGACAATTAATTTTTTTTAATTAATTTTTATTGGAGTATAGTTGCTTTACAATGTTGTGTTAGTTTCTTCAGTACAGCAAAGTGAATCAGTTATACATATACATATATCCCCTCTTTTTTCGATTTCCTTCCCATTTAGGTCACCATAGAGCACTGAGTAGAGTTCCCTGTGCTATACAGCAGGTCCTCGTTAGTTATCTATTTTATGACAATTAATTTTTAAAAGTTTTAAACACTGTAGTCAAACAAAACTATTAATGAGAGATTTAGCTGATGGGCTACAGATTGGGAACACTTGCTGTAGACCCAACTACTTCCCTCTCACCTGGAGGCCATATGGTATGGAACAACTCAAAGTATATAATCTTCTCATATTTTTCTTCCAGGAAAACTTCTGCAACTACCTTACCCTTATACTCTCCAAATTTTACTGTAGTCCACTACTGATTCAAAATATATGTAGAATTAGACTACTTCCCTTCACATCTACTTCTACTATCATAGTCCAAAATCACCATTAGTCAGATCATGTCATTCCTCTGCTCAAAATGCAAGTCCTCACACTGGCCTGCTAGTTCCTACATGGTCTATTCCCTCATTACCTCTTTGTCCTCAAGTACTCCCATTCTCTCTTCCTCTCCCTCTCTCTCTGTTCCAGCCACACAGCCTCCACACTGTTTGGCAAGAACACCAAGCACACTTTGCCTCAGAACTTTTGCCCTCTACTTGAGCATTCTTCCCCCAGATAGCCACATGACTTATTCCCTATTTTTGAGTTATTGCTCAAATGTTGGCTTCTCAGTGAGGCCATCCTTGACCACTCCATATAAAAGGGCACTTCTTGTCCACCCCGCAGCCCCAGGTGCTCCAAGGTAACATCTTCCACGAAGTCTTCCCTAGTTTCTCTTTTCCCCCACCTACCTCAAAGCTGAAAGTTCTTCCTTCCTTCCAAGTCCCTTTATCTCACTTTCCTTGTGATCTATTGGTTTACCTTGTATTGCATTTATTGGGGCCTTATCTTTCCCCTTATACCCTGGGTTCTTGGAGGGCAGGGATCATGTCTTCGTTTCTGTCTCCTCTGTGCGCAGTAGGCACAGTAAGTACTTAAGCTTCGTGGTCAAATCATTGAAAAACTTATAATTGATTAATGACAGGGAAGACTAGAGCTCTCCTCTTAATATGAGAAGGATAGTCATTAGATTGGAGATTTTAGTTCCCTAGACTAGCAGAAAAGTAAGGCACAAGATAGGAGGAAAGAGCTGAGGAAAAAAATAGGTGGGGAAAACTGGGTTCTTCACAGAAGCATCAGATGGCAGGATCTAACCTAGTGGGTTAGGTCTTCCAGAGGAGAAACATCCTGATGAGAGTAGTCAAACCTGTTATAAGAGGAAGACTGGACTGATCTGTTTAGCCTGGAGGTGAGAAGATACTGAGAGGCATGATAGTAAGTCTCAAATATCTGTATCTCTGTTGCCTCCACCCTAGCAGAAGCCACCTTCATCTCTTGCCTGGATGACCACAATGGCCCCAAACTGGTCTTCCACTTCACTCTTGCCCCCTTCCAATCCATACATAAACCAAAATGACCTATTATAAACACAAACCAGACTACAGCACCTCCTGCTTAAAACCCTTTAGTGGCTTCCATTGCATGTAGAAGAAAATCCAAACTTTACTATGCCTTGTATCTTCTCCAACTCATCTTATGTCATTGTCCCATTCTGCTTAATAGACTCCAAACACATTAGCCTTCTGACCGACAGAACATGCCATGTTCTTTTCCTATCTTCCTTGAACTCTTTGAATGGTTTTCTCTACCTCATGTTTCAGATCTCAGTTTAACTGTCACTTCCTAGTGAGGCTTTTCCATGACCACCCCAAGTAGCATTAGTCCTTCCTGTTATTCTTCATCACAAAACTGTGTATTTTTTTCGTAGCATTTTTCTCAAGCTGTAATTATTTTATTTACTTATTTACTTTTTTTTCTTTGCTAATTGTCTGTCTCCCCTACTAGACTGTAAGCTTCCTGAAGGCAGAGACCATGTTAGTCTTGTTCACTGCTGAATCCCCCGTACCTTGCAAGGAACCCTGTATATAGCAGATGCTCAATAAATACTTGCTGAATGAATGAATGAACCTGAAGGATAATTATGGGAAAGAAGCAGACTAGCATTTTGTAATTATAAATGGAAGAGCTATGTCAATTGGGAGAGTTCAATATAAGGAAAGCCTTTCTAAATGTCAGAGCTGTCCAGAAGCATAGGAGTGTGCAGGTTGGACCAGGGAGACCCTGACATCTACTTGATCATTCTTGAGGGAGTGGGGTCCTTGGAATTTTCATTTTATAAGCAACCATGTGATTCATGTTCAGTGAAGTTTGAGATGACCTTTAAGGCCCTTTGAACTTTGAGATTCTTTGATTCTGTAAAATTAAGAAATAATGTGTTCTATGATCCATAAAGCACTGCACAAATGTGAAGCACTTAGATATAAGTATACCCTCAAGTTACTTTCCCTTTCACCAAGGGAGCAGGGAGTGGGAGCAACATAACTTGACCAATTAGCAGCTTAATGTTCCCTCTGGGTACTCCTGGATGAACAGGGAAAAAGGCTGGAGGAGGAGGTGGGAGGAGGCAAATACCAAAGACTGAATCCTAAATCACTTAGAATGCCAGAGGAGGATAGGGCTTTTGATGTTCACCACCCTTATTTACAGATGAGAAACCTATTGCACAGATGGGAAGCGATGGCCTCGAGGTTACTTAGCACATTAGTAGCAGCATTATTCTAAAGCAGAGCTATCCAATATGGTAGCCACAAGCCACATATAGCTATTGAACACTTGAAATGTGGTGGAGGAACTGAATTTTAATTTAATTTAATCTATTTTAAATATTAACAGTCACCCGTGGCTAGCTCTAGAGTCTATGTCTCTAGTTCAGGGCATTCTCCTGCTAAATGACATGGCCTCCAAAAGGGCAATGTTGTTTCCAAAACCAGAATTAGCATAAAGAAGAAAATCAAAGTGTAGGAGTCCTGAGAACTGTGGGGTTAAAGTCCACCAAATGTGGATTTTAGTACAGCTATGATCACCCAAGAGAATTGAAAACATACATCCATACAAAACCTTGTTCACGAAGTTCGTAGCAGCATTATTCAAGATATCAAAAAGTGAAAACAATCCAAATATACACCAACTAAAGAATGGATAAATAAAATATGGTATGTCCATACAATGGAGTATTATTCTGCATAAAAAGTAATGAAGTACTGATACATGCTACAACATGGATGAACCTTGACAAGATTATGCTAAGTGAAAGAAGCTAGACACAAAAGACCACATACTGTATGATTCTATTCATGTGAAATGTGCAGAAGAGCGAAAGCCATAGAGACAAAAAGTAGATTAGTGGTTGCCTAGGGCTGAGGCAAGGAAAGTTGGAAGAAAATGAAGAGTGATTGTTAATGAGTATGGGGTTTCTTTTTGCAGTGCTGAAAATGTTCTAAAATTGATTGCGATGATGGTTACACAACTCTTTGAATATGCCAAAAGTCACTGAATTGTACTTTAAATGGGTAAACTATATGCTATGAATTATATCTGAGAAATTTTTGAACTTACTGTGGTTTTGATTAGAACTGCAAAAAGCACACAGATTTGGGAAAAAAAGCAGACATCTATACAAATCTTCCTTTCCTGAAAGATTGAACCTTAGCACTATTAGCATTATTAGCACTTAGCACTATTCATTCACACTGTTCATTCATTCATACTGTCTCTTTCTATTTGCCTAAAGACTTGCTACTTATTTGTTTTATTTTTAACATTATAGTCATATGTATACACCTGTTTCCCTCACTGGATTGTGAGTTCCTTAAAGGCAGGCAGGACATCGTTTTATCTGTTTCCTCCTCAGTGCCTAGCAAACAAAGTTTGACACGCAGTGGGCACTTAATACATAATTGTGAAATGAATGGATAAAAATATGAACAAATAAACTCTGCTCACATGATCAGCCAGATCTAGGCTGATCAGAGTGAGAAAACATGGAAGGAAAGAGGGGATAATAGAGGATACAAATGAAGAAGACAGATGCTAAACAGGCAGCGGGAAACAGACACAGAGGAAAAATATTTAAAACTTAATGGAATGGGATTTGGAAACATATCAAGAAGAGTTTCTTGAGCCCCTACAGTGGGCTCAGTTCTGGACTCTATGCCATGGAAGAGACTGGAAGAAGCCCTTGGATGTGCAGTTCAGGTTGTGAGACACATGCTTCGCAGTTTGAGCTATAATTACACCCTGTTCTCCTGCCAGCTATTTTCAGGCTTTGCTCCAGAGACCTTGTGCCTGTTCCCCCTGCCCAAAGTGGCTTTGGTGACAGTTGGATTCCACATGTCTTCTCTGTTGAGAAGGCAGACCTGGGCCAGTATAGAAGTTAACCCTTTTCCCACTGCCTACATGCCTGCTTACAGGAGGGAAATCATACACATTCATTCCTACCATCCAGTTGTTCCTGGATGGAACAACTATGCTAGCCTTCCTCAAAACAAGTGAATGAGGGCAGCTCTCTTAGCTCCTTTATTATCACAGCATTTGGAATGCTGCCTTAAACAGGAATATGCCTGGGTTAGAAAAAGAAAGTGGGAAGAACAGCCAGGAACAACATACTACATGTACATCAAGTCTCTCAAGTATAACAGACACATGCAAAAATATTCACTTCAATGGTTCTTTGTTATTTAGGTAGATATCATAGTTTAAATCAGTAGTTTTCAAGCTAGAGTACTCTATTCCTGTATGTACCTGAGCAGGAAAAGTTTTAAGAGAATAAGTGTCCAGAGACTCAATTTTCATATGTAATCTTTCCTAACATTGATCTAAGTTGGCTCTCCTTTCCCACTTTCTTTCTCCCACTTTATAAAACAATGCCATCTCTCTCTCTTATCCCAAACCTTATTATGCCAATACAATGCTGAGGTTAAAAAAAACCCTCCAGAGTGCCAAACAAAGGGGCAGTTTGAAAATGCATAACTTCAGAGGGAGAGCCCCAAGAAAGCAAATCAGAGAGCTTCCATAAGAAATCAATATTGAAAGGAGTAACATCTTAATTGACAAACTCATGGCAAGTCTACTTGCCTTATTTCTCCTAGAATTATAATTCAGAAGTTAAATAGTTATCACAGGTCATATATTAGCATAACTGCTTTAACTGAAAAAGAAGTTAGGCATTTTCTAACAAAGTAAATCTGATTTGGCTATGTTGACAGTGAGAACTGGCTGTTCAAATTAGGTAATATGATAAACATTTTCTGTAAATTATATGAGCTAAATTTGCAGTTTCAAGATTTTGAAAAAGATATATAAAATATATACATGTATACAATAAAAAACACATTGGAAATTAAATTCTTTGCAATTATTTAATATTACAATAAAATGTTTAAATGTGAACTTTAAAATGTGTGAAGAGCTACATAATTTTTCAAAATTCTTTTAGGCATTAGATTACTAATCTAACTAATTATTTTTCAAAGACACCCTGCCACTGCCCACCACATCAGAAACATCTGAGGAGGTTTTAAAAATACAAGTCAGAAGTCTTACCCTCTGAAAATTCTGATTCAATAGGCTGGGTGGGGTCCAGGGATCTCGATTATTAACAAGATCCTCAGGTAATTATTTGGAGTCACCAGACCTAGATTATTGTTTACCCCTAATTCAATGTATGAATTTGCACAAAATTTCCCCTCTTTTCTGAGCCTCTGTTTTCTTCTCTGTAAAGTATGAGATGGGAGGAAGGAGTCAAGAAGAGGGGGATAATCACTAATGTATCTTAGACTCCTTGATTATCATTTCTTCCTTTCAGAGGCAGGAGAATGGGTCTTAAAAATCAGTTTCAGAGAAATGAGATTATACTTGGGAAAAAAAAAAAGAACAAACTTAGCTGAGGTAGATAACAAATAAATTAAAATAATGAAACCTGTATGCCTGCCTCGCTGGTTTTTGTGTACATCAAATAAGAATCCAGCTAATTCATTACACGAGTACAGTTCCCTCACCTGATCTTCACAGCTACTTTTGCAGTAGGTAGAACATGTATTATTATCCCTGTTTTAAAGATACAAGAAATCCAGAGGACACGGATTGCCAAGGCCACACAAGGAGAATTCAGGAGAAATCTGTAACTAGGTTCCAGGTTTCTGACTTCCAGGCTAGTGTTTGTTCCACTATACCAATTTGGATTATACCTAAATGAACATGGAGAAGCCTCTCTCCTAAGAATCTCCAGGAGTACTGTAAAGAAGCTGAGAAGACTCCCATCCACTTTGAGCTTTAGCCTATGGTCAAGACCATACCCACCAAGACCTCTTCAGTATTCTGAAGATTTTGAAAGATCCAAAACCTCAGGCAAGGGAACCCACATATGTCTATATTCACAATCCTTGGCAATCAATGCTCAAGTGTCACAGGAGCACTTGTACACCCATTTGCTCCTAGAGACATGTCCCCACTCCCCCTGGAAATAAGGAAAAACACATTATCCCCAACATTTCCTTCCTAAATAAAATTCTGGCTCACAAGTAAAAATCTTGCCCCCATCAGGTTGTGAGCTCCGTGAGGACAAGGACCAGATTTCTCATGCTTATTGCTACATTCTTTGTACTTTGTACAGTGCCTGACAAATTTCTATAAATATCTACAAAATTAGTTTTTTTTAAACCTGCTGTTAGAAGCTAATGGATTGTCCATGGAGCATGACTATCCATAAGTTGAACCCTTACCTGACCATAAGTTGCATTTACCTGGCATATATGAAAATTAACTCAAAATGGATCAAGGACCTAAATGTAAGACCTAAAACAATAAAAGTCAAAGGAAAAAAGAATCTAACAACAACAACAACAACAACTCTGCTGCTAGAAGCTAATGGATTGTCTGTGGAGCACAGCTGTCCATACAAAAAAATTAGGTTTCTGTCAGTTTGGATGTCATATAAGACAAAACAGAAACAGACTCACACATGCAGAGAACAAACTAGTGTTACCTTGGGGGGAAAGGGGTGAGGAGAGGAGCAAAATATGTGAAGGGGATTAAGAGGTACAAACTACTAGATATAAAATAAATAAGGTACAAGGATGTAATGTTCAGCACAGGGAATACAGTCAATATTTTAATAACTTTATTTGGAGTATAATCCATAAAAATATCAAACTACAATATTGTAGTTTGAACACTTGAAACTAATATAAGTCAACTACACCTCAATAATAAGAAGAAGAATAAAAAAGATAAGATAGTAATCCTCAAGAGTAGCTGAAACTAAAGTTCAACAAAAGGCCTGTCTGACTGCTCATTTGGATAGATTTCCATGTATTAAAATATGGTCAGGGCGGGCTTCCCTGGTGGCGCAGTGGTTGAGAGTCCGCCTGCCGATGCAGGGGACACGGGTTCGTGCCCCGGTCCAGGAAGATCCCGCGTGCGGCAGAGCGGCTGGGCCCGTGAGCCATGGCAGCTGAGCCTGCGCGTCCGGAGCCTGTGCTCCGCAACGGGAGAGGCCACAACAGTGAGAGGCCCGAGTACCACAAAAAAAAAAAAAAAAAAAAATGGTCAAAAAAGAAACAAACACTGGTTTCAAAAATAAGCCTCTCATCAAAAATCAGTAAGAGGACTTCCCTGGTGGCGCAGTGGTTAAGAATCCGCCTGCCAATGCAGGGGAAATGGGTTCAAGCCCTGGTCCAGGAAGATCCCACATGCCGCGGAGCAACGAAGCCCATGAGCCACAACTACTGAGCCTGTGTGCCACAACTACTGAAGCCCGTGTGCCTAGAGCCCGTGCTCCGCAACGAGAAGCAACCACAATGAGAAGTCCCCGCACCGCAATGAAGAGCAGCCCCTGCTCGCCGCAACTAGAGAAAGCCCGCGTGCAGCAACAAAGACCCAAAACATCCAAAAGTAAAAATTAATTAATTAAAAAAATACAAAGTATACAATTCAATTTAAAAAATCAATCAGAAATGCATGTGTTGATATGCTACAGAAACGTTTCCTGCAAGGACAACTCTATGTTATGTATTCCAGGGCAAATAAATAAATAAGGATTCTCCAGTAAAACCATAAGGCTTTTAATAAATAGATCAGACCTTAGAACCCTAGATGAGAGCTATTCTCAAAGCCTTACATCCCAGCTAAAGCTCTCTCATTCCTGGGCAAGAATGCTACAATGACAGGGAAACAAATAGGGAAACAAATAGACAGGGAAAGAGCTCTGGATTAGGAGTCAGGAAAACTAGA
Source organism: Globicephala melas (assembly GCF_963455315.2). NCBI lineage: Eukaryota > Metazoa > Chordata > Mammalia > Artiodactyla > Delphinidae > Globicephala > Globicephala melas. The sequence continues at coordinate 62,556,451 of NC_083328.1, read as the reverse complement.
TTTATAGGTCAAGCTTCACTACCTTTCACAGTGTGAGAGCTTTTGCAAATTACTTCACTTCTCTGGGTCTCAGTTGCCTCAACTGTAAATGAGTGGAATATTTCATTAAATGTGCTTTCCAAGTCTGGATTTTATTATTCATTCTGCCTGAGAGCAAGAAAGAGAGTCGGAAAGGGAGAATCGGGGAAAAGCTTCACAAAGAAGATAGCATTTCAAATGGTTCTTAAAGAATAAGCAAGGTTTAGATTGGCCCAGAAAAGGAACAGACCAATTCAGGAAGAAAGGAACAAGGGTGGCTTAGATGCAGAAGTGGGAAAACACAGGCCAGTCTACAGGCCAGTAACAATCCTAAATACTAGTATTTTCATCTATCAGTTGTGTTTTTTCATAAAGCTAAATTTATTTGATATAAAGGACTATACTTTTTGCTATGTATATTCTCATGCAGTTATTTTTAATTGAGTGATAGTGACATAAGTTGATATTTGTGGTTTGAAAAATATCCTTACTTCATAAAATTTTAAATTGGCAACTCTTTGGGGGTCTCTGCTGAAAAATTCATTAAATTTTAAAAAATCTCAGACTTCCCCAGTGGCGCAGTGGTTAAGTATCCACCTGCCAATGCAGGGGACACGGGTTTGAGCCCTGGCCCAGGAAGATCCCACATGCCGCAGAGCAACTAAGCCCGTGCCCCACAACTGCTGAGCCTGTGCTCTAGAGCCCGCAAGCCACAACTACTGAGCCCACGTGCCACAACTACTGAAGCCCGTGTGCCTAGAGCCCCTGCTCTACAACAAAGAGAAGCCATCGCAATGAGAAGCCCGCGAACTGCAACGAAGAGAAGCCCCCACTCGCTGCAACTAGAGAAAGCCCGCGCGCAGCAACGAAGACCCAACACAAAAATAAAAGTAAATAAATTTTTAAAAAATTATATTAAAAAATTATTTTAAAAAAAGATTGAAAAGATAGAATGTCAAGGCCATGAAAATCAAGAAAAGACTAAGGGACTATTCTAGATTGAAGAAGACTAAAAAGAAAAAAAAAAGACTAAAAAGACATGACAACCACATGTCATGTGTAATTGTGAACTAGATCCTTCTGCCATTAAGGACATTATTAGGACAACTGGTAAAACTTCAGTGGAGTGGAGTCTGAGGATTAGATAATAGTGGTGTATTAGTGTTGATTTCCTGATTTTGATAGTTGTATTATGGTTATATAGGAGAAAGTCCTTGTTGGAAATACACACTATTCAGGGTCTGCAACTTACTCTCAAATGGTTCAAGAAAAAAGTTATTTGTATTGTACTTGCAACTTGCCTTTTTATCTTTAAGTGTTGATCCTGTTTTATTATCTGGCTAGAAAATTAGACAATCCACCAGTCGGAGGGGATGGAGGAGCTTAAACTTGCTCATTATTGCCAGCTCCAGCCCCACCCTGGCCCTTCTTGGCATTTCTTCCTCTTTGTGAGGCCTCACGGTAAGGCGAGAAGAGGGAAAAGACAGAAGTCCTTCTGGGAGTCCTGGCAGACAATGAAGGACTCACGTTCACTACCTGCTTACAAACCCTGATATGGTGCTGGCAGATCAGCACTCAGGCATGGTGAATACACTTGGCCAAGGCAAACTTGAAGACCTCTCCAAAATATCCTTGATTTTCAGACCCAGGTAATCCAGCTTTACCTTGCCCTCGTACAGCACCTGGATGCAGGCGAGTCACTGCAGCAGGGTGTTGCTTTCAAATAGAGGCGTTCAGTAGCGGCTCTTGGCCAGAGTAAAGTTGACCCTCCAGACCTCATGTTCCTTCAGAGCCCATATTCGCTGATTAGCTTCAGCTCTTGGTTGAAGTGGGATTTAAAAGGTCTCAGGGGGGGTCACACACACTTTGCTACAGACGCAGCACCAGGCCACTGGCATGTCAGCTCCACTCTCCTGTCTCTACCTAAGCACAGACCCCAGTACCTGAGGAAGAGCTATACTTGTAACTTTTCTATAAATTTAAGAATGTTTCAAAACTTTAAAGATTCAAAATATAGACTAGAGAGGGCTCATATATATAGGGCCGCAAATGCTTAAATTTTATTCTGTAGGTCAGGAAAAGTCAGAGAGGTTCCTAGACTAAAGGCTCTTCCTCCACCTCAAAACATTTTACCTATTAAACTCCCAATCCACAGAGGACTGGAAATGGACGATCTTTGCCAGAGTGGCCACCCAATGATCAGTGCCTACTGCTTGCCAAATTAGGAAAGTAAGGGAATGAGAGGCTAGTCCTTACTCTCATAAACTTAAAATCTTTAATTGGAGAGATCTAAACCACCCACCACATCAGGCCAATATTGGGAAAGAGCAATCAAGAACAAGAAAATGAAAAAAAAAAAAAAAAAAAAAGAACAAGAAAATGCAGAAGTAGGAAATCACCAAAGGAATGCAAAAGAAATAACTTAAGTGTGGTCAATTATGAAACACTTCCTAGAAATGGTGGATTTGGAGCCAACTTTGAGAAAAGAAGTTAAGTTCATTAGAGGAAAGAAGGACATTTTGTAAAGTATAGAAAAGTCATATGTGGCTGCCAGTCTTGAATCCTTCTGCCTAACAGTGCCCTTAGACATGTGTAATATGTATGAGTATTAGCACCACCTCATAGTAATAAATCTTTTCAGTGTGTTTTCTTGTCTTTCATCTCAGCTAATCCTTGTAGCAATTTTTTGAGACTGGCAAAACAAGATTTGCTATCCCCATTTGAAAGGTCAGAAAACTGAGGCTCAGAAGGGTGTCATCACTTGCTGAAGGTCATAAAGCAATGGTTGGGACCTCTGCCTGCAGGTCCTCAGGTAGGCTTTCTGGGTTTTGGTTTTTGTTTTTTCTAATATATACATGATCAAGAGAGTGATCTTTTCAAAATGTAACTCTGATATGTCACATCTCTACTTGAAATTCTTCATTGTCTACCTAGCACTTGTCACAATTGCAATTTTACATCTCTGTGTATGAAACACAAATTTCTGATCCTCCCCCAAAACTTCTCCTCCCAGTTTCTTCTCCAACTCAACTAATGGAAATTCCATCTTTCCAGTGCTCAGACAAAAAAACCTTTGTTTCTTGACTCCATTCTCTTATACCCCACATCAAGTTCATCAGCAAATCCTATTGGCTCTGCCTTCAAAATATTCCAAAATCTGGGGAATTCCCTGGTGGTCCAGTGGTTAGGACTCCACACTCTCACTTACAAGGGCCCAGGTTCAATCCCTGGCGTCTCACGGAACTAAGATCCCATGAGTCACACAGTGCAGCCAAAAAAATAGAAATAAAAAATCTGACCACTTTTCACAGCTTCTACTGTTGTCTCCATTATCATATCTTATCTGAACTGTTGTCAGTGCCCCCTTACTGGTCCCCTTGCTATTGCCCTGTGCCTCCCACCCACTATTCTCAAGGTAGTATGCAGACTATATATAGTAGATATTCAGTTTAAAAAAACTGTTTAATGAATGGATGAATGAACACATCTCAGCTAAGGAAAGGATGTTATTTCTTTGAGGTTTGCCCTTTAATGTGTTAAGCCTTATAAATTATCATTATAAATTGTAGTCAACATTTCTAAAGCCAGCCCTAAACCATCTAAGTAAACTACTGGCTAGATAAGTGACAGATTGTCAAAGAAGCTAAGTCTGTGAAGTAGAAGCATAGTGTCTATAACAAAGAATGTAAGCGTTCTTCTGTCCAGAACAAGTTACAACTGCTATGTGACCTGGCAAAGTCACTTCTACTCTCTGAGCCTCAAGCTCCTCATCTGCCAAGTGTTCTTGTGAACCATACCTAGGTTCAAAAAAACAAGGGAACAATTATACACGTACAACACAGAGGAGACATAGTTTATTATTAGAATAAATAGAAAACTCTTAGGCATTATGGGAGATTGTAAATAATTCCCTGTCCAGGGCATACCATAGGTAGAGTACTTAATAAATGATATTGGCCAACTAGAGTATGTATACAGGAGACCAACATGCATGATGAAGGAGTTGTTCAAGAAACTATATCATACAAGGAACCTGGGAATGTGGACTCAGGACTACCTCATCCATAAAACAAGAGCACTGACTAGGTCAGGGGTTTTCAAACTGAGTTCTGCAAATCCACGGAGGTTCCACACATATATCTCACAGGGACCACAGTGACAAGGTAAAGAAGCCAACAGAATGTAGCTCTGGTCCTCCAATCTATGCTTCAACCAGATCAGCTCTGCTTTTTTCCTGTTTTAGGAATGAGGCTTTGGCATAATGGTAAAAATAGCTAACATACTGTTTGCCAAGCACTAAGCCCTTTACACAGATTATTCCAATTATTCCTCACACCAATCTAGGAACCGTTATTTTATTTTTTTGGTTGTGTTGGGTCTTTGTTGCTGTGTGCAGGCTTTCTCTAGTTGCGGCGAGAGGGGGCTACTCTTTGTTGGGGTGCGCGGGCTTCTCATGCGGTGGCTTCTCTTGTTGAGGAGCATGGGCTCTAGGCACGCAAGCTTCAGTAGTTGCAGCACACGGGCTTCAGTAGTTGTGGTGGTGGGCTCAGTATTTGCAGTGCACAGGCTTCAGCAGTTGTGGCTCGCAGGCTCTAGAGCGCAGGCTCAGTAGTTGTGGTGCACAGGCTTAGCTGCTCCGCAGCATGTGGGATCTTCCCCGACCAGGGATCAAACTCGTGTCCCCTGCGTTGGCAGGCAGATTCTTAACCATTGCACCACCAGGGAAGTCCCTAGGAACTATTATTGTTCCCATTTTACACATGGGAAAACTTAGGTTTAAAAAGGTGAGGCAATTTGCTCAATTTGTGGGAGTAGTTACTGAAACCCAAGCATAGACCAGATCCTGTCAATCACTATACATATAATATTATATTTGAATAAAAGGATTGTAATGTTTTTAGAAAATCGAAAATTACTGAACTAGATGATCTTCAAGGCATCTTCTAGATTTAGATATCTATAATTCTACATTCAGCCTGGCAAAGGGATACTGCCCTCAAATACCTGAAGGGATGTCTTGTGGAGAAAAGAATGGGATTATTCTATGTGGCCCCAGAGCAGAGAACTAAGACCAAGGGAAGAGGAGAGAATGGGAATAAAGTTATACGGAGGTAATATATCTAAGAACTTTGTAACAGAGCTGCCTAACAATGGGATAGGTATTGTGTGAACTCTGTGGTCTTGGTAGTGTTCCAGAATCAGAATGATCACTTATGAGAATTGTTGGGGATGGAGATACTGGGGCTACAACTCCTGCTTTGTACAGGAAGTGGACCTCAAAGGTCTGGGAGTGAGAGTCTCAAATTCTCACAGAGGTTCAAGGTATCAGACATTAGGGATCATTACCAGTGACCAAACTCTCCCATACCAAATCCAGGAAAAGGGAGAAGGCCCATCTTCAGCTCCAAGCCTTCTGTATTTACTGTTGTAAATGTGAGGCTTCCCTAAGGCAAGAACCCATGCTCCCACCTAACTACCTGCTCTCTTCAAAGGACAAGAGGCCAGTACTGGGTTCCTCCCCTTCCCCCAACCTCTCCTAGCTGCCTTGCCACTGCAGTTCCCTACATTTGTGATAGAAATTCTGAAGGTCAGTGACAGAAGTAACTTTAGCAAGTATCCTGTTCACCCCAGACAGTTTACCAGTGAGATAAAGAAGGCTCAGAAAAAGGTCATTATCTAAAGCCATTCTCCTCATTAAATATCTACTTTACTGGTATAAGAAGTCAGCCCAGACACAAACTCAGGTAGCTGACATGGCTCAGGACACTGAGTCAGGCCTCAAGACAGTCTCCATTTATTACACACTTATTATTACATATGTTAGTACATATAATATATTAATGTATAACATATACTATTATTATTATACTACATTTATTATTCATTTCCCACCTACTTCCAAAAAGTGACTAGTGACTTGGACAGCACAGTCTACTTGTTTCATTTTTATCACTTTAGGGAGTGGCTCTTTAAGGCATCAAGAGTCTGAAACTCAGGGGAAGTGAGAGAAGAAAATTAGAGATCCACCTTAAACATGAAATCCTCCAGTCCTCCTCCACAATCTGCCCGCCTGATTCAAGTGGAGAAAGACTGTTCCCAGCAATAGTTATTTCCCCACATATCTCCCGTTAGATTAAAGCATTTATGCTAAAGTGTTCATATTACCAGACAAGGGGATCAGATTCTCTTCCTCAGCTTCTTCATCCCTTCTAAAATCCTCCTCTTCTTTCATCATCTCAACAGAAGCCCAGCCTGCCTATTGAGTCACCACAGAGTCATTATAGGTTGCAACAGAACTTCTAAAAACAACCTCCTCTTCAGAAACAATCACAGAATCCTGAAACCTCAGTGTTGCAGAGTATCAGTAGTTCATCTCCCACCACTTGCAGAGTATCAGTAGTTCATCTCCCACCACTCCCACAAAGGGAAGGCCCAGAGAGGGGAAGAGAATGGTCTGAGGCCATCTTCTTTCTCAAATGAGTGTTTTTCCTTAGCAAGTACAGTAGACCCTAGAACAACATAGGGGTTAATCTGCATATAACTTACAGTTGCCTCTCCATATCCTTGATTCCTTCATATCTGCTGATTTAACCAACCACAGACCATGCAGTACTGTAGTATTTACTGTTGAAAAATATCTGCGTATAAGTGGACCCATGCAGTTCAAACCCACATTGTTCAAGGGTCAAATGGTATATTTGAATAAGTAAATACACTATTGTGAAACCAGTGGAGATATAGATGGAGGACAAAAAAGTCCCTCCCTTCCCATAGTGATCAACTAGTTCACTGAACCAGTGATCAACTAGTGATCATCTAGTTCACTGAAATGAACTCCAGAACATGGACCTAGATAATTAACAGAGTCCTTGGACATGAATGCTAAGATAACACACTCTAGGGCTCTGGTTTTCCATGTCACCTTGACAATCTTCTCCTTGTCAGACCATGGGCTTATCTCACCTTCCCAACCATCCCCACACCTCCTCAAATACACACACTCACACATACCCCACCAGGATCTGGACGGTTCTAAATATCATATTTTGGAACTCATACTCAGGAACATACAGGGATCCTGAGAGCAGAGCTTCTGTCCTAAAGTCACCTGCTTCTCAGAAGTTTCTAAGGAAGGACTGAATAATAGAGCCTGTGGAGAGATATTTCAGTGATTTCAGCTGAGGTTGAAGGGGGAGATGGTATAGAGATAATGATAGCCATAGGCAACCACAAAGCAAAAAGTAGAAGGAATGGACTATACCAAATATTTTGGCTTTGGAGATTGGGTTCCTCTCCTGGAATAACCTAGAGACTGAGCAGCTCATATAAATCACCAGAATAATAGCCATCAACCACTCTTTCCACCCACTCCCCATAATCTCCCACTGCTTACTTAATCCCCCAATCTCCCACTGTTTGCCAGTATCCCTTTAACTCCTTGAGCTACCTCTAATATCCCTCACCGACTATCTCTCCCTGAATTACTTTTCTAATAACTTTGTTACTGATTTCCTTCTCACACGTACACACATAAATCCCCACGAACCTGCCATGTTAGGGGGAAGAAAGTGCAAGAGAGGTTAAAACCAAAGTCTTAAGGGCAAATTTAGCCTCTGGATCAGATGACTGTGTGCCTCTGAAAGAGGTAAAGTGTTATATAGACTAAGGGGACCCTTGACTCTTCTCTCTCACTTTCTCTGTCTGTGCGCCCACCATCTACACACCCAGTTACCTATGTTGGTTTCTTTCCTCTAAATTACTCTAACATTTCATTGTTCAATTCCATTCCCACCAGCAATATCCCAGTTCAGGCATCTCTACCTTGAATAACAAAACTCTCAGTTCTCTGACTTTCCACTCTCACTTCCATATGAATCCAGATTAATCTTCTTAAGCCCAGCTGTGACTGCATCATTCCCCTGCATAAAATCTTTCCTAGGTCTCCAAAAATAGTCAAGATGTCCCATTCCTGGACCTCATCCACTGCTGAAGATAACCTTGACTCCTCTCTCTCTCACTCCTCAAATCCAATCCAAGTCAGCAAATTCCATGGGCTCTTCACTCAAAATAGATCCAGATTTTGACCACTTTTAACCACCTTCAAGCTACTACTAAAGTCTAAATCACCATCATTGTTCAGCTAGATTTCTATAATAGCCTCATAATTGATCTCCGTGCTTCTATTCTTGCCCTTCTACAGTCTATTCTCAACACAAAGACAGATTCTAAACATAATTCTAAACATAAGTCAAATCATTTTTACTTCTATGCTCAAGATTGTCCAGTGGTTCCCCATTTCACTGTGAATAAAACCCAAAAGTCTTTCAAGGTTCTATACAATCTAGTGTCCTGCTGACCTCATTCCCTACTACTCTGTTTTTCTAGCTAATACTGCTTCAGCTACACTAACTTCCTAGCTAGTATTCAAATACCCCAGGTAGCAGAACACTCCCATCTCAGGGCCTTTGCACTTGCTCCTCCATGTACCTGGAATATTTCCCTTTCCCAACCCAGCTATGGGCATAACACTCTCCATTTCCTTCATATCTCTGCTCAAATGTCACCTTTATCAGAGAGTGCTTCCCTTATCAATCCCCATTCTTCATTATCATTCCTTTCTCCTTAAACTGCTCTGTATTTTTCTATAGCACTTATCACTACCTGTCACATATTTATTGGTTGGTTTGTTTATTGTCTGTCTCCTTAAGCTGGAATATAACCTCCACGAGGGCAGAGAGTTTGTCTGTTTGTTCAAAATACTTCCTGGTACATAGTAAGTTCTTAATATGTATTGAATGAATAAATTGTTCCCTACATAAACCCTTTACTCTAGACAGACTTGGTCATCTCACTGTCCCGATAATAATAATAATGGCGGCTAATATTTGAGTGCTTTCAATGTGCCAGGAATTGGACACATGGGTTTGTTATCCTTTTCAATCCTGTTCAGCTGACAACTCCATGAGATAAAAACTATTTTTATCTACATTTCACAGTTGAGAAAACTGAGGCTCAAAGAGGTTAAGTAACTTGTGCAAAATCGTAAAGCTAGTTAGTGGCAGAAACAGGACTCAAATTAGGTTAGTTTGACACCAAAACACATTCTCCTAATTTTATGTTATACTGCCTCCCTGCAATGCTTTCTCCCTTCTGTGAACTATTAGTAAAAGTGGCTCTGTGCAATTTGACCCATAATTGCTTTCAGGCTGTTTCATGTAGGCCTGTCTGGTCTTCCCCAATAGAATGTAAATCTATTTTACATTCATTAAAGGGTCTGGGCCATTTAAACCTGGTGACACCATTTATTTTACATTTTTAAGCAAATTAATTTAAAGTTAATTTAACTAATATTTAACTATAATTTCTCTTTTCACTGGTCACAGCCAAGTACTGCACAGCTAGAATAACGAAGTACTGTTGACCCTTGAACAACACGGGTTTGAAATGCATGAATACATTTATATGCAGACTTTTTTCAATTGTAAATACTACAGTACTACATGATCCACTGTTGGCTGAATCCGCAAATGTGGAACCTCGGATACAGAGGCTATGGAGGGCCAGCTATAAATTACATGCAGATTGGATTGTGCAAGTGTTGGCACCTCTAACCCTCGAGTTGTTCAAGGGTCCACTGTAGTATCATATGGTAAAAAGAGAAGTTGACTAGGAGTGAGGATATCTGGAGATTAGTCTCAGCTCTGTCTCCAAGCAGGTTTATCACCCTTAAGCAAATCACTTGGCTTCTCTGATCCTTAATCTACCCATCTGTAAAGAGAGCTGGCCTAGATGGACTCTAAAACAGTCACTTCAAATTCTAAAAATACTGTTCTTCCGTGAGTATTTACAATGTGTCAAGCCAAAAGTAAAAGGCTAACTTCTTCCTTAATATTGTTCTATTTTGGCTTATTGGAGTACTTTCCTAAGAGCACTATTTCCTTTGTGGATTATTTCAGTATGTATATAAGATATGCCCTAAAACAAGAAGTGACCTACAAATGTGGTTTTCTAATGCCATTATAGCTATCTAAATGCCTAGGTTGAAAAGAAAGTCGTACTATGGCTCCATAAGAAGTATATCAACTGGAACAAATCACTGAAAAGATGTCACTTTAAAAGCATTAATAGAAATTAGAGCGGGAAGAAGGTGGGCTCCAAGACAAAGGACAAAGGAGAAAAACAGCACTTCAGAGAATAAATTATATGATACAGAGTTTGAAAAATATTGAGAATATGAGAAAGGCAAATAGTGCAAGAAAAATGGCAGGTGATTTTTAACTTCTGTGAAAAAAAATCTTTACATAAAAGGAACTGCAACTGTGATAGATTATTCTAACATAAACATTGATTTTTAAATCAACTAAAAAACAGAGGTATAATTATATTGAGGAGATAAGAGAAGGAAGCTGGAGGAGTATACAAGAACTGAATTCTCATCTATCATAAAAGGAAGTCAATACTTTCTAAAAAAAAAGATGAAGAAATAGCAGTGTAAGCATATTATTTTTAAAATATGGAGGTAGAAAAGGGAAGTAACCAAGTATCTCGCATGTTTGCACTTTACTTTCTTTTAACAAATGTTATTTGTAGCTTGAGAATTGAATAATAATGGCCAGTGTGGTACTTGTCTCCACTCTTCTTACCCTTGTACCATAACACCTAACATAGGGCTGTGTACCCAAAATCTTTAAAAATTCTTATTGGTTGAGTGACCAATGTAAAAATGGAGTGAAAATGTCTTGTTATAGAGTTACAGAATTTTGCACTGGAAGTAAATGTAGAGACTATATAATCAAGTGCTTCCCAAATTGGTGTTCCATGGAATACTGCTTCTTTTAATGTTAATAGCATGCTACGAAATGTGTCTGGGGCTCAAATAAACTTTAGAAATCCCATGTTAAAATTAATCAGGTGTCTTTACTGTAGGACTTCTTGGAGTCTTTACTATATTAATATACATTGGGAATCCCACAAAGGTAATTTATTATGTAGTGCTTCTCAGTCTCATTTGTTTCATGAATCAAGAAGCCCCTGCTAATATGTCTAGTAGTTAGTGAGTGGTTCCTAGAGCATTCTTGGGAGAACACTGATCTAATCTACTCCTTTCATTTTACAAATGTGGAGACAGGCTCTGTTCAGGTATGGATGGTAGGGGAAATAAAAGAAGGGCCTCAGCATTCTGCAGCAATATCCAGTGATTGGACAACTCTGGCCTGTGTTTTTCAGTCTTTCATCTTGCACCTGAATTATTTCAAACCAGGTAACAAATTTAGACAAAAGCATCTCCTCTGCAAATCTTTAAAGGTTTTTTGATCCCTAAGGAACCTAGGAGGTGGGCCCAAGTGTCAGCTGGAGCTCAAGCATAAAGTCCCAGGGCAGGAGCTAAACAAAGTCTCAATAGGCATAATAGGCCATGACTTTCAGTGGCAAAGTGACCCCAAACTGAACAATGGTAATGTGATAACAGACCACTCACATCTGTATGTTGTTTTCCAATGAACAAATAAATGTTTTTACAATATCATATTTGATTCTCATAACAATCTAGAGATAAATACAAGGGTAGAAATATTACCCCCATTTTATGAATGAGGAAACTGACTTTCAGAGAGTTAAATGCCTTGCCTAGGGTTACAAAGCAAGTGAATGGCACAGTTGGAATAAGAATCTGAGTTTCCTATCTCTCAGGTTAGGGCTTTTCTCAATATATCACACAAACTGGGCAAATTTTTACTGACTACCAATTTAATTCTTCCATGAAATACCAACGTGCTCCAATTGGCTTACTTAAAAAGAAATAGATCAATTCCAAAGTGCTCATGGTTGGTGGCAGAAGCAACACTCCAATAACTGGAACTTCAAGATCCTATATCAGGTTCAGTTTTGTAACACCTCCTCTAAGCTATGTTGCTAGGAGGAGGGGGGTCTCAGTTTCAGTTGGGGAGGCAGTGTGGCCTAGTGTTAAAAGCAAGGAATCAGACAGACTTGGGTTTGAATCCTGGCTCTACCAGTTACTCATGCTATGACCTTATTCACTATGAAGCACAGATGTGTGCTTCATTTCTTCAGCTACAAAATGGAGCAAAGAATACCTACTTTGCAAAGCTAAGTTGGGAGGCTAGTATAAGAAATTAAAAGGATAGTATAGTGTCATGGTTAAGAGTATAAACTCTGGAATTGTGCTACTGGGGTTTGAATCTTAGCCCTGCTTCTTACTAGTTGTATGACTTCAGATAAGTCATTTATCTACATCTCAGAATTTCAGTTTTCACATATGTAAAATGAGGAAAATAAATAATGTATTCTTAGTTGCTGTGAGCATCAAATATGATATTTGCTAAGCACTTGAGCACAGTGTCTGGCATATATCTCAATCAAAGGTAATGATGATAACAGTGGTAGTGGTAGTGAAAAATCCAATATCCATTTTTCTCCCAAAGCAAGAATGAGAAAGAAAGCTACTTAGTACTGTTTGCTTCTATTTACCCTCTCACCTTGTTCCTCTCCAAGTTGAGAACACTAGACTAGAAGTCAGGACACTTGGCTTTGAATGTCAATTCTGTCACATTCTAGTTATGTGATTTTAGGGAAGTCATTAACTTACTTGAGGTATTTTTCCTCACCTGAGACATTAAGTTAATGATACTCTGCTTATTCTTCTGGGTCGTTGTAAGTATCAAATGAATTCATGGATTTTTAAGGTACTTTGTGAACTATAAAACACTATATAAATGTGAGGATGACTTTTTATCTGCCACAGGCTATAAAATAGATGTTTTTACCAGTAAAAAGCAACTTTATCGCCAAGTTTTTTCTCGTAGACAATTCGATCCAGTACATTGTAGCAGACGTTGGTAGTTGCTCCTTTCATCCACTCAATAAAGATTTTCCCTTTAGTCATATCAAAGTTGTACTGGAGGAATGGACCAGGACATGGGGTCTTCCAGTAAAATTCCTTGGCAATGTCTCCCCAAAACTCTGCAACAGAAAAGGAAGCCCAGACATCACTTAGCTTCTCAGACATATTTATCCTCAGATGGCTTACCAGTCTATGCACAGGATCAAGTCACAACTCCGCCTTGAACTCTAGGACCTACCACCTGGGTCCCTCCTCTACCTATCTATCAAATCTTAACACACACCACACTCCTAAACCACCTTCTATTCCCATGGGCTGAATCTTGACTCAAATTTCTTCCCTCCCTTCTCAAAACTGCCACTCCATTTTTCACCTCTATTTAAATTGTAGCCACAATGCCTAGTACGTTGTAGTCAATCAGTAACTTTTTAAATGAACTAATTAGTGAAAGGAAGAAATCCTTTACCCACAGAGGCTTCCATGACATAGGAGGCTTAATTTGTTCATTCACTCTCAGCAATTATTTAATGAGCATCTCTTTCTCCTACTACTACTTGCCCAAGTGTTACTTGCTAAGTGCCAGATGTTGCTTTAAGCTCCTTAAATGCATTATCTTATTTAGTTCTTACTACAACCCTAGGAGGTAGGCCTTATTTTCATTCTTATTTTATTGATTTGAAAATCGAGGCTCAGAGAGGTTAAATAATTTGCCCAGGTTGTACATTTACTAAGTCACCATTTGAACTGCCCTGAGGAAGACATTGTTGCTAAAATCTGAAAGATGAATAGGAGTTTTTCTCCACGCCCCCACCAAGAAAGACATTATTATGGGACAGAAAAGAACCAAGGGTATGCGTTAAGAGGAACTCCCTTAGGCCGAAGCACTGAGAATTACAGAAAGAACAGCAGGAATTGATGCATAAACTGGGCAGATAACGCAATCCTTCTAAGGAAGAATTCTAAGGAAGCTAAGGATTCTAAGGATTCTAAGGAATGCTTCTAAGGAAGCATAAAGAATTTGCTATTTACCCTAAGAGCAATGGAGAGCCATCATAGGAGTTTAATCAGGAGAAGGACATGATCAGATTTACAATCTTGAAATATTTGCCTGGCTACTTTGGAGAAAAGGTACTCAACAGGTTAAACATACAACTGCAGAACACCTAGGATAATCTCAGTACTGGATCAGGAGCTAGAGGAGAGAGAGACACTTAGAACCATAATAATGGAAGGAACTTTAGAGGTTATCACCCCCTCATTTTACTGATAAGAAATCAAATTTATAGAGGTAAAGTGACTTGTTCAAGGTTAGATGATTTAGCTTATATAATCTGATTAAAGAGATAAGACTAACATAAAATATTTTTGAATATACAAGACAGAATATAATTGAAAGCTAAATCACATGGAGTACAATTTGCAATGAATTAAAGAAATCCAAATTAAATCAACCCCAAGGTGCCATTATATGCCAATAAAACTAGCAAAGACTAAAAGAAAGATTAAACTCAATGCTTGAGTGGCCCTAGAAAACAGATATTCTTATATGATAACAGCATTATAAGAAATTAGCACAATTTACTGAACAACAGGGCAATGCCTGACAAGAATCATAACATTTTTAATACTCTTTCATCTGCTAACTTACCTTTGGGGAACCCACTCTAAGAAAATAATACCAAAGAAAAAAAGAGATTACTCAAGAGATGTTTATACTAACACTATTTATAATAGTGAAACTAGAAACAACCCTAAAGCCCAATAATGAAAAAACTGATAAAAACTAGCAATACTGGTAGTGATAACAATAGAATACTAAATGGCCATTAAAGAGGGAACAAATGGGTCTAACTCTAAAGTCCATGTTGTTACAACTACACTGAGTATGTGTGTATACTCAAAAATATTTTAAAGTGATAATTAGTACGCATAAACTATGTAAAACTATATATGAACCACATTTATGTCCATCAACAAGGAGTGAAGAAAACTGAGTTTTATGATCACTTAGTTTTTTTTGTTTTGCTTTGCTTTGCTTTGTTTTGTTTTTTTGGCCACGCCACGCTGCATATGGGATCTTAGTTCCCCAACCAGGGATCAAACCCGTGCGCCCTGCAGTGGAAGCTCGGAGTCTTAAACACTGGACCGCCAGGGAAGTCCATGATCACTTAGTTTTAGTTTTTGTTTATTTCTGGTGGAGCTGTTGAACTCTGGATGTTTCTTTGGCACACATTCTAAGTACTGAAGAAGTTTAGAAGAGGAAAAGATGAAAATGGTCTGGGATGATCAGGGAATGCTCTGTGGAATTGTTGGGGTTCGACTAGGTAGAGAGGAACAGAAGGGAATGGGCAAAGGCTAGGAGATGGGAAAGGGACTTTTGTGTATCCAGTATATCAACAAGAATGACCTGTGGTAGAATGAGGGGTATATGATAGGGAGTAGCGGAAGGTAAGAATAGAAAGGTGGGGTGGGCTAGTTATCCAGAGACTCTGAAAGAAAGGCAGAATTTTAATTTGAAGCTGTAGGAAATAGGGAACTATTACAAGTTTTTGAAGTGACATATGAAAGCAGTGTTTCCATAATATCAGGCTAATAGTGTTTAGATAAATCTAAATCTAAATCTACCAGAAATATTGGAAATGAGTGAGACTAGTGGAGAGAGAAGCAATTAGGAGTCTGCTCCCTTGAATTAAAAGGGTCTATGGGAATGGAAGAAAAGGTAACCTGAGAGAGATTTTGAAAGAGTATTTGACAGAATTTGGTGAAAGGCAGCCTGTGGATCAGGGAAGAGGAACAGCATAGCTATTGGGAGAACAGGTTCTGCAATCAAAACTACCTTGGTTCAAATCACAGCTCCACCACTAAGTATCTGTGTGACCTTGTGCAGTTAAGTTAACCTCTCTAAGCTTCAGTTTCCTTCTCCATAAAATGGGGATAATAGTCTCTACATCAAATCAAACAGAATTTGTGCTTAGTAAGCAGTAAGCAATCTATAAATAAATAAGATATACAGATAGATAGGATCTGGGATGGTGCCATTGACAGGGATTAGAAAATTAGGGAGGAAAGCAGGTTTGGAAGGGAAAATTGGTAAATCTGAGTCACAGTCCTATTAAATATTGTATAACAACAGGGTGTGTGAATAAAATGATCTACAGACCTATGAAATTTGAGACTAGAGCAAAAGTGAGATCCTGGATACAGAGCTAAATATGTAGAAAAGGAGTTCTTGTGACAGTAATAGCTCACCCCTGGGGAGAAGATATTTGCAAATCATATATCCAATAAAGGGTTAGTATTCAAAATATATAAAGAACTCATACAACTCAACAACAAAAAAACAAACAACCCAATTAAAAAATGAGCATAGGTGCTGAATAGACATTTTTCCAAAGAAGACATACAGATGGGCAACAGGCACATGAAAAAATGTTCAATATTACTAATTATTAGGGAAATGCAAATCAAAACCACAATGAGATATCACCTCCACCCGTTTGAATGGCTATTATCAAAAAGGCAAGAAATAACACGTTTTGGAAAGGATATGGAGAGACGAAACCCTCATACATTGTTGGTGGGAATGTATATTGGTGCAGCCACTTTGGAATATGGCGATTCCTCAAAAAATTAAGAATAGAACTATTATACAATCCATTATTCCACTTCTGAGTATTTTTCTGAAGAAAACAGAAACACTATTTTGAAAAGATATATGTACTCCTATGTTCATTGTAGTAGTATTTACAATAAATAGCCAAGATATGAAAGCAACCTAAGTGTCTATTGATAGATGAATGATAAAGAAGATGTGATATATAGAGATATATATTTATTATATGGATATATGAATATTACTCAACCATAAAAAGAATGAAATCTCACCATTTCAGACAGTAAGACAAAGACAAATACCATATGCTTTCCCTCCTATGTGGTATATAAAAAACAAACAAAACAAAATAAATGAACAAACCAAACTAAACAAAAACAAACACGTAGATACAGAGAACAGATCAGTGGTTACCAGAGAGGAAGGTTGGGGAGGAGAATATGAGTAAAGAGGGTAACTATATGGTAATGGATGGAAACTGAATTTTTGGTGGTGATCACACTGTAGTGTATACAGAAGTAGAAATATAACACTGTACACAGGGAACTTAAATAATGTTACCTCAATTAAAAAAAAATAGCTCACCCCTGGGAAACAGAACTCATGACAGGAGAAAATAGAGAGGGAAGAGAAGTGAAAAGGGGTCTGAGGTAGGAGGGGAGGGATAAATTAGGAGTTTAGGATTAACGTATACACACTACTATATGTAAAATAGATAACCAATAAGGACCTACTGTGTAGCACAGGGAACTATACTCAATATTTTGTAATAACCTATAAGGGAAAAGAGTCTGAAAAAGGATATACATAAATAACTGAATGACTTTGCTGTATACTTAAAACTAACACAACATTGTAAATCAACTATACTTCAATAAAAAAAAAAAAAGAAAGAAAGAAAAGAAAAGAAACAAGCTGGGGACATCTAACCTGAAAGTGAACTTAGATTAGGGGGTGAGACTATAGATTAGATCACCTCTCTGAGAGCCAACCAGGCAGTCTCCATTGGAAAAATGAAGATATGATCTTATTATAGGACCAGTATATTAATTGGTCTTTATATTTTATTCCTAGAGAATCCCAACAAAAACATGGTGTTATCCCAAGAAGTCAGAATCCTGGAATGGCTGGTGGATACAGGTGTGTGATATAAGTGTGTTTTATGAAAGTTCCATGTGATTGTGTTTTTATTTAAAGATATTGGCTCATTTCCCTATTAAAGGAAGCCTACTGTGAATTCTTTTATAAAGCATAGAAACTTTTGGCAAGGAAAGAATTATCAACCAGTTGACTCTTTCAAGTGTAATATTTGTCTAAGGTGTGGTATACATTAATGAGCAGTAAGACACTCTCTATGTAGGCAAATTTAGTCAATAAATATCTATACGAACACCTTAAAAAAATAAAAGAGGTCTGAGGACTCAAACTTGGACACTGCATGCAGCAATCAACCACTCTACACTTGATTCAGTCTCATCTTGCATTACTCAATAATTGCTTCATCCACTTTGTTCCTATTGTTATCAGACTAACCGCTATTTAGTGAACGCTACTGTGCATCAGGCACTCTATAATGCACACTTCACTTATTACTCATTTTTGCCCTCAAACGAAACTGTGAGGCAGGTATTATTACCTCTGTCTTATAGATAAAGAAAAGGAATTCCAGACAGGTTTTAAAATCTGCCTAAGGCCACACAGTAAATGAGTGGTAGAGCCAGGATCTAAATCTAGATTTTTCTGAGTTTGATTCGGTGGTTCATGCTTGTCCCACTGCCAACATCATGCTGCCTCCCACCTCAGCTACAGTTGTGACCCCTAACCCAGCTTGAGGGCACAGATGGGGAATTTTCCCCACACGTTCTTAAAGACATGGAACTACCTATCGGAATTTCTGAGTTATTACAATCCCATCCCTAATTTTTTTTAAAAAGACAACATTTTAGTGACTTGTTCAGTCTTATATGGTAGTTTCCATTGGGATTTCTAAAATACTAAAAATAGATCTGGGACTCCATTACTAATTTGGGGACCCTGGGATGGGACCCTACTGCCCCTCAGCAGTGGAGACTAACTCACAGGTTGAAGGTGTCAGGAGGCACTGGGTAGGCTGGTCTGAAAAGCGGCTAAGAAAATTCTCTTTGTGGCCCGCCTCTCCTCAAGGCGCTCTGCGCCCTTAAGAACCCGCCTTTTCACCTGAGGAAGTGTTCTCTTCTTAGGACACTTTCACTCTCCTCACAAAACCTGCATCTCCTCACGAAACCCCCAAGCCGCCAAGGAACTCCGCCAATTCCTAGGGAACCCTCATTTCCTACAGAACCCTCCTTCTCAGAGAATCCCCCTCTCCTCCCGGAACCCCTTTTCCGCAATTCTTCCCTCACAAAACCTCTATCTTCTCACGGACCCCTCAGTTTCCCAAGGGAACCCCAACTCCTCACTCTCCTGTGAGCCCCCCACTTCTCTCCTCCCTGACGTCCCTCAGGCCCGCCCGGGCCCGGCCTCACCTCTCGGCTCCTCCAAGGAGCGCCTGTGCAGCTCGCGGTAGCGCTGCAGCGAGGGGACGTGCGCGGAACGGCTGACCTCGGGCGGCGGAGACCAACTCCGCGCCCGGCTCCGGGCTCCAGCCTCCTCCCGGACCCCGCTCCCACCGCCGCTCCGGCCCCGCTCCTCGGGAAGCCCCATCACCTCAAGTTCCGAACACCGTAGCAGCCTTGGCGGTCTCAGCGGAAGACCAGGAGGGGGAAAACAGGCCGACCGAGGGGCGGGGCCTTCAGAGAAGAGCGGGGCCTGACAGCAGAGGCGTGGCTTAGGCATGTGGCGGGGGAGGCGGCCCGGAGGGGCGGAGCGATGCCTGGTGGAGGTGGGACCAGGGCTAGCAAAGAGACCGATAGGGAAAAGTCGAACATTGCTTGGGGGATGGGGCGGAGCTGACTTGCGGAAGGGGTGGAACCGCAGCGTGAAAGCAGAAGGGGAGGGGCCAGGCGTGACGGGAGAGAGGGTGGGCCCATGGAGTGACGGGGAGTGGCGAGGCTGGCTGTGACAGGGTCTACGAATTTCCATCCAGACCTAAAATGCAAAGACTCAAGTAAAGACTGGGAGGCGCCTTCAGTCTTTGCTAGTAAACCCATTTCATTGCATAAATGGTAAACTCAGGGAAAGGGAGGGCTTTGTACAAGATCACAGAAAAAACAACGACCGTAACTTGGGCCAAACCTAGGTCTCCTGACTCCAGGTGTTTTTACCGCCTCATCAGGCTGACGCTAAGGCTTGTGAAATGACAAAGTCTATGCAAGTAGAAGGAATCACACCCTTCTTTCCTTCCCAGTCTCTTACTTCACCAAGAGACCCCTCCCCTGCCACACCTGGGTTCAGATACCTCTGGCTTCTCTCTCTCTCTTCCACTCCAGACGGGAAAGACCAGTCAGGACCCTCCATCTCCCACCTGCACTTACCACCAAGAAGGGCCCACTCCTGCCCATCGGTTCACAGAATGGCCGTCAAGGCAGGAAGGATCCTTAAGTATCCAACTCCAAGGGTGATTCTGAGGACCGGAAGCAGGCAGCCCCCACTTCCTGAAGCCTACACAGGACCCCACCTGGCCCAGCCTCCCTTCCCACCTGCTCTCTTGTTCTTTGTCCAGCTAGCTGCAAGGCCAGCACACCCTAAACTGGAAAAAACAAACAAACAAACCTCCCCATGGTCAGATCTTGATCCAGAGCCTACCCAATCCTGAGGAAAGGGTCTCAGGGCTCCCGGAAGGGATACAGACCTCATGGAATAGACATGGACCCCACTGAGAAGACGATACTTCATCGAGGAGGCATTAACTGCACAAAAGGGACACGCACTTCACTGAAGGTACATGGACTCCATTAAGGGAACACAGATCTTACTGGGGCATCTCAGATCTCACTGAAAGGGCTGTGGACCCTGCTAATAGGACATGAATGGCATTGAAGGTCACTGACCTTACTGAGGGGACATGGGCTTCCTCCAAAGAGATACAAAATATATAGACTTTACTAAAGAGACATGAACCCCACTGAGAGGACTCAACCCCACTGAAGGGCCTCTTACTACACTGAGGGAATGCACACCACTGAGGGGATCAGACTTCACTGAAGCATAATAAGCCCTATGGACCTCACTGAGGAGATAGGAACCTCTCTGTGAAGAGAAAGGCACATGCAATGGCACACAGTCCTAGTATAAACGGTCATCTTTCCATCCCACACACAAAGTTCTGGGCAGCCCTCTCCCTTCTCCCCTCTTCCCAGCCCTTCTTTCAGGCCCCAGAGCTGTTCCCAACACACTGCTGCCCTCTCCTGTCTACAGGTGGCACTGCAGATGCTGGGCCCATAATGGATTTACAAGCAGTTCAGGTCATCTCTGAGCGTGGAGCCTGGGGTTGGGGAAGGAGGGGATGTGTGGCCAGGGGCTTGACCAGTCCCCTCCCTCTGCCTGTGGACTGTGAAATGGAAGTCTGGACAAGAGGCCTAATAATATAGGGAACCAACACCCCATCCCTGGAAATGGGGTAGTAGTGCAAACTATGGTGTAGTGAGAAGAGGATGGATCCGGTTGGACAAGATGAGAATCCACGAGATTAAGAAAAAATTTTTAATAATGATTATGGCATTTACTGTATTAAGTAGGTGTCAAGCCATATACTAAAAACTTTCCGTGTGTTATTTAGTCCTCACAACCCAGAGATGGATACAGTCATTCTCTCCATTTTACAAATGAAGAAACCCATACGCAAAGAGATTAAGTGTTTTGCCCAAGATCACATAGTTTGTAAGCTGTAGCAGAGGGAATAGAACCCAGATACCTAGACTTTAGACCCAGTCCTTACCCTTTTATCCTCCCCCAACCCAGCCCACTCCTACCATATCACCACCACCATGATTTCTTTCTCAAAGTTTCCTTTCCAGAACCACATAAAATAAAAGCTCTTTAAATAATGGTAAATATGCAAGTTCCAGAGACCCCATTCCAGCCAATTAAATCATGATCGCTAGAGTGGAATCTAGGGATCCGCTTTTAAGATCCTAAGACAAGCTCAAGTTTAGGTTCACTGCCCTATGCTGATAGGTCAGGGGTTCTAGAAGCGGTTGTGATTGAAAGAGGAGTCGACGAAGTGTGGGGGGTCCAGGGAAGGATCTGACGTCCGAGGAGAGATGTCCAAGGAAGGGCCTCGAAATGAAGCAGGTTGCACATGAAGTAGGGGCTGGGGCTGGGGGTCGGGGGTGAAGGCGGAGTCTGAAGTCGAAAGAGGGGTCTGGGGTCGGAGGAAGAGTCTGAGATAGGGGGATAAGGATCTTGGAGTCCAAGGAGGTGTCTGAGGTTCGAGGAGTCTGGCATTAGAGACAGTATCTGGGGTCGACAGGAGGTTTGCAGTCAGTGAAAGGGACTGCGAGCCGAGGAAGGAGCCTGGAGTCTGAGGAGGATCCTAGCTCAAACTGGAAGGAGGAAGGGGTTTGGTCCCTGGGCTACGTAAGGTGCCCCGCGCCACTAAGGTCGCGCTTACCGCGTGCTCTTCCCTCCTGACCCCCGACTGCGCGACCCGGACCCGTCCTGCAGGCTCTGCATCCACACTCACACCCCAACCTGCGCTCTCAATGCAGGCTGACAACGCTAAGCAGGCGGGGCCGAGTCAAACCCCGACACCCTCCAGGGTCTGGGTTTGAGGCGCCCCCTCCCGGCGGTCCAGGAGCTCAGGCCCCGCCCTCCTCCCTCCTCCCCACCGTCTCCCCCGCCTCAAGCCCCAGCCCGGCCCCCGCCGCCCCACTTCCGGCAGGCGCTGCGCTGCTGGGGGCGCGGGCGAGGATGGCGGCAGAGAACGAGGCCAGTCAGGAGAGCGCCCTGGGCGCCTACTCGCCGGTGGACTACATGAGCATCACCAGCTTCCCGAGGCTGCCGGAGGACGAGCCGGCGCCCGCGGCCCCTCTGAGGAGCCGCAAGGACGAGGACGCCTTCCTGGGAGACCCAGATACCGGTGAGGCCCGCTGGCCCCGTCCCTGCCCCCTGGGACGTCCCCGGTCCTCCTTCATCTACGCGAAGCATCACCTCCAGCTCCATCTCCCTAATTCATTCCCTTCCTTCTGGACCTCTCCCTTCTCCCTTGTCTCTGTTCATTATCTGGTGGGGCTGGGGATGCATTTCTTCCTTGGAGGCTTAGGATGCGACAAGGGAGAACGATGCTAGGGACTGCAGTAGGAGGGGTTGGGGTTACCCCCTTGGGAAGAACCAACTAATAAGGAAGGAATGTTGGCGGGGAGTTCCTAAGGAACAGCTGTGATCACCTAGAAGAGGATTTTCTCTAGTCACAGAGAACAGGATAGGAGAAACCAAGTCAGAGACTGCAGCAGGATGGATAGAAGCTAGGTCTTGAGAAGAACTTCCCCACAGCCAGGGATTGTGGGAAGGAGAGACCATGAGAAGAAGCTGAGAATCTCTTCGTGTCCCGGGAGGGGTAAAGAGAATATGATTCCCATCCATCTGCGAGTGATGGGTACTGGGAGACAGGGGGATGGACTGCATGACCTCTCAAAGTCCTTGGGGACCAG
Organism: Globicephala melas; assembly: GCF_963455315.2. NCBI lineage: Eukaryota > Metazoa > Chordata > Mammalia > Artiodactyla > Delphinidae > Globicephala > Globicephala melas. The sequence continues at coordinate 62,533,392 of NC_083328.1, read as the reverse complement.
AGCACCTTCACTGCCCTGTGGATACCTCACCCCTCCCAGAGCAGTGGACCAGGCCAGGATGTTAGTAAGGTACCCTGCCCCCTAGGAAGCAGGCTCCAGAATTTTACTGTATTCTCTTCAGCCCTCTGCAGGAACTGCAAGGGTGGGAGTAGGGAGGGAGGAGACGGGGCTTGGGGGACACCTGGGGCTGAGAGCTCTCTGAGCGTTTCTTCCCTAATGCTCTTTCTCCTGTCCATGTGGCTCAGCTCTCTGTCCTCCCCTCCATTCTTCATCCTCCATCCTCCATCCCCCATTCCCTCAACGTCACTTCCTGGCATTAGAGCCTCCTTCTACTTCACTCTCTCTTCCTCTCAGTGCCTGCACTTGAGCCCTATCCCTCACCAGCCTGGCAGATCCTGCTTCTCTTGCCCAGCCCTCTCTGGCCTGGCCCTTCTGTGGCTACTCCTAGCCTGACAGCCCCAAATTCTTTCCCCCTCCACAATTCTCCGGTCACCTGGCCCTGACCAGCAGCCCCCGCCAACCTGGCTATCTTGTACCCTTCCTGGAGGGGGTTTGAGGGGAGGGTGGGGAGGCTTATGGTCATCACACGTCAAAGCCGCAGATTAAAACTTCTTTTCTGAAGGGAGTAGCCCTGGAATCAGGAGGTAGCCGGGAGAGAAGTGGGAGGATGTGTCCTGGTGGATACCAGCCTGAAACCAGGTCCTTTGTTCAGGAGCCAAGAATACCACTTATGGTCCCAGCACTGCCCTGACTCACTGTGTGACCATGGGCACACCTACCCTGACCTAGGTCTTAGTTTCCTCTTCCAGCTCAACTGGGAATGCCTATCTCTCCCAGTCTAGAGATTGGAAACCCCTGATATGTTTTATCCTCCTTTCCTATGAATGTCTTAGCATTTATCAAAACCTGTGATTATTTATTTGTGCAACCTTTGATTATTCCATGTCTATAAGCCCTGTGAGGGTGGGATCATGACTGTCTTGTTCACCATCCTTTCTGCACCATCGAGCACAGTGCTAAGCTTTCAATAAAAACTGTTGAAGAAATAAATGAATGAAAGAGAAGATCTCAGGATGAAAGAATGGCAAGGGAAGGGTTCTCAAACCTCAGGGAGTTCCTTGAGGAGTTAATACAGGCTCTGCCCTCAGCTGTATAAAAATCCAGGAGGGACCCTGGTCACCTGAGTTTCTAGGAAGCTGCACCTTATGCCAAGTTGTGCACTAAGGTTCCAAGGACCTTGCCATCCTACCTGTGTGGTCATTTCAATACCATGTCTCCCAGCACTACTTCCAAGCCCCAAGGCTCCTCTGGCCCAGCTGGACCAGCCTGCTGGCTAACATGACCCCCTGTGTTCTCAACCTGCTGGTGCCACCTGATGGCACTGCCCCATCCTCTTATGCAGGACTTTGGTTGTGCCCAGCTGGCCTCTAGCCTGCCATTCCACAGAACCAAGTGCCAGGCACCCCACAGCAGGCCTTGTGGAAAACAGAGCTAGATGGTGACCACTCCAAGACTGGCGAAAACTTTCTTTGCTCTTTTCTGAGCTCCAAGCCCATGTGTCCTTCTCTCTCCCAGACATCCACCTCTAGATGTCCTGAAAGTCCCTCACCTTCAACATGTTGCATGCTGTACTCATCCTCTCTTCCCCAGACAGCTGTTCTTCCCCCAATGTCATTCTCAATTAATGACACTGCCATCCATCCAGTCCCCAAGGTAGAAGCCTAGGAGCCACCCATGATTCTCTCCCTTCTGCTCACTTCTAAATAGTGGTCAGATGCTCTCTGTCTTCCTCTTAAGTATCTTCCAAATTCCATCTCACCATCCCTGTCATCACCACTGTAGACTAAGCCACCATCCTCTCTTATCTCTATTACCCATAGGCTTCTAGCTATTCTTCCTGCTTCCTGACTCTCCCTCACCCCCTCCCAACCCAATCCATCCAGCACCCTGCATTTCTGATCATGTCACTCCCTGTTTCAAAAATCTTTAGTGATTCTCCCCTCAGAGGAGTAAGCAAGCCAGGGACCAAGTCAACTCTGTGCAGGGTTCATTTGTCATAAACCCAACTAAAACTGAGCTACATCTAAAAAGAGAATTTTATTGGGTAGCATAACTGAAAAGTTCAGGATATAGGGCTTCAGGCATAGCTGCATTGAGGTACCTGAAAAAGATTTGGATTTTCTCCATCTTTTGCTTTGCCTTCATTTTTATGGGCTTCATCTTCAGAAAACCTCCCATCTTGTGGGAGCAAGATGTCCCCAGTAGCAACAGGCTTACATCTTACCACCTTAGCAACCTAGACAAGAAAGTCTTTCTCTTTCCCAATATTTTAGCAAAAAACAAAACAAAACAGAGTTTGAAAATCATTGGTGCTGGTGCTGGTCACGTGAACGTGAACCAATCACTGTACAGAGGTGCCTGTTCTGATTGGCTAGGCCTAGGTCATATACTCACTCTGACCAGGAATGAGGGAATGAGGAAGGAGAGAGGGGATCTGGTGTTCTCTAAAAGAAAATTGAGTGGGGAATGGTGACTAAGCAGATAAAAATTAGATGCCTACTAAGCCAACTGCCTTCAGACAACTCCTGCTGTTGTCCCACAAATTCAGAACAGCCAAAATTAAACTCATCCTTTTTCTCCCAAATGACTTGTTTCTTCTGGTCCCAAACTAGCCTTTTCCCAATGTCCTGCTGTTGTCCTTACACATCAGCAAAATCAATGGTATTGCTTCCCCACCACTTACACAGTTGATACTCAGTAAATATTTTTATTGAATAAATGGAAAACAATATTCATTTATATTTATATTATATATTCATAATAAATTATTGGTAGAATAAGAAGTCTTGAATATATCTAACTCTGATGGAGCCATAGCATCTTCACCTCCTGGCTCCTCATATCTGATTGGAGAAAACAGATTTAAGGACAAGTGCCTGGAAATATCAACTTGAATTAGTTTATCAACTGTAAATCAGTTTTATTTACAGACTCTGGTGCTGGTGCTGAGGGTTGGAAGCAAGCATGATCAACTGAGGGAGGCTTCCAGAAGACAAGTCTCTTTTTTTAAATAGAAATTTTTTAAAAAATTATATGTTCATGGTGAAAAAAAAGAACAGTGAGAAAATGTAAAAGTCCTCTTCTCCATTCTTATCTACTGCAGTTTTTCCTATTTATTTAAAAATATATGTATTGATTTTCAAAAACAAAAGAAATATATGTAAGTGGTAAAAATTTCAAACAAAAAATTCTCCCACTCCATCTCATTCCCATCTTCAGTATCTTCCCCCAAAAGTAACCACCATGAAGAATTTCTAAAAATTATCTATATATGTATGTGGTTTCTTATTTATACAAAAGAGGGGAGTATGGATTATGGAGGTCCTTGAACACCAGGTTAAGGAGCTTGGATTTTTATCATTTTGGCATTGATGAACCATGATAGTATTTTAAACAGGAAAATATAACAGTCAATTCTTAATATTATCCCACAGACTTTTAAAGGGCTTATACTCCTAGGCCATAGTAGCAAGTGTTCAAAAATATTTTGAATGAATGAACTTTTAAAAACACATTGTGAGTACAGTCACATATTAAGGTCAAGGTATCAGGCTATTTCTTTACTATTCACAAACACCCAGGACCTTTAGACCATTTAGAGACCTGGGTTCAAGGCTAATATATCCCAGAGGAGGGAGACTATGGGATGGAAGAGGGTCTCAGCCCTGGCCAGGGTGGAAAAGAAATGGAAATAACTTTTAGTGAGCACCTACAGAGTGCCTGGTATACATCACCTTTTTGAATCCTTGTACCCATCCAGCCAGTTAGGGATCAGCTCCATTATTAGGATGAGGAAAGTGAGGCTCATGACTTGAAATGACTTGTCCATAGTCACCCAGCAAGTAAGTAGCTTTCAAATGTCCCCTGCCTCTACTTTTATTATCCTTAGATCCATTCTCCAGATAGCAGCCAGAGGGATCTTTTTAAAACACAAAACAGAAGGCTTCACATTCTTGCTTAAAACTCTCCAGTGGCCTCCTGTGGCTCTCAGGGTAAAATCCAACCGTCTCGCTAAGCCCTCAAGGCCCAGCGCATCTGCCCTAGCCTCCACCTACTACTCTTTCCTTTCCCCTTGCTCACCACACCAGAGCCACCCCAACCTTGGTTATTTGTTTTCTAATGCACCAAACTTATTCCTACATTAAGGCCTTTGCACCTGCTCTTCCTTCTTTGCGGAACACTCTACACACTCACTCCTTGCTCTACATATGGCTGGCTCCTCATCCCTTAGTTCTCAGCTTAAAAGTCACCTCTGCGAGAGTCCTTGCCTGACTTCCCCAGCTAATTGCCTCCAACATGTACCATTATTCTCTATCATTTCATCCTTTTTTGTTGTTGTTATAATTCTATTCTTTTTTTAATTGAAGTATAGTTGATTTACAATGTTGTGTTAATTACTGCTGTACAGCAAAGTGACTCAGTTATACATATATACATTCTTTTTCACATTCTTTTCCATTATGGCTTTTTAAAAATATTTATTTATTTATTTATTTATTTTTGGCTGCGTTGGGTCTTCGTTGCTGCACGCCGGCTTTCTCTAGTTGCAGTGAGCGGGGGCTACTCTTTGTTGTGGTGCGCGTGCTTCTCATTGCGGTGGCTTCTCTTGTTGCGGAGCATGGGCTCTAGGCACGTGGGCTTCAGTAGTTGTGGCCCACAGGCTCAGTAGTTGTGGCTCACGGGCTCTAGAGCGCAGGCTCAGTAGTTGTGGTGCACGGGCTTAGTTGCTCCGTGGCATCCCGGCACGGGATCTTCCCGGATGAGGCTCGAACCCGTGTCCCCTGCATTGGCAGGCAGATTCTTAACCACAGCACCACCAGGGAAGTCCCTCCATTATGGCTTATCACAGGATATTGAATATAGTTCCCTGTGCTATACAGTAGGACCTCGTCATCCTTCTCTTTCTTCATAGCACCTGCCACAGCTTGTAATGATATACTCCTTTGTTTACTTCTTTATTATCTTCTTCCTCCACTGGTTTTCAAAACCCATGAGGCCAGGAACTGTTTGTTCCTTTCCCCTAGCATCTAGCATGGGACCAGACAAATAGCAGGCCCTCCATATTTGTTGAATGAATGAATGGTTGGATGGATCGCGAAAACAAGGTTGGAAGACAGGGCCCCTCCGCTCAGTTTATGGAGCTGCCTCCTTGCACAGAAGGCTGGGCCCCAGCTGAGGCAAGATCTGGTTTCCAGGGAGGACCCAACCCCTGCCTCTCCAGGAAGTGTTCTCAGCCCTGGGTCCTGGGTCCCGGGCCATGTGGCCTAGGGATGGGAATCCAGCCGCCCTGCTGCCCAGTTGGGGGTCCCTGTCTCTTCCAAGCGGGGACCACCCCCCACCCCCCACCGCCCTCCCTGGGGTGCATGGGGAGACGCTGAAAGGGGAGCAGTGCTGTCTAGTGGAGTTTGGGGGGTGGGGGCCGAGAGAGCGGGGTACGCGGAATAGCCCCGCCTAGAGGGCGGGTAGGGCCGAGTAAGAGGCGCCCAGACCGACCCCCGCCGCCCGCAGACCCGGACTCCTTCCTGAAGTCAGCGCGGCTGCAGCGGCTGCCGTCGTCGTCGTCGGAGATGGGCAGCCAGGACGGGTCGCCGTTGCGGGAGACGCGCAAAGACCCGTTCTCCGCGGCAGCGTCCGAGTGCTCCTGCCGCCAGGACGGGCTCACGGTCATCGTCACAGCCTGCCTCACCTTTGCCACCGGTGTCACTGTGGCGCTCATCATGCAGATCTACTTCGGGGACCCCCAGGTGAGGAGGAAGCGGAGGGGGAGAGGAGAGAACCTGGGGAGGAGGGGTGAAGAAGCGCTTAACGAGACCTTGGGAACTGAGGACTGGCTGAGTGGTGAAAGGGGGCCAACAAATGGAAAGGGGAGAGGGCGGTGACATGGGAGAGGAAGGTCTCAAGGGAGGGCCTCCTGGGCGTGAGGTGGACAGAGCTCAAAGAAGGGAACTGATCAGGTAGGAGGCACTTGAGGTAAGGAAAGAAGACTCTTAGGGGACAGTCAAGGGGATAAAAGGGCAGGGCTCCCATCCCCACCCTCTGTTGGAGGTTCTGGGGTTAGTGGAGGTGCCTTAGGGAGGCAGGGGGCCCCTTCTGCCCCCACCTAGTCCCCTCCCCCTTCCAGATCTTTCACCAGGGCGCTGTGGTGACTGATGCCGCCCACTGCACATCGCTGGGCATAGAGGTGCTCAGTAAACAGGGATCTTCCGTGGATGCAGCTGTGGCAGCAGCCCTGTGTTTGGGGATCGTGGCTCCTCACAGTTCTGGCCTGGGCGGGTAAGAAGCTCCCAGCTGCGGAGGTTGGGGTGCCCCAGGCCTCCTTCTTTCTCTTGGTCTGTGGGCCTCATGTGCGCTTCTCCAAGTTTGAGCAGAGGGGCAACTGGGCCCCATCTCCTTGCATTTTCTCTTTCTACACCCAATCTTACCCCTTTCTGTTTACATGGAGTCCAAGGAGGTGTTTTCAGAAGATTTTTCTTTAACTGGGAAAAGGATTTCATAAACTCTATAAAGTGAGGTACACAGTTGGGGGTATACTGTCATTAATTAAGGCTGTGATACTTCAACTTTCAGCGTTTACAAATCCTTAAAACACATCCCTGTGAGTCTGATGAAAGCAATGGATCCTCTATCCTCAAAAAATACACCCCAGGGTAAGACCTCTTAAAACAGAGACTATAAACCGGCCACCCACGGGCCACACCCGGCACACAGCCTGGTTTAGTTTGCACACTTAAATTTTTAAAAATTTGGTTGCTGATGTTAAAAAATTGAGAATTTTCATAAAAATCCAGATTTCTAACATTTCTTGAACAATCAGGAGACCTAATAACATTGGGCCTACATTCTCACCCGGCTGCAGTTATCTGGAGCTGAATAGAAGCTGTTTCCCATGATGGGGCTTGTACTGTCCACTTGGCCATAGTTCCTACCACTCCCTTTTGTTTAGCTGTCCTGCTTTCCCTATTATGTTAGCTGGCAGCCCAGTTATCTCAGATGTAACCCCCATCTCAGATGGAAGCAAACCACAGAAAAGGGACAAGCTGACTAAGTCCATATCTTGGCTCCTGAAAGACCAGCCTTCCAGGCCCTATGAAAGAAATTCCACTTTTGGTTGTGTACAGTCTGTCCTTACATAATTCAGTCCTGGGAGAGGGAGAGGGACGTACCACAGAGGCAGGTGCAGGAAGCTGGCAGGGGTCCAACTGTGGTAGGAGGTGGGGGTGGAGGGGGAGCAGAACATCCCGCTCTCCCAGTCTCTGGGTTTTCCCTTGTCAGGGATTAAAGGCTCCAATAACAGGCTGGAAGAGGTCCATGGACTCTGGGTCCCCCAACCCCTTGATTTCACTCCCCACCCTGATAGGGTAGCTGAGTCTCTGAATCTCTGCTGGAGAGGGAGCTCAGGCACCTGACTCCTGATGACAGACTGAGCCTTTAGCCATCAGCGTGGGGGGCTTGAGGAACAGCAGGTTAATTGTTCAGAGGAGTGGCATCTTATCATCACCCTCCCCCTTCCGTGTCTCTCCTAGTGGGGGTGTGATGCTGGTACATGACATCCGACGGAATAAGAGCCACCTAATTGATTTCCGAGAGTCTGCCCCAGGGGCTCTCAGAGAAGAGGCCCTGCAGAGATCCTGGGAGACCAAGGTGGGGACCCTGGTGAGAAGGTGGGGGGTGTCTCCCTTCACTGCCCTTCTGCTAACCCAAGCATTACCTTGCTGAATATTTACTATGGAGGTGAGGGAAAGAGTTAAGCAGGATGCTCTTAGGCTCTGAGGGAGATAGGCAGCCCCCAAAATAAAATAATGAACCAGGACTTCCCTGGCGGTCCAGTGGTTAAGACTCCACGCTTCCACTGCAGGGGATGCAGGTTCGATCCCGGGTAGGGGAAAGATCCCGCATGCTGCAAGGTGCAGCCAAAAATAATAATAATAATAATGAACCAGAAAATCTGATTGTTTGATAACAGGCAGTGCAGCACCACATTACTTCTCTGGTGACCTTGCCTATCTGGCACATAAGAAGGAAGAAAAAGAGCCACTGAGCAGTCTGAGATGTCACAAAGTAGCTGCACTATCACTCACACATCTCATTCTGAGGCTGTTATTGGTAACTTTCCTAGCCCATGACATATTGGAAGATTATAGAGGAACTGCTGGAGGCAAACCCACTATCTACTGAGAGCAAAGGAGGAAATAGAATTACTTGGGAAAATAGATATTTAGTGCAGTGGCAAAAGCCAAACACACCCCTGAATTATCACAGTTCAGAGTAATGGTGGTGTGTTAATGAAAAGGTTAAATGAAGGTCACTTGTCCGCCGTTTTAAAAGGCAAGAGTAGGTATAATCCAATCTAGACAGGTTTCCATCTAAATTGTTATGTCTTGGCTCTTAAAAGGGTTTGCTTAATTTATAAATCCCTCAGCTATGACAGATAAAGGAGGCCTTTCTGCATTTGCTGATAGGAAGTCAGGGAGGTGGGAGGGATGCCTGCTGGGGACAGCTTGTCCCTCCTCTGGGATACTTGGCCTGTGTCTCTCCCCTGTGCCAGCCCCCATCCCTGGCTTGGGGCTCTGAGGAATTCAGCCCAGCGCCCCCCCTTCCAGTGACCTGGTCTCCTCTCTCCCTCACCTGCCCGCCTTGCCCAGCCTGGGCTCTTGGTGGGGGTTCCCGGAATGGTGAAGGGGCTACACGAAGCTCACCAGCTCTATGGCAGGTAAAGGTTCTCCCCCTGGGGACCAGGGGCCCCTGCCTGCACTCCTCCTTGGGTGGCCTTCTCCTACCTTCCTGGATTCTTCCCTTCCCAACTCCCCCCTCCTAATATCCCCTTCCCTTGCCAGGACTCTCCTTCCCAGGAACCCCCCTCCCCCCCCAGGACCCTTCTTCCTCCCCCCAGGACCTCCTCCACCCCCTGCTCTCCGGCTCCCCCAGGCTGCCATGGTCCCAAGTCCTCGCCTTCGCAGCAGCTGTGGCCCAAGATGGCTTCAACATGACCCATGATCTAGGTCAGTGGGGCCTGGGGGTGGAGGGAAAGGCATGAGTTTGATGGAGAGGGGAGAGGGAACCTCTGCAATTTAGGTCCTAAGCCAGGAAGTGCCTCTCTTCCAGTTTGCTCCTCAGACCCCCTCCCCACACCACCCTACCTTCACTGGGAGGGATCCTCCAATGGGGGGTGGGGATCTGGGATTGGCCCATATACACCACCACTACCCCCCCCACACCTCTGTAACAGGCTCCTGGGGGGCCGGAGGACTTAGGGCCGGCCTCTCAGCCCTCATCCACCCCACCTGTTGCGTGTACAGTCCCGACACCCCCATCCCAGCCTCGTGTCCCTGCCCGCAGCCCAAGCCCTGGCTGAACAGCCGCCACCCAATGCGTCTGAGCGCTTCCGTGAGACGTTCCTGCCCTCGGGTCACCCGCCACTACCTGGCTCACTGCTGCGACGGCCTGACCTGGCGGCGGTGCTGGATGTGCTTGGCACCTATGGCCCCGCTGCCTTCTATGCCGGTGGCAACCTCACACTGGAGATGGTGGCAGAGGTGAGCGTGTGGGGCACCCCCGGCCCTGCGGCGGAGGACCCTACTGCAGAGAAGTCCTCTTCCCCCTCACTTCCCTGTCTTTCTTTCTGCATATATTTACTGCGGATTCCATTTACTTGAAATTCTAGAATAGACAAAACTAACCTCAGAATCAGATCAGTAGTTTGGGGAATTGGAGGGGTTGACTGGGATGAGGCACAAAGAACCTCCTAGGGTGATGAGAATATTTTGTCTTGATTGTGAGAGGTACCTTTGAGCTCCCCAGGGCTGGTACCAACCTGTATAGTGGCCTGTCCTGGCCCTCCCAGGCCTGGTGGAGACCCAGGATCAGCCTCAGCTTCCCTGAGCCCACAATCCCACCCTGCTCCCTGGATTTTCTAGGGACCGAGGGAGACACCATCTTCACTGGTGACTCAGGACTGGGGAGGATCGACACAAGGGCTTTACCACCCAACCCCAAAGAGTCTCAGTCTGAGGCAGTAATGGGTTCTGAGAACTATTGTTGATAGTTCGAAACCACTAACGGAAAATTATGTTCAAGATAAAGATACACAGACCAACTCAGTGATTGTCTCATCTGTACAATGCGGGTGGTTATGTCTATCTCTGCCATACAGTTATGGGAATTAAACAGGTCCATCATTCATTCTGCTTTCATGGAGAACCTGCTCTGAGCCAGCTTCTGTGCTGGGCATTGGAGTTATGGATGTGGTGATAGATGCCTGTCTCAAACAGACATCCCTGGAAAGTACAGCAGCGTACTGGTTTTAGATCTACTGGGTCCAGGGACTCCTTCCACATTGTAAGGACTTGTTCTGTATCTCTTTCTTTCGGTCTCACAACTCTACTTTCCTCTGTTTGAAATCACTCTGTCAGATCCTTTCCACACCTGCTCTCCAGCAGCCATCCTTCCAGCAAGCCATCCCAGAGAAAGAGCCTTTCTCATTCAAATAGTTCCAGCAAAGCCTCAAGGTTATGTCTCATCAGCCCATCATAGGTCTCATGACTATTCCCAAACCAGTCATGGTAGCACAGAAAAGGAATGATCTGATTAGCCAGACCTGGGTTGCATATCCTCTCCTGGTGGTGGAGAAGGGGATGAAGGAAACTCTAACAAAGACCATCAGAGCTTTAAGAGAGAAAAACCCAAAGCTGAGTTTATTAACTTACCAGACAAAGCCAAGAAATTCAATGTGTAGGTCACTGAGGGTAGATTAGACATCACAGGCTTCAGGTACTTAAAAGTACTAAAAAAAGGAGAGGATTCCTAGTGGTTATGCTAATTTAGAATTAAAAATTAGCATGCTGGATAGAATGAGCCCATCAGTTTGTACAAGATTAGATCATTGGTCAGTAAAGTGCTCAGTTATGTCCCGTAAGGGTTGTCCTACGAGGGTCAACCAGAGTTCGTGGTTTTGGAGTGATTTTAGTTGGTTATAGTGAAATGCAGAATTCAGTTTTGATATCTCCTAGGCAAGTGCTGCTGTAAGTGGAAAATCTTCCTTCTACATAGGCAGAGGGCAGTATGTGCAAAGACATGTAGTCATGAGTTCAGGACCTGCAGGTCACTCTGGGTCGCTGTACAGAGCTCATTGGGGAATAGCAGGACATGAAGTGGGAGAGGTAGGCAGGGGCCAGATCACAAAGGGCCTTGAATGCCAAGCTAAGGAGGTCATTCATAGATTGTATCCAGTACAATGTCTGGCACATAGTGGGTGCTTATTGTTAGTGCTTTTCCCCTTCCTTTTTCCTGGGGTACCCACAGCTGATGGGGTCCCTAAAGGCCATGATGGGAACTGCAGAAGGCACAATATTTGTAACCATTTGATCTGTGTATGATCCAAACATATACCTTAGGCTAAACCGCATGCTCACAGTGTGGTGTGTGACTCACAGTGGTGGGGGTCATTCTCTCCCCTCCAGGCTCAGCATGCAGGGGGTGTCATAACTGAGGAGGACTTCAGCAACTACAGTGCCCTCTTGGAGAAGCCTGTGTGTGGCGTGTACAGAGGTGACCTCTCCCCCAGCTCCCAGGGTCCCCACTCAGGAGAGGCCTCCCAGTCCAGGGCCACATCCTCTTGGCCTAGTGGCTCCTCCCCATTTCACAAGAGAGAAACCGAAGCAATGAGCTGCCTAAACAGCCAACCGTTGAAGCAAGCCAGAGTCAGCCTACTTCTAAAGTAGTTGTGGAGTCAGTTACCCCAAATATTTAGGATATGGGGAGGGAGGTCTGGTCAAAGGCTAAGACCTGGAATTTGGGGTTCTGGCCATAGGTTTTCTTTTTTTTTTTTTTAATAGATTTATTTATGTATTTATTTATTGGCTACATTCGGTCTTCCATTGCTGTGCGCGCAGGCTTTCTCTAGTTGCAGCGAGCAGAGGCTACTCTTCGTTGCGGTGCAAGGGCCTCTCATTGTGGTGGCTTCTCTTGTTGCGGAGCACAGGCTCCAGGCGTGCAGGCTTCAGCAGTTGTGGCTCGCGGGCTCCAGAGCGCAGGCTTAGTAGCTGTGGCGCACGGGCCTAGTTGCTCCGCGGCATGTGGGATCCTCCCGGGCCAGGGCTCGAACCCATGTCCCCTGCATTGGCAGGCGGACTCGCAACCACTGTACCACCAGGGAAGCCCCATAGGTGTTCTTGATTCAGGGTCTGTGTTGCCTCAGCCCGCTCCCCAGCCCCACACTCACTGCCCTATGCTTCCTAAGAAGAGTCCATAAGACCAAAATCCATCTTAGCTTCAGGTTAGAACAAACCCTTCAGGACAGTCAGATACCTGCCCCCTCATTGTGCCAAAAGGAAACTGAGGCCCAGGGGAGGAATGGAACTTAACCTGCCAAACTCAAAACCAGTGAAGAACCCAGAAAGCCAAGCATTATGACATGGGTAAACTCCATGTTTGCAAACCCAAAGTGGTAGGTTCCTGAGTCCCTCAGAAGGTTCTCAGGCTTTCTCCCATCGAGGAGGCCCAGATAACCTCAAGCTCCAGGAGAGGCTGCCTCTGCATTCAGGTTTCCAGGCCTCAATCTCTTAAGCCTGATTCTTCTACCAGAAGTGGTGTTATACTGAGCAGAGGAAGAGCATAGCTTTGGAGCCAGGAAGACCTGGGTTTGAGTACCAGCTGTGCCATTCACCTTGAACAAGCCACTTCCCACTCAGAGCCTTGTTTCCCTCCTTAAAATGGAGATAATAATAGTGCCTACTGCTCAGGGTGCCCATGAGGAGGTGATGAGATGATGTTGGAAGTTATCCTGATCAGAATGGGTACTGAATGTGTAGTATTTGATTTCCATTTGCCCTCCGCAGCCTGGGTTCTCTTGGCAATGTCAGTACCTTGAGTACTCTGGGCTCCCCTTACCTCTTGTAACTTTGGACCAGCTTACCTCTTTGTACCTCAGTTTCCTTACCTATAAAATGGGAATGATAACAGTACCCGTTATGAGGATTAAATGAGTTAATTAGTTAACGTAACTGTCATGTGTCAAGTATTATTATTGTTCCTTTGATGTCCAAACATCCAATAACAGGGGCCTCAAGTAGAAAGAGAAGTTTGCTGTTTCCAGGAAGTTTCAGGGGTGGGACCAGCAGGAGCCCTGAATAATATCCTGGCCTAAGGGAGGAGCTGAAAGGAGACACATGGTGGACCAGGACACTGGACATCTGGACACCTGTCCCTGCTCTGCCAATGGACTGCAGTGTGACTCTGGGCAAATCACAGTTTTCTTGAGCCTTAGTTTCCTCATATGGACGAGGAAACTAAAGACAAGTGTTCTGGGTTGGAGTCCTGGCCCTGCCCTTGACTTGCCGTGTGAACTTGGGTGGGTCCCTTTGCCTCCCAGTGTAGTTTTCCTACCTGATGAGGGGGTTCAGTGCAGTGGTTTCAGTCTGTGTGATGGAGGGATGTGGAGATGCCTTGACCTCTCCCCTGCCGTCGGTAATTTCCTGTCCTTTCAGGCCACCTGGTTCTCAGTCCCCGACCCCCACACACAGGCCCTGCCCTCATCAGTGCTCTCAACATCCTCGAGGGCTTCAACCTCACCAGCCTGGTATCCCGGGAACAGGCTCTTCACTGGGTGGCAGAGGTAAGGCTGACCCCCTCCACTCCATCCTGGGCCTGGGGACACTAAGAGTGGGGGGATGGGGTAGTGCCAGAAGGCCTGACTAAATCACCTCCAAGTTTTCTCACACAGCACCTGGTATGAGTGCTGGGAGGGCTTGGCAACCTCTTCCACACTCCTGCTCTGTTTTCAGACCCTGAAGATCGCATTAGCTCTGGCCAGCAGACTGGGAGATCCCGTCTACGATTCTACCATCACTGAGAGCATGGATGACATGCTCAGGTGGGTCCCGAGGGGCAGGACCCTGGGTACTGTAGAGGCGGTGGCAGGTGTGGGGAAAGAATCAGGTGAAAAGCAGCTGGTGGAGCAATAAGGCCTGAAGGCCCAAGTCAATTTCAGCTCAACCCCAAGTCACAGTGTGACACTAGTTGCCTCACCTTGCGCCTTAGTTTCTGCATCTGTACAACAAGGTGGTCTACTTTATATAGCTCTCAAATTTTTTTGACCCTAGCAGGCACCTATATGGACCCATCTGTCCCCCCTTTTGAGTAGAAAAAGAAAGCCTAATAACAATGAAAAGAGCCCCCAAGCAAATACTAGAGGTGGTGGGGATTTTGATTCAAATGTACTTACATCAGCAGCATAACATAGTAAGATTGTGGGCTCTAGTTGGACTGTCTCAGTTCAAATCCCAGCCTCACCATCCACTAGCTGTGCAGCCTTGGGCAAGTCATTTAAACTCTCTAAGTCTCAGTTTCTACAAGGGCCTGCCATTAACAGTGCCAGCCTCATGAGGTTGTGGTGCGGACTAAACAAGATCATACATGCAAAGCACTTAGCAAGTTGTCTGGCACATAATAAATATTCAACAATATCATTGTTATTCTCAATTGGCAATAGAGGTAAGATTGATTACTATGTAGCTGCTACTATAACTGACTTATAAGGCTAGCTAAAGGAAAACTCAGAAGCCAAAAATATAGTTCATATAAATTTATACTGATACTCAAACAACCCTCTATGAATTAAGTTGCAAATGATGAGACTAAATGAACAGCTAATAATTAAAAAGCGGAAACAGCAGCAACCAAAAACGAAAACCAGCTCAAGGCCACAAGGATAAAGCCTAAAAACCAAGCCTCCCCGCTGCCTGCCCCCAAACCACTTGAAACAAGACCCTCTGTGCCCTCTCTGTGTGGCCACTAGCCCTCGTGGTTGAAAACTGAATGGACGTCCTCAGTAATCCTTGGTGACTTGTCATTCTCTAGTCAGTTAGAATAACTAACTAACCATTATCAGGTAAGAAACCCTCAGTTGAACTTTAAAAATAGAAAATTTCATGTTTTCAAGATCAATGCATATTTAGCTCTAAAACATGAACACTTATGTTAAATTCATTTAACTAATTTATCCAATAAATAGTTATTGCTGTGCCAAGTCCTCCTGTGCCTTGAAGAAAAACTTCTAATAGCAAGTAAAGGTCCCTGTATACAAAACCCTCCTCTAGCTAAACTCTTAATAAAACTTTAGTTCTGGACTACAAATGCTAGGTTAAATGAATTCAGTTTGTTCATTCAAAACAAATATTTTCTGAGCATCCCCTGTGTTCCAGGTACTTTCATAGAAAGGATTAAATAAATATAGTCAAGTAACTAAAAGACTTGATTTAAACATGAAATAAATTCTACATTGCCTCTAGAAGAAAACCTGAAAAACACCTAAGTAAATTCATTCAGTTCAACAACTATTTCCTGTTTATTCCCTATATGCTAGGAATAAATGAGCCTCTGCTCTCATAGACCTAACAGTTCAGTGCGGGGAGGCAGATATTAATCAAATAATTGCACAAACAGACAGCACAAAGTGTGGTAGGTGGGGTGTAATGAGAGCCTATTGTGTGTTCATCTCCTACCTCTTGTCTTTTCAGCAAAGTGGAGGCTGCCTACTTCCGGGGCCAGATCAATGACTCCCAGACAGCCCCTGTCCCGCTCCTGCCCATCTATGAGCTAAATGGGGCTCCCACGGCTGCCCAGGTGCTGATCATGGGCCCTGACGACTTCATTGTAGCCATGGTCAGGTATGCCAGCTCAGACTCAGAACCTGGCACAAGAGATCATCTGGACCAGGAAGGAGGTGTGCGGGGGGTGAGTGAGGGCGGGCGCAGGGCTCACCTGGCCCTAACCTCGGCCCCCAGCTCCCTGAACCGGCCCTTTGGCAGCGGCCTCATCACCCCCTCGGGGATCCTGCTCAACAGCCAGATGCTGGACTTCTCTTGGCCTAACAGGACTGCTAACCACCCTGCGCCCAGCCTGGTAGGGCCTTGCTTTCCTCCTCCCCTGGGGACCCTGAGGCTAGGTAGAAGATGCAGTAGTATAACTGCTCCTCCCTCCCCACTTCTTCTAGGAAATTATATTATAAAGAAAAACAGCCTAAACAAGGTGTCCACTTCATCCCCAGCCCAAGTCCAGGGCTTGGAGCCTGTTGGGTGCAAAGAAACCTCGTCCCATTCTGCTACCGTCTCACTGTGTGACACAGGGAAAGTCTTCCCCCCTCTCTGGTCCTCAGTTTCTTCATCTACTTTACAGTGAGGATATTGGCCCCCTTTTGATGCTTTGGGTACTTTTCAGCATTAGTAGTTTATGACTGTGTGATGCTGAGCACTATAGGGGCACTGAAGAGGGACCCAAAAAGAAAGGAGATGTGAATTATTGTCTATTGTGAGAGCAGCATTCTTAACTCCCTGCAGGCTGGGACCCCAGCAAGACAAAGACAGATAGAGATGACCAAGGTGGGGATTATTCTGTTCTTTCCCATAGTCATCTTTCTTGGCTTGATCCCTCTCCTGCCACCCATGGTAGCCCCATAGCAGCCCCTTAGCTCAGTGGGCCCATTATCTACCTCAGTTATCCAGGGACCCTGCCCATTTCACAAACAGCAGACTGTGGCCTGGGGATGGGCCAGTCCCCATGAAGACTGCGCCTGTGGAAGATTCAGGAGAGAGAGATGTTGGAAGAGTGGTGGAGTAGCCCTTTCCTGTCTTGTCCCGCCTCTTATTCCCCTGTGGTCTTGGTCCTCTGACAACAGGAGAACTCGGTGCAGCCAGGGAAGCGGCCACTGTCTTTCCTGCTGCCCACTGTGGTCCGGCCAGCAGAAGGACTCTGTGGGACCTACCTTGCTCTGGGGGCCAATGGAGCTGCCCGGGGCCTCAGCGGCCTGACCCAGGTGAGTTTTCCCCTGTGATGGGCCTTTTGTGGCCAGGAGGCAAGCTGTGACCTGGGCTGCAGATGCCCCTCATGTCTCTGACTTGTCCTCATCTCCTACTCACGCAGCAAACGTGGGCTGAGGCTGCTTTGTGCCAGGCCCATCCTGAGCACTGGGGACATGAACTACATTGTTCTTAGCAAAAATGGAGCCCTGAATCGCCATGTCTTCTCAGGTTGCAGGGAAATTGCAGGACCAGTAGAATTGAGAGGTGATAGGACATCTGGCCTGGGTTCTGTCAATCTCTAGTCCCATCATGCCTCTAGTCAACATCTGAATAACAAGCGGCCTTCTTTAGGGTCTGCTTTTGAAAGGAAGGGCCTGCTACCTTCTAAAACACCTCACAACAGTTCCACGAATGTCTTGAGCATCTGATATATGTGTCAGGCCCGTACTTTGGCAGGTGGTGAGTTAACAAACCTGAGCTTTGGAATCAGACACCTCTGGGTCCCAGCCTAAGTGCTGCCAATTTCCAGCTGTGTGGTGTTGGGGAATTCACTTAACCTCTCTGAACCTCAGTCTCCTCATCTGTAAAATGAAGATAATAACAAATAGCTAACATTTATGGAGATTTTACTAAGTGCCAGGCACAGTGTTACATGTGGTAACCCTTTTAAGCTTCCCAACTTTGGGAGGAATCCTTACTTCTATTTCATAGATGAGGAAACTGAGACCCAGAGAAGTTAAGAAGTTAGGTTCAGTTTAGTAAGAATGAGCAGACAGTTTGGTTACAGAGCCTACCCATACTTCCAGCCACTAAGCTGAAAGTACCCACATTGTGCCCTAGACCAGCCCCAGCTATTAGCCCTCTCCTGGCCAAGAAGAAGGAAGGAGAGCCTTGGGTTGTATTAAAGGAGACTGGGTGCTAGTGATGCCTCTTCCCTAGCTCTCTCCAAACTCTGGAATGAATGGCTTTTCTTCTCTGGCCAGTGGTTTCCCCTCTGTAAAATGGAGACAGTCATCACAGGCCTGCCTGTTTTCTGGGGCTGTTGAGAAACTCAGATGACATCCCTGGTGTAAGTGTTCAAAAGACTAAGGAGTCTGGACCAGGGACGAAGGCTGTGGATTCCTGAACCCACACCTCTGGGACAGCCCTGACTTCTGCCCCTTGGCTGCCTACAGGTCCTGCTGAATGTCCTGACTTTGAACCGGAACCTGAGTGACAGCCTGGCCCGTGGCCGCCTGCACCCCGACCTGCAGACCAACCTCCTGCAGGTGGACAGTGAGTGAAGAGCAAAGGTCCCCATGGGGTGGGCACAGGGCAGGGTGGAGAAAGGGGCTCCTCCCAAGGGTGCCCCTGCCTCTCCCAGCACCAACTCTGTGCCAGTGAAAGTTTGGTTTCTTTTAACCAACTCCTACTGGAACAGTGGAAGATCTGCAGATTGGAACCTGTCCTGCCATTTCCTGGCTGTGGCCTTGGGAAATTCATGTCTCCACTCTGAGCCTCGGTTTTCTCACTTGTAAAATAAGGTATAGTTGTTCATTTTGCAAACCATTCATTCAACAGTGTGTATTGAATACCTACCGTGTGCCAGGCATTATCCTAGGTGCTAGGGATACTGCATTTACAGGCAGACAGGAAAAGAAATAAAGAAATATAAAAAAGCAAAACAAATGCTCTGCAGAGCATTAAAGCAGGATGATGTATATGACTAACTCGATGACTGGGGAAGCGTTCACTTTAGTGACATTTAAGCTGAGATCTGGAGAGTGAGAAAGAGCCCACCAAGCAGAGAACTGTGGCAGGCTTTGTAGGCCAAGGGAACAAATGCAAAGAACTCACTGCAGGAATGGGCTTGGTGGTTTAGGAGTAGAAAGGAAACCAGGGTGAGTGAGGGTAAGATCAGATCAGAAAGCAGGCAGGGGTCAGGTCATAGACCTTACAGATTATGGTGAGGAGATAGACTTTCTTCTAAAAAGGACGGGTGCTTAATTTTGGACACAGCTTAATTTCATAACTGGGAAAGTATGTGCACCTTTGAGGAGTTTTTATTAGAACAATGTATTATGCTAGTCCAAAGGGGATACAAAATTTCATGAGACGTGGTCCTTGCTTATTCAGTCTCCCCATTTTACAGATAAAGAAACTGATGTTCACAGAGGTTATAAACTAGTCAAAGACAAACCAATAAATGGCAGAATTGATATCAGATACATACCTGGTTGATACCAAAGACTCAGTTCTTTCCCGCATGACTCTTGATACCTCCTGGACTGAAGCATGGTAGAAGCCACAGACCTAATTCCTCAGTAGTCATACCCTGTGGTTGCTTAGTGACGCTTGGATCCCGGCTGATGGGTGATGAGGCCAAGTCCCTGAAAATGAATATTGCTCAACTAACATCTTCAGGTCTCTGTAGAATGTAAGGCTCTGTGCTCAGTTACCGTGGGGGTGAGGGTGCTCATCCCAGCCCTCCCTTGAAGGGCACACAGTCTAAGACAGGCTATGACGAGCGGAGGCTTGGTGAAGGGAAAGTTCACCCACCTGAGGGCTCCGGGAGGCTTAATGGAAGAGGTGACAACTGGCTGGACCTTGATGTATGAGCAGGAATTTGGCATGTGGAGGTAAAGAACACTCTGGACGGGGTCGGGTTGTTGTGGGGAACAGCTTGGGCAAAGCCAGAAAAAATGTCTCAGAGAACAGCCAGGGGGCCAGCTGGACTAGAGACATTGTTTCCCAAACTTCAGAATTTATCCAGTACCTTCATGACTTTTGACAGATTTGCACACCATCTGAAGCATTATTTACATAATGTGTGTCTACAAGTGGATTTCCTTTTTAACCTGAATGTATTTTAAAACTAAACCTTATATCATAATCACAAATGGAAAAATGGCATCATTTGCCTCAAATAGATGATAAACAGCTACAAAAAAACCAAATGTTTCTAGGTTTTAGTTAGACATTTTTGCCCATAGAATGTTCTGAGGTCTGCTCTCTCTTTTAAAGGAGATTAGAAATGTTGGAGACCAGACTGGAACGTAGTCCTTTCTATTATCAAAAGGATTGAAAGTGAACCACAAAGGGAATATATTTCCAACTTGGTGATGTAATGCTATTTAATGTGTGTCTTTATCTCAAGAACTACCCCAAATCATCTCATTTGGGGAAGTAAGAAGATCAGATTTTTGCTGAGGAGCATTGGGAGGTGAGGTTACAGGGCTTACCATGGAGGTTCATGTTAAGAAGTATGGACTTCATCTAGTTGAGCATGGGAGGGATATGACATGATTTGTTTTATGTAGGGGAGGTGGATTGAAGGGAGGAGAACTTAAGTCAGAGAAACACAAGAAGAAACTGGGATAATGGTCCAGGCAAGAGATGATGAAGACCTGAACTTATGCGAGAGAGTGGGGATTTGTTCATTTATCTAGAAAATACTTGTTTAACATTTACTGTGTCCTCACCCTGTTCTAGGCACTGGGACTCAATAGTGAACAAGACAGCATTTTTGCCTTCAAAAAACTTACATTCTAGTGGAGAAAGACACAGTAAATAAATAAACAAGATGCAGGTAGCAGTAAGTACTTTGAAAGAAAATAAAGCAAGGTAAAGATGACAGGGGCTGCTATTTTAGATAGTGGCCAAGGAAGTTCTTGAAGACTGGAATGAAGTAAGGGAGCCAGTTTTGTGATTATCTAGTAGGAGAGCATTCTAGGCAGAGAGAACAGCAAGTGCAAAGGCCCTGAGGTAGGAGCATGTTTGGCCTATTTGAGGGACAGCAAGGAGGCTAAAGCAGAGTTAAGCAAGGGAGAGAGTAGAAGGAAATGAGGAGAGGAGTTTAGAGAGTTACAAGTTTCCAGATGATTTTGGGCATTAGAGGCCTTGGTAAGGACTTTGGATTTTATTCTAAGAGTTATCAAAGTTGTTGGAAGGTTTTGAGCAGGGCAAGTGACATGGGCTGACTAATGGCTGCTGTGTGAATAGGCTGTAAGGAAGCAGGACTGGAAGCAGAAAGACCCGTTAGTGGGCTATGTGATAATCCTGGCAAGTAATGATGGCAGCTTGGCCTAGGCAGGTGGAATGAAGACCCCCAAAGCCAAGCCCTTTTTCCAATATTAAGAATGACTATACCTTATCAATCACTTACTATATACAAGGCTCTGAGCTTTGTGCATTGTGTGCCTTGTCTTCTTTAATCCCTGCAACAACTTTATGTGGTAGGTTCTCAGATAATACCCATTTTATTATACATGATGAGACTGAGGCTCAGAGTAGTAAAGCAATTTGCCCAAGGTCATACAGCTCCTTAGGAGGGCATCCAGGACCAGGACTCAGGTCTGACCGTCAGACTCCTGAGCCAGTGTTCTAAACTCTCTGAATGTGTATATGTTGGGGAATGGTTTTCAGGTGAGTTCACAGAGGAAGAGATTGAGTTCCTGGAAGCCAGGGGTCACCACGTGGAGAAGGTAGATGTCTTGTCCTGGGTCCATGGCAGCCGGAGAACCAATAACTTCATCATCGGTGTGAAGGACCCTCGGAGCCCAGATGCAGCCGGAGCTACCATCCTGTAGAGCAGCAGGGTGGGGCGGGGGTCTCTTCTCCCCGCCTTTGCATGTTCCTAGAGTCCCTCCTTCTCCCAGGTTTGGTCTCAGAGGGACCCCAGGGATGCCCCAGATCAGGGGCCAGAGGGGATGCTTAGCAAACCCTATCTCAGAGTAACTGGAAAATTCTCCATCTGGAGGCCTGTGGTGGTGGCAGTGGTGGTGAGTCAGTGTCCACGACCAGGCAGGCAGGACCTTGAGGAGTCAGACTATCTGTCTGTCTGTCTCCTTTCCCTTAGCCATGCAGGCTCTGAGCTTAGGGCTGTGCTTGCAAACCCTTCTCAAGGGTCCTCGCCACCCCAGCATCTTCAGTTGGGCCTGACCTGGGCTTGTTTTCCAGCTCCCTTCTCCTGTCCCCAGTCTCATTTCTTAAATGACTAGGATTTTTTTTAATGGACCATCCTACGGAGGGGGCGCTCCTCTCCTCCTCCCATCAGGTTGATTTGGGGGCCTTTCATCTGGGGTGGGCCCAAGGTGTGGGGTAGGGGTGGGGGTGGGGACCAGCTCAGGGGCTTCCATTTGCAAAGGGGAATTAAAGAAAGAATATTGCTTAACCATGGCTCTGACCTGATTTATGTTTGGCTGTGTTGGGAGTGGGAGTGAGAGAGGAGACCTTGGCTCACCTTGTCACAGTAGCCCTGACTCCAGGGCAAGCTGGAGTCAACTTTGTGGGGGTTGTAACAATATCTGCTATCCATCAAAGACTTGCACTAATAAAAATAATTATAATTATAGATAGAATCTATTGAACACTTAATGTGTACCAGGCTCTATGCTAAATGCTTTATGTAGATAATATTAATTACATTATAAATCTTCATTACACACTTTATGAGGTTGGTACTAATATTATTCCCATTTTACAGATGGGACACTGGCAAAAAAGATTAAGGAGCTTGTCTAATGTTCCTCATGTATTAAGTGGAAGAATTGGGATTCAATCTCAGGATGTTGAACCCCTAATCTATGCTCTTAACCATTTGCACATCTACTAGGTAAAATATTTGTTATAAAGTATACTTTATACAGTATATATCAGACAATAACTACCTTTTACAAATTATATTGTTCATGCATGAATGTACCTATCCATTATATTACAGGTACTTTGTTAGGCACTGGAGATTCAGGATTGAAAAAGACAGACAGTTTTTTTTATGGATTTGCAGTCTATAGGGAGTCAAACATTAAATAAATAAGGGCACAGATAATTAGGGTAATTGCCATCATGATAAACTCTATGAGGAATGCTATGAGAATGTATAACAGGAAAGGTAATCTAGTTCAGTTGTGGGGTGGGATCAGCAAAGGTTTCCCCAAGGTAATGAAGAGATGAGTAATACTGACAGAAAAGGATTAGATGTGGGGTGTGGGAGTGTCATTTTAGGCAAAGGGAACAGTGTGTGTAAAGGTCCCATGGTGAAGAGGAGAAAGAATGCCAGTGTATTCTTCCTAGAGCAGGGGTCAGTCAACAGACTTTTTCTGCAAAGGGCCAGATACGAATATTTCAGTCTTTCAAGCCATATGGTCCTTGTAGTAACTACTCAACTTTGCTGTTGTAGTGCAAAAGCAGGCATAGACATGTAACCAGATGGCTGTGGCTGTATTCCCATAAAACTTTATTTTACAAAAACAGGGTCCAATTTGGCTTAAGGGCACTAGTTTGCCAACCCCTATTCTAGAGCATACTAAGAGAATGATGGTATGTGATGAAACTGATGAGGTAGGTACAACATTCTTATGAGGCTGATATTAATTTCTCCATTTTATGGATGTGGAAATTGTGGTTCAGAGACATGAAGTAACTTGTCCAAGGTCACCCAGCTGATAGTTGGTAGATCCATGATATAAAAGCACTCTGTTTGACTCCAAAGATCATGTCCCTTTCTTCTTTGAAAAAAAAACTATTACTTTACCTGATTACAGATGTAACCATCATTCAAATATCAGACATTTCATAAGTATATAATAGAGATGATCCATGCCTTCAAAATCTCAACTTTTCAAAAAATCTCATGGACAATAATTTAGTATGTATTCCTCCAACTACTTTTTTCTGTAGATATATATTATCATTCTATTTAAAAGTAAAAATGGGATTATATTGGTCACAGTGTCTACAACATCCTTTTTTTTTTTTTACTTACCAGTATAACATGGACATTTTTCCATGTCAATATCAAGATACATGGATTTACCTAATTATTTATAACAATGCATCCATAGGTCATTAAACAGTTTAACCAGTTTCCTATTGATGGATATTTGGGTGGTTTCCAATGTAACTTTGAATATCCTTGCCTGATATCTTTAGGTGCTTGAGTAACACCTGTGGTCATACCAACTCTCCTATGCTGTCTTTCAAGTGATGTTATAGGACCTTCCACGCAGCAGGCTTTTGGGGGTTACATGGGTATCTTGGGGGTCATTTTACTTCTTAAATATATAAATAGGGCTTCCCTGGTGGCGCAGTGGTTGAGAGTCCGCCTGCCGATGCAGGGGACACGGGTTCGTGCCCCAGTCCGGGAAGATCCCACATGCCGCGGAGCGGCTAGGCCCGTGAGCCATGGCCACTGGGCCTGCGCATCCGGAGCCTGTGCTCCGCAACGGGAGAGGCCACAACAGTGAGAGGCCCGTGTACCACAAAAAAAAAAAAAAAAAAAAAAGAACTAGGGACTTCCCTGGTGGTCCAATTGTTAAGAATCCACCTTCCAATGCAGGGGACGTGGGTTCAATCCCTGGTCAGGGAACTAAGATCCCGCGTGCCATAGGGCAACTAAACCCACACGCGGCAACTAGAGAGAAGCCCGTGCACTGCAACTACTGAACTCCATGTGCTCTGGTTCCTGTGCACCACAACTGGAGAAGCCCACGTGCCACAACTAGAGAGAAACCTGAAACAAAGAGCCCAGGCAATGAAGACCCAGCACAGCCAAAATTTTTAAAAAAGACCTAAAGTGGAAACTGAAATGCTCATCATCAGTAGAATGGATAAATTGTGACAAATTCAGATAATGAACCATATGAAGCAATGAAAAGGAACAAACTACAACTACATGCAACAATATAGATGAATCTCAAAAACACAAAATTGAGCAAAAGAAGCCAGACTCAAAAGAGCACATTTTGTATGCTTCCGTTTATATAAAGTTTAACACCCAATGAGCCTAATCTATGAAGTTAGACGTCAGAATATTATTTACTTTCAGGGGTGTGGGTAATAACTGGAAAGGGAGAACAAAGGGGTTTTGTGGGGCTGGTAATGTTCTATTTCTTGATTTGGATGTTTGGACATGTGTGTTCATTTTGTGAAAATTCTTCAGGATTTACACTTATGAATTGTGTATTTTCATGTCGTTATGTTATACTCTAATAAAAAGTTTTAAAATTTCAGAATATTTTTGAAATCAGGTTTTTTTGTTTGTTTGTTTTTTATTTTTGGCTGCGTTGGGTCTTCGTTGCTGTGCACGGGCTTTCTCTGGTTGCGGCGAACGGGGGCTACTCTTCGTTGCATTGTGCGGGCTTCTCATTGCAGTGGCTTCTCTTATTGCGGAGAATGGGCTCTAGGCACGTGGGCTTCAGTAGTTGTGGCACGCGGGCTCTAGAGCACAGGCTCAGTAGTTGTGGTGCACGGGCTTAGTTGCTCCGCAGCATGAGGGATCTTCCTGGGCCAGGGCTTGAACCCATGTCCCCTGAATTGGCAGGTGGATTCTTAACCACTGCACCACCAGGGAAGCCCTGAGATCAGGTTTTTAAGTCCTAAGAATACTTCTCCTTTTTTTGTGGTCATTTCTTGATACTATTCCATTTTTTTCAATTGTGTAGTTACCACTCTATTTCTATTTTTCCATCTTTTCTTCCTAAGAGCAATCTTTTTCCTATTGTCTGAAAATTGTTGAGCTGATTTTGTAACAGCAAGGCACTTTACTGCCATCTACTGGTAAATTACCATAATAAAGTTACACATTACAATGTCTACCAGTGAGTGGCACCCATTTACAAGTGATGTCCTCCTGCAAGACACCATTTGCCTAACCAAATGTGATAGCCTTGTCATTTGGCACTGTTGTGATGAATCCCACAGACAGTAGAATGTTATGCTCTCTAAGTGATTTTATTCTTTCTTCATTTTTTTCCTGTTTGATGTTGTTCTTAAAAACATGGTTTTAAGTATTCACTATCAATCTTATCACTGCAAAGCTTAAGCCCATTGGACAAACATATAAAGATAGAAGTTCAATAAATGCCAATCAAATTGTTCACATCAAAGAATAATTGATTTGCTTTTTCTTTATCTATATCTGAATCCAGAATAGTCCTTGATGTCTTAGGACTGCTTCTCTTGCTCAAAACATTTTGTGAAATAGCCTGGTAACCTCTTCAGAGGCCTCTATTAGTCTGCTGCTTGTTGAGGCTATCATAAGTGCTAGGCACTCTTCTAAACATTTTATATCTACTAATTCATTTAATCCACTACTAATTCATTTAATCCACTACTAATTCATTTAATCTTCTAATCCTCATCTGTAAGGTACCCTTATCCACACCTTGCAGATGAGGCAACTGCAGCACAAAAAAGTTAAGTTATATTACAGGTGATGATATTACAAAAATACTTTCTTTGGGGAGCTTATAGTCTGTTGGGAACACAAAACAAAATAAAAACCATGTAAGGATTTACAAACAAACAAAATAAAGGAAAAAATACTTTGGACACTATAGGATGAGTCATTTTTCTTCCTTTTGGTCCAAGTTCCCTCATTTGTATGACGAGAACTTTGGATTTGCTCAAGGTCTCAGAACTTGAGGATTTTGACTTCAGAGCCCAATCTTGTAATCACTGTGCTCTACCTAGTGCCATTTCATGGCCTGTTTCTGTTCCTTTGCTGCCTTCATGTGGCAACAAATATCTATGTTACCTATGCTCCTGCTATTTTCACCTATGGGATGTTTAGGTGCCCAACTGGGCCCCTGGCTGCTAGCTCCCTACATCCTTGCTAATACCAGGAAAACCTCCTTTGGTTTAAGGACATGAATAATAAGGCAAAAAACATGAGGATATTGGCTTAGGCCCTGGCATATTTTTTAAAATTGTGATTAAAAAATATATAACATAAATTTTGCCATTTAATTATTTTTTCAGTGTATAGCTCTGTGCAATCATCACCACCATCCATTTCCAGAACGTTTTTTATCTTTCCCTACTGAAACTCTGTACCCATTAAAGAGTAACTCTCCATTATCCCCTCTCTCCAGCTGTTGGCAATCAGTATTCTACTCTGTCCCTATGAAGTTGACTACTCTAGGAACCTCATGTAAGAGGACTCATATAATATTGTAGTTGTCCTTTTGTGACTGGCTTATTTCACTAAGCATAATGTCTTCAGGGTTCACCCATGTTACAGCACATGCCAAAATTTCCTTCCTTTTTAAAGCTGAATAATATTCCATTGTATGTGTATGCCACATTTTATTTATCTATTCATTTGATAGACACGTGGGCTGCTTCCACCTTTTGGCTATAGTGAATAATGCTGCTATGAACATGGGTGTACAAATATCTGTTTAAGTCCCTGCTTCTACTTTTTTGGGGTAAATATCCAGAAGCAGGATTTCTGGATCAGATGGTAATTCTATATTTAACTTTTTGAGGAAACGTCAAACTGTTTTCCACAGCTGCTGCTGTGGTAGTAACACAGGAACGTAGGTAAAAATTTATTAGGTATACACTTAAGAGGTTTGCATTTTCATGTATGTAAATTATACCTCACTTTTTAAAAGTTAAAAGAAAAAGCTTAAAAAATTTTTTCCAGGCTCTTGTAAATCCTTTTGATGTTAATTTCATGGGCTCAAGTGCCTGAGGTGCCTCCTTTTGGCCACCTGTGGTTCTCTTTATTTTTCTCTGCCCTTTTGGGCCCAGCAAAGTAACAAATATTTACTGAGCATCTCCTCTGTGCCAGACCCTGTGCTATGTGCTGAGGAAACGGGGGTAAGCAAATTCGATAACGTTTCCCTCCTAATGGAGTCCACATCCTCATGGTGAAGACAGGCAATAACCTAGTGAGTCCTATTGAGGACAAGTAAGAACCTGCCTGGGGAGTCCTCAGGGAAGATGTCCTTGGGGTAGTGATATTTGAGCTGGGATCTGAAGGCTGATAAATTATCTAAGGTGGTGGTGGGGGAAGCATTTCAGGAGGAAGGATCAGCATGTGCAAGGGCCCTGAGAAGGAAGGAAGTACAATATGTGAAGATCAATGTAGTTACAGTCCAGAGAGCGGGGAAGAGGGCCCTGAGATAAGTCTGGAGATGTGGGAAGGGCAACAGTGAGACATCTATTTGGCCTTTAACTTAAGAGCAATGTGAGTCATCAAACAGTTTTAAGTAGGGGAGAGACATGATCAGATTTCTGACTTAGAAACATTATTCTGATAGCAGGGTGGAGAACAGATTGGAGGGGAGCCAGGGAGAATGTGGAAAGGCCTTAGATGGCTACTGCACCAGTCGAAGCACATAGTGTGTACTCAATAAATATTTGTGGAATGAAAGGACTCCTAACTCTTTTTCTTAGATGAGACCAATATGTCTGAGCTGTGTAATCAGCTAACAATCCACCTGCTCATCTATCTAACATGATGCTTGTAATATACCCTTAACTGCCATTTTACAGATGAGAAAGCTGAGGTTGAGGCAAAGAAAATCGCACAACCATCAAGTTTGAAAGCCAAATCTGAATCCAGGCCTGTATGACAGACATCAAGCCCAGTGCTGGGGAGGCCTCTTGATATTTGGGGAAAGGGGAGGGGGGCCACACTCCCCTGTACCCACGAGCTTTCTAGGGTGACAGTGACGGGAAAAAGTAGAGAGGGACTTATAAGCAAATAATAAAGGCTAAAGGTTATCTTTATCACCATTAAGGTCGTTAAATACTATGTGTCAGGCACTCTGCCAACTGCTTTCCATGCTTTCCCTCATTTCCTCTTTGCAAAGACTATTATTACCTCCATATCTCAGGTGCATAAACCGAGGCTTGGAGAGTTGACTTGCCCAAGGACACTCAGCTAGAGAGCTCCTATAGGGCTGTGTAGCGACTCCAAAGTGGGGGCAGCAGCCACTGGCGATATTACAGCTCCAGGAGACAGACAAACCCATTGAATCCCGCCTGTGAGCTCTGCACCCATGCGACCTGGCGCACGATCTGGCCCGCGCGGCCCCGCGCGGCCCCGCGTTCCCGGAGACGTTTGGTCACGTGACCACGGCCCCGCCCCTGTCGGCCCCGCCCTCTCCCGCGCTCCCTCCCTCTCTCCCTCCCTCCCCCTCCCTCCCCGGCCCGGTCCGGCCCATCCCCCTCCCCGCCGGCTCCCTGAGGCCCAGCCGGGTCGGGCTGCGGGCGGCCGGGTGCCGACGGCCGGACAGACGGGCGCACGCGAGGACGGACAGACGGACACACGGAGGGCCGCGGGCACGCACGGCCCGGGCCGGTGCTCCGAGGCCCGCCCGGGAGGGCTGGGGCCGCGCTCAGGTGAGGTGACGGCGACGCGGGCCCGTAAGGGGTGGGCCCGCTGGGCGTCTGCGGTGCCGGCCCGGCTGGCTCAGCGGGAAGGAGGCGCCGCCCGGGCCCGGCGCGGGAAAATGGCGCCGGCGGGCCGTGGAGCACGGCCCCTGTGCGGGCCCGGCCCGGAGCCGCCCCGCCCGCCGCGCTCGTGTCCCCGTCGCCATGTTGGGGAGCGGGCCCGGGGCCTGCGAGCGCGGGCGCTGGGGAGAGTTGTGGGTCCGGCAGGGTTGGGGAGGGTGCGGGACACGGTGTCTGGGGCGCTGAGGGAGTGCTGAGCCAGTCAAGGTCTGCACAGGGTGGCGCTCCAGGTCCGAAGAACTGGCGGGAGCCGGACGTGTGGTCGTGGCCGGGGTCGCGGAGAAGGAGCGTTGGGTCCAAAAGGAACCGGGGTCAGGATCCGTGGGGTTAGGGGTGCAGGACCTGGAGCTGGGTTAGGCCGTGGGACCCCAGGCTGGCAGGGTGCGGAGGGGCATGGGATTTGAGTTAAGGCTGTCAGAGCTGGGACAGTTCTTTGCGGGGGGTGGTGAAAGGGTTGATTAGAATTGGGGGCCCTTTCGGTACTGAGGCGGGTATCAGATTGGGGTAGTCCGCAGAGTCGCGGGGCAAGTCCGTGTAACTTCCAAGGGACTGAGGACATATATGTCCCCAGGATCCTCCACTCCTTATTGGCGAGAGCAAAAGAAAAAAGTAAGGCTTTGATGAAGAAGAGAAGGGGGATTGAGGTTTGGGTGCAGGAGCTGGCCAGCAAAAGGGATGCAGAGTGGAACTGGTGTGCAAGATGAGAGCCTCCGTCAACTTAGGGAGTTTGTGTCTTTAAAAGGAGGGACCGGGCTATTTGTGGGCGGTGACCCAAGGTGTCTTCCCAGGAAGGGGACAGCCCACTGTTTTTTAAGAGCAGTGTCACCTGGGGAGGTCATCAGAAAGGCATTATCGAAGCTGGTGAGAATGGTAAAGGAGTGAATGTGTAAAAACTACAAAGTCCTTGGATCATGTAACGATTGATTTCAGATCATGTAAGTGATTTTCGCTGAGACCCAAAAAGGTAAAGTTGACTTCTCAAGATCTTACCAGTAAATGGCAGAAGTAGTACTGGAATTCAGGCCTGTTGCCTCCTCATTCACCACCATACCTTAGAGGAATTTGCCAGGTGGGAGAAAAGTGTTAAGAAGTCAAGTATGGCAGCGTATAGCAAAGAAGTATTAAGTAATTTATTTTATTTTTATGGTGAGTTTGTCAGTACAGAAACTGAGGGGGATACAGGAAAACTATAGGTAACCATCTGTTTGATCATTTCTAGTTCACTTCCATTGGTGCAAAGAAGTTATCTTCAGGATCCTTTTGACTTCTAACTTTGTGAAGTTTTAAGAGATGCTGCTTCTCTTCTAGGTGTTTGCTGTACAGCAAAGGGACACAAAAAGCCTTAAAAAATAACAGTGAGCAAGGGTAAAGACCCAGGATCTCTGTCATGACCAAACTTTTTTTTTAATTAATTAATTTATTTATTTTTGGCTGCATTGGGTCTTCGTTGTGCAGGCTTTCTCTAGTTGCGGAGAGTGGGGGCTACTCTTCCTTGTAGTGCGTGGGCTTCTCACTGCAGTGGCTTCTTTTGTTGCGGAGCACTGGCTCTAGGCGCGCGGGCTCAGTAGTTGTGGCTCGTGGGCTCTAGAGCGCAGGCTCAGTAGTTGTAGCACACGGGTTTAGTTGCTCCGTGGCATGTGGAATCTTCCCGGACCAGGGCTCAAACCTGTGTCCCCTGCATTGGCAGGTGGATTCTTAACCACTGCACCACCAGAGAAGTCCCTATCATGATCAAACTTTAATTGAAGTTTGATCATGATAGTGAAGAGTTCAAAGTCCCCATGGCCATGAGAGAGTTCTCAGTCATGATATAGTAGTCCCAGGGCTCCCATATAATCAAAAAAGACTTTCAACAAAAAGGTTATGAGGATGTTCATAGCAATAAGATTTTCAATATATGTTCAATACCCTTATACAGCAACACAATTCATTTGTTTTGGGTCTTTCTAATGCAGGGAGGCCTAATCTTGTCTGTACCATGGGCCCCTTTAGCATCTAGCGAAGCTCATGAATCCCTCTCAGAATAATATTTTTAATTGCATAAAACAAAATACATTGGGTTATAGAGAAACCAATTATATTGAAATGCAGTTAACACAATATACAAATTGTGATATAGTAATATAGATATGCTTCTTTTTTTGCGGTATGTGAGCCTCTCACTGTTGGGCCTCTCCCGTTGCGGAGCACAGGCTCCAGACGCGCAGGCTCAACGGCCATGGCTCACGGGCCTAGCCGCTCCGTGGCATGTGGGATCTTCCCGGACCGGGGCACGAACCTGCGTCCCCTGCATCAGCAGGCGGACTCTCAACCACTGCGCCACCAGGGAAGCCCTAGATGTACTTCTTTATCAGCAAATTAAGAAATCAGATCTAGTGGTGGGTCTGATAATTATATCAGATGAACATAAATAATTCTTTAAGACATCTGCAATAACTGTAATATGATATAAAGATACCTGTGATTACTGTGGCAGAAGCACAGATACTGCACAGATACAGAAGCACAGAATGGTTTATTGCCTACATTCATATTTGAAGAAAATGGTAACTTTCAGTTAGAGGTTAGTGAAAATAAAGAGGTAATTTTTTTTCCCATCCAAGTTCACAGACCCCCTCCCCACCCGCCCCTGAATTCTGTCTGTGGACTCCCATCTATGAACCCCAGGTTAAGGAACCACAAAGGATGTCTTCCATTCAACAGACATTTACTATGTGCCAAGATATCTATTATGTCAACCATTGTGCTAGACTCTGAGGAGTCAAAGGTCTTTAAGGCAGGGCAGGGTCTTTTCAGTTTGGATATTCAGTCCCATGAGAGAAGTGAACAAGTCAACAGTGGCAGTTCAGGATGTTAAATGCCAAAGGAGAGTTATCATAGGTTCTGAGGACACAGGTAGACACGTCTTTCCTCTAGGAATCAGTGATGGCTTTGTAAACTAGTGAGACTTGAGATGTGTTGTGAAGGGTAGAGGAGTTTGCCGGATGCAGAATTGGAAAGAAGAGCTTTCAGGTAAGGGCATGCATTTTCAGGAAATGTAATTTAATGTGGTTGGAGTATAGTGTGTGTGTGAAAGAGTGGTTGGAGATGAGACTGGGAAGGTTGTTTGGAACCTGGTTGTGGAAGACCTTGCTAAGGAATTTGGACTGAATCCTTAGCTTTTAGAGAGGTATTCAAGGCTTTCAAGAAGCAGAGTTACGATGGGAGTTACAATGAGGTTTAATTTTTAGGAGGTAAATGGATGTGTTTTGCAGGTAGGGTAGACTGGGAGATCAGGGAAGAAGGAATGAGGGAATGAGGGCCTGAACCAAGGCAGAAGCTGTGAGCATTGAACAGAGTTAGAATTTTCAGGTATTTATATAATTACATTGTGAGTGATGAGAGAGTGGGGGAGTTTTTTAGATTCCTAGTTTGGGGTGGTGGCTGTCAAAGAGGTTAAAAAAAAGGGTGAAAGGAAAGTGAGTAAGAATTGTCATAGATAATAAGGGAGAAGATGGTTTTTGGTAGAATAATAGACTTTTGGAAACCATTGCAAAGCTGTCAAGTGTGATGTCATTTATTGCTTGAGGAAATCATATGTGTCAACAGTGAAAGACTGGGAAAGTATTCCTAGAGTATAGGAAAATCATAGCTATCAATGTCAGGGGTTGGCAAACTATGGCCCATAGGTCAAATCTGTTCCACCACCTATTTATGTAAATAAAGTTTTATTTCAACACAGGCACACTGATTTACATATTGTCTTTGGCTGCTTTCACAGTACCAATGGTAGAGTTTGAGTAGTTGTGACAGAGAATATATAGCTCACAAAACTGAAAAATATTTACTTTCTGGCCATTTACCAAAGATGTTTGCCAGTTCCTGATCTGTGTGTCTGAATGTGGGACATTAAACTTCTGATTTACCATCCAATTCCTACATGAGAAGAAAAACCATCTTGACACTGTCTTTCTGGCTGGGTTCCCCATGCTCTGCATATCTGCAGCATGACGTAGAACCCTGAGTATTTTATTTTTATTTATTTATTTAAATATTTACATTTATTATTATTTTTTAATTTATTTTATTTATACATTTTTGGCTGCATTGGGTCTTCGTTGCTTCGCACGGGCTTTCTCTAGTTGCAGCGAGTGGGGACTACTCTTCATCGCGGTGCACGGGCTTCTCATTGCGGTGGCTTCTCGTTGTGGAGCACGGGCTCTAGGCATGCGGGCTTCAGTAGTTGTGGCACGCGGGCTTAGTAGTTGTGGCTCGCGGGCTCTAGAGCGCAGGCTCAGTAGTTGTGGCGCACGGGCTTAGTTGCTCCGAAGCATGTGGGATCTTCCCGCACCAGGGCTCGAACCCATGTGCCCTGCATTGGCAGGTGGATTCTTAACCACTGTGCCACCAGGGAAGCCCCCCACCAAGTATTTTATATTGGTCAGTGATGCCAAGGTTTACTGTTTTGGGGTCCACTGTGGCAACTGTGGTTAGTGCCAGGTTTTTACAGTTTAGACCTTGCTGGGGCTTGTTTTGTCATTTTTCTATTGGGTTGTCTTTTTCAAAAGATTTCTTTATATTTTCTGATTATTAATCCTTCCTTGGTTATACATATTACAGATACCATTTCCCAATTTGTTGCTAATCTTTTTAAATCTCTAAGCTGTCTTTTGTTAAGAAGTAGAGACACAGATGTAGAGAACAAACGTATGGACACCAAGGAGGGAAAGTGGTGGTGGGATGAATTGGGAGATTGGGATTGACATATGTACACTAATATGTATAAAATGGATAACTAATAAGAACCTGCTGTATAAGAAAAATAAATAAAATTCAAAAATAAATAAAATGGGAAAAAAGACGTTCTGAATTTTAATAAAGTCAAATTTATCTATCTTTTCTGCCCCCAAGATTTTGAAGTTATTCTTTATATTATCTTTTTGAATCTCTACTGTTTTGCCTTTTATGTTAGCTCTCTATCTGGAATTGACTCCTGTGTGTGGTGTGAGGTAGGGTCAGTTCATTTTTTCCTAAGTACAATTAATTTTCCCAGCACCATTTATTGAATGGCACTTATTTTCAAATTGTGAGCTCTTTTTTGGTGAAGTCTATCTAAGGTCCTGTTTCCAGCTCCACTGCTTGCTCATTGTGTACCTTGGACAAGTTGTATAACCTCTTTGTGCCTCAGTTTCCTTATCTTTAAAATAAGAATAATAGAGTTTTTGTCAGGAGTAAGTTAATTCATGTAATGTGTAGAACAGTGTGGCATCTAGAAGAAAATGTTCAATAATGTTAGCTGTTGTTTAGCATTATTGTTCATTTCAGATTTCTAGGCACAGAGTGGAAGCTCAATATGCTCAACACAGTTGTAGAATTAATTTGGTTTTCAGGTCAAAACAGAATGGCTGACAGATAAGTGTTGCAGGAGATGCTTCCAAGTTGCTGTTTAATTTTAGCTGCTGCCTTAGACTATCTGCTGGAATGGAACTCCTCCCTGTAGTTCTTTGCAATCCTCACTACTCTCTTGCTTTGTTCATTTACTTTATCATCCTATAGGCATTTGATTTTCTGGTTCTAACTTTACCAAAGTTTTAAATATTACCTCTCCTAAACCAATAAATGACATACTGGGATATTGTCAGGATGGCCAGAAATTAACAAATGAGTTTGTGAGCAGGTAAAAACTAAAATCTGTTTCTAAGGCCGAATCATTCTTGGTCATAATGAATAAATTGGTAATTGAAATTAAAAGATGAGATGAAATCCAAATCATTGAATATTTAGGCATCTACTGTGTGCTGAGTACTGTATTAGAAATTGCCACGTTGGTAATAGAAGAGAAAACTAGTTGACCAGCTTTATGAAATACTACAGAAGAGATCTTTTTACTTGTGATATGGAGCTATTTTCCAAGAGAGCATTTGGATGACAGAGAGGAAATATAGGCATTTATTCACTTGTCAAACATTTACTGAACCCTACCACATACATTGCGCTAGAACTTTGCAGAATACAAGGAGTAATCTACCCAGGATTTCATGTGGGGTGTATATATAACGTGTTATGGAGCTGGGGTATCAGAGGATGGCACCTCAGAGGTGGCCTTTAAGCAGGACTGCCAAAAACGGTTAGGATCTTCATACTTAGAGATGAGACAGTATTTTTACAGGCTGAGTGAAAGCATGAGTGTAGAGATGGGTGTTTAGGAGATAGTAAAGAGTCTAGTTTGGTTGTTGATCAGGACTGTCACAGGGCTGTTGTTGAAGTTGAGGCTGGAAATGGAGATTGAACAACAGCAATAATAATAACAGTAGCTCTCACTTTTTACATGTGTATTACTTGCCAGATAATGTGCCAGGAATTTCATAAGTGGCATTTCATTTAATCCTCACCAACAGCCCTGTGAGATAGGCACCAATTTTTATCCCCTTTTTATAGACAAAGAAACTGAGAAATAGAACTAACAATTGACAGAGAATGAATTTGGGTCTAGGCAGTCTAATTCCAAAGCCTGTATTCTTAGTCTCTGCATGCTATATACATGGAAGGCTTTGAATCCTTTTCAGTTCCAGGCTGAGAAGTTTGGAATTGTTTGACTAGGTAATGGGAAGTCATCTAAAGTTCTTGGCCATACGGTGACATAATGAAATCTGTACATTAGGAAAGTAAGCCTGGTCGTGGAGTGTAGGAGCAGCATGGGGAGAAAGGAGAGATGTGGAGCTAGTTTACTCGATCTCCTTCCTCACTAGATTGTTTGTTCCTATGGGCTGGGGCTATATCTCTCTGTCCGTCTCTCCCTTCCTTCAGCTCTGGTGTCTACTTATTGTGTTGTCTGGCACATTTATTTATTTCTAAAAATTTA
Source organism: Globicephala melas (assembly GCF_963455315.2). Classification (NCBI taxonomy): domain Eukaryota; kingdom Metazoa; phylum Chordata; class Mammalia; order Artiodactyla; family Delphinidae; genus Globicephala; species Globicephala melas. Next base: position 62,497,470 of record NC_083328.1, on the reverse strand, counting down.
ATCTTTTTCTACCTTACCGTGTTCTAAAAACGACTTAAGATCGCTGCCCAGGAGCTCAGTAAACATTTGCTGAGTTAATTAATAAATGACTAGAGGTATATATAGATGTGTACATAAAGGGAGTACTAAGGCTTTGTTGAAGGTAGTAAATGCAGCCTTATAATTTGGTGATAAGCTATGTTTTATATATAGGCCCTATAAAAGCAAAAGGCCAGAACCACATCTTTTTTAACTTGTGAAGAATTGTATATTCTGTGTCAGAATATTAACAATCAGTTAATATTAACTAAGTTAGAAACCCAAAAAGTCATAGAAACAGAGAGTAGTATAGAATAATGGTGGTTGTCAGAGGCTGGGAGATGGGGGAAATGGGGAGATGTTTGTCAAAGGGTATAAACTTTCAGTTATAATATGAGTAAGTTTTGGGGATGTAACGTACAGCATGGTGACTATAGTTAACAGTACTGTATTATATACTTGAAAGTTGCTAAAAGAATAGATCTTAAATGTTTTCACCATACACCTAAAAATGGTAATTATGTGATGTGATGGATATGTTAACTAACCTTATTGTGATAATCAGTTCTCTATATATGTGTATCCATCTCATTGTATACCTTAAACCTACACAATATTGTATGTCAGTTATATCTCAATAAAGCTGGGAGAAAAACCATGTCAGTTTTAATAATATTAATGATCACCAAATTCAAAGGTTATTCATACTTTAAATAGATATTTAGCTTTGTGTTCAGCATTAATCAGCTGCAAATCCCCCCATACGCAAAGAGGCAACAAGTTACCAGTAACCAGCTGCTTTACTGACACTGAACCTGTTGAATATTAGTTCCATAGTACCATTTATGTACATTTTCTAAAGATCAGTCAGCAGCAGTCTCTCATAGGAAGAAATACTCGTTGCAAATTTGTGAATCAGATTCCTGTTTTGGATTTTACTTAGGGAAATTATTCATAAGATTAAGTCCCTTGCCATAATTTTAAATGTTATTTGGAAGTAATTCTGTGTCCCTTCTGTAAGATACAGACTTTAAAAATTCAAACATTTGGAGAAATTCAAAGACACTGGTTAACTACCAAATACCAGTAAAGGTAGGAAGATGTTAGGTAAACCAGCATTTGAGTAAACTTAATAAGACAAGTCAATGGACCTTAAATAGTGGATTTATTAAGTAAACATTCTTTTCCATTGTGGATATTAGCTGTCGGTAGTATGTACATATACGTGCATGCACATATCGATGTGAAATATATTGATATAATTAATATAAGTACATTTGAATTTAGAGATGTTTCCTAAAGAAAATGAAACTTCATCTGAGTTCTTTTAGGTTATGTTTAACTCTTCAGTGTATGTGGAGATAACTCATTCAGAAGCATTACAATCAGAATGAATAACTGTGTAGAAAAAGTCAGTATATGTTGACTGCCTACCACTGTGGAGGGCTGTATACAGTTGATTAGTTTCTACCTTCCAAGAATCGAATTCCTTTGGGGAAGTGAAGTGAACATAAAAAGAGGGGAAAGCGTGTTTTAAATGAAGTAGTACGTGCTGTGGGAGTCCAGGAGAGATCACTTCTACTTGGAGAATCAGGGAAGACTTCTAGAAAAGGTGGTGTATTAGTTTCCTAGGGCTGCCATAACAAACTACCACAAACTGGGTGACTTAAAACAACAAAAATTTATTCTCTCACAGTTCTTGAGGCTAGAACCTGAATTCGAGGTGTCAGCAGGGCCACGTTCCCTCTGAGACTTCCATCAATTCTTTTTAAATTTATTTATTTATTTTTGACTGTGTTGGGTCTTTGTTGCTGTGCGCAGGCTTTCTCTAGTTGCAGGGAGCGGGAGCTACTCTTCATTGTGGTGTGAGGGCTTCTCTTGTTGCAGAGCACGGGGTCTAGGCGCACAGGCTCAGTAGTTGTGGCTCACGGGCTTAGTTGCTCTGTGGCATGTGGGATCTTCCTGGACCAGGGCTCAAACCCATGTCCCCTGCATTGGCAGACGGATCCTTACCACTGTACCACCAGGGAAATCACGAGACTTCCATCAATTCTTGACAATTCTTGGTTTGCGACTACATCACTCTAGTCTCTATCTCTGTTGTCACAGGCATTCTACCTGTGTCTCTGTCTCTGTGTGCAAATTTCTCTCTTATAAGGGCACCAGTCATATTGGATTGGGGGTCTACCTCATCTTAACTAATTGCATCTGTACTGATTCTATTTCCAAATCAGGTCACATTCTGTGGTACTGGGAGTTAGTACTTTAAATATCTTTTGGGGAGACAGTTCAACTTAAAACAGGTGACATGATACAGAAGTATTAAATTTAAATTTACTTATTAAATGGAAGAGTAAAATTGCAACAAAATGAGTTAGGGAAAAAAGAACCAGAGGAATGATGGACACAGGAAAGCATAAGGAATGTTTAGGAAATGAGATAGAGAAGTCTGGTTTGCTGGTATATTGAGGAGTTGTGAGGAGATGAAACCAGAGTATTGTATTGGGTCCTAGACATCAGATCTAGGATATTTGAATGCTGCTGAGTGGGTAGTGTGTGGCAGCAGTATAGCCCTGCAGAATTTTGAAATGGTGTATAACTAATTCAGACTTTGGATAATTAATGCAAGCTTTAGGAAGATTCTACGATCAGATGAACATGGATGAGTAGACACCCTAAAGAAAAACAGATGGTCAGTGATTTAACACACCCAGCCTCCCTCATTTGCCTATGCCAGTAACTTTTCACCAAGACCGTCAAGATATTCCTCATATGTAAAAAACAAAAACACCACAACAAATGAGAGTTTACTAGCCTCTTGGTCAGTCATCTGTGGGCATTGAGATACATCTGCTTTTTAAGATCTCTATTCTATTCAAAAGCCTCTCTATGGATTTAAATATTGATAATCATGTTGTTCTTCATTTTCTTTCAAATCTTTCTTCAAAATCACCTATTTTCCATCGTATTTTTTACCTCTTGATTTTTCTCTGAACGCTTTTCAGTTTTTCCATCTCTTTTTAAAACATCTGACTAATGGAAAGAATTGAGGAAGATTATGTACTATCCAAGCCAATGATACCTTCTTTTTCTGTGTCTTTTAAATGATAGTTATGTTGACTTTTGTCCACAATAGGACTGTATTCAAATTGTCAATATTCATTCAAATTGTGGTCAGCAGTGCTCAGGTGCTTTTCCTTATTTGTGCCCAGGCATTTCTTCCTGATTCTATATTTTCATTGCTTATATTTTCTCTAAGAGCATGTGTTTTTATGAAATTTCTAAAATTATGTTTAAATATTACAGACAAACACATAACATCCTAGTCATCATATGCATACAGTCTTTTCATATAGTTTTTTTTTTTTTTTTTTTTGCGCGTTACGCGGGCCTCTCACTGTTGTGGCCTCTCCCGTTGCGGAGCACAGGCTCCGGACGCGCAGGCCCAGCGGCCATGGCTCATGGGCCCAGCCGCTTCGCGGCATGTGGGATCTTCCCGGACCGGGGCACGAACCCGTGTCCCATGCATCGGCAGGCGGACTCTCAACCACTGTGCCACCAGGGAAGCCCTCATATAGTTTTTTATAGTCTTCTTTCATTTGGCCTTATATTGATATACTTTTCCACATGTCTATATAGTTAACATTTTTAATGAATAGATAATAAAGTTTAAATACTCTCTGGTTATTTGGCATTTGTATGATTTCCAGTATGTTTTTATTTTTGATTTGCAATTCTAAATTATACTGCTGTAACACCTTTTTATAACCGCCCCCCCCTAATTTTTTTCTTAGAGTATGTTCCCTAAAATAATTCAGTTAGGTCTAAGGATATCACTTTTTAGCCATATTGTTATTCTGTAGAACAACTACCAGTTGTTAATATTAGATTTTATAATTTTTTTCTTCTAGTATAATAGTGGTGTGTCACAGTTTTGTGAGAGTTTTGATATTTTAAATGTTTTATTATGAAAAATTCCAAACATACCAAAAACACACTACCAGAAATAGTACAATGAACACCCTTATTCAGCATGTTGCCATATGCTTACTTATATACTTATTATGTTAAGCCTTTTAAAAATAAAGACATTGGGCTTCCCTGGCAGTCCAGTGGTTAGGACTTGGTGCTTCCAATGCCAGGGGTGTGGGTTCGATCCCTGGGTCAGGGAGCTAGGATCCTGCATGGCGTGTGGTGTGGCCTCCAAAAAATTTTTTTAAAAATTAAAAAAAATAAAAATAAAATTGGCATCATAGTATTATGCCTTTAAATACTGTAGCATGTATCTCTTACAAATAAGAACATTTTCCTACATTATCACAACACCGTTATCATACTGAACAAAATTATCATTAATTCCTTAATGTTTCTAACATTAAGTCTATATTTGTTTCTCCAGTTGTCTCCATAATGACATAATTGCCTGGTTCAAAGTGGAATCAAATTAAGAACTATGCATTGTATCTGTATGTTGCTGTTTTTGTAGTCTTTTTTTTTTAAACCTAGAACAATTCTCATTTCTTGTCTGCTTCCTCACCTTTTTTCCCCCCATGGCACTGATTTGTTGAGATCCGAGCAGTTTTCTTGTTGTATGTCCCACATCCTGGATATATCTGATTGTTTTCTTTTTTAAAACTTTATTTATTTATGGCCGTGTTAGGTCTTCGTTGCGGCACGTGGGATCTTTGTTTACATGCGGGCTCTTTTTTTTTTTTAATAATTCCATTTTTTTTCTTAATTTTTATTTTATCTTATTTTTGGCTGTGTTGGGTCTTCATTGCTGCATGTGGGCTTTTCTCTAGTTGCGGTGAGGGGGACCTACTCTTCTTTGTGGTGCGTGGGCTTCTATTGTGGTGGCTTCTCTTGTTGCAGAGCACGGGCTCTAGGCGCATGGGCTTCAATAGTTGTGGCACGCAGGTTCCATTGTTGTGGCTCATGGGCTCTAGAGCTCAGGCTCAGTAGATGTGGCGCACGGGCTTAGTTGCTCCGCGGCATGTAGGATCTTCCCGGACCAGGGCTCGAACCCATGTCCCCTGCATTGGCAGGCGGATTCTTAACCACTGTGCCACCAGAGAAGCCCTACATGCGGGCTGTTAATTGAGGCATGCATGTGGGATCTACTTCCTCGACCAGGGATCAAACCCAGGCCCCCTGCATTGGGAGCACGGAGTCTTGACCACTGGACCACCAGGGAAGTCCCTTAACTTGTTCTTTTGTTGTTGTATTTCCCTAAACTGGAAGGTTTAAGACTTGATTAGATTCTAGCTAAACATTTCGGCAAAAATATTTAATAAATACTCTTTACATTGCATCATATCCTGAGGTGCATAAATGTCTTGTTGTCCCACTATTGATGATAACTTTGATCATAGGGTTAAGGTTGTGACTGCCAGATCTCTCCATTGCGAAGTTGCATTTTTTTCTTTTGTGACTATCAATTTTTTTTAAAATTTTTATCAATGATGAGTATTTTTCAATCTTGTTTGAACCAGTTTTTCATATCATTTGACCCTTTGTTCAGTGTAGATTTGATATTTTCAAGTTTGTACTATATATTTTAAAATTTTATACAGTGTAATAAAGAATGGTGCGTTGTTATAAAAGATAAATTTCAAGTTTCAAAATATAACTAAAATCAAATGTAATTTAACAAAAAAAAATAAACCTTACATATTGCAAATATGTAATAGAGGGCATTTCTTTGACAGAATTTTGTGATGAGTCATGTTTGCTATTTTAAAAATCATTCTAGGGACTTCCCTGGTGGTGCAGTGGTTAAGAATCCTCCTGCCAATGCGGGGGACATGGGTTCAATCCCTGGTCTGGGAAGATCCCACATTGCCATGGAGCAACTAAACCCATGCGCCACAACTGCTGAGCCTGTGCTCTAGAGCCCGAGAGCCACAACTGCTGAACCCATGTGCCACAGCTACTGACACACGTGCGCCTAGAGCCCATGCTCCACAACGAGAAGCCACCACAATGAGAAGCCCACATGCCTCAACGAAGAGTAGACCCCCCTCACCACAGCTAGAGAAAGCCCATGTGCAGCAATGAAGACACAATGCAGCCAAAAATAAATAAATTACTTAATTTTTTTTAAAAAAAGCATTCTAAGCAGGCAAAAATTGAGAAACATAAAGGTCTTGAATAAAAGATTTCTCTTATTTTTCTTTTTGAAATGGAGATAAATCCTGAATTCATAAGTTGTTTTACAAACCCACCCCAGAAGCACTCAGAATTTATTTTTGTTTCTTGTCCTCTTGAGTGTTTCATTTGGCTGTCTTTTATATACCAATTCTTTATCAATTTTAAATAGCTATTTTTTTCTGTCATTCCTATTATAGATTTTTTTAATTCCATTTTCTGCTGCAAATAATGCTCAAATAGGATTTTCCTTTCAAACCACAAAGGCAGTATAGGCTTATTGAACAAGTTGGGTCTCATCTGAGGTGCACAAAGAGAAAGCCAACCATCCCCTCCTCTCCAGTTCACATCCTCCAACATATCCAACTAGCCTAATGTGATTCTTCCATGTTTTTCTCTATGCTCTTAGAAACACAAATATACATACTGATTCATATTCTGTCTTATTTTGTAAGATTTTCATGATGCCATATGCATTATACTACAACTTCTGTTTTTTACTTTATAGGGTATCATACGTTTTCTTCCATATCATTAAACAGATATCTAATTCATTTTTTTGTGCTGCATAATACTCCATTTATGTAGATTTATCTCAGTGGGCATTCAGGTTGTTTCCAATTTTTTTTCCCATCACAAACAGTAGACATTTTTATACATATATCTTTAAGAAGTGAAGCTTTTACTTCTGTAGGATAAATTCCCAAGTATGGGTTATTTCAATATTATGAACTGCCAGGTTATTTTCCATAAAGGTGGTTGCAGTTCTTATTCCCACTGGCCCTGGATAACAGGTATCTTTTTAGTTTTTGCCTATCAGCTGGGTGAAAAGTGTTTTCTTATTTTAATGTTCGTTTCCCTGACCATTAATAAATTGCGTACATTCATTGTCCAATTTGCATTCCCTATTCTGCAAATCATCTTTGCCAATCCTTTAACTTATTTTTCTCTTGGGTTGTTAATTTTTTACTTTTTAATCAGTTTGGGGATACTTTTGTGTATTTCGGGTATTAACCCCTTTTTTGTCACATTGTGCAAGTATATTATCCCAGCCTTTCATTTGGCTTTTGACTTTGTGGTTTCTTTGACATATAGACTATTTTAAATATCTAATCATGTCTGTCAGTCTTTTTCTTTATGATTTCTAGGTTCCTGTCTTGCTCACCACCATTCCACTGAAGTTAATAATTCTTCTAAATTTTTTTCTATATTTTTGTTTTGTTAATTTTTTTTTTTTTTTTTTTTGCGGTACGCGGGCCTCTCACTGTTGCGGCCCCTCCTGTTGCAGAGCACAGGCTCCGGATGCGCAGGGTCAGCGGCCATGGCTCACGGGCCCAGCCGCTCCGCGGCATGTGGGATCTTCCCAGACCCGGGACACGAAACCGTGTCCCCTGCATCGGCAGGCGGACTCTCAACCACTGTGCCACCAGGGAAGCCCTGTTTTGTTAATTTTTAACCTTAATTTTGTTTTTCTTGTTTTTGCAACTGGGGCAGAAATTTATTTCTTTGTTTTTTAATATAAATGAACCTGTTTATTATGCCATTGAATTTCTTCTCCTGATCAAAAAATTATCTCTTCTTCATTATTTACGGATAAGATTATTTTAAGAAATCTCTCTTGAATTTTGAAAAAATGTTTTTCTGGTTGTTCCAAGTCAGTTTGGATGCTCTACCTATGTTTGAAAATAATAGTGTATTCATCTAATAACAGTTCTGTCTGCAGGTTTGCCAAGTGTATTCTGGGTCATCAATAATGATGAAATGGTAGCTACAGGCTAGCTGTAGCTGAAAGCTGATCTGAGGACTCCAGTGTTTGATTTTAAAAGAAAGTGACAATTGTAAGAGCATAAAGCAAAAAAAAAAAAAAGGCCTGACAAAACTGTGAATGCACCTGACCCTCTGTATCCGTGGGTTCCTCATCTGCATATTCAACCAACCAGGGATTGAAAACATTCCCCCCCCAAAAATTCCAGAAAGTTCCAAAGAGCAAAACTTGAATTTGTCAAGTTTTTGGAAACTATTTACATTGTATTTACAACTATTTACATATCATTTACATTGTGTTAGGTATTATAGGTAATCTAGAGATGACTTACAGTATATGGGTAGGATGTGCTGTTATATGCAAATACTACAGCATTTTATATAAGGGACTTGAGCATCTGCAGATTTTAGTTTTGCGGGGCGGTCCTGGAATCAATACCCCATGGATACCGAGGGATGACTCTGTGTTAAAACAGTGGAGAAGAAGAAACACTGGCAGACTCTTAGAATGATGGCCTAAGGACTTTTGTAATTTAGAGCCCAGATTTCATGATTTAAGTTTCTTGTTAGAAACTTAATAGAGAAAAAAAAGCCATTGTTCTCTCAAGTTGTCTTCAACATTTTCTTCAGGCAAGGCAACATTCATTATCATTATATAACCTGCTTTTCTAGTGCTTTTAAAATGAAGTATTTCTTTTGTAAAGAAGTGTCATACATAAAATGAAAGACTTCCCTACAACTAAGAAGCTTTGGACAAATTGTTTACTCGGGCCTTAATTTCTTTGTCTGTTCCATGCAGGTATTGGACTGGATGATTACCAAGGGACCTCTAATGGTGCTCGGTCTCATCAAGTTATATTTAGGGAATTTTTAAAAAATTACTTCCTAGATTGTAGGATTTGGTCAGCTTTTCAATGTCCTTTGTATATTACAGCATGGGTTAAAAGACTGGAATTCCCTTTTTTTTTTTTTTTGCCACTCTGTGCAGCATGCAGGATCTTAGTTCCCCAACCAGGGATCGAACCTGTGACACCTGCATTGGGAGTGCGGAGTCTTAGCCATTGGACTGCCAGGGAAGTCCCCCTGCATTGTTTTTCGACTGAAGCTTTATTATGAATGAAAGAAAGTGGTGGTTCACAATTAGAACATGACATATAAAGTAGTTTTTCTTTACATTTTACTTTATCCATTTTCTGTGGTATCTAACAAGATAGGAAAACTCTCATTGAACCTCTGACTTAATCTGTTAGTTTATATTGTACTCAATTAAAATTATTAACTACAGTTGACCCTTGAACAACATGGTCTGACTGTGCCAATTCACTTATACGCAGATTTTTTTTTTCAATAAATACATAGTACAGTACATCCACAGTTGGTCGAATCCATGGATATAAAACCACAGATATGGAGGGCTGGCTGTAAACTTATACTCAAATTTTTGAATGCTTCTGGGGTCAGAGCCCCTAACTCCTACGTTGTTCAAAGCTCAACTGTAGGGCTTCCCTGGTGGCACAGTGGTTGAGAGTCCACCTGCCGATGCAGGGGACACGCGTTCGTGTCCCGGTCCGGGAAGATCCCACATGCAGCGGAGCAGCTGGGCCCGTGAGCCATGGCCGCTGGGCCTGCGCATCCGGAGCCTGTGCTCCGCATCGGGAGAGGCCACAACAATGAGAGGCCCGCATACCGCAGAAAAAAAAAAAAAAAGGTCAACTGTATATATCTGTGTTAGCATGAGTAGTTTTAGGGATTTCAAATTTTGCATTTCACAGATTTATTTTTTGTTTCTTATACTAAAATGTCAGGATTGAAATGAAGATTTAATGTTAATATTCCCTAATCTCTTAAATTGTCTATTATCCCTACCAAGAGCAAACCAGGGTTGTTACAGTAGTGAAATGCCAGTCTCCTTGACAGGCATTTTGTTGATCTTTTCAGGGCACTAAGTTTCTATGATTTGGCTGGAGGTTTGCATAAATTTTCCGTTGGGAACCCTGGACTTGGGAACAGGAAGCATGTAAGAGTTTTATAAGAATCTTATAAGAGGGTGTAGGGAGGATGGAATTGGATCTTAAATTAAGTTGTGCCATAGCAAATTGTCTTTCACAGTTCACATTTAACTATTTATTAATATACTTTAAAAAATGCCTTATCCTGAAACATTTAAGGTTATGTGGTTAAAAGGCCAACTTAATTTTTTTTTTTTTTTTTGCGGTACGCGTGCCTCTCATTGTTGTGGCCTCTCCCGTTGCGGAGCACAGGCTCCGGACACGCAGGCTCAGCAGCCATGGCCCACGGGCCCAGCCACTCCGCGGCATGTGGGATCCTCCCGGACCGGGGCACGAACCCGTGTCCCCTGCATTGGCAGGCGGACTCCCTACCACTGTGCCACCAGGGAAGCCCCAGCTTAATTTTTAAAATACTATAAGTGTAATATCCAGACCTAGGCATTCATGAAAATATTATTTAAATTATCCTTTCCACAATTTTTTTGTTTCTTATGTAGTAACTTCAGGAGCAGGAAACTGTTTAGCAGAGTGCCTGGTACATAGTAGGTGGTTGGTAAACGGAGCTTGAACAAATGCATCCATTGCAAGTATTCAAATAACAGTAGATTAGAAATTAAGAAAAAAGAAATTATGAGGAACTTTTTTTTTAAGGAATTTTATTGATTGATGGATGGATTGATTGATTTTATTTGGTTGTGCCAGGTCTATTTGGTTGTGCCAGGTCTTAGTTGCAGCAGGTAGCCTCCTTAGTTGTGGCATGCGAACTCTTAGTTGTGGCATGCATGTGAGATCTAGTTCCCTGACCAAGGATTGAACCCGGGCCCCCTGCATTGGAGCACACAGTCTTAACCACTGTGCCACCAGGGAAGTCCCTGTGAGGGACTTATTTTTTTTTATATATAAATTTATTTATTTTATTTTATTTATTTTTGGCTGCGTTGGGTCTTTGTTGCTACGCGCAGGCTTTCTCTAGTTGTGGTGAGCGGAGGCTACTATTCGTTGCGCTGCACGGGCTTCTCATTGCAGTGGTTTCTCTTGTTGCAGAGCACAGGCTCTAGGCACACAGGCTTCAGTAGTTGTGGCCCGCAGGCTCAGTAGTAGTGGTGCACGGGCTTAGTTGCTCCGTGGCATGTGGGATCTTCCTGGACCAGGGCTTGAACCCGTGTCCCCTCCATTGGCAGGCGGATTCTTAACCACTGTGCCACCAGGGAAGCCCCCTGTGAGGGACTTCTTTACACATATATTTTCTATTTAAAAAATAGCTTGTGCTCTGCAAGTCTGAAATGATTTCAAAATATAAAGTTAAACTCATGCAAAAAAAGTCTTATGGTGGTGGTGGAAAAGTATCAAGGGTATTGTTATTAGCCATATTTGAGAGGGAGACATCTTGCACCTAGACAACAAATCTAGGAGATTTGTATTTGACACAAGCTGAAGAATATGCTTGTGTTTATGAATCAGATGCCAGAGGAATTCTAGGATTCTTATTTTACAAAGCTACTTAAAACATTTGAGTAGAGATATTATTTGTTAATGTGAAAGCATATAGAAAATAATTATATTTCCTGATAAACAGTCTTTGAGTTTTCTTAAATCTAGAAGGAACCTGTGATTCTCTTTAGCGCTAGCTTAGTGATCCATCCTCTCATTTTATAATTTAGGTGTCTTAGGCACAGAGAGATTGTACCCTGCTCCAAATCATACAACTTTATGAGAAGGTCACAACTAGAACTTGGGGCACACTCATCCTGCCATGCTCAGCCTGGCTCTTTTTCCTTTCTGTCAACCTGTGTTTCATTATTATAAATAATGCTAGTCTGTTCTCAAGATTTATTCAGTTAATTTTACTACTAATCATTTGACATTTGTATTGAAGCATAAAAAATGGATACTGCAGTTAGGAAATCATTGGATGAGCATTAGACTTTATTTAATTTCCTTATATGGGTGGTGCAACAGCTGCAATGGTGCACAGTTGTGAACCCAGGACATCTGTGTTTCCCATTTATTTGTTTACTTGTTTGTTTTTTGCAGTAGTTGCATGTAATAAAATTTTTTTTCAGAGAATAAGGAGAGTAAATGTTAAATTTAAAAGTTTAATATTATTAGCATATTTACAGTTTTACAACAGAAAGAGTAGGAAAATGACAAGAAGGACTAAGTCTGTAGCTAACGACATATGTGACCTAGGGCAAATCATGTAACTAGGGCAAATCATGTAAAAGAGGTTTACTAACCTCTGTGGGACTGTTTTCTGCTACCTTCTTAATTAGAATTCTTCAGGGGTTCTGCCCAGGACAAATGTATCTGTTTTTTGATATTTGTTACTTGAAGTATAACACACATAATGCGAAGTGCACAAATCATAAGGATAATGAATTATAAAAAGAACATACTTGTATGACCACTGCTGTTGTATTTTGAAAAAGCTTCCTTGGTGATTATGATAAGCTTTCCTTTAAAAGAAATCACTGGACTTGAGGCTGTAGGTAATCTCATGTCTTTCACAACTCTTTCTAGAGTGAAATTAACAGAAACAGTGATAGAAGGAATTTGGCCAGTCACAAAAATTTGCTTTGAATAGGTTTATTGGGATTATATATTAAGTCTTCTGATGTTTTTCTTCTTCCTCTTTGCCCTTTTTCCTTTCTGTCTAGGTCCTGGATGGAATGGAGAGGGGTCCTACTCAACTTCTGACTATCTTTTCTGAGAGTGGTCAGAGAGTTCTTAAACAGGTCTGTTGATTCTGTAGTACACAAATGCAAGTTCGAGTTATAAAAGATTTGGATTCAGCCTAAACAAAGAATTGAATTAGGAAGTAGACTTTTTTTAAAAAAAGAAGCCATTTTGATCTCAGTGTCCACAGGGTATTTTACTTCGGCAAGCTGCATTTGGCATGTGGATTGGACCCAAAGTGACTGAATTAAATAAGATCTGCTTAATATAAAAGCAGTTGTTATATCTTTATCAGTTATGCTGAATATATATAATATGGCAGAATTCTTTATTGGTTCCATGGAAAGTACCAGGAAAAGATGAAAAGGTGAATATCTCAGTTGTCTGTGATTCTGGTGGGTGATGGAGGCATGGATAAATCCAAGAAGGAAAATAATTATATGGCCCTCTTTCTAATGTTCTCAGAATTCATAACATTGGGGTAAAACAAAGCTACCTTTACCTTGCATATCTCTGGTTAAGGGAAGGGCAAGTATATATGGGTTTTGTTTGTTTGTTTTCTTTTCTTTTACCCTTGTCTGCATCACCATGAATGAACTTTATCATTATTCAGACCGATAAAAACTCAAGCTTAGTGATTTCCCAAACTTGTCTTTACATTGGAATCATCTTTGGAGCTTTGCAAAGTACTAATGTCTTTGTTCCCCCTCCCTACCACCACCCCCCACCCTAGATTGTGGGGGTATGGCCTGGGAATTTTTAGAAGATCCCAAGGTGATTCTAAAGTGCTGCCAAGTTTGGGAATCACCGTTTTAGCTAGTTAAAGCAGATCTGGCCACTACGCACCTTGTGAATTTTTTTGCGTAAATATTTGGATAAATATATAAATAAGGGATAAATATTTTGTTTTAGAATCCTGTACTTTAAACCTAAATTTTTACTAGAATGAAAGCTCTGTAAAAGCAGGTACCATGTCTATATTTTTTTCACCATTATATCTTTAGCATTTAGAACAATAACTAACATGTGCTATATGCTTAAATATTTGTTGAATGAGTGGATGAACCTATTAGTCTCTAGTGAGCTGAGAGTATGCTTTTACCTAATACTCGAGTGGTCTGAGGTATAGAGTGGGGTGGTGGTGGTAGTGAAGAGCCCAGCCTCTATGACTAATTGACTGGGCTCCAGTCACAGCTCTGTCACTTACTAGCTGTAAAACCTTAAACAAGTTACTTCTCTAATACCTCAGTGTCCTCATTTGTACAAGGGGGGTAATAGAATCTATTACATGGGGTTTTGGGGGGAACTAATTGAGTTAATAATACAAAGTGCTTAGAACAGTGCCTTGCACATAATAGTGTTCTGTAACTTTTAGCTACTGTAGAATTCAAGACACTCCAGATTCTCGGTAGTTTGAATAATTTAAATATAGAGTGTTGTATGGGGGCTAAGGTAGAATAATGGAATCAGCTGCATTAGATGTAGTTAAAGAAGACTTGACAAAGAAGGTTATTATTATTATTATTATTTTTGGTCAACTTAATGAGGTATAATTTACATACAGTAAACTGCACCATTTAAAAGTGAAACATGTTTCAGTGAATTTTGACAGATGTTCTTATTAGTTTACAGTATTTATTATGAAACACCTGTCACAACCAAGATACAGAAAATTTCCATCTTCCTAAGAAATTCCTTATATTCCCTGCAGTCTGTCCCTCCTAGCCCCTCCACCTATATATTGCTTTGCATTTTCCAGAACTTTATGTAAATGCATTGATACATTATGTTCTGTTATGAGTCTAGCTTCTTTCACTCAGCAGAATGATTTTTTTAATGAAAATGACTAACATTTATTGAGCATTTAATACATGCCAGATATGGCTCTAAATTTCTTTTTTCTTTTTTTATTATAGCTGGTGTTTATTGAGCTTTTATAGTGGGCCAACATTAGTCTAAACATTTTATTTTATTTTATTTTTCAACAGAATGATTTTGATATTTATCCATGTTGTTGCATGTGTCAGTGGTTCATTCCTTTTGAATGAGTAGTGTTTTGTTGTATGGGTATACCATGCTTGTTTATCTGTTCACCTGTGATAGACAGTTGAGTTGTTTGCAGTATTTGATGATTGTGAATAAAGCTACTGTAAGCATTTTTGTGCAAATCATTGTATATTGATATATTTTGATATATTTGATATATATTGATATATATTGATATATTTTCACTTATTCTGGAGTAAATCCCTAACAGTTGTACTGCTAGGTTGTATGGTGTATCTAACTTGTTAAGAAACTGCCAAATAATTTAAAAAGAAGTGAATGTTCAGCAGGATTTCCAGGGAGGGTGCATTAGTTATCTATTGTTGCATAACAAATTACCACAGATTTAGCAGCTTAAAACAACACACATTTATTAGGGCACAGTTTCCATGGGTCAGGAATCTGGCTTAGGTGGGCCCTCTGTTTCAGGGTCTCTTACAGGCAGCAGTCAAGGTGTCAGCCAGGACTGGAGTCTCATCTCAGTGATTGACTGAAGACGGATTTCCTCTAAGCTTACTTGGTTGTTGGCAGAATTAACTTCCTCAAGGGATGTTGGATTTAAGGCCTTGGTTTCTCACTAGCTACTGGTTGTCAGTTTCTTGCCTTGTAGCCTCTCCAACATGGCAAGCTGAGAAGGCAGTAGAGCCTCCTAGGGAGATGAAAGTCTCATTCTTTTATAACCTAATCATGGACGTGCTGTCCCATCACTTTTGCTGTATTTTTTTGGTTAGAAGTAAGTCACTAGGCCATCCCTCAGGGGGAAGAGGGGGCAGGGGAGATTACACGAGGGCATGAATACCAGGAGGCTGGGATAATTGGTGGCCATATTAGAAGTCTGTCTACCACAGAAGACATGGCTTAGTGCCAGGCTGGGACTAAATGGGACATTAAAAAGAGTGGTGGTGGTGAGGAGTAGTTTGTGAAATTTTCTTTACCTTCCCTGTATCAAACTATATCTCTTTCTTCCTTCTGTCTTTCACATCAGCTTCTTTCCCCTTCAAGAGCAGATACATAACACAAAGATCATTCTCACAATGAGATTTTAATCTTGAGTGGGTTTTGTGTGTGTGTGTGCGTGCCTGTGTGTGTGTGTGTGTTTAAAGATTCAATTAAGGCCTCTCCCTGTATCATTTAGTGTTTATATACATGTGTATTTTTTAAAAAAACATTTTGTCGTGGAAATTGAGACAGATATGAAAGGAGAATACTATCATGAACCCCCATGTACCTTTCACCCAGCTTCCACAATTTATTTTTTACTAATCTTATATCTAAAATTTACATACAGTAAGATGCACTAATTTTATGTGTACAGTTTTCATTGGAACAGATGTATATATCCCCACAATCAAGATATAGACCATTTTCACTCCAAAGGTACCTCATCCCTGTGCAATCAGTCCCCACCCCAGTCTCAGGCAAGCACCCATCTGATGTCTGTTACTGTAGGTTGGTTTTGCCTGTTCTAGAATATCATAGAAATATTCTTTTGATCACCATGAAGTTTTTGAGATTCATTCATGTTGTTGCCTGTATCAGCAGTTCAGAGTTCTTCAGACTTGGCACTGTGGACATTTTGGACAGGATAATTCTTTGTCTTGGAGATTGTCCTGTGCATTGTGGGTTATTTAGCAGTATTCCTGACCGTTGTCCACTAGAAGCCATTAGCACTCCCCTCCCCATTTCTAAGAATCAGAAATGTCTCCAGACGTTGCCAAATGTCCAATAGGGGACCAAATCTCCTCCCTACACTGGTTGAGAATCCTTTCAGTAGTTGATCCTGTTTATTATTTGGCAGTATTCTATTGTAGGGATATACTTCAGTTTATCCATTTGCTAACTGATAGACATTTGATTTGTTTCATTTACTTTCAGTTGAGGCTATTGTAGATAAAGTTGCTATTAATTTTCATAGGCAAGTCTTTGTGTAGACATGTTTTCATTTATTTGGGGTAAATACCTAAGAGTGAGATTGCTGGGTCTTCTGATAAGAAACTTTATAACTTTAAACTGCCAAATTGTTTGTACCTTTTTACATTCCCACCATATGAGAGTTTCAGTTGCTCTGCATCTTTGTCAACATTTGATATTATCATTCTTTTTAATTTCAGCCATTATAGCAGGTGTAGCTTTAATTTGCATTCTCCTGATGATCAATGATGTTGAACATCTTTTCGTGTGCTTATTGTAATGTATCTGTTCAAATCTTCTGCCCATTTTTTATTGGGTTGTTTGTCTTATTATTGAGTTTCCTTTGTCTTTTTCCCAACATGTGTACCAACATTAAGAAAATTGAAATAATGAATCAGTTGTATATACTTCTTATATTTAAAATGTGAACATTTCCCATGATGTTAAGTATTCCTGAAAACATGAATTTTAATGGAGAAGCAGTATTTGAGTACATTTAAATTGATTAACCACTTCTGCTGTAGAGCCTTGAGCTAGCTTCCAGTTTTTCACTATTATTAATATTTTGATAAACACCTTCAAATATAAATCTTTAACCACATCTCTCATTATTTATTGAGTTAGATTCCTAGAGGTTAGGATTAGTTATGATGTTAAGGAGAATGAACATGTAAAAGCAAAATATGAATGTTAATCTATTTCATTGTACCTTTGCCACATTTGAGTATTTCATTTTAAAAATATTTGCCATTTGATGTTGGAAGAAAGGCATATTTCATCTGCTTTTTTTTTGATTACTTATGAAATGAAAAAACTTTTCATATAGTTATTGATGATTTTTATTTCTAATTTTATAAATTTTCCATTTGGGGGGCCAATTTTTCTGTTGGGATGTTAATGTTTTCCTTAATTTTTAAGAGGACTTTAATGTTAAGTTTATTAACCTTTTGTTATTTACAAATATAATTCCCAACTTGTATTTTGCCTTTTTACTCTTGTGTACTTTGTCCTGCAAAATTTTAAAAATAATAATGAAATTATATGATAAAATCTATATTTTGCTT
The DNA here is from genome assembly GCF_963455315.2 of Globicephala melas. Taxonomy (NCBI): domain Eukaryota; kingdom Metazoa; phylum Chordata; class Mammalia; order Artiodactyla; family Delphinidae; genus Globicephala; species Globicephala melas. Next base: position 62,479,835 of record NC_083328.1, on the reverse strand, counting down.
TAGCTCTTCAGTCCGTGAAATGATAAATATACTATATATGAATATATAACCAGCCTGTGATTGTAGTTTTATGATTTTATTTTTTATATTTAACTTAAGCTTTTTTTTTTTTTGGCCACACCACGCGGCATGTGGGATCATAGTTCCCGGACCAGGGATCAAACCCACGTCCCCTGCAGTGGAAGCACAGAGTCTTAACCAGTGGCCTGCCAGAGAAGTCCCTGCATTTAACTTTTTAGTCAGAATTTTTTAGTATACATTGTTGATAAGGTCTGAATGTTTGTGTTCCCCCCAAATTCATATTTCAAAGTCATAATGCCCAATATGATGGTATTAGAAGGTGGGCCTCTTGGGAGGTGCTTAGGTCATGAGGGTGGAGCCCTCATGCAGTCATGAATGGGATTAGCGCTCTTATAAGAGAGATCACACAGAGCTCCCTAGCCCCTTCCACCACATGAGGACACTGCAAGAAGTTGGCAGATTGTAACCCAACCACGCTGGCACAGTGATCTTGGACCTCTCAGCTTCCAGAACTATGAGAAGTAAATTTCTGTTGTTTATAAGCCATCCAGTTTATGGAATTTTGTTATAGCAGCTCGGACAGACTAGGACAATTATGAAGTGAGGAGAATTTTTTTTTTTTTTGGTTGCATCGTGGCAGCATGTGGAACTTCCCCAGCCAGGGATCGAACCTGTGCCCCCTGCAGTGGAAGCACGGAGTCTTAACCACTGGATCACGAGGGAAGTCCTGAAGTGAGAACTTATAAAATTTTTTCCAAATACTCAACCAGTTTGTCCCAACTACAAAACAAAGTCATCTCCTGTAAAGAAATATGACACAACATCCATTAATGAACAATCAGAAGAGAACTAAATAAAAAGAAAAGTCACCTACAGCAACCCACAAAACGGAAGACAATATTTGTAAATCATATATCTGAAAAGGAATTTATATCTAAAATTTATCAAGAACTCTTAAAATTCAGTAATAAAAAGACAAACATCCTAATTTAGAAATTGGCAAAGGATTTGAATAGATATTTCCCCAAAGAAATCATGCCAGTGGCCAGTAAACATGAAAATATGCTCAACACCTTTAGCCATCAGGGAAATGCAAATCAAAACCACAATGAGATACAATTTCACACCCACTAGGATGGCTATAATCAGAAGGATAACAAATGTTGGTGAGGATGTGGAGAAATTGGAACCCTTGTATACTGCTGATGGGAATGGAAAATGGTGTAACTCCTTTGGAAAACAGTCTGGCAATTCCTCGAAAGGTTAAGTATAGAGATAACATATAACCCAGCAATTTCACTTCTAGGTATATATATACACGCAAGAGAAATGAAAACATATCTCCACCAAAACTTGTACACAAATATTCATAGCAGCATTATTCATAATAGTGAATGGTGGAAACAACCCAAATGTCTATTAACTGATGAATGAATGAATGAATATGGTATTTCCATACAAAGGGATATTATTTGGTAATTTAAAAGATGAAGTACTGTTACTTGCTACAACACCTTGGAGAAATGAAGCTAAGTGAAAGAAGCCAGTCACAAAAGGCCACTTATTTTATGGTTCTTATTGTATGAGGTATCTAGAATAGACCAGTGTTCCTTGACCTAGTCTAAAACTCTATCGTTTAATGCAGAGGGGAGGGGTAACCCATTAAATTAATGACAGAGCATTTTAGCAAAATTGTTCGTAGTACTCGAAGATGATGGTGACTGATAATAGTTCATCTTTATTTTGTACCTTACCTTCCTTTTGAATAATCATTTTTAAAAAATAACGTTTGGTGCTAATCATTTGTAACAGTTATTTAGACTTAGCCCTATGTTTAACTGATTTCATTTCTTGCTTCCTATTCTCAAGGTCTTTGTTTTTGGTTAATTATTATTCAGATAATATTTTTGTGAAAAGTACATGATTGATATACATCTGAAAGTATCATTATATTGATTTCACACTGAATGACAACTTGGTGGGGGAGGGAGCAGGATTATTAGGTCACATTATTTTTTCCACTATTAATTCTTTAATATTTTGCCATTATCTTGTGGTCTTGCAAAGCAAAAATCTGTGGCCAGACCGAATTTTGGTCCTCTATGTATGACTTGTTTTTTCCTTCTTGAGTGATTTGGGGCATTTTCTTTATCCTTGAAATCTGAAAATTTAACTAGAACAAATCCAGTTGTCACTATCTTTTTAGTAATTTTGCCTGGTCTTTTGTAAGCTCTTTAGAGCTGGAGATGCAGAAGATTCTCTGACTCAGGAAAGCTTACATTTCCTTTTTAAAAAATCTTTAATTATTATTTCTGTCCATTTGTTTCAGGGATAACAAATTATTTGAAGTTTATTTTTCTCTTCTCTCCTTGTCAATCCTCTCATACTTTTCATTACTTTGTCCTTTCCTTCTCCATTCTGGAAGAATTTCTCAAATTTGTTGTCTCCACATTTCTAATTAAGTATTCTGCTCTTTACTTTTTCTAGTAAAGATTTGAATTCTGTTACAGAATATTTGTAGTTTTTACCTTTCTTTTCCCCTTGTCTTATTTCTGCCTGCATCTCAACTAGTTCTTTTCATTTCTGCCTGTGAACTTTGAACTCTTATTTCAGTGTGTTTTATCAAATTTGTTGAGAGTAACGTAGTTGATTTCTAAAATTTAACCTGTTGCTCCTTATATATTCATTTTCTGAATTACAGATGCAGAGTTTCTCTTCTTTTATGTTACAGAATGTTTTTCTATCTCTTCCCTCAATTATTCTTCCTTGAATAAGGAGAGGGGTATACAGGTCTAGTATGTGCCAAATAGGGTAGACAGTTTCCTTCATTGGCTATTTGGTAGCTGTAGGAATTCTCCTATCGGATGTTAAACTAAAGGACTAACGGATGCACATAGTTTCTGAATACTTTCTAGTGTCCAGCAGTCATTTATGTGTTTCCTGCTGGATTGAGTAGGGGAAAGCCCGTCCTCTGACGTGGTAATTTGACTTTGGAAAAGAGGGTTTGTTTTTTGATCATTTGAAGCCTAGGCTGCAAATAACTGTGATTTCCAGAATGTAATGCTCCCAGGGCTTTTGCTCTCTCAGCCCTTCCTGCAATTGCTTTCAAATCTCAGGGTGTATGTACTACTTTGTATGTTATAGAATCTGAAGTAGAGAAGGAAGGCTGTGGGCATGTAATAGCCCTGACCATACTAAGTGAGTCTCTCACAGTAGGGTGATGTGACTTACCACTGCCATTGCTGCCTCTGGAGAAAGCTGTTTTGGAGCAGGTAGTTGGAGGAGGTTAGTTAAAAATCTGTTACCTTCCTGCTGGCTCTACTCTATCTAAAGCCCCATTCCTGCCTGCTGTTTGGCAGAAAAGTCATATATGAGTCCAACAGTTCTTTGAGCAGCAGTCTTAGTTTCCAGTGCTGTTGGTAACTTTGACTCTTAGTGTTTCCTTAAATATATCAATGAAAAATTAGGGTGGAGGTGATGATAGAGATGAACCAGGCATTGTTATAGCCTCCATTTTAGCTCCCAGCTTGATGTTAACTTTTTGAAAGAAGGGAGATGAGAGAAGAGTGTGGAGAATAGCTACTAATGGAAGAAGGAAGAGTTAAAGATCTTATACCAGTTGAGTTCCAGTTTCTCAGGGAAATATGGTAACATTGAAATCAAAGAGCCAAGGTTTAAGATAGTCTTGGTTAGTCTTTGTTTTAAAGTCTATTTTGTTTGATACAAGTATTGCTACCCCAGCTTTCTTTTTGTTTCCATTTGCAAGGAATACCTTATTTCATCCCCTCATGTTCAGTCTGTGTGTGTCTTTAGATTGTGAGTCTCTTGTAGGTAGTATGTATACGGGTGTTGTTTTTGTATCTATTCAACCACTCTTTGTCTTTTGAGCATTTAGTCCATTTACATTTAATCATTAATAGTTTGTACTTACCGCCATTTTGTTAATTGTTTTCTGGTTGTTTCTGTAGTTCTTTTTAGTTCCTTCTTTATTTTGCTCTCTTCCCTTGTGATTTGATGACTATCTTTAGTGTTATGTTTGGATTCCTTTCTATTTTGTATGTGTATATTATAGATTTTTGTTTTATGGTTACCATGAGGTTCATATACAGCTATATATGTGCGTGTGCATTATTTTAAGTTTAAACACATTCTAACAACCCTGCACTTTTACTCCCCCCCAACCACGTTTAATGTTTTGGCATCATATTTTACCTCTTTTTGTTTTGTGTATCCCTTAACTACTTATTGTGGATAGAGATGATTTTACTACTATTACCTTTTAACCTTCATACTAGCTTTATAAGTGGTTGATCTATCTTTACTGTTGTTTTCCTTTATAAATGAGGGGGTTTTGTTGTTGTTGTTTTGTTTTTTTGCCACGCCACACAGCTTGTGGGATCTTATTAGTTTGCTGACCAGGGATCGAACCCATGCATTCTGCAGTGGAGGCGTGGAGTCCTAACCACTGGATCATCAGGGAATTCCCCATAATTTTGATAGTTCTAGTTGTGGTCTTTTCTTTTCCTTTTAGAGAAGTCCTTTTAACATTTCTTGTAAAGCCAGTTTACTGGTGCTAAACTTTTAGCCTTTGCTTATCTGCAAAGCTGTTTATCTCTCCTTCAAATCTGAATGATAGCCTTGCTGGGTAGACTATTCTTGGTTGTAGGGTTTTTTTCCTTTCATCACTTTGATTATATCGTGCCACTTGCTTCTGTCCTGTATAGTTTCTGCTGAAAAGTCAGCTCATGGTCCTATGAGGGTTCCTTTGTATGTAACTAATTGATTTTTCTCTTGCTGCTTTTTTTTCTTTTTTTGGCCATGCAGTGTGGCTTGTGAAATCTCAGTTCCCCAACCAGGAATTGAACCCTGGCCACGGCAGTGAAAGATCCAAATCCTAACCACTAGACGACCAGGGAACTCCCTACTCTTGCTGCTTTTAAGATTCTCTCTTTATCTTTAATTTTTGACGTTTTAATTATAATTTGTCTTGGTGTGGACCTCTTTGGGTTCATCTTGTTTGGGACTCTCTGTACTTCCTAGATGTGGATGTCTGTGCCCTTTCCCAGGTTAGGGAAGTTTTCAACGATTATTTTTCAAATAAATTCTCTACCCCTTTCTGTCTTCTCCTTCTTGGGCCTCTAAACTGCAAATGTTAATATGCTTTAAGTTTTCCCAGAGGTCTCTCAAGCTAACGTCATTTTTCTAAATTCTTTTTTCTGTTCAGCTGTATAATTTCCACTACTCTGACTTCCAGTTTGCTCATCCATTCCTCTGTATCATCTAATCTGCTGTTGATTATGACTGGTGTATTTTTTCAGTTATTGTGTCCTTCAGCTCTGTTTGGTTCTTCTTTATATTTTCTGACTCTGTTAAATTTCTCACTTTGTTAATTCATTCTCCCATGTTGAGTATCTTATGATAATTACCTTACACTCTTTGTCAGGTAGATTGCATATCTCCACTTGGTTTAGTTCTTCTTCTTTGGTTTTGTCTTGTTCCTTTGTTTGGAACATATTCGTCTATCTCCTTGTTTTGCCTAAACTTCTGTTTATTTCTATGTATTAGGTAGGTCAGTTACATTTGGGAGACATGGCCTTATGTAGGAGGTGTCCTGTGGGGCTCAGCAGCATACTACCCTCTGGTCACTAGAGCTATATACTCTTGGGGTGCCCACTGTGTGGGCTGTGTGGGTCATTCTTTTGTGGCGGGGCCAAGTACTGTGGACATGCTGGTAGGCAGGGCTGGCTCCCAGCCTAGTTGGCTGCCAGGTCCTGCCTCATGGGGTGGCTGCCAACCCACTGGTGGTGGGGCTGGGTCCTGGTGCAACTGGCTACAGGGCCCTAGGGGTCTCTGGGCTGGTGTTGGCCCATGGGTGGGAGGGCCAGATCCCTAGGGGGCTGAGGCTGGTGTTGGCCCGCTGGTGGGTGGGGAAGACCCTGGCACTAATAGGCTAGAGGGAGTACTCCAAAATGGCTCTTGCCAGCACCAGTGTCCTCATGGTAAAACAAGCTCCCCCATATGGCTGCTGCCAATGTCTGTGTCCCCAGGTGGTGCCCCAGTTGATGCCTACTTCTCCAGGAGGCTGTCCAAGATTAGCAAGTGGTTCTGACTCAGGCTTCTTTCAAGTTACTGCCTCTGTGCTTGGAGAGCATGTGAGATTTGGCATGCACCCTTTAAGACCAGAGTCTCTGTTTCCTATAGCTTTCCAGTTCTTCTGTACATAAGCCCTGCTGGCCTTCAAAGCCAGGTATTCTGGGGGCTCATCTTCCCGGTGCAGAATCCCTGGGCTGGGGATCCTGATGTGGTTCTTTAACCCCCCGCTCCTGGGGGAGAACCTATGAAATTGTGATTATCTTGTCCTTTGTGGGTTGCCTACCTGGGGGTATGGGTTGTTTTTTTAATAGCTCTTTATTTATAATTGCTTTATTTATCATTTTATTTATAATTGCTTCACAATACTGTGTTAGTTTCTGTTGTACAACAAAGTGAATCAGCCATATGCATACACATGTCCCCATATCCCCTCCCACTTGAGCCTCCTTCCCATCCTCCCTATCCCACCCCTCTAGGTCATCGCAAAGCACCAAACCGATCTCCCTGTGCTATGCTTCTGCTTCCCACCAGCCAACTATTTTACATTTGGTAGTGTATATATGCTGATGCTACTCTCACTTCACCCCAGCTTCGCCCTCCCACCCCATGTCATCAAGTCCATTCTCTATGTCTACCTCTTTATTCCTGCCCTGCAACTAGGTTCATCAGTACCATTTTTTTTTTTTAGATTCCATATATATGCGTTAGCATACAATATTTGTTTTTCTGACTTACTTCACTCTGTATGACAGACTCTAGATCCATCCACATCACTACAAACAACTCAATTTCGTTTCTTTTTATGGCTGAGTAATACTCCATTGTATATATGTGCTACATCTTTATCCATTCATCTGTCAGTGGACACTTAGGTTGCTTCCATGTCCTGTCTATTGTAAATAGTGCTGCAGTGAACATTGGGGTGCATGTCTCTTTTTGAATTATGGTTTTCTCAGGGTATATACTCAGTAGTGGGATTGCTGGGTCATATGGTAGTTCTATTTTTAGTTTTTTAAGGAACCTCCATACTGTTCTCCACAGTGGCTGTATCAATTTACATTCCCACCAACAGTGCAGGAGGGTTCCCTTTTCACCACATCCTTTCCAGCATTTATTGTTTATAGCTTTTTTGATAATGGCCATTCTGTATGGCATGAGGTGATACCTCATTGTAGTTTTTTTTTTTTTTTTCACAGTTTCAGTCCCTTTAATTAGGTGCTCTGAAGAGAGGGCAGAATGGCAGACAAGGGGTGGAGAAGGTGGTGCTTCTTAAGCCCCTTTCAGTAACCGGTCAGTCCTCATCCTCTGGCAGCTGGATCTTGCTGGGGTCGAAGCAGTTGGAGTCCATGATGGGGAGGCCATTGGCCTCTCGGTATTTTACAAGCCTCTCAGCTTCCCGGCGGGCCCACTCCTGCATCCTGTAATCAGGCAGATAAGCCACAAAGGTGCTGCCAAGGACCAAGATGATGGAGAAGCCAAAGAAGAAGACGACCCGCATGTTCCAGAGGTCCACAGCAGGGTCCCTGTCATAACCGTGGGAGTCTGGGTTCTTCTCGTAGAGGTTTTCGTCCTCAGCATCTGGGTCCTCCTGCCAGTGTAAAGTCGGTTCCGGCGGCCGCTTTCCCGCCACAGCGGACGGGGCGATCACAGCCCTGGAGGAGCTGGATTCCCAGCAAACACGGGCAGCCGGGAGCCCTCGCCTCGCCGCCACCGCCAAAAGGCGGCGGCCGCACAAACCTAACATCCCGGCCACCATGACAGATCGTTCTGCAGTTTATCGGGGGTGGGGGCGGAAATGTGACTGAGCAGCTGCAGCTGGTCCGAGCGTGAGAATTGTCGCTCCGCCCCTGCCGCAATAGGTCCCGAGTCGAGATTTTGTTTTCAAAATGGCGAGGCGTCCTCTTTCCCTCCCTCTGTCATGGCCTCACGGAAGACATCTTATCCTCTCGATCAGGCTATGGCCTCATTGTAGTTTTGATTTGCATTTCTTTAATAATTGGTGATGTTGAGCATCTTTTCTTGTGCCTCTTGGCCATCTGTATGTCTTCCTCGGTGAAATGTCTATTTAGGTCTTTCGCCCATTTTTTAACTGGATTGTTTGTTTTTTTGATATTGAGCTCCATGAGCTATTTGTATATTTTGGAGATTAATCCTTTGTTGCTTCATTTGCAAATATTTTCTCCCATTTGGAAGGTTGTCTTTTTGGCTTGTTTATGGTTTCCTTTGCTGTGCAAAAACTTACAAGTTCAATTAGGTCCATTTGTTTATTTTTGTTTTTATTTCCGTTATTCTAGGAGGTAGGTCAAAAAAGATCTTGCTGTGGTTTATGTCAGAGTGTTTTTCCTATGTTTTCCTCTAAAAGTTTTGCAGTGTCTGGTCTTACATTTAAGTCTTTAATCCATTTGGAGTTTATTTTTGTGTATGGTGTTAGGGAGTGTTCTAATTTCATTCTTTCACATGTAGCTGTCCAGTTTTCCCAGCACCACTTATTGAAGAGGCTGTCTTTTCTCCATTGTATATTCTTGCCTTCTTTGTCATAAATTAGGTTCCCATATGTGCGTGGGTTTATCTGTGGGCATTCTATCATGTACCGTTGATCTATATTTCTGTTTTTGTGACAGTACCATACTGTCTTGATTACTGTAGCTTTGTGGTGTAGTTTGAAGTCAGGGAGCCTGAGTCCTTCAACTCCGTTTTTCTTTCTCAAGACTGCTTTGGCTATTCGGAGTCTTTTGTGTTTCCATATGAATAGTAATATTTTTTGTTCTAATCCTGTGAAGAATGCCATTGGTAGTTTGATAGGGATTGCATTGAATCTGTAGATTGCTTTGGGTAGTATAGTCATTTTCACAATATTGATTCTTCTGATCCAAGAATATGGTATATTTCTCCATCTGTTTATGTCATCTTTGATTTCTTTCATCAGTGTTTTATAGTTTTCTGAGTATAAATTTTTCTCCCCCTTAGGCAGGTTTATTTCTAGACATTTTATTATTTTTGTTGCAGTGGTAAATGGGAGTGTTTCCTTAATTTCTCTTTCTGATTTTTTGTTGTTGGTGTATAGGAATGCCAGAGATTTCTGTGCATTAATTTTGTATCCTGCAACCTTACCAGATTCATTGATTAGTTCTAGTAGTTTTCTGGTGGCATCTTTAGGATTTTCTATGTATAGTATCATGTCATCGGCAAACAGTGACAGCTTTACTTCTTCTTTTCCAATTTGTATTCCTTTTATTTCTTTTTCTTCTCTGACTGCCGTGGCTAGGACTTCCAAAACTAGGTTGAATAAGAGTGGCGAGAGTGGACATCCTTGTCTTGTTCCTGATCCTAGTGGAAATGCTTTCAGTTTTTCAACATTGAGTATGATGCTTGCTGTGGGTTTGTCATATATGGCCTTTATTATGTTGAGGTAGGTTCCCTCTATGCCCCTTTTCTGGAGAGTTTTTATCATAAATGGGTGTTGAATTTTGTCAAAAGCTTTTTCTGCATCTATTGAGATGATCATATGGTTTTTATTCCTTAATTTGTTAATGTGGTGTATCACATTGATTGTTTTGCATATATTGAATCCTTGCATCCCTGGGATAAATCCCACTTGATCGTGGTGTATGATCCTTTTGATGTGCTGTTGAATTCTGTTTGCTAGTATTTTGTTCAATTTTTGCATCTGTGTTCATCAGTGATATTGGTCTATAATTTTCTTTTTTTGTGATATTTTTTTCTGGTTTTGGTATCAGGGTGATGGTGGCTTCGTAGAATGAATTTGGGAGTGTTTCTCCCTCTGCAATTTTTTGGAAGAGTTTGAGATGGATGGGTGTTAGCTCTTCTCTAAATGTTTGACAGAATTCACCTGTGAAGCCATCTGGTCCTGGACTTTTGTTTGTTGGAAGATTTTTAATTATGGTTGCAATTTAATTATTTGTGATAGGTCTGTTTATTTTATTTTAAATTTATAATTTTGGTGCATTATCACCAGAGTTTTTGGCTGTTCTATTGTTACATTTTGATTTATTGAGATTTTCTTTATGGCTTTTTTTTTTGGCTGTGTTGGGTCTTCCTTGCGGTGCACGGACTTTCTGTAGTTGCAGTGAGCGGGGGCTACTGTTCGCTGTGGTGCGTGGGCTTCTCATTGTTTTGGCTTCTCTTGTTGCAGAGCACAGGCTCTAGGGGCACGCGGGCTTAGTTGCTTTGTGGAATGTGGGATCCTCCCGGGCCAGGGATTGAACCCACGTCCCCTGCATTGGCAGGCAGATTCTTAACCACTGCACCACCAAGGAAGCCTCTTTATGGCCTTTCTTAAAGGTTAATTTTTATTAATGTTCCTTTGGAGACTTAAAAACTGGTTTTTTCTTGAATTAAAAAATAGTTAAGAGATGGGTATTTCTCTAATAATTATTTATTAATACCTAGTACATATATCCATCTAAAATTTTGAGATTATAAAATCAATATTTGGCAATAATGTAAAACTATAGCAGTCCAATTAAAGGCATTGTAGACTGATACTTTCTTATTAAGAGGGAAATTTTTTCTGATGCATGCCGAAATTATGCAGTTTCCATGCATAATTTCTATGTGCACAATAAAGAATACTTTAGAACCTGAACTGAAAATTTAATGAAAAAAAATGTATAACTATTTTAGATAAAATAGGAAAAAACTAAAATCTATGGAATATCTTTATGGAGTTTAAATACAAAATTTGAAATTCTGTTAGAAGTAGGTTTTGTATTTAGTGTATGTACAAAATATTTTTATTTTGTCTCCAAGCATTTGCGAACAGTGTGCCATGATGTTAATTCATTTTAATTTGACAGATTTATTTATTTATTTTAGGCTTATATATATATATATATATACTTATATATTTTTTTAATTGAAGTATAGTTGATTTACTATGTTGTGTTAGTTTCACAGCACAGTGATTCATATATATATATATATATATATATATACATTCTGTTTCAGATTCTTTTCCCTTATAGGTTATTACAAAATACTGAGTACAGTTCCCTGTCTTTGTAGGTCTTTGTTGGTTATCTATTTTGCAATATATATAGCGGTGTGTATATGTTAATCCCAAACTCCTAATTTATCCCTCCTCTCCTTCCCCCTTTGGTAACCATAAGTTTGTTTTCTATGTCTATGAATCTCTTTCTGTTTTGTAAATAAGTTCATTTGTATCTTTTTTTTGGATTCCACATGTAAGCAATATCATATGATATTGGTCTTTTCTCTGTCTGGCTTACTTCAGATAATCTCTAGGTCCATCCATGTAGCTGCAGGTGGCATTATTTCATTCTTTTTTATGGCTGAGTAGTATTCCACTGTGTGGGTATATGTGTATGTATGTGAATATACACACACACAGACACACCACATCTTCTTTGTCCATTCATCTGTTGATGCACATTTAGGTTGCTTCCATGTCTTGGCTATTGTAAATAGGGCTGCAGTGAATATTGGGGTGCATGTATCATTTCAAATTACAGTTTTGTCTGGATATATGCCCAGCAGTGGGATTGCAGATAACTCTAGTTTTAAGGAACCCATACTGTTCTCCATAGTGACTGTACCAATTTACATTCCCACCAACAGTGTAGGAGGGTTCCCTTTTCTCCACACCCTCTCCAGCATTTATTTGTAAACTTTTTGATGATGGCCATTCTGACCAGAGTGAGGTGATACTGCATGGTAGTTTTGATTTGCATTTCTCTAATAATAAGTGATGTTGAACATCTTTTCATGTGCTTTTTGGCCATCTGTATGTCTTCTTTGGAGAAATGTCTATTTGGATCTTCTGCTTTTTTTTTTAAAGAAAAAGATGTTTAATTTTAGATTGTCTACTTAACAATTCAAACTGAGAAGTTAAACAAAACAATAAAAACAAGATACAAACTCTATAAATATAAACCTAGATGGGTTTGAAAGGAAATATACCCAAATATCAGTAGTGATCATCTGAGTTTTGGGATTACAGTTGATTTTATTCTTTAAAAATATTCTGTATTTTTAAAGATCTCTATAAAAAATTATATATTCTTTTATAACTAGAAAAAAAACCAATAAATTGTATTTTATCAAACAATTTCTCATTGAGTAAGCTTTTTAATGTTGACTTCTACCTCAGTAAGTTTTAGGAAAACATGAAAAGACCTTTGGACCTTTGTTCTTTCAGCTCTCCGCTAGGTGTTTTCACAAACTATATCTCATTTAATCCTCACAGCACCCTCATGAGATTGTTACTTCCCATTTTACAGATGAAAAATATGAGGCTCAGAGAGGTTAAGCAATATATCTAAGGCCTTTCAGATAAGCAGTGATTCAGCTGCTCACTGGCTAGCTGGTAATTACAATCCAGATCTATTGAACCTTGAAATTTATACACTGCTGAGTGTCACACTGCATACACTGCATACATTAAAATTTTGAATTTTGAAAGTGAAAATTATCAATCATGTTAATTAAAATAATCATTGCTATACTGAAGTCTATATGATTTGTGAATATTGTTTCCCAATATTCTTTTCACTTTCTTTTTTTTCACACACACGCTGTATTTTATTTTTACAAGAGATAAATAAACTGACACCAAGCATTGTAAATGGATGACCACAACAAAAGCAACAATGATTGCAATTACCAAACACAAAACACATTCATACTATGTCATAATATTGACGTTCAGTCCAGTAATCCTCCAGTGTAACAGCTCCTTTACTTTGCAGTGAAAATTGATTTGTATATTTTTTGTGTCTGAGTCCTTGTGGGATTTTTTTTTACTCAAACAGAAAGTCACAAAAATTATAATCATCCTCATCAGTTCACTCAGTCCCACGTAATTAATTTTTTTCATCTTGATCTTTTGTTAGCACTTTTATGAATTCATCAGTTTTCCATTAGAGTTCTGAAAATGCTTATTCAGTTCAGCAGTATAGTCAGTTACCAGAAACCTGTACTTGTCAGAGTCTTTTGCATGAATTCCTTGAAGATGAAACCCCCTTTTTTTTTTTTTTTTTTGCGGTACGTGGGCCTCTCACTGTTGTGGCCTCTCCCGTTGCGGAGCACAGGCTCCGGGCGCCGGGCAGGCTCAGCAGCCATGGCTCACGGGCCCAGCCGCTCTGCGGCATGTGGGATCTTCCTGGACCGGGGCACGAACCCGTGTCCCCTGCATCAGCAGGCAGACTCTCAACCACTGTACCACCAGGGAAGCCCTGAAACCCTTTTATAGGAACATTTTTGCAAAAGCATCAGAGTATACCCAGAACTGTCTGTAAATGACAAAAGACTTAAAAATGACCACGGTTAAAAATTTGATGAAAGTTCATAATAATGCAGTTGAGAAGGAAAGTTAGTTATTTCTGAGCTATACATTTTAAAGTAATAACTAGAATTATGACTTATAACATTATACCAGAACATATAAGATTCTTAGAATGTAGTGTCTGAAACATTTATATTAACATATTTTCATACAAATAACCCAAAGAAAGTTTAGTATTAGTTGTTTTTTGTTTGTTTGTTTGTTTTTTTATACTGCAGGTTCTTATTAGTCATCAATTTTATACACATAAATGTATACATGTTAATCCCAATTGCCAAATTCAGATCTTCTGCCTATTTTTTGATTGGGTTGTTTATTTGTTATTGAGTTGTATAAGTTGTTTTTATATTTTGGAAATTAATCCTTTGTCAGTCACATTGTTTGCAAATACTTTCTCCCATTCTGTATGTTGTCTTTTGTTTACAGTTTCCTTTGCTGTGCAAAAGGTTTTAAGTTTAATTTGGTTCCATTCGTTTATTTTTATTTCCGTTACTCTAGGAGATGAATCTGAAAAGATATTGCTGCGATTTATGTCAAAGAATGTTCTAATTTGACAGATTTAGAAATCAATGTATAGAGAGGGCTCAAAGGCTTAGGGTCCCAGTTTCATGATTCTGGTATATGTCCCTTAGTTTTGCTTCTGTATTCTTTGAATTGGTTGGTGATGAGTGCTTTAAGATCTCAGGAAAAAAAAATATTCTTTGCAAATTTAATGAAAACCCTGTTTTAACATTGTCTGAAGATGTCTAAGTTGACTTGATAAATTGTAATATTTGCATTCTGATGCAAGGATGGGTCACCTCTGTAATTTCTGTATAATATTGTACTTTTATTTTTCCTTTTTTTTTTTTTTTAGAGTTTTTATTTGGCTGCTACCTTAAAATAGAAGCCCTAAAAATGCCAGCTTGTTTGGACTTAGAAGATGACCTGGATAAATGATAAAAATTAAGAAAGACATTTTGGTGAGTGAAACCTTATGTGAGAGTGAGTATGGCTCAGCTTAATTCCAAGCAGTGGAATGACACTACCAAAGTTACATTGCAAAAATTCTCTAAGTTTGAGTGCCTTCTGTTTCTCTGGGATTAAGACCTTGATCTCTTTTTTTTTTTTTTTTTCTTTTCTCTCTCAGGGAGTCCATAGACCTCCCAAGAGGCACATCATAAGACTTAAATGTGTTTTAAATACCTGGTCTTCTCCAGCACTACACCAAACCCAGTGTAGTATACTGGGGCCTAGTGTTCTGTCAGTCAATCTTGTGAGTCATGATTTAATTAGAAATTGAAAACTGATGGCCTGTGGGCCATATGCAGGTGCGGTGAGTTTCATTTGGCCCATAGAGTATTTTCCAGAAATATAAATCAATTTTAAAATTTGGAGATTTTACTAAATATATGGATTTTAGTCTATTCTTAAAATTGAGAATGTTAGTCCTGGGCCTGTATAACACCTTCTGTCCCTCCAGAAAGAAAGTAATAAAGTGGAACAGAGTAGCAGCTGCTGATCATAGATGGGTATGCAAGTTTCCTATTGCCCAAACCATTCATACAGTATGTGCAAATGCATTTAATGTTCAGTGTTCTTCTCTTACTTACTTTATGTGCCTGACCCCTGTAGGTATATGAATTTGTGATTTCTGAGGTGCATAATAGCATCTTGTCTTTTTGCTCAAATGGCAGATAATCTGAATAGTCTGTGACAATCTTTTAACCATTATTCACATAGGAATCTGAATATATGTAAATATACATATAAAATATATATTTAAACTGGAAAAGACTGGTGTAAGTAATTAAATATATGTAATATATATAAATTTATATATTTATAAATATATATGTTCAAATATGTTTATTTTTAAAACATACTGTGATTTGGAAGATGTTCATAGATAAGCTTCTTAGCATTCCTGATGTCTGGCAGAGTTTTACCATGGAGCAGTACTATGTTTCTGGTATGCTTGTTTTTTCCCTTTTTTTTTTTTTTTTGGCCACACCACATGGCATGTGGGATCTTCCCCCACCAGGGATTGAACCCGTGCCCCCTGCACTGGGAGCGTGGAGTCTTAACCACTGGACCTCCAGGGAAGTCCTCTTTTTCCTTTTTTTTTTTTTAAACAATTAACTCTTTATTGTGATCAATTTCAAATATTTATAATTTATAGTACAAATAAAAATATAATGAACACCTGTATACTCATCACCTATAATTAGCCATTATTAACATCTTGTTATATTTGATTAATCTGTTTTTTCCTCATTTTTTTCAAGAGTAAATTGCAGACATCATGACATTTTACCTCAAAATGCTTCCGTATGCATCTCTTGGGACTTCCGTGGCAGTCCAGTTGTTAAGACTCTGTGCTTCCATTGCAGGGGGCACGGGTTTGATCCCTGATCAGGGAACTGAGATCCCTCGTGCCATGTGATGTGGCCAAAAAAATAAATAAATGCTTCAGTATGCATGTCTTAAGAGACAATAAGAATATTGTGGGCTTCCCTGGTGGCGCAGTGGTTGAGAGTCCGCCTGCCGATGCAGGGGACACGGGTTTGTGCCCCTGTCCAGGAAGATCCCACATGCTGTGGAGCAGCTGAGCCCGTGAGCCATGGCTGCTGAGCCTGCGTGTCCGGAGCCTGTGCTCTGCAACGGGAGAGGCCACAACAGTGAGAGGCCAGTGTACCGCAAAAAAAAAAAGAACATTGTCCAAAATAACCACAGCACCATTATTATCACACCTAACAAAATTAGTAATAACTCCCTAATTATCCTAAAAATGTGCTTTGCATCTGTTTTTTTTCAAACCAAGATCCAGTAAAATACTGTACATTGCATTTGATATTTTAAAAAAATATTTATTTATTTGGCTGCATTGGGTCTTAGTTGCGGCAGGCAGGCTCTTCGTTGTGGCATGGGCTTCTCTCTAGTTGTGGCACGTGGGCTCCAGAGCGCGTGGGCTCAGTTGTTGCAGCACACATGTGCTCTCTAGCTATGGTGTGCGGGCTCTAGAGTGCACAGTCTTAGTTGCCCTGCAGCATGTGGAATCTTAGTTCCCTGACCAGGGATCGAACCCACATCCCCTGCATTGGAAGGTGGGTTCTTTGACCACTGAACTACCAGAGAAGTCCCCATTGCACTTGATTTTTAAAGCTCTTAAGTCTCTTTTAATGTAGAACAGTACTACCCACCCTTTTTTTCCCCTGTGACCACTGACTTATTGAAGAGGCCAAGCCAATTGTGCTGTAGAAATCCTACACTCTAGATTTCCCTAATTATTTCCTCATGGTGTTCTTTAACTTGTTCCTCTGTCTCCTGTTAAAAACTTGTTAGATTCAGGTTAAACATTTTGGCAGGAATATTTCATAGGTAATGCTGTGCACTTAATATTGTACATAATTTCTGGTTGTTTCTCTGTTAATGATGCTGAGGTGGATCATTGCATTCAAGTGGTAGAAGTCAAGTCTTTCCGTTGTGAAGTTACAGTTTTCCCTTTGCCAAGCAGCAGATATCTGGGATGATACTTTGACATCGTGTAACTATCCAGAACTCTGTCAAATTTTCACATAGTGTTTTTTCCTTACTGATGATCCTTGCCTGAATTATTTTATTAGGGATTGCAAAACTGGGGGTTTTCTATTGACACCATCTTTTTATATTTAAGTTGGCATTCTTCCATAAAAAAAGCTTTCCTTTATCAACTGGAGCTCTTTGGCTCCTGAAATGATTTCATTTGGAAATCTTTTTCATTCTACCTTGGACAAGTAGAATAAATGATATGCTTGCTTTTAAAATTTCTCCTAAATATCATATTTGTTTTTAGATTCTTTATAAAAGATCAAAATAGCCCCAATAAGAAGTTAAATCAGTAGGTAATCTGAAAATTATGTGGGTGAGCAAGATAACTGGTGGTTAATTTTAGCTAACACAAAGAAATAGCGCATGCTCATGATAGATGACCACAAATAAGCAAATGAGTCTCTTGAGCTAGTCAGCTATACTCTTGGAGAGAATTTTCACTGAACTACATTTTCACTCAAAGATTACTCCATTATTTTGATAATAAATCCTTAGATTTTAAGTGGGCATTAATCTCAAAGAATATGTTATCTGGAAGAAGTTTCATTTTCTTCTAATTTTTATAAATTTATTTATTTTTGGCTGCATTGGGTCTTCGTTGCTGCACGCGGGCTTTCTCTAGTTGCGGTGAGCAGGGGCTACCCTTCGTTGCAGTGCATGGGCTTCTCATTGCAGTGGCTTCTCTTGTTGCGGAGAATGGGCTCTAGGGTGCGTGGGCTTCAGTAGTTGTGGCTTGCAGGCTCTAGAGCACAAACTCGGTAGTTGTGGCGCACGGGCTTAGTTGCTCCGCACAGGCTTAGTTGCTCTGCACGGGCTTAGTTGCTCCACGGCATGTGGGATCTTCCCGGACCAGGGCTCGAACCCGTGTCCCCTGCATTGGCAGGCGGGTTCTTAACCACTGTGCCACCAGGGAAGTCCTGAATGCTGTTTTTTCTTTTTTTTTTTTTTTTTTTTACATCTTTATTGGAGTATAATTGTTTTACAATGGTGTGTTAGTTTCTGCTTTATAGCAAAGTGAATCAGTTATACATATACATATGTTCCCATATCTCTTCCCTCTTGCATGCTATTTTTTCTTAACCATCCAAATTACACTGTTCCTTTGTAACACCAATGGTACTAGAAAAGGTTATAATTGCCAGACTATAAGACACTCTCTGCTCAAATGTAAAAGTTTTTTTCCATTTTTATTTACAACAGAGGAATTTTCCCCCTTAAAATTGCTTAGGTTTGGTTTTTGAAAAGCCTTTGCTCTTGAAGTTTAGTGATTATTTTAAAAAGAAAAGTTAAACAGTTTTAAAAAGTTGATACTTTTTTTCTATTTATGCAAGTAGTATAACCATATTACAGCATATTTAGCTTTGCATTTTCCTAATGACTCAGCGTTTTTGGAAAATAGGAAAAGAAAATTTACCAACAATCTTACCAACCTAGCACAATCACTATTTGCGTTTTAGTGGGTTTATTTTCAGTCCTTTTTTTATTATCCATCTTTTAAAAAAATAGCTTTAATTATGCTTTATATAGGGAATTTTTTTAAATTAGAAGATATGTGTGAGGTTCTTGTGTTTCTATACCATTCTTGCTTAACACAAATGCTGAAAATTAATGTCCATTCATTCACTTTTGGGTAAGAATGTGATCATCAATCCCAAAGATAATGGAGGAAATGGCCACATGGTGTGGTCTTTAATATTTGTACTCTTTGGTAGGCAACATAACTGAAAATAGCAGAAAATGTGACTTCCCTAGACCTAAAAGTTAAAAAGTAATTTAGTTCTGTCCTAGACATAGTTCTTTGCCTCTGTAAATATGTGTTAACCACTTATTTTCCTTTTGCAAAAGTATTTTTAAATTTTTGTGTCTTTGTTTTGTTTCTGAATCATTATTTTCAGCTATGCGACTATTAATAACCCTTTAAAAGTTGTTTTAAATGGTCCTCATGAAAAACTTTAGGATTTTAGGTAGTCCTGCAGATGCTCTTAGTTAGGTCAAGTTGTCCTTTGCTGGTTAAAGCAGAGGGCTTTAGAAACCTTGGCTGCTCTGAAGCTTTTGTTAGGACAGGAGTAAGGGGAGTCTTGGCGTCAACCCCAGTCTTGCTCTGTGGGAGTCAACCAAAGGCTAATATGAATTAATTCTCAGAAAATACCTATTTTATTTTCTTGTGATCTTTCGTTCCCTTCTACCCATATTCTAGGCTGACCAATAAAAGGAATTTTATTTAAAACTGGTATGTTTTTATTTCTAGTATCTTTAAGAACTATTATAGAATATCTTAATTAAACTAGCGTATCCTCTCTGTAATTTCTTAATTTTTATAGTACTTCCTTATTATTTGGCAAATAAATTACAGTTTTCATAGAACTATAATTATACATTGTTGACTGTATAATTATGCATTGTAATGCTTTTTGTATCTTCTGTTTTCAAAGGTTTTTTTATTGTCCACTTGGCATATGCTTCTGGAATAATATTCACCATGGTTTTGGATGACCTTCCAAACTTAGAAGACATCTATACTTCCTTGTGTTCATCAACAGTGGAGGACTCAGAGATGGATTTTGACTCTGGACTAGAAGATGATGACTCAAAAAGTGATAGTATTTTGGAGGATTCCACAATCTTTGTGGCCTTCAAAGGAAATATAGATGATAAAGACTTCAAATGGAAATTGGACACAATATTGGAGAACGTGCCCAATTTGTTACACATGGGTAATTTGCTTTATTTTTCCTTCTTGTTACTCTTTTTGAATTGTCATTCTATGGTTATCTCGAGTTTTACAAATACAACTGTGGTTGTAGTAGGTTGAAAGTCTGATTATAATTGCAGAGTTGGAATTTTAGGATTTTTTTTTAATAGAAATGCTGTTGTATTTTTTTAAGTACATGGAGTAACTGAACATAATAAAGCATTACTTAGCATAGTAATCCTTAAATTATCTGTTCTAATGGATAGGAGTAATTCTATCTAATTTTAGCTCTCTGGTCTTTAGTTTCCTTACCTATAAAATGAAGAAGTAAGACTGGATCTTTGAGGTGACTTAAAACTTACAAAAATCTTTTACTCCATGGTTCTACTTAAAATGAACCTGAAATTTGTTCTTTTAAATTTTAGGTCAGAGGTTAACCGATAGCCTGCTGTATCCATGTACAGCCATGTGTTATGGTCCACTTTAATTTTTGGGTTGTTTTTTTTTTAATGTTTGAATTTCATTGCCACTGCTTTTAAAAATGAGGTATTTTACATTAAAATTCAGATTTTAGGGGCTTCCCTCGTGGCGCAGTGGTTGGGAGTCCGCCTGCCGATGCAGGGGACGTGGGTTCATGCCCCAGTCCGGGAGGATCCCGCGTGCCGCGGAGCGGCTGGGCCCTTGGGCCGTGGCTGCTGGGCCTGCGCTTCCGGAGCCTGTGCTCCGCAACGGGAGAGGCCACAGCAGTGAGAGGCCTGCGTACTGCCAAAATAAATAAATAAATAAATTCATATTTTAGATTTGTCTTTAAACAGGAAAGGTCAGATAACATTGAGCTCTCCTATCCCAGGTGGTGCTGAGTAGCAGCTGCCACTGAAGGCAGGCCCTCCCCTCACAACAGTCCCATCTGTCCTCTTCACACATTTAGATAACCTGTAGTGGTCTTGTGGGAAGTTGTGCTTGTCAACTTTGGTTTAGATGTTCTCCATATTTTCTAGGTAGCACAATTATTTAATTCCTTCAGACATAGTACAAAGCCTAGATTTTATCCTTTTATCACAGATCTTGACTTGATTAAGTGCTAACCAACTTTTTTAGGTTTTGGGGTCTTATTCATTAGAATTGATGTCAGGAGGAGAGCTGTCTTTTTTTTCAAGGGTCCTTTTTTTGCTATGTTATATAAGACTTCTCTGTAGTTCTGGATTATTTAACATAGTATTAGAGACTTTTATGGTGGAAGTTGTAATTATCACCATAATCATGTCATAATATATCATATCTTAAGGGCTAGCTGCACCTGAAATTGTTCATTGCTCTTTTTTAAAAAAATATTTATTTATTTATTTGGCTGTGTTGGGTCTTAGTTGCGGCACGTGGCATCTTCGTTGCGGCATGTGGAATCTTTCGTTGTGACACACGGACTCTTTGTTGTAGCACATGGGCTTCTCTCTAGTTTTGGCCTCGGGTTCTAGAGCTCGCAGGCTCAGTAGTTGCGGCACTCAGGCTGTCTAGTTGTGGGGCGCAGGCTCCAGATCACACGGGCTCAGTAGTTGCAGTGTGCGGGCTTAGTTGCCCCACGGCATTTGGGATCTTAGTGATCAAACCTGCGTCCCCTGCATTGGAAGGCGGATTCTTTACCACTGGACCACCAGGGAAGTCCTGCTCATTGCTCTTAATTATCCACATTTTTTTCTTGTTTTTAAATTGCTGAATTAGTTTATTAATGGCTTTTAAATAAATTAGCAAACTCAGACTTACGGTTATCAGTTATAGTCTTGATCCAAAAAGTATTTTAAGTCAGATGTTCTCAAATATGATGGAAGTTAAAAATTTTGATAAAATATAACTGTTACAGTTAAAGATTTTTCTGCAGGCTTATCACAAGTAGATAATGTCATAAGCAAATTTAATGTTTGTCTAGACCACATAAGTATAAGATTGCAGTACTGTTCAGATTGGGAAGAAGCCCTGAAGCATCTATACTCTGTGGTACCAGGATCTTAAGCTCCCTACCTTTTGCTGTTTGGATGCATAAATATCATGGAAAGAAAAATGACCTGAAAAGCAGATCTGGATTCTTATGCCATGATGCTGCTAGGTAGCCACTGGATTCTGGGCAAATCTCTTAGATTTTCTGGGCTTCAGTTTCCTCACCTATAAAATAGACTTGAACTAAATATTGCATAATCCTTCCTAAATCTCTGTGATTGTATTAACCTTCTGCTCTTAGCAAATGGTCTCTTTTTTCCACATAAGAACAAGTGGACTCCCTGTCTGGATAAATGTATAACGTATAATGATTTTGGAGGTGGCAGTGGCTTTAGGCAACATGTAGGCACTTTCCTGTATCCATATATATTTCTTATTTTGAGAATAGATATTCCTGTATGACCATTTTCTCAATACTGGAATGTATAATTGAATGGAGGATATAAGAGATTTAATGTAACTGAGTTTATAACAAAAGAGAAAATTATTTTGTCTGGGGTTGTTGGGGAAAAATGTTTTTTTATTATTTAACTGGACCTGGGATTTGCATTCCATCTGTGAAATATAATTACAGACAACATTACCTCCTCAATTAGTTTAACTTTTGCATCTTAATTTTAAAACATGTTCTAAAGTTTGCATTGACTTTTCAGATTTGCTGAAATGTAATGTTTTTATATCCTAACTGACATGTAGTTGTCAAATTTATGTTGCTTTTCTCCTCAGTTTGGTATGCTTCAGTAGAAATTGTTTAAAGTAGAAAAAGATTAAAAATGAGACACATAAAGAATCAAGATTTAAGCCTTCCTTAAATTGAAGCATTTATAGGATATTGGAAGAAATGTTTGCTCCCTCCCTCTATGGATATCTTTCACAGAGAGGCCCAGTGAAAATTTAAATATGAGTATTAAAATTTCAATTGTTTCGTTTGAAGAAGTAAAATTGCTTAACATTTTATAAGTGAATCTACTATTTTCCTTTTTAGTGCTCTTTAAGTTTAGTGAATTGTAGCTACAGATTCCCTAATATCTTACAATTGGCCTATCTGCCAGTTAAATTTTTATAAAATTTCACTTGAAATTTGAAACTTAAATATTCTTAGCTTCTCAGTTCACATACATTGAACTGAGTCCAGAAGTAGACCTTATTCTATTAATTTAAACTTATCTCTCCCTTCTCTCTTATGTTCCTTACTCCATCTTACTGCTTTCCATTTATTTAGTGCCTATGGTGTGTCAGATCCTATGCTAGATTTTTGGCATATTATTATCTCATTTAACACAATCTCATGAAGTAGTTTTTTCATGGTTTTAGAGACGAGAAAGGTAAGTTTCAGAAATGTGAAATAACTTGTTCATGGTCACCCAGGTGCTAAGTGGTACAGCTGGGATTAAACTTAAAGTCTGGGCTTCCCTGGTGGTGCAGTGGTTAAGAATCTGCCTGCCAATACAGGGGACACAGGTTCGAGCCCTGGTCCAGGAAGATCCCACATGCCGCGGAGCAACTAAGCCTGTGTGCCACAACTACTGAGCTTGCACTCTAGAGCCCGCGAGCCACAACTACTGAAGCTCGTGTGCCTAGAGCCCGTGCTTCACAACGAAGAGTAGCCCCCGCTCACTGCAACTAGAGAGAGCCCGCACGCAGCAACGAAGACCCAAAGCAGCCAAAAATTAATCAATAGATAAATAAATAAATAAAACAAATAAATTTATTAAAAAACAAAATAATAATAAAGTCTATCTAATACCAAAGCTTAAACTCTCTCAGCTACTCCATACTGGTATTCTACCTTGTTCTTTTACTTTGTTGTTGTTGTTGTTCATTCCATGTCTTCTGATGGCTAAAAGATTACTAATATTATTCTCTTTCTTTCATGACCAAGAATCCAGCAAGCTAAAGGTACAGAAGGTAGAGCCCTGGAACAGCGTGCGTGTGACATTCAACATCCCCCGGGAAGCAGCGGAGCGGCTACGGATCCTGGCTCAGAGCAACAACCAGCAGCTTCGGGATCTGGGAATTCTCTCCGTTCAGATTGAAGGTGCATGTCTGGACCCAGATTATAGGAACAGTAGAATATAGCATGTGCTGCTTTGTCTGTTCCTCTCAAGTTGAATTCAGAATACCAAATAACTCATGTCACCTGTGCTTTACATTGCAGCACCTTAGGATAAAGAGGAATTGAGGCTCTGGTTGGGTCCTGACGCTTCAGCATCCACAGCCTCAGACTCCATTTCCTTGGCTGATGTTGGCTGTCATTCTGTCAGACTTTGATTTTACTGGTACCCTAACCAAGAACTGATTTGTCTTTTAAAGAATAACTAATTTCAGTTGCTTCCTTCCACCTAATAAGCCTTATTTAGTATTTATTTATCTAACAGAGACTAGGAGGCCCTGAACAATCCTTTTGTAGCAATATTCATTTTTCAGATGTTTTTGACAGAATGATCTTTTAAAAATGAAAATATGGGGCTTCCCTGGTGGCGCAGTGGTTGAGAGTCCGCCTGCCGATGCAGGGGACACGGGTTCGTGCCCCGGTCCAGGAAGATCCCACATGCTGCGGAGCGGCTGGGCCCATGAGCCATGACCGCTGAGCCTGCACATCTGGAGCCTGTGCTCCGCAACGGGAGAGGCCGCAACAGTGAGAGGCCCGCACACCATAAAAAATAATAATAATAAATAAATAAATGAAAATGAAAATATGGAGTATACACACACAGCTTAAAACCCTGCTGTGGCTTGCTGTTATTCACAGAATAATGACCAAACTCAGGCTTTGCATGGTCTGACCTCTACCTTTCTCATCTAGCCTTATCTTTTACAACTCTCCTCCTTCTTCCTTGCTATCTATTCTAGCCTCCTCAGCTTTCTTTTAGGTTCCTTGAATATGCATTTCATCTTCCTGCCAGGAGTCCTTTGCATTGATGTCTTCTCTATATGGATATTGTTCCCTACCATTCCCCTTTCCCTTAGTTATACCTACTCAGCCTTCAAGTATCAGCTTAAATCTTTTTTTTTTCCAGCTTAAATCTTGAGGAGGTGTTTTCTGAACTCCTTGACTAAGTCAGGGTCTTTTTTCATGTACTTTTACAAAAGTCTGTTTTTTTTCTCCCTCAGATCATTTTCTCACACTTTGATTAAAGCAGTTATTTGATGATTGTTTTGTTCCCCCATGGACTGCAAGCTCCAGTAGGGGCAGGGACCATACCTTGTTTCACTCATTGTTGAATTTTTGCTTGCCTGTACATGTCAAGTTCTTTAATAAACATATGTTGAATGAAAGCAAAGGAAGCACATATATAATAGTAACACTTTGCTTCAGCCCTCAGAATAAATGATAAATAAAATATGGTCTTTGTCATTATAAACTCAAAAGGAGCTCATGACCTTGATGAGGGAGACAGACCTGAGAGATGTAAGTACCAAGTATGGGGAAGCACAAAGGAGATTCTATCTTTTGGTGCCCAATGAACTAAAACCTTCTTTTCCCCTCCTGTGTTGTTGTAAACAAGGTGGCAACCAGTGAGTGATTCCAGCCTTTTCTTGCCCTGGTGGACCAAGCCCTCCTGACCCTGTGCTTGCATAGGACCTAAATGCTCCATTGAACCTCAGTAACCGAAAGGTCAACATATTGTATGTAGGAGTGAGACACATTTTATGCAGTTAAGATTGTAGGTTGCTGTGCCCCAGAAGGGGCGATATCAACAAACAGATTATTTAGAGAGATTATTCAGAGATATATAGATTGAGAAATGGGGTAAATTCCATAATTTGATAAACAAGGAAACAGTGGCTTAAGCAATAACCAGTTTGTTTCGAAAAATGTTGGATTGTCTAAAAGGATTCAGAAAAGTAAAATTAATTCACAGCAATGTATTGGATGTAGGATGAACTTTTTTTTTTTTTTTGCGGTACGCGGGCCTCTCACTGTTGTGGCCTCTCCCGTTACGGAGCATAGGCTCCAGACATGCAGGCTTAGTGACAGTGGCTTACAGGGCCAGCCGCTCCGCGGCATGTGGGATCTTCCCGGACCAGGGCACGAACCCGCGTCCCCTGCATCGGCAGGCGGACTTGCAACCACTGCGCCACCAGGGAAGCCCTAGGATGAACTTCTGGGAAGAGTAGAAGTCAAATAACTATTGGTAATAACACTATATAGGCTGTTTATGCTTTATAAGCACATAAGCACATGTATTTTTTATAAGAAACATATAAGCAGTTTCTTTAAAACCCCAAACATTTTATAGTCTCTCTTACCTATTTACCTGAATTAAAAGGGCTTTGTGGTAGTGTTTTCCTCTGGAGAAAGGAAACACCAGTTTCTTCTCTTAATCATACCTACTTCCTACAGATTCTTAAAAGGGTAAGATGCTGATTCCCCTTTATCGTTACAGCCATAAATTAAAATACAAGTACTAGCAAGGAAGCCAAATAGATAACATATATTACAAGAAATTATGAAATTTACATATGGCAGTGATAATCACATTACAGAAAAGAGTTCTTTAACTTTTAGGGTACACATATGTTCCCAGGTGATCTCCTTTTCTCTTTCCACACTCCCTGGGAATTCAGGCAGGAGTGAAAGTGGTGGCAATAGCTGTTGCTTTTGTGAAACTGGTGATGGGCTGATGCCTTTTAAGTTGTAAGAGAAGGTATTGCCACTGTCGTGGTGTCTGCTGCAGGGCTGGAGGGACAGGTTGTTCCTCCCAACAGACTGTTCTCCTTTGGAGAATACTCCCCGTACCCTTTTGAGTTTTGGCCAGGGAGTTGGGGAGATGTCTTTTTTGAGGACATTTTGTGACTCCTCTGTAAATTCATTCTGATTTAAAGCAGGAGTCTGTGTCAAGGGCCAGAGAAAAAATTTTTTTGGCTCTGTGGGCCAGAAGATCTCTGTCAAGACAACTCAGCTCTACAGTAGTAGTGCAAAAACAGCCATAGGCAATATGTAAATAAATGAATGTGCTGTGTTCCAATAACACTTATTTAAATAAACAGGCAGCAGACTAGATTTGGCCCACAAGCCATAGTTTGCCAACCCCCATCAGCAAGTTGGAGAGCCAGTAGTGTTCTCTATGTGTGTTTCCTTGACAACAATTAGCTTACACTTATGTGCAGGTGGCAAATAGGAGAATAACAGTAGTATAGTGTGGAAATTGTGTTTCATTCATATTGTGATTTTTTTTACCCCCTGGGCAAGGGGAGTTAGATTAGTAGCAATAGAAGGGTTAATTGTCCACAAGAAAAGCCAAATAGCCTTTAGATCTGTTGCTACATAGGTGGGAGTCCTTTCAGCTTTATTTCAGGAAAATTAAGAATGAGAAGTTACACTCAGGTACCTTCCCCAGAAGTATACCCTCAGCATTGCATGGCTCTCAGCTTGTGAAGTTTCAGTTTCTCCTGTGCCCACCTTAATGATGGCCTCCACTGGCTTAAAGGTCCACTGCAGCTACATTATTTCCCACCTTTAACCAGTCATTTTCATTCTGCTGTTTTGGGGTATGTTGCCTACACCAATTTTTGTTTTTATTAGCGCTCTGGTTACAAAGCCGCATGGGTTTTGAGTTTGCCTCAACACTGTTTTTCCCATAAAACCTATTATTTTCAGTGTGAGATTTTTATAGACTGCGAGGTTTTCAAGGAATGCATTTATCATATAGAAAAATGCCTATGATTCTTTGTAAGGTTAAAATAAGATGACTATTCATCATATAGCCAGTAAATAGCTAATGAGTGCCTACTGTGTACCAGGCACTGTTCAGTGTTTAAAGGATATAATTAATAAGGTGGCCATATAATTTATCATCTAAATTAGGAAATTGAGAGTAAAGGGGGTTACTGTTAATAACTATTAATTAACTGTTAATAACTAAAAGTGAATGAATAAGTAACTGTTGATACATGGGATGTGCTCTGAAGAAGTAACAAGATGTTCTGATAAGGGTGACCTCACCTTAGATAAGAAGATTGGAGAAGGCCTTTTGGGGCATGTGACACTTAAGATTACATTGAAAATTGAGAAGTTGGTTTATGTGAAGAGTGCGGAAGAACTGTTCTAGGCAGAGAGAACAACATGTGCAAAGGCCTTGAGGTGAGAAGTGCGTTTGTGTGCCTAAGAAAGTAAAAAAAATGCCACTGAGGCTGAATCCTTGTTATTGAAGGAGAAAGTAGTGTGAGTTGAGGTTAGAGAGATAAGGCAAGGACCACGTCTGGGCTGTCAATAGCAGCCACAAGCCATTTACATGATCTGATGTCCATTTCAAGAACAATACTCTTTCCACCTAGAATGTCTTAGCAAGTTTAGTGTATTAATAGTTCTTTCCCTTTAGTGGAAACCCTCAAGATCTGTATTCTCTTTTCTCTTTTCTTCCTGACTCCCATAGGCAACTTAGAACATCTTGTAGCCCCTGGTGATTGGTCACTTAATTGGTAGTATATTTGTTCCCTATTACCAAGCTACCTGCCGGGTTAAAATACTTAATATTTTATCTATTTATCTAGCTGACCTAGATCAGTGACAAGACAGAGGAAACTGCTGTGCCCTCATTGGCTTCCTTCTTTATCATCTTGCTCTGTAAAACATTAAGTTAAGGAACAAGGTGAACGCACCCTTTCAAAATTTCAGCCACAGGCTAGCTATACTTTTATCTTCCCACAAGGTGGTGCTGTCTTCCAGAGTAACAGTAGTCAAAGTTTGGGATTAAACACAAGGAGGCATCCCAAAACTTGTTTCAGAGACCTTTTTATCAAGTGAGATTTAAATTGCCTCTAGCTTTAGCGTCTACTCAATTGGAACACTTTTAGTGACATTACCTACCAGGCTATTGTGAGGTTCAAATGAAATACAATTTTGTATTTCAACCCTATACAAAATGTTGGTCTTTATCGTAAGATGTCTCAGAGGTAGATTAGTAGCAACCTGTCTACTCTTCATTGCATGAATTTCTCTGCTGCATATCTATTTATACTGCAGTCATTGAAAGGGAAATGATATTTTGCTTACAAATATCACAGTGTCCCCATGCCATCGTATGTTCTTTCTCCATGAAACCTACTCGTATTTCTAATTTCTGATCATAAATTCCCAAAACGTAATCTAGGATTTTGAGACTTTCTGAGAATATTTTCTTCCTACACACACACATTCAAGGTGAGTTGGTTGAAAATAAATATTCAGAGTTCCAAGCTCTCTGCTGATGCCATACATCATTAACGATTGTCTGTCTGCTGTATTGTGAGAATTGGTTATGTTCTCCCTGTGCTTCTTGTAAGTGAACCTGCTCAGGTGAGGTTGAAGAAAGACCTGTATAGTATTGAACTCACCCTTTTTGTGGTGGTAAACTTACCGTAATTCTTCAAAAACACATAAAACTGGGCTTCCCTGGTGGCGCAGTGGCTGAGAGTCTGCCTGCCGATGCAGGAGACACGGGTTTGTACCCCGGTCTGGGAAGATCCCACATGCTGCAGAGCGGCTGGGCCTGTGAGCCATGGCCGCTGAGCCTGCGCGTCTGGAGCCTGTTGCTCCGCAACGGGAGAGGCCACAACAGTGAGAGGCCCGCGTACTGCAAAAAAAAAAAAAACACATAAAACTAAAGCTCTCGCATATCTGTTTTTAAACGAAATTTGCATCTTATTCTGATGATTTCCTTTTTTAACCTACGTATCATTTTCAGGGGAAGGTGCTATCAACCTTGCTTTGGCTCAGAACCGAAGCCAAGATGTGAGAATGAATGGACCCATGGGAGCCGGAAATTCAGTTAGGATAGAGGCGGGATTTCCCATGGCCGGTGGTCCAGGTGAGATCTACTCAATTGTATGACATTTTACTAGTTTGCTTTTTTGGCTTTATTTGCTAGTGTATGATCATTTGGGTCCTGCAAGATAGGTGGGGGTTCCTGACACATTTCTGTTTATTGGTTCAGGAAAGCAAGACGTGAATCTATACTCTCAGGAGGCTAGAATCACAGAGCATGGAGCATATACAGTCTTTGTGATCTTTTGGGCTTATGCTTAAGGGTAGATGAGCCCTGAACCATGCAGCAAACATTTATTGAGTTTTCATTGTATGACAGGACCTATGCTAAGTGTTGAAAGTAGAACTGAATAAAACATCTTCTACCCTGAGGGTGTTTATAGCATAGTGTAGCTTTCCAACTCCCACCTTTCTCTGTGACTGAGAATCTGTGAGCTGAGAGTTCTTGCATGCTTATGTGTAATCTGCAGAAGTATGTGGAATATTGTGTTTTTATCTCTTCAGAATTTGAGAGAGTTATAAATTTTTTGCTAACTTTTTAGCAGTCCTGAAATTTCTTAGGGATTGAACTCAATATTCTGTGAGCCACAGAATATTAGAATTGAGTTGGCTCTCTCATTTGAAGCTAAGGAACCTGTGGAGTTCACAGAAAGGAAGCAATTTGCCCTGGGTCAAGTAGCAGTGGGCAAATATCACAGCTCTAACTCCCCAGGTCAGTGCTATTTTCACAGCACTAGTGGCTTTCAAACTTTTTCTGCTGCAGGATCTTTTATTCAAATAAGCCAGAAAAGCACAGCTGCTATGGTTGAAGGAGAGTAAGTACCTGAAACTATACCCAATAATTCACCTCCCCATCTACCACAGTAGCTCTTGAAGAAATGCAGCAGAATAGAGAAGCTCAATTTATAAAGCCATTTTTCTGAATTGTAGCTGAAGACTTGGCCATATAGAATTGGAACTAGGTTTTTATCCTGGCACTGCCATTTAGTGTTTACCTCAAGCTAGTCAGTGTAACTCTCCAGGCAACAGTTTCTTCACCTATAAAATGAGATAGTAGTGCCTATAATCTTTTGAGCTCATGCTTAAAGATGGATGAGCCCTGAGCCATATAGCAAACATTTACTGAGTTCCTGTTATGTGTCAGGGCCTGTGTTGTTGGGCTGTTTTGGAGTACTATATAGTAAATATAAAATAACCAACCTGGAACCTATAGTAGGGAGTTAAAAGATATAGTTCTCCATAGAAGTCTGAGCATTTGGTGTTAAGGCAGCTTGATGAGAGATTATAGGTGACGCTGTTGCCACTACTGAAGAACCAGGACCAGAAGAAGAGTGGGCAGAGTTTAGCCAAGTTGCATATAGTTAGTGAAAGAAAGACTAGACCTAGGATGAGACTCAGGAAATCTGGGTTCTGGTCTCAATTTCTGGCCAGATGTCTTAATATTTACTAGCCTTAGTTAGCTGTAAACATATTTAATTATGTCCTAGAAACAATGTTATAGATCTCTTCCAGCCTTAAAACATTAGGACTCTTAAAACAATATCAACACACTAATTGCAAGCTCTCCTAGTATCTGGCAAATAGCAGGCATATTTACTAAGCATCTCTGAAAAGTGAGTGTAAATTTTAGTGATGTGTAGGTAGTTCATTATCAACATAGGAAACTTAGAAGCTTTAGGTTGAAATTAGGTTAGACTGGTATTTAATGAAGGACACTATGATAATATATACAGTGTAAAGTTTCAGGAAAAATCAATTAGTAATGATCTGTAGTCACAGTAACATTTTAACCCCTAGGTGTCTTTCTTTACTGCCAAGCATACTTTAAGAATGTTTTTTTTCTGTTGTCCATTGGGATAGTGGATGCAAACAAAATTTAACATTTGGTTAAACAGATAAATTTTTCAAGGGAAAGAGACCTTAACTAACCTCTAAAACAATAATAAATAACTTTGGAATTGTGTATCTAGAATGTCTTACACTAAATTATTCTTAATGCCATTTTCTTCTCTTAGCATTGGCAACAGAAAGTTGACTGATAAGCAGGAGTCTTTCGTAATGAAAACCAAATCCGTAGCCTATTTTCTTTTCATAGCCTCATAGAATCCCAAGATTAGTGATTATACCATACTAGTCATTTAGTCATGTGTCACTATTGATGTTTTGAACTGATAATTCTTTCCTGTGGGGAGCTGTCCTATGCACTGTAGGATGTTCAGCAGCATCCCTGGCCTCCTATCAGGTGCCAGTAGCACCACCACCTTTTTCCCCCAGGTTTTTCCAACCAAAACTGTCTCCAGACATTTCCAAACACCCTTTGGGGGACGAAATTGCCCCCAGTTGTGAATCATGGCTCTAGTCCAGATTCCCACATAGTGCTGGAATGTATTCTATAGTATCTCTACTAAGCATGTAGCCAGCATGCACTTAAACATTTCTGAGGATAGGAAGCTGATTGTAGACTAAGAAAACCTGTTTCTTCTTATCTCCTAAGAACTTTCTCACTGTCTAATTACCATCTTTGAAAAATGGGGTGGGGTTCCTCAGAAACAAATCCATTCTTTCTTAATTAATTTTTTTATATACAGCAGGTTCTTATTAGTTATCTATTTTTTTTATACAGCAGGTTCATATTAGTCATCAGTTTTATACACATCAGTGTATACATGTCAATCCCAATCTCCCAATTCATCACACCTCCACCCCCACCCCCCTGCCACTTTCCCCCCTTGGTATCCATACGTTTGTTCTCTACATCTGTGTCTCAGTTTCTGCCCTGCAAACCGGTAGAAACAAATCCATTTTTAACAGGTAAACATTTACCTAATTGCCCTCTCCCAACTACAAAACACCTGAAAATGCTGGATGAAATATAACATTTAATGCACAGCTGAGCTTGTAAGACAGTAAGGGAAATCCCCAGGGCAAGAACGAAGTCAAAGAAGAAATTTGAATAGCAGTAAACAAATGAGGAGATGCTGCAGGGGCTAAGAAATTTGAGTTTTAATGGCCAAGAGGGATAAAATTTGAAGCCTTGCCTTGGGTCCACATAAAGTAGTTAGAATTAGGAATCCTTCATGAAGCCAGGATTTTCAGTAAAAGGTAGATTAGAAAATTTTCACTCTCTGGCACAAGGAGACAAACGCAAAACTTGTCTCTCTTGGTCTGGGCTCTAGCTGAGGAGTGGGAGAAAGGGTGGTTGTAGAATTGTCTTCTCTATCCTTATGTATGTTGGACATTTAATGTATTATTGAAATGACCCAGGTACAGCTAAGCTAAGTTATTAAGTGGTCCTAAAGTGGTAATAATCGTTGAAGCTCTCACCCCAAACCACTGCAGATTTCTCATAAAGCCTACTCCAAATTCATAAAATTTAAATTAGAGTCCCTCCCTCCAGAATTCTAGATAATAGGAATATCAGCATGTTTAAAATTATGAAAATTCTAAGAAGAGGACAAGGCGCTATCAAAACACAAAGTGAATTTGGGGGAAAAACAGAACTTATAGAAATTTTAAAATTATTGAAGTGAATAACTTATTCAGCAAATTAGACACAGCTGAATTGGAAGATGAGTTTGAAGAAATTACCCAGAATATAGCAGACAATAAATTAAGAGATGGAAATATGAAAGAGGTCAAGAGAAGTGAAGGATAAGATGAAAAATTGAATGTATATCTGAAAAGAGTTCCAGAAGAAGATAAAGAAATTGAGGAGGGACAATAGTGAAAGAGAGAATGGCTGAAATTTTTCCAGAATTGATGAAAGACATGAGCCCTCAGATTCAGAAGTCCAGTAATTCTGAGCCCTACAAATAAAAATAAATTCACATCTAGACACAAAATTGTAAAACTACAGAGCATGAAAAACAAAGAGAATGTTAAAAGCAACTCAGAATCAAAGACCAGTTATTTACAAAGGGAAGATTATCAGACCCACAGCTAATTTCTCAGTGGCAACATTGGAAGCCATGAAATATTAGAATAATATTTTCAAAGTGATGAGAAAATTATTAACAGCCCAGAATTTTAAACAAAGCTATAGTATCAAGAGTAGTATGAATTAAAGACCTTTTTAAAGAGACTAAGAGAATTTACCATTAACAGACCCTTGCTAATTGAACTGCCCAAGGATGTACTTCAGGAAGAAGAAAATTGAACCTAAGATGGAAGAATTAAGAGCTAAGAAGGAATGGTGAGCTAAATAATTGGTAAACATGGGGTAAATCTAAATAAGCGTTGACTTATTTAGTAATAATGATGATCATATATGGTCTTTTGACATTAAGTCAGATATGTCTGTTGACATTTTTAAAATATCACTAAAATACTAGAATGTATAGCTTCTAAACTAGTAGTTGGGGGGTAGACAGGAAGGGCATGATGAAAACAATACAATAAAATTCAGGAAAAGTAGGAAAACAGCATAGAAAAAGAAGGGTAAAAAGCAGTGGTATCATAAAATGATAAACCAGAATATACCAGTAATTAACAATAAATGCAAATGAATTATAAGCACTGATAAAAAGAAAGTGATTAATAGATTGAATAATAATCTCAGATTTAGTTATGTGCTCTTACAGGAATGATATAAAACATAAGGTCTCAGTTCATAGTTAAAAGGATAGAGAAAAATAGAGAAACCAGATGAATATTAACCAACAAAAAGGAGTATAACAATATTTTTATCAGATAAAAAGCATACTGAGGATGAAAAGGACCACTGTATAATATAAAAAGAAGAATTCAGGAAGATAGCTAAACTTTTGTGTTCTTAATAACCTAGCCTCAAAATATGTGAGGCAAAAATGGTCAGAATTCATATAGATAGCAAATCCTAGGGGAGATTTTAACACACCTGGGTTAGTAATTGATGGATTGAGCAAAAACTAGTAAGGATAAAGAAAGCTTGAATAATATAATTAGAATAGTTTGATATAATGGATATATTCAGAAACCATACACTAAAAATTCAAGAATTCTTAATCTTTACAAGAGTAACATTTATATAAATTGACCATATGTTATTCCCACATCAGGTTTCAGTAAATACCAAATATTGGTAACACACAGATCATTTTCTCTGACCACAGTGCAATTAAGTCAAGTCAGTGGCCAAAAACAAAGAAGCAGAAGAAGAAGAAAAAAAAAACTGACCAACTAAAATATCCCATATTTTTAGAAATTTTAAAATATGTTCTAAATACCCAATGATTTTTTAAAAAGCAATCATGATGGACATTAGAAAATATTTAGAAGGGAATAATGAGAATGGTACATATCAAAACTTGTGAGATGTAGACAGTATAGCATTTGGAAGAAAATTTGAGCCCTCAGATACTTATATTAGAGCAGAACATCAAATGAAAATTAACAGGCCAAATGTCTGACTTAAGAATTGAGAAAAAGAACAGCAAAGTAATAATTTAGGAGGAAGGAAATAATAAAGGTAAGAGCAGAGATAAGTAAAGTATGAATTAAAAAACCCAATGGAACAGAGCAGCAAAACCAAAGGATATTTCTTTGAAAAGACAACTAAAATTGATCCTGGTAAGACAAATAAAAAAGAAAGAGGCACAAGCGATGTCAAGAAAGAAAAAAAGCATACACTTTAAAGGGTGTATTTTATAGTATGTGAATTATATCTTAATTTTTAAAAATATTTATTTGTTTATTTTCCTTATTATTTTTCGCTGTGTCAGGACTTAGTTGCGGCACACGGGATCTTTGTTGAGGCGTACGAGATCCTTTTTTTTTTCCATTACAGCATGTGGTCTGCTCAGGTTTCTCTTTAGTTGCGGCACGCAGGCTTCTCTCTAGTTGTGGCGTGCAGGCTCCAGAGCCTATGGGCTCTGTAGTTTGCCGCACATGGGCTCTCTCGTTGAGGCGTACGAGCTCAGAGGTTGTGGCACGCAGGCTTAGTTGCCCCGCAGCATGTGGAATCTTAGTTCCCCGACCAGGGATCGAACCCACATCCCCTGCATTGGAAGGCAGATTCTTTACCACTGGACCACCAGGGGAATCCCTTAATTTTAAAAAAGAATGGAAAGAAGAGTATTCCATGAATAACTTTATGCTAATAAATTTGAAAGCATTGGCAAAGAAACAGTTTTCTGGAAAATATAATTTAAAACTGACTTAATAAGGCATATCAAATGAAAAATCTATAACTACTTAAGAAATTGAAATAATCTGTCTCCCTGTGAATCAATTAGTATAACCACAGGCTCAGATGATTTTACAGGTGAGTTTTACTAAATATTTAAAAGACAGATACACATATTATTTCAGAGCATAGAAAAAGAGGAAAGATGCTTTCCAGCTCATTTTGAAGTTGTTTTAATCTTGATACTAAAATTAAAGGACAGGAAGGATAATTATAGGCTATTTTCACTTACGAGCACAGACGCTAAATCCTAGAAAGTCTAATAGTATCAGAAATTAGAGGGACTTCCCTGGCGGTCCAGTGGTTAAGACTTCACCTTCCAGTGCAGGGGGTGTGGGTTCCGTCTCTGGTCGGGGAGCTAAGATCCCACTTGCCTCACGACCAAAAAACCAAAGCATAAAACAGAAGCAATATTGTAAGAAATCCAATAAAGACTTTAAAAGTGGTCCACATCAAAAAAATCTTTAGGGACTTCCCTGGTGGTATAGTGGTTAAGAATCTGCCTTCCAGTGCAGGGGACACGGGTTCGACCCCTGGTCCAGGAAGATCCCACATGCCACGGAGCAACTGAGCCTGTGCACCACAACTACTGAAGCCCACACACTTAGAGCCCATGATCCACAACAAGAGAAGCAACTGCAATGAGAAACCTGTGCACCGCAATGAAGAGTAGCCCCTGCTCGCTGTAACTAGAGAAAGCCCGTGCACAGCAACGAAGACCCAAATCAGCCAAAAATAAACAAACAACTAAGTAAAATACTTGAAAAAAAATCTTCAAAAAATTTTTTAAAAATAAAAAGAAATTAGAAAGATGTGGAGCAAGAGGAGTCCTCAGACTGCTAGTAAGAGTATAAACTGGCGTAACCGCTTTTGAGTGTAGTTTACCAATATCTAGTAAAATTGAAGGTGCTTATACTTTA
The DNA here is from genome assembly GCF_963455315.2 of Globicephala melas. NCBI lineage: Eukaryota > Metazoa > Chordata > Mammalia > Artiodactyla > Delphinidae > Globicephala > Globicephala melas. Next base: position 62,443,313 of record NC_083328.1, on the reverse strand, counting down.
AAACCTAGCGATTTTAAGTATATAGTCTAAAGACACTCTTACATGTCTGTGGAATACAGGACAAATACATGACAGTGCAAAATTCTAAGGATGAAAAGTTAGTATTCATCAGCAGGAGAATGGATTTATCGGTTCCATAAAATGGGGCACTATTATAGCAGCCAAGATGGATGAATTTCAGAAAATAATATTAAGTGAAAAGGGAAACTGAAGAAGAATGGTGTCACTTATACAAAGATTAAAAGCATACAAAAAATGTAATGCAGTTTATGTATGTAGGAAAGGTAAACACGCATGGAACTGTTAACCCCAGATATAAGATAAGAAGGAGGGAATGGAATGAGATTGGAAAGGAGGCGGCAGCTTCTGGTGTATCTGCATATATATCTGAAGGAGGCAGGGTAGAATGTGTAGATTTAAATAAGGTAGATGGTGGTATAAAAATTTTCCATACCTTCTTATATTTTTGAAATATTTCATTAAAAACAAACATTGTGCCAATGCCAGTACTCTATTCTAGGGATTTTTTTTTTCTCTAGGATTAATAAGGATGACCAGCCCTGCCACTGTTATGATACCCCAGGGTGGAAATGTGTCATCTTCCATGATGGCACCAGGCCCCAATTCAGAACTGCAGCCCAGGACTCCTCGCCCTGCTTCTCAGTCAGGTATTGACCTCCAATCTTTGAGAATTGAAGAGGCTGAACTCCCTGCACAGATCATTACAAAATTCACCTCTCTCTGATGCCAAATTCCTAACTGCGCAGCTTAAATGCTGTCTTCTATGTAAAATCTGCCCTAGTTTCTTAAAGCTGGAAGTCATCATTTCCTTCTCAGAATTTCTTCTCAGAATTTCACATTATTCTTATCATTATTCTTATTCCTAAAAATCTATTCCTTGGCCTACTTAGTCCTGCCACTCCATGATCGAGAATTCTGTATTTGTTTTGTTTTTTTATAGTTCCTCAGAATGTGCTTTGGAGGATACTCCACATTTTATGTTTGGCTCTTATATCCACTTAGAATCATAAGCTCTTTCTAGACAAGATTCATCTTTCTGTCATCTCGGCAGTTGCTTTGCATTATAGCAAGTGCTCACAAATGTTTCATTGAATGATCCCAGAACATTTTACTCTATACTTGCAGAATTGCCAAGACTGTAGGATTGCTGAAAGATCTAGGTTGCAGTAAGTTAATTATTGCTTTGTTGACTGTCTTTAAACAGATGCAATGGATCCACTCCTCTCTGGGCTCCATATACAGCAGCAAAGTCATCCCTCAGGATCTTTAGCTCCCCCGCACCACCCAATGCAGCCCGTCCCTGTGAACAGACAGTTAAACCCAGCTAATTTTCCCCAGCTGCAGCCGCAGCCGCAGCAACAGCCACAGCAGCAGCAGCTGCAGACAAGACCCCCACAGCAACATCAGCAGCAGCAGCCGCAGGGAATTCGACCCCAGTTTACTGCCCCAGCTCAGGTGCCTGTTCCTCCAGGCTGGAACCAGCTGCCTTCGGGAGCCCTTCAGCCTCCTCCAGCCCAGAGTTCTCTGGGCACAATGACTGCAAATCAAGGGTGGAAGAAGGCTCCTTTGCCTGGCCCAATGCAACAGCAACTCCAGGCAAGACCATCCTTAGCCACGGTACAGACACCTTCCCACCCTCCCCCTCCGTATCCCTTTGGCAGCCAGCAAGCTTCACAAGCCCATACAAACTTTCCTCAGATGAGCAACCCAGGCCAGTTCACAGCTCCTCAGATGAAGAGCTTGCAGGGAGGGCCCTCTAGGGTCCCAGCCCCCCTGCAGCAGCCCCACCTCACCAACAAGTCTCCTGCCTCCTCACCCTCCTCCTTCCAGCAGGGATCCCCTGCATCCTCCCCAACGGTTAACCAAACTCAGCAGCAGATGGGACCAAGGCCACCTCAAAATAACCCACTTCCCCAGGGATTTCAGCAGCCCGTCAGCTCTCCGGGTCGGAATCCTATGGTTCAACAGGGAAACGTGCCACCTAACTTCATGGTGATGCAGCAGCAACCACCAAATCAGGGGCCACAGAGTTTACATCCAGGCCTAGGAGGTGAGGAACACTGAAGCCATTTGTGTTGGTAAATTTACTAGAGATAGATCTTAGCAGAACTTCAATTTTTAGAGTTAATGGAGGGAGTGAAATAAGGATGTAATTATTTGGTTTTGTGGATATAGTGGTGACACTTGATATGACTTAGTTAACTTGATACATTATGCAGCATCTTACTGGTTATGTTTAAGCTAGCCCTCTGGATAAAAATGCAGGTAAAATTCAATATAGAGATGTTCATTTTGTTTTTCAAAATATTTTTGCTTGATCTTCTTCTAGTAAATTAAAACGTCCAGAAGAAACAGGATTTTATTAACAGCTTAAGCTACTCAGCTGTTGAAAACATTAAGATTATGCAATAGAGCAAAAATGAAAAGATAAGAATAGGGTTTTGTTGGGGAAAAGGCCCTTCTGATTTTCAATTTTGATAATCCTAGTTAGTAAAATAGCATGGTGTTTGTTAAATTTGATTAAAATATAAAGGGGAATAAGTTCAGAAATCATTGACTTTTATAGTTTTATAATGCCAATGCCTGCTCCTTAGAGAGGGAATTCCACCAGTTATACCTAAAGGAGATTTATTTATTTATTTTGTAAGGTGCCTCTTGTATGAAGAAAAAGCAATGGAGCTTAATGTGTGAGAGGTAAAACGATTACAGTAAAACTTATCCATCTCCATGTTTATTATTTATTCCTATTAATCATTGATCTAGTGCACATGAATGTGCTTGGAGCTTTTCAGTAAAGTATAGAGAGTAATACCGTCATCTGATAAACATACCCCCCACCAAAAGACACCCATTGCCTACCCAGAAAAAAACCCTTGCATCTTTAGTGCAACATAGCAAAGGCATGTTCCCATGATTTCTGGTGAAATTAAGTTGCTCATCAGTCTTTTTTCACTCTCTTGTAATTACTTTTACTGACATGCAGGCGGTAATATTTGAATCCTAAGAAGTTTTTAGAAAGTGCAAGAATGTTTCGGCTCCAAACTTCACTGTTCTGGGCATCTAGCCTTGGATCAGTGGAAGCTGGGTTGTCCCTCCTGCAAATGTGATTACAGATTTAATTACAATGGAAGCATGCAAATGGGGACTTGTCACTGCTAAAGAAAGGACAAATGCATATTTGTCTACAGAGCGTTTTTCAGGACATTGAAAATTTGGCCCTTAAATAAATGGACTAATACAAAAAAATTTTAAGTGAGCTTAGGTCTTAATGCTTTTCATAGAGCAAGTGATGTGCTCACCTAGGTGATCTGGCCACATCCAGGCCTATGTTATAAACTATGAGTGGGTTCTGAGATTCTCCTTATTACAGATTTGTTTTCTGAAATTAAACCTTCCTATAAAAGAAAATATTACTTTAGTAAGATTGCATCAGAGTACGGTTTTTGGTACCACAGCTGTCAGTATTTCAGCAATCCTTTTGAGGGGAAGGTGTAATGATAAATTTAATATACCCTCACTTTGACGCTCCTGTGAATTGTTTCTGATCTCTCGTCTCTTCCAAAGAGACAAGCACAATATTGGGGAGAAATTTTCCACAAAGGAAATTATCATCCATTTCCCTCAATGGAAATAAAAAAATCACCTATGTATGCTTAATATCAGGACCCAGGTCTTTGTTTTATAGTAGTTCTTATCAGTTTGTGTGAATATGAGAGAATTTAGCATATTCCTTTGGTACCTGTGTTAAAGTATGTAAAGTTTTGGGGTCCATTGTATTATAGAAAAGTGAGCCCTAAACCTTGCTGTGACGTGGCCTCATCACATTTAGGGAGCAGATTGCCATCTTTTCCTTGGCATGTTCTAAGTGTAAATTTTTTAGTATTTCTTTTTCATTTTGACAATGCTCATGTAAGAGATTGTGTTGATTTTTTTAACCATCTTTCCCAACCTTATTAAAGATCCTACCAGTGTGACAGAGAGAGCTAAGCCAGTGGAGACTTCATGCAGCTCATCCTTCCTTATTCATTCCACATCTAAGCAAGAGTATAAATTTGCTAGGTAACTGCCTTACTCGTTGTTTTCTATTAAGGAATGCCTAAACGCCTCCCACCTGGCTTCTCAGCAGGACAGGCCAATCCGAACTTTATGCAAGGTCAGGTGCCTTCGACCACAGCAACTACCCCTGGGAATTCAGGAGCCCCTCAGCTGCAAGCAAATCAAAATGTCCAGCATGCAGGTTTGTTTTCTGTGATTTATTCAGCCAGCATTTATTGAACATTGTGAGGTAGGTAGACAACAAGGATATACAGAGAAATAGAAACCCTGGTCCTTCCCTTTAGTTTCAGACCTATAAATAATTATTCTTTCAGGGCAATAACTGATATATTGAAATTAGGTAAAATGTCTGGAGAATCTAGAACCACCTAAAGAAAGGAGATAAAACTTGAGGTAGAGCTGGGGTCAGCATTTTTTTTTTCCTGAAAAGAACCAGATAGTAAATATTTTAGGCTTTGCAGGTTATATGTTCTTTGTTGCAACTACATACCTTTGCTGTTGTAGTACCAAAGTAGCCATAGACGATACATAAATGAATGACCATGGTAGTGTTCCATCCTGCCTGTCTGCTACTGCAAAACTATATTCCTGAACTCTGAATTCATGTTTATTTACAAACTGGCAATGGGCCTGATTTGGCCCATGGACCATAGTTTGCTGACCGCTCAGTTAGTGAAAGGGCAAAAGGTGTTTCTGGCAAAGGAGATGATAGGTACAAAGGCATGGAGGCACATGGCATTTTGAACAACTGTGGCTTTTAAAATCTCTTTATAGTTCATGTTAACATTGTATATGCTGAGTGTCTGAATTCTGTGGTGTTTGAAGACCAGGCTTTAATCATTACAGGTTAGGAGGACAAATAGTGTGGAGCAGAATGGCTAAAAAGTATTTGTAAGCAACATTGTATAAGCCCAGACTTCATGTTTCTGGTTGCTTTTAGGTGACACATGACTAACCCTCTTACCCTTTCTCATTCAGGAAATTTGGACTGAGGTAGCACAAATATTTTCTGAACTCCGATCCCCACTTGGAGTTAGTTCAGTTATGTGGTTCCAACATTAATTATAAATCACTAAGGAAGGAGAATAGTTTTAAACTTAAAAAAAAAAAAAAAACCTCTTGAAAGCTTAGAGAAGGGTAGGGCAAACTGCATGACTTCCCCTATCTGCTAATGCAAAACTATAATTCCTGAGTTATGTGAATTCATGTTTTCTATAGGAAGTTTTAAAACGGTGATAAAATCATTCATAATTCCTCCACATAAGCACAACTATTTTATTGATATATTTTTATATGGTGCCTTCCTCCCACATGCACATATTGTTTTGATTTCTCTGTTTATCCCATCTAAGAGAGCTCTACTCTTGTCTGTCGTTTTCTCTTCTCCTACCCTACATTATTTCTCTTGTTAGCTTTTACTTCTTCCTGTGAAAATACTTTGTTATTTTACTCTTGCCAACTAGACTCTAAGGGGTCAGGGATTTGATCTGTCTTGTTTATTGATGTTACCTCAGTACCAGAAATGCCTTGTACATATTAGGTACTCAATAGATAATTGTTGATTGGATGAATATACACTGGTATATTAGTGTATATTGTATATACAGTGGTCATGGAATTCAATTTAAGGCCAGTTTAGAAAATCTTCCTTAGGATTCAGGAAAAATCTGGATTGTATTAACAGTGGACAGTTTGTCCCCTGTCTCCTGGCTGGAGCATGGACTGAGCTCATAACTTCATTGTGGCTACCACTTTTTAGTCCCCATTTAAAAATGAAAAAAAAGGGGGGGGGGAATAAAATAAGCTAGAAGGTTATTCTGCAAAAAGGGAGAGATAATATAAGCAGTTATAGGAAAGTCCCAAAGACCCAACAATAAGTAAACACTGCAGCAAGCCAAGCAGTGTTCTTTGTCTGAATTAGAAATAATTTAGAAGAATAAAACATGTCCCATGTGGTCCACCAGGGACTGCCACAGGGGAGGGTCACTGAAGTTTTAACATCCTTTGTTGACTGTCCTCTGTCTGCAGCTTCTGAATTGTCTTTTAGTTCCACCAGAGGCTCAGCTTCCAGATCAAGATTAAATAATTTTTACCACATTGGGGCAGAGGAGACCTGTCTTTAAGAAGTATTAGCTGTTCTTTTCTTTACAGTGTAACATCCAGATGTCAGTCCAGATATCACATGCATAACCTTTGAGAGTCATTATTAGTTTTCCAAGGAGCATTTTTAAATGTCTTCTCAACTTTGCTGAGGTTTTCTTAAGCGGCAACATCACATTTTTTGTTTCCTGACTCATCTAAGGCAGAGCTTATTTCACTAGCCTACAGTGCTTTTCATAAATTTTCTTCATTTTAAGGTAGCTGCACATCATTTTTAAATAATGAGATGCTGCCTTTCTCTTTGTTTAATCTAAGAGAAAATAAACTTTATTGATCTTCAAAATGTTATCTTTAAGTTACCAAATAGGAGTAAAGAAACGGTTTCTCCTTCTCTGTTGTATGGTCACTGAGAATATATGCCACAGTCACATATCCATACTATGGAAAACTCAAAGAAGTATGTTAAGCACAGCACATTTGTTTATGTTGGTCAGTGGATATGGGTGAGTTGTGTTTTTCTAATTAAGGTAATTTGAGAATCTTAATACCAGCAAGATAATAGTATTACTTTCTGAAACTGTGCCTTTTTTTTTTTTAAAGGTGGTCAAGGAGCTGGTCCTCCTCAAAACCAGATGCAGGTGTCCCACGGGCCACCAAATATGATGCAGCCCAGCCTCATGGGAATTCATGGCAACATGAACAACCAACAGGCTGGTAGTTCTGGGGTTCCTCAGGTGAACCTGGGCAACATGCAAGGCCAGCCCCAGCAGGGCCCACCATCTCAGCTGATGAGCATGCACCAGCAGATCGTGCCCTCCCAGGGCCAGATGGTCCAGCAACAAGGAACCTTGAACCCTCAGAACCCTATGATCCTTTCAAGGGCCCAGCTTATGCCACAGGGTCAGATGATGGTGAATCCTCAGAGCCAAAATCTTGGGCCCTCGCCCCAGAGGATGACCCCACCTAAGCAGATGCTTCCCCAGCAGGGCCCACAAATGATGGCACCACATAACCAGATGATGGGGCCTCAGGGGCAAGTTTTGCTTCAACAGAACCCAATGATAGAGCAGATTATGACCAATCAGATGCAGGGGAATAAGCAACAGTTTAACACTCAGAACCAATCTAATGTCATGTCGGGACCAGCACAGATAATGAGGGGACCAACTCCAAACATGCAAGGAAACATGGTGCAGTTTACGGGACAGATGTCAGGACAGATGCTGCCCCAGCAAGGGCCCGTGAACAACAGTCCATCTCAGGTTATGGGGATTCAGGGGCAGGTCTTGAGGCCACCAGGGCCCAGCCCACATATGGCCCAGCCGCATGGCGATCCTGCTACTACAGCAAATAACGATGTCAGCTTGTCTCAGATGATGCCTGATGTTAGCATGCAACAAAGCAACATGGTCCCCCCCCACGTGCAGGCCATGCAGGGAAACAGTGCCTCGGGAAACCACTTCTCAGGCCATGGGATGCCTTTCAATGCACCTTTCAGTGGAGCACCCAATGGAAATCAGATGTCCTGTGGTCAGAATCCAGGCTTCCCGGTCAATAAGGATGTCACGCTAACAAGCCCATTGTTGGTCAACTTATTGCAGAGTGATATCTCTGCAGGCCATTTTGGGGTAAACAATAAGCAAAATAATACCAACGCAAATAAACCGAAGAAGAAGAAACCCCCTCGGAAGAAGAAAAATAGTCAGCAGGATCTAAAGTAGGTTGTGATAGTTTTGCCTAAAATCTTATTCATTTATTTCTATGTGAACAACTTTTTTTGATGGAAAATTTTAAACATGTATAAAATAAGAATAGTATAATGAAATTATCCCTGCTTCAAATTATCAACTCATAATCCATCTTGCCTTCATCCATGCTCTCCCCATTATCCTCTTGGTTATTTTAAAGCAAGTTCACTTTAAATATTTCCGTATGTACCTCTGAAAGTTAAGGACAGGTTTTTGTCTTTGTTCTGTGTTTTTTATGACCACACGATACCATTAGCACACCTGGAAAAACTAATACTTCCTTCATATTCTCACATTTCCAGACAGTGTCCACATTTCCCTTGATTATCTCAAATTAATTTTTTTTTACAGTGTGTTCAAATAAGGAGCCAAACAAGGTTCATACGTTGCAGTCAACTGATATATGTCTCTTAAGTCTGTAGTCTCCGGAGGGTTGTGGCATTCAGAGCCTGAAAGGTAGCCAGTGCTGCCACACTGCAACTCCACAAAGCATGTCAGGTTTATAATGACTGTTGGGGAACCAGAAAGGCTGTATGTGTTTTGGAAATGAAAACCGTTTATGGAGACTCCCTTCTGTCTCTCAAATAGAAATGATTTTTTGTACAGGTGCCTTTCCTTTAAAGGCTCTTTATCAGCAGCAGCAGCTTAAAATCTCATGCTAAGATGATTGGACCTTTTAAATCAGTTACCCTTTTGGTAAAGGTGAGTTCTTTTGCAAGATTATAGCAGGAAGGGCAATTAATTTATATTACATTTCCTGAAACTAAGCATTAATTTAAGTTATATTTTTGGCCTTGATAAAATGTTTCCAAAGGGAATATTGATTAAACTGGATTTTCTGCCTTTAATTATAAAACTGAAATTCAGAGACATTTATTACCAGAAAATAGTGACTGAGGAGTGTAAAACAGGTTAATTCAAATAAATTGCTAGAACTATAGAAGAAAGTAGGGGAGCTTTAGTTAAGGAAACAGAAATGTTCAAAATGAAACCAACTGCCTTTCTCTCAGCCTTCTCACAATATTTCTTTGGTTGTACTCTAATATTATATCATATTCACTTTTTTCTTGAATCTTATAAATCAAAATTCAGTAATTGTATATTAACAACCTATATTTTTCTTGAATTCAGAATTAATAACCCGTTTGGTTATCTGATTTTTCCAATAGCTCTAAGTTAAATTCTTTACTACTATCGACCTGTGTGGGAATAACATTTCTGTGGCAATATTTATTCCTCCCAGTAATCTAGGAGTAAAATTGCAAGGTTCTTCAGTTGCCATTAGTATGGATTTTTGCTGTCTGCACCAGCACTTAGGGAGATTGCTTACTTGTTGGGGCTACAGATTGTGAAAAGGGCCTTATACAGCCTCAAGGCTCCTAGGAAGGGAGATAGTAAGTTAAAAGTAAGAGTGCATGCTCCCAATTCTACCTCTAGCTTACTATGGAACCTTGGACCTGTTTTCGAACACCGCTGTGGGCCTTTGTTTTTTCATCCATAATATGAGGTAACTGGAACAGGTATCTGAGATATTTTTTTTAGCAATACAGTTCTTTGAAAGTAAAGGATACTGCAGAATCCTTGCCTATAATTTGAAATGAGAGAGAAGTCATATAAGGAGCATATTGATATAGGCATCTGCATGTGCTCAGGACCTGCTTCAGGTTCTAAATTCCCATGTGCTAGGGCTTTTAAAATGGATTTAAGGTAAGGCTTATGAAACTACAGAGAGTACAGTAAGGTAAAATACTGTCTAAAAGCGGGTGACCAATATCAGGGCAAAGGGAAACAAAAGGTAGAAAAGAAAAGTACAGCTAAGAGTAAGATTAAAAACAAAATGAAGGCTGTGAGCACTCTGGTTCTTTGGGAATGTGGGTGTTAGTAGGTAACATTTTTTTCTTCCCCACTAAAAATTCTAAGGTTCACCCAGGTAAAAATGAAAGCATCCCAAAGCCAATGGGGATGTCTGTTAAATACACATTCTGCAGCAAAATTAATTAGCTTTGTTCTGGTATTCTCCGGCTTTCTTTGTTCTCTGAATACCACTTTCATTAGCCAATCTACAGCTTCTTGCAAGGTGTTATGAATTGTTGGAGCCACCACTGCAATATTCACAAAAAAAGAATCTGGACTCCCTGGTTGAATTTGATAGCTACCCTAAAGATAATGTGGTTTCATAGGCACAGTACTTTATAATATTGAGAGCCCAAACTATGATCCCTTAAAACATCTAAGGGATGGATGATTACATGAAAATCATTATATCAGAAATTTGTAGAAAACACTGAGTAAATAGCCATGTTATTAAATTAAGTGGATTTTAACATTTAATGAAATTGGCAGATTTTTTATGTCAAATATTGAATACTGTGTCAGACTAGAGAGATGTAAATAATGCTAAGAATGATAATGCAAATGGATTTCTTCAGAAACAGGGGAGGGGTTAAGCTTAGTTTTGTGTATAAACTGTACAGCTTACTCTCAAATGTGTAATTTATGTTTTAGCACCCCAGATACTCGCCCAGCTGGTCTGGAGGAGGCTGATCAGCAGCCATTGCCTGGAGAACAAGGAATTAACTTGGACAACTCAGGCCCTAAACTGCCAGAATTTTCAAACCGGCCACCAGGTGATAAAATGTTAACTAAAGTTTATATGCTTGTCATCATTTATTTACAGCATTATAAGTCTTTTTTTCAAGGAAACAATAGTATTTTATTTTGTGTACTAACTAGGCTACTTTGATGATTTAATGTGTCTAGTATTTGGAAACTGTGCCTTGATATTAAGTTAAAAATTTTCAAATATAACTTCTGAAGGCATGTGTGTGTATGTATTTGTGTGTATGTGTGTGTTTGTGTGTGTGTGTGTATTTTGCTCAAATTAGTCTTCATTATTTTAGGTCTTCATAAAATCAGACTAAAATGTCAAGTGCCTCTTTATTCTTGTCAATATTAAGATTCTAGTTGGCATCAAAATGGATTAAGATTAAATGAAAAGATGTTTTCACTCTAATCCTGCTTGCCTGCCTTTCCTGCAGCCTTTCCTACTGGGGCTTTCTCAAAGCAGAGAACTACCAGGGTTTAAAATAAGATTTTTTAAATACAACTTTTATTATGAATCTTTAAACATAAAAAATATGTAAAGAGTAATAAAAGAGACACTCATGTACTTCCTACCCAGGTTAATAATAATACCCAGGTTAATAATAAATAGGACCAATATTGTTGAAGCCCTCTGTGTTGTATCCTCCTCTGATTATAAAATAATATCATCCTCTAAATGTTGAAAATTATGTTGAAAAGGAAAAAGTCTCCTAAAATTCATTCATTCCAACCTAGGTATTATAGAACCAAGGTCAGCTGCCACAGTGTCTCTATACCTGGTTCCTCTTGGCCTAAGCAGTGATTTGTAACTTTATTCCCCTGTGACACAGTTGAAGACACACAAGCCTGTCACATTTAGGCCACACTTCCATGTGTATACAAAGGATTATGTTTTGTTTCTTCCTTTCTAGTTCCTCCACCTCCTTTTTTGGCATGTAAGTGATGTTACTTTAGGGATAAACTTTAGTCCACCCTTAATTTATGTATTTTGAAAGTGAATCCAAAAAAAAAGTGAATTCATTATGATGTCAGTACTTTGTGTTATTTATTACAAATTGTTTGGGCACACCACACTTCCCATCAGTGAGTTACAGCAGCACAGTTGAGGCTGGGAGGTCATCAGTCTTTGGTGGTGGTCCAGAGGCATTATGAACAGGAAGGTGCCTTCTTCCCTCAGATACATCTGAATTCTTCTGTTAAATCCCAGGGGTTCTCACACACATTATTGCTTCCTTTCTGCAGTTTGCAAACTGGAAGCCTGTAGGCTGAATTCAGCCTATGATATGTTTGAATTGTCATGCACCATCCTGAACCAAACAGAAACCTGAATTTAAATGCCTTTAGCTAGAGCATCAGCTCTGCAGTTTGGCTCTGTCCACAGAACTACTACTGTCTTATACCAGCCCACTTCTCTTCTTCATTACCGGTCTGGCCCCTAAAGGCATATGAATTTTCATCCTTTGATTAATAAACTTGGTTTTTTATTATGTTATATGCACATGTGTGTGTCCTAGCTTTCCCTCTCCACCATTCTGTCACAACAACCCAATCTATCTTATCATTAATGCCCTTTGGACTGCTGCCTCCAGCTTCTGGAACCTTTACAGTAGCCATGCCCTTAACTGTTACTTTCGAGAGAGGCTGCTGTATTGTCTGTGCTGCTCTCTTTGGTATTTATGCTGTCTGGTGGCCTAATTTTAAAGAAAAAGGCATTTGTATCATAGCCCTGACATCAAGGCTTCTACAGAAATTACAGTTCTTAACATGGGAACCTGAGTTAAACCTATAGAAATGCCATATGTTGTTGGCTTTATAAATGTAAAGAGGTTAGTTGGGCCTAAAACAAAAAAGGATTAAAAAGAAACTTCAAAACTGGATTCTGCACATTGTACTCATTGGTGCCATGTCTGTCATTGGCTAGAAGACATTGATTAGCTATTAAACACAGGGTGTGACCCTGTGGATCAGCAGCATTTGATAGCTGCTCTGAAAATCTTGAGCCAACACTTCTGACTGCCAGGGCCAGCTGTCCTTATGCCTGTACCTTCGTAAAACTTTCCTAATGTATTTTTCATGCAACAGTGAAATAAATCTAGTTTGTGAAATTGTATGTATCCCAGTTATATGCCCGCTTTTTCCCACTGAACAACCTTTATTCTTGGTTAATGATCTTTTCATCCTTTTCTGCTGATTGTGTAAGGTTTTGGTTCTAAAATGCCAAATAAAATCTTCACAAAAGAAAGAATCATTTGAGATGTTGCCTTCTAGAAATCTATAAGGCATTGTCCCTCAGAGTTCTTTTCCTGAAATTATTTTTTATTCCTGAGGGCTGTGCTTCTTGCTTATTCTTCAATTATGGATTCATAGAAAATATTTCTCCAAATAAAGTTTTACATGTAAGAAAGTAAACAGAAATTAATATTTGTAAAAAGAACTTCAGTGCCCTCATTTTATTTTCAATGTGTGTATCAGCTTCTATTAGCTCCTACTATTTATTGAACTGATTTACGTCGGAGGGGCAGTTTAATTCATTGGGTTTTCCAAAGAACTGAGCCTGAAGGATGCAGCATGGTGTGTGAAGCCAATGGATTGGAGTAATTTTAAATCCCTCTTCCTTAAGGAATTGAATCCTAGAATTTTATATCTTACTTCTGTTGAAAGAATAAAAAGGCTATCTTCAATGCTGGCGTTTTCAACAAAACCAAGTCTTAAAAAAATTAATCTGTGCTAACAGAAAAAAAGTGACTCTTAAATGCTTCATTCACAAGTACAATGAAATATTTACTATGCTTGCATGAGACCCCAGTGCTGGGCGGTCAACTGTTTGCTGTTGATGGAGTTTTTCTCGTGTCATCTGAATGTTTGGCTGGTATAGACTTGGCCAGTTTCAGTGCATAGCACAGTGTCTATTACAGTCTTAGTGCGGTGATGCCTCATTCAAACCCTGAAGACTGAGGAGCTCCAGGTTCTTGATGCTTTGCTTTTTGCTTCCTTAAGCAGTGTGCCTCTTTGCTTATGTCAAAGAATGAGGGGCTGCCCATACCCCCCCTGGGAACGGGCATGCCTGAACTGTTTGTGCACAGTCTGTGCAACCTAGATGAGTATTTCTTGGCTATACTCTAAAGGTAGCAAAGCTTTTCTTGCTGAAAATCTAACTTCCCTGATTTTGGGGGCTCGTTTTAGGTTATCCTTCTCAACCAGTTGAACAGAGGCCACTTCAGCAGATGCCTCCTCAGCTCATGCAGCATGTGGCGCCCCCACCCCAGCCACCACAGCAGCAGCCGCCGCCGCAGCCGCCGCCACCCCCCAGTCAGCCACAGTCTCAGCAGCAGCAGCAGCAAATGATGATGATGCTCATGATGCAGCAGGACCCCAAATCAGTTAGGCTTCCAGTCTCCCAGAGCGTCCATCCCCCAAGGGGCCCCCTGAATCCGGACTCCCAGAGAATGCCCATGCAACAGAGTGGCAGTGTGCCTGTCATGGTCAGTTTGCAAGGACCTGCCTCCGTGCCGCCATCACCTGATAAGCAAAGAATGCCAATGCCTGTGAATACTCCTTTGGGAAGCAATTCAAGGAAAATGGTATACCAGGAGAACCCCCAGAATCCTTCCAGCTCACCACTGGGAGAGATGTCCTCACTCCCTGAAGCAAGTGGCAGTGAAGTACCATCTGTCTCAGGAGGCCCAAATAACATGCCTTCACATTTAGTGGTTTCCCAGAATCAGTTAATGATGACAGGGCCAAAACCTGGACCATCACCCCTTTCAACAACTCAAGGTGCAACTCCCCAGCAGCCTCCTGTAAATTCCCTGCCCAGCTCTCATGGCCACCACTTTCCAAATGTGGCTGCCCCAACCCAAACATCTAGGCCTAAAACACCAAACAGAGCCAGCCCCAGACCCTATTATCCTCAGACACCCAACAACCGCCCTCCCAGCACAGAACCTTCAGAAATCAGTCTATCACCAGAAAGACTCAATGCCTCCATAGCAGGACTCTTCCCCCCACAGATTAATATTCCTTTACCTCCCAGGCCAAATTTAAACAGAGGCTTTGATCAACAGGGCCTAAATCCAACAACTTTGAAGGCCATCGGACAAGCACCTTCAAATCTTACCATGAATAATCCTTCCAATTTTGCTGCCCCACAGACTCACAAATTAGATTCTGTGGTGGTGAATTCTGGAAAGCAGTCTAATTCTGGAGCAACAAAACGGGCAAGTCCAAGCAACAGTCGCAGGTCTAGTCCTGGGTCAAGTAGGAAAACCACCCCAAGTCCAGGGAGACAAAATTCAAAAGCCCCTAAACTTACTCTTGCCTCTCAAACTAATGCAACCTTGTTGCAAAATGTGGAGTTGCCAAGAAACGTATTGGTCAGTCCTACTCCTTTGGCCAACCCCCCTGTACCTGGAAGCTTCCCTAACAACAGCGGGCTGAATCCTCAGAATCCTACCATGCCTGTGGCTGCAATAGGGGGTGTTCTTGAGGAAAACAAGGAGAGCTTGACTATGCCTCAGGACAGCGACTGCCAGAATTCCCAGGGTAGGAAGGAGCAGGTAAACGTTGAGCTAAAAGCAGTCCCTGCCCAAGAAGTTAAAATTGCCCCTGAAGATCAATCCAAAAAGGATGGGCAACCTTCGGATACTAACAAACTTCCCAGTATCGAAGAGAACAAAAATTTGGTGTCTCCTGCTATGAGGGAAGCACCAACATCGTTAAGTCAACTTCTTGATAACTCTGGAGCTCCTAATGTGACCATTAAACCCCCTGGGCTTACAGATCTGGAAGTAACACCTCCAGTAGTTTCTGGAGAGGACCTGAAAAAAGCATCTGTCATTCCCACACTGCAGGATTCGTCTTCTAAAGAACCCTCTAATTCCCTAAATTTACCTCACAGTAACGAGCCATGTTCAACCCTTGTGCATCCAGAATTGAGTGAGGTCAGTTCTAATGTTGCACCAAGCATCCCTCAAGTAATGTCAAGACCTGTCAGCTCTTCCTCCATTTCCACTCCTTTGCCCCCAAATCAGATAACTGTTTTTGTAACTTCCAATCCCATCACAACTTCAGCTAACACATCAGCAGCTCTGCCAACTCACCTGCAGTCTGCATTAATGTCAACAGTTGTCACAATGCCCAATGTGGGTAGCAAGGTTATGGTTTCTGAGGGACAGTCAGCTGCTCAGTCAAATGCCCGGCCTCAGTTCATTACACCTGTCTTTATCAATTCATCCTCAATAATTCAGGTTATGAAAGGATCACAGCCAAGCACAATTCCTGCAACCCCACTGACAACCAACTCTGGCTTGATGCCTCCCTCTGTTGCAGTCGTTGGCCCTTTACACATACCTCAGAATATAAAATTTTCTTCTGCTCCTGTACTGCCTAATGCCCCCTCCAGTAGTCCTGCTGCAAACATACAGACAGGTCGACCCTTGGTCCTTAACTCACGAGCCACCCCTGTTCAGCTTCCTTCCCCACCTTGTACAACTTCTCCAGTTGTCCCTCCTCATCCCCCTGTCCAGCAAGTAAAAGAACTGAATCCAGAGGAGACTAGTCCTCAGGTGAGCACCTCAGCAGATCAGAGCACTCTGCCCTCTTCACAGTCAACCACAGTGGTTTCTCCCCTTTTGACCAATAGTCCAGGCTCCTCTGTCAACCGGCGAAGCCCAGTCTCATCTAGTAAGGGCAAAGGAAAAGTGGACAAAATCGGCCAGATTTTGCTGACCAAGGCGTGTAAAAAAGTTACAGGCTCTCTTGAGAAAGGGGAAGAACAATATGGTGCAGATGGAGAAACTGAAGGCCAAGGGCTAGAGACCACAGCTCCAGGGCTCATGGGAACAGAGCAGTTATCCACAGAGCTGGACAGTAAAACCCCAACACCCCCAGCACCCACTCTGCTAAAAATGACCTCTAGCCCTGTGGGCCCCGGCTCCGCCTCAGCAGGACCCAGCTTACCTGGCAGTACTCTCCCCACCAATGTACGCTCGATAGTAACCACTCTGGTACCCTCTGAGCTCATCTCCGCGGCGCCGACCACAAAAAACAATCATATTGGCATAGCATCTGAGCCACTTGCAGGTGGCCTAGTGGAGGAGAAGGTGGGATCTCATCCAGAGCATCTACCCAGCATAGGTATGTACTTGGGGCCTGGCATCATCTCATGTCAATTTTTGATGACCTGTCCCACAAGAGAAAGCATGACTCCTTTTCTACTTGGAGGAAGAAGAATGGGTTAAATGGCAATAGTGATAGTTTCATTTATTTGAAGTACATTGGGAAATATACTTCCCTTTTAAAATCCCACGTTGTTTACATTCATTAATATGGTTCTCTCTCAGCTCCTGAAATAATCATATACCTTTTATTTACATAAAATTTTTCATTTTATAAAGAAGCATTTTCACCTGTGTTACATCATCATCATACCAACCATGTCAGGTAGCCCTAACCCCATTCTGCGGGTGAGAAGATTGAAGCTCAGAGTTCAGTATTCATTCAAAGTCTATACTGTGAGCCTCCAGTTTAACCATGTCCCTTAAGGGTAAACAGCAGTTTCTGCAGGTTCTCCTTACTGTGGTAAAGACTTGCTCTCAACTGTTCAGAGCAGGTTTCTTATAGCCCCTTCCTCATTGTACTCTATCCCAGGGACTCTTCCCTTCTGACTGGCTACTCCAGGGGAGAGCTTTCCAGAAAACCAGCTTTCATGGTAATAGACATGGGAGGAGCAAAGTGGTTGAGAGATAGGTTTAGGTTGGTGCCAGCATTTAGCAGCTGTTTGGGCTTAGGCAAGTTACTTGACTACTCCAAACTTCAGTTTCCTCCTTTGTAAAATGGGGACAATAGTAGTTGTAAGAATTCAATGAGATAATGTATGTAACGTTTTTAGCACGGGGCTAGAATATAGTAATCATTCAATAATAGGTAAAGAATTCTTATTGCCAGTTTCTTTTTGATGCAATCTCTTTGAAAATTAGACCATTCCATTCATGTATTTCTACTTCAGGTTATTTCCTATGTACTGGTAAGGTGGGCTAATGATGGAAACGTAGATGTCCTTACATCTACCCTCCTTCCCTTGGCGTTTACCCCCGCACCCGCCCCTCCCCACACATACGTAATATTCCTCCTTCTGTGAGGCTTAAGTGGTACAGAAGCTCTATTTCCCCAGAGTGGAATCAAACACTGCCAAAGCTCAAAGGACCTTTGCTGTATCCTAGGCCAGCCAATAGCACCTGTTTATGCAGCTAAAATGCTTCGAGGGGCAGGAGGAGGGGCAGAAAGAACACAAGATTCTGGTAGGATCAAGGTTCAAATTCTAGCTCCACTGGTACCATTTGCAGTTGGATAAATCCCTTAACCTCTTGTAAGCCATGTACTTCACCAGTAAACTGGAGATTGTAATTCCTACCTCCCAGAATTTATACAAAGATTCACTGAGCGGGCTTAGCGTAAAAGCCAGCACACTGCCTCACACAGAGCCCTGGAAAGGTTAATTCCCCTTCTCTCTGCCTATTCACTTCAAAACTAGAGATACAGGGAGGGATAAAGGCCTTTAAGGAGTTCTCTGCCCTTGGAGGAGACAGAGACTTCATAGGGCTGGGTGCTGTATATTCCTGGTTCTAGTTCTGTTGATGTAAGTGAGCCCTAAGAATTTTTTAAAAACCTGGTGTAACTTAAATATATTCTCCACTATTAAATGTTTCCATTCTACTTCCTTTCAGGGAACCTTTCCCTCTGATACCAAGAGAATAACGATGAAGTTGTTAGAAAATAACTTTTATCTGGATCCTGTGTAATCCTGGAGAAATATAGGAGCGTTAGGGAGATGAACCAGTAGTTGGAAAAAAAACTTCTCAATTTCAGTTAAGATTATTTCCATTCTTTTTCAAGGGGCTTCTGTGCTTTTACCTTGAAAGTGTGAGAAACCAATACTGGAGTAAAAAATAAAAGTTAAGGTACAGTTTTAAACTTTATTAGATAAGCATCCAAAATAAATTCTTAACACAAATGCATCATTGACTAAGCAGGGAGAGATATCTACAAAAGTCACAATTTCCACATGAGGGTAAAACTTATTGTTGTAGAGTTTATCTAGGATGGTAGACTGAGTGTCAAGATGGGAGGACATAACCTTGAGTGACTGTGGCATATCTATGTCTTCAATCTTTACGGTATGATCCCAGAAGTTCCCATTCTAGAGTACATTGTGTATTCTATTCCATTCTTCTTCAATGGCCTGAGTTCTCTCTGTCCTTCAAAGCCTAATTCTGATGTTTCTCCCTTTAGTGTACCTTCAGATTTCTCAATCTAGAATTGATCTCCCTTGCTTTGGACTCCCATAGTACTTTATACTTTATGAATCTGCTTCATATAACATCACAGTTGACTCCAGAGTACCACTTGTGTAAATCTTTAATACTAGACTGAGTCCTGATGGGCAAGAAGAATGGAATTTGGTCTCTAAGGGTGCCTGGCACAGAGCCTTGCCCTTAGTAAGTTCTTGGTAATTGACAGATAAAATAAGTAGATAACATATCAAATTGATTTGATTCATTAAATATGAATTGAATACCTGCTTTATGCCCATCGCACTTGCCAGGTGCTATAGAAAAGTACACAATATATGATTCATTTCAGGTCTCAAGGAATATAGTCTTTAGAGGGTTGAGACAATTTTTTAAATGCTAAGGTTGAATGGTATAATTGTCCCTCTGAAAGTGGTTTGGGTTGCCTACTAAAGTATGCTTTTGGGTTTTTTAGAGTACTGGGCAGAACTTGACCCCAAGAAGCAAAAATTATCGGTGCTGTTGTCCTCATGGCCATATCCTTCCTTGATCTTGGCACATACACAAAGGAAAAACAGAACCCCCCTGACATTAGTCTTTGTTACTGAGTGTTAGTTAATTTTTTAAGCAAGTTTTGGAATGTACTGTACTTTCAAAGTTAACTTCAAGTACTGCTTTCTAAGAATATGTGTATTTTAGCAGTTACTTAGCCCTCGGTTCAGTCAATGCTTTCTGCTTTGTTTAGAAAAGAATGTTAAAGCCCTGTTTCTTTTCTTTTCTTTTTTTTTTTTCCTTGCCTTAGCCCCTTCACAGAGTTTAGTCCCAAAGGAAACTCCAGCCACAGCACTGCAGGGGTCTGTTCCCAGACCAGGTAAGGCCCACCTTGGAAAAATTTCTTGAGTGGAATAGGTTACATGTGAAGGAACCACTGCTGTCCTCAATGTGCCAGGAAGTGGCTGAAACTATCTTATCTATTTGCTTCAGAGCAGACTTCGGTTGAGTGGCAGAGCTTATGCAGTACTATTTGAAGTTATTTTTCCCCTGACCAGCTTGCTCTCTGACGCATTCCTCGTGTCAGCCAGGGAACTCAAGAAGGACATCTCAGTGCCCATTGTCTGCCACCAAGCCGTGGGTGGTTTCCATTGCAGAGTTTGCCCTGTTCCATGACCCTGGCACCCATAGCTGGCAGCTGACTGATTGGCATACAGTAACTCACTGGGGTGGGAGGCATTACTGCATTAAGACAGTAATTGCATTATCATGACAGGAGTGGAGGCTTGTTCCGAAAACCTCCGCTGCAGTGAGGTAGCCATTCCTCAGGGAGTCAGAGTCATTTCAGTCATGTCTAGATGGCGTTAAGTTTCTTCCCATGACCAAGATATTGTAAATAGCACTAGGGATGATGTTTCTGGAAGGTGGAGCCCATGGTAATCTGACAAATAACTACTGTGAAATGCTGGCTCAGCTCTGAATGCATGAGGATCTTGATGGCAGTAACAGCCGTCAAGATTAGACTGCCAAAGCAGATAAAGATTATAGATTTGTTACAGTTTAGTCTTACCTGGCTCTTTGTCATTGTAGGTTATTGGGGGATACCCCCCCACAAAAAAAGAAGTGTGACTGCTTTCCACAAGGAGGTTAGAGTCTCGCTGACAATACAGTTCACACACTTGACAAAATTTTTAAAAAGAAAGTTTAATTTTGAATCTAAGTCAGTAAAAGTAAGGTAGAAGTTGGGAATTCCCTGGCAGTCCAGTGGTCAGAACTCTGTGCTCTCACTGCCGAGGGCCCAGGTTCAGTCCCTGGTCGGGGAACTAAAATCCCACAAGCTGCACGGGGTGGCCAAAAAAAATTTTAAATAAATAAAATTTAAAATATTTTTTTAAAAAGTAAGGTAAAAGTTGTGATTATTTTAAAACCTGCTTCAGGGTGCCATGTCCTATATGATGGATAGGACTTTCTATTTTACATTCTTTGGGTAAAACCAGGCCTCTGGAAAAATGGATGAGCAAAAAACATTTTAGCCACCCAGATTCGTTTGCTACCAACTGCCCACATGATACCTGAGAAGGGTAGAAATGGAACAAATTCTTCAGAGAAGGAATTAGATAGTAATACTCATTTTTGATGAGAAAAGGAGCAACTAGAAAGGGGAAGGGAATTCCATCTCCTGCCCCAACTCTTTTCTCCGGAAGATAGACTTTCCCATATCATATGTCCTCCTTCTCAGAGTAATTTGCTGAAGAATCTTGTTCCTTTTAAAAGTTTGGCTCAAATGAATCTCCTTAAAATACTGCCTACGCCAATAATTGCCTTCACCAAAACCCCTTTGATCTCCACTCATATGAATTAGCTGTGATAGTGTTAAAATTGTCAAAAGCATTGAATTTTGTTTCAAAAGAGCAAACTAACCAAAATTTTTTGTAGTAAACCTCTTTTGACTTGAGCCATTTTTATTTTTGAGCACACATTTCCTGAGTTTCTTTGCTCCAGCAGAGCCAACAAGGCAGCAGAGACTCAGTGAGTTGGTATCTATTTCTTGTGGAGGGGGTTCCAGGTTTTATGAGTTAGATAATGGGGGAGCTAAATAACAAATGGGAAGCATGGATTCTCCTCTGCCAGCATCTTTCATTGAAGGCAGAGTAGGACAGCCTCTTTACGTGAAGGCTGCATCAACATGAGCATCATAGCAATACTAATAATAGCTAATACTGAGTTATTACTAAGTGCTGCTGTACTAAGTTTTTTATATGTGTTATTTAATTTAATCTTTTTAACTTTGAGGTGGGTAAAGTGGTTATCGCCATTTTTCAGATGAGACATTGAGCACAGAGAGGTCAAGCTGTTTGCCCAAGGTCACATGGCTAATAAGCAGTGAGGTCAAAATAACCCAGTCACTCTGACTCCACTGCCTTCAGGGAGGTTACTGTGTAATAAGTAGGGTAGGTTAGACAGGTACACTGTGTTTCAGGTGTTGAATTCCCTGAAACGGGGGACAGGGAAAGGACTGTGGGAGACCAGAGGCAGGAGAGATGACTGCTATCTGATGCATCAGGGATGGTCTTTTGGAAAAGATGGAACTACCTAAAGGCATATAATGGAGGAAGAAGATGTTTTCCTGCTGGTGCTAATAAAGAAGTGCCTGGTAAACGCATAGGATGCTCATTTAAGTAAAACCCTGCTAGACAAATGACAGAGATTTTCCTTTTTTAGAGGGCATTGCTGAGAGGTTGAGGAAGAGAGGAACATAATGGGGTGTATAGGTGATATCTCAGAGTAAAGCAGTCTGCTCTCTAAAACTCAGGAATTCCTTTGGAGGAGAATGCATCCTTAATAGATATTTAAGACATATTGGAAGATTACTGTTTAAAAAAAATATGTCAAGAGGGAAGAGATATTCTAAGAATGAAAACAGTCTCTTCTGCGTGAGAGGAAGAGGATTATTTTACTAAAATAGTTATAGCTGGATGAAATATGAACCAGGCAATGTAATTTAGTTACGTTGATCCAAACAGGATTACTTCACAGTATGGAGTAGAAATAAAAATAGACTGAGTAAGTATCTTATGCTCCAGACAACTGAGTTGTGTCCATGCCAACTCTATCTGTTTACCACGTTAGGGTGAGGATCCTGCTGCGCATGGAGACCCGTTAGCCTAAACAAGGCATTCAGAATTCTCATAGACACTTAGCTTCTCCCTGTGGACATATACACCAGAAGCTCCTACATCTCATTTCTGTCCTTTGTATTTTTAACAGAACTCGAGGCAAATGCTGCCATAGTCTCTGGACAAAGGTAAGATGATCACTTCTGCAGACTTAGCATGAATATGGCGTAAGCCTCTTTGAAAGGTATCATCTTTCTCAACCTTTAAACCTTTCCTCACCTTGTCCTTTTCCTTCACTCTTTGTACCAGTTTTTTTCCTGCTGAAGTAGGGAGCTGTCATGAGTACCAACCCCTCAGAGGTAACATTTCTTTTAACAAAACTTGGTGGCTAAGTTCCTGCCTTTTGTGGTGGTTTTGAAAATTGGATGACATAACATTTTCAGCACTGAGCATAGTGAGTAAATAATAAGCATTCAATATATAGGAGCTGTTGGGTCGTATGGTAGTTCTATTTGTAGTTTTTTAAAGAACCTCCATACTGTTCTCCATAGTGGCTGTATCAATTTACATTCCCACCAGCAGTGCAAGAATGTTCCCTTTTCTCCACACCCTCTCCAGCATTTATTGTCTCTAGATTTTTTGATGATGGCCATTCTGACCATTGTGAGATGATACCTCATTGTAGTTTTGATTTGCATTTCTCTAATGATTAATGATGTTGAGCATTCTTTCATGTGTTTGTTGGCAATCTGTATATCTTCTTTGGAGAAATGTCTATTTAGGTCTTCTGCCCATTTTTGGATTGGGTTGTTTGTTTTTTTGTTATTGATCTGCATGAGCTGCTTGTAAATTTTGGAGATTAATCCTTTGTCAGTCCCACTACTGGGCATATACCCTGAGAAAACCATAATTCAAAAAGAGTCATGTACCAAAATGTTCATTGCAGCTCTATTTATAATAGCCAGGAGATGGAAGCAACCTAAGTGTCCATCATTGGATGAATGGATAAAGAAGATGTGGCACATATATACAATGGAATATTACTCAGCCATAAAAAGAAATGAAACTGAGTTATTTGTAGTGAGGTGGATGGACCTAGAGTCTGACCCAGAGTGAAGTAAGTCAGAAAGAGAAAAACAAATAACCGTATGCTAACACATATATATGGAATCTAAGAAAAAAAAAAAAACGGTCATGAAGAACCTAGGGGTAAGATGGGAATAAAGACACAGACCTACTAGAGAATGGACTTGAGGACATGGGGAGGGGGAAGGGTAAGCTGTGACAAAGTGAGAGAGTGGCATGGACCTATATACACTACTAAACGTAAGATAGATAGCTAGTGGGAAGCAGCCGCATAGCACAGGGAGATCAGCTCAGTGCTTTGTGACCACCTAGAGGGGTGGGATAGGGAGGGTGGGAGGGAGGGAGATGCAAGAGGGGAGAGATATGGGAACATGTCTATGCATAACTGATTCACTTTGTTATAAAGCAGAAACTAACACACCATTGTAAAGCAATTATACTCCAATAAAGATGTTAAAAAATTTATATATATATATATATATAGGAGCTGTTGCCATCATTGTCATTAATAATAGTCCTTGCAACACCTTCTAAGTATAGCTGTTTGATCCTCAAGAGAAAGAATGGCAGATGGGGTCTGAGCGCAGAACCCATGCTTTTTCTTTTATACTGTGCTACCCCACATAACCTAACAAAATAAAATACAACTGTGGCTTCAACCTCATTAGCCCCATGGAGAGAAGTATTATCGTATTACAAAAGTCATTCCTTTTTTAATGTAGGACTGTACTAGATAACATTTTAAAGAATTTATCATACTTGTATATCAACTTGGGTTGTAAAACCGCTTCACAGTCATTTTCTCATTTAATTATCGTATCAACCCTGTAAGGTGGTTATAATAGCCAACATTTATTTGAATGCTGTTCTATGCCATATATTGGGCTAAAAGCTCCCTAGATGTATTATCTCATTTAATTTTCACGGTATCTATTAGGAAAGGAAATTCTGTCTTACAGATGAGGAACCTAAAGCTCAGAGAGGTTAACTAAATTGCCCAAAGCCACAGATTCAGTAAATGGTGAAGCTGAGATTCACACCCAGGCCTTCTGCCTCCAGAGCTCTCACACTTAATGTATTACAGCAGACAAGATGGGGATTTATAGATCAAGAATCTGAAACAGAGAGAAAGTTAAATATCGTGGCCAATAAATACATAGGTAAGACTTGATCCTTGTTCTTCTGACTCCAAATTCATTGCTATTCCTACTACCTGTCTAGTTTTATTTGGATTGGGCTTACATTTGAATTCATTTGCATATCTCAAAGTATACACCAACTATGTGGCTAGAGAAAGAAGAGATAATCAGACCAAAAATACCTTGTTGGTGTTTGTTCGCTAAGTTACCTGATCATTGACCATATAAACACCAGGACAGTATTGCTGAGGCTTTTGTTTTGCCAGGAGAAAGAGGAACCTCCATTAGGAATCTTCTTCCTCAGAGGCTTTGACCATTTTCTGGGCTCCTAGCCAGAAAGCCATCCTTACCACCTCTAAAAAGATGTGTAAATCCCCCTGACTTGCAGTTCTACCCCAGCTCCAGTCTCACCTCTCCTTGACATGCCTTGGCTCGTGTGGGACAGTTGTTAGATGTAAAGCTAGGGTAATGAACAGGGTGGCCAAATTCCCAGGCATAGTGCCACTAACAAAGGGTCCTCTGTCAGGAGTAAACGATGGAGGGGTAGGGATAGTTGACAATCAGGCCATGGTTAAGAAGCTTACAATGTATCGGAAGACACAAGACCCTAAAAACATGCTGTACAGCCTGATGGGTGCTCTAGAATGCCAGACACAGACGGTGAACCCAAAAGACAAAAGAGACAGCTCCACTTGGGGAGTAAGGTCATGGAAGACTTCCCAGAAGAGGCATCCCTGTGACCAGTTTTTTGTTTTGTTTTTGTTGCATTACTTTTGTTTCCATTCCATGTCTTACAAGTAAATTTAATTAACTCTTTTTTTTTTAATGATTTTAACGTGAGTTTTTTGAACCATGAAAGTAGTAAAAGTTTACTGAGGGTAACTTGAAATTCAGATCAGACAATTACAAAGAAGAAAATTACCAGTTAGCCAATATTCCTACACCTCAGCAGTATTCACTGTGTATATTTTAGTTGTTCTTCTAGTCCTCTTCACAGAGTATATACAGATAGAAATAGTTACAGCACTCCAGTGTTTTATATATATATACTATAGTGTTTATAGATCTAACACTGTGTATTAGATATATAGTATTATATACACATATATATATCTCACACCCATTCATTCATATGTGGTTAAATATATACTCAATATGTATTATAATAAAAATGAGAGTATACTATTCATAATGTTGGTAGCTGTTTTTTTCCCCCACAATAATATATTATGAACAGTTTTTATCATTAAATAACCTTCTGCAGCATGATTTTTTCATGACTCCATTTGGATGTGCTGTGGTTTAGTTAACTAACGTACTATCACTGTTAAGCGTTTAGCTCTTCTATCTTCATTAATATAAATAAAATGCTTTGGCATCCTTGTGTGTAATTAGCTCTGTAAAAAGATTTGTTTCCTTAGGCACCTAAAAATGGAATTGCTGAGCCAGAGGATTACACCAGGGTGTCTCAGCCTCAGCGTTATTGACTGTTTGGATGAGATAATTCTGTGTGGGGTGTGGGGCAGGGAGCCGTTTTATGCATTATAGGATGTTTAGTGTCATCCCTGGCCTCTACCCAAAAGGTGCCAGTAGCATATCCTCCCAGTCATGACAATGAAAAATATCTCCAGACATTGCTGAATGTTCTAGGAGGCTAAATTGCCCTCTACTGAGAATCATTGGGTTGCACAATTTATACTCCATTAGGAGTTTTTGTCCCTGTACCCTCAATAATACTGGATATTATCATTTTTTAATCTTCACATACTAAAAAAAGGGGATTGAGGTAGGAGCAATCAGTAGTATACCCAGCAGTGTATTGTGAGTATATTCTCGTGTATATTCTATAATGTGACTTGTAATATGCCATTATCTAACTCTACTAGGCTCATAGTAAATGCCAGTGTATGTTGTTAATTTCCTAGATTTTTAGGTACTATTAATTTTTGAAGGGAAATATTTTTAGGAAAATGGGTGAGGAAGTTTGATGATTTTTGTTCCAAGTTCTTAATGTGTTTTACCACAATCTCACCAGCATTATACTTAAATATTTTATTTTTACTGATGTAACAAGCTGGACTCACTTTTAAATTGTCAGTAATATTAGAGCATAATTGACCTTATTGTCCCAGAGTGGAACATTGTCTCTCCAGAATGATTATGTAGTTCTTAATCTCCTGCCTTGTGAATGAAACTATTATCTTTATTTTTTGTGTGACTTGATTCCCTCACCTCCTTGGACTCTGTGCTTCTCTCTGTCAGCAGTGAGCCCAAAGAGATAACTGAGAAGTCCAAAACTCCAAGCCGAAGAAACTCCCGAACTGAAGAGCCAGCTGTGGCTTCTGAAAGTGTGGAAAATGGACATCGTAAGCGATCCTCTCGGCCTGCTTCAGCCTCCAGCTCTACTAAAGGTTAGCTGTGGGCTGCAGAGGCTATTTCTGAGTCAAATAGAAGAATAGGGTTCTTATCACAGCAGCAGAGGACTTTGCCCTTCGTCTTTGCTTCTATTCCTCAAATTTTCAAGTTACTTTGACGTCTACTTGCTTGTTTGGTCCTTCCTTTATTTGTTAGTTCATTTAACTATGTGTTTTCTCCCTGTGTGTGTGTGTGTGTGTGTGTGTGTGTGTGTGTGTGTACTTGTGTACAACAGCAGGAAGAACATAACAGGGCAGATTGATTCATGATCAACCACTTCAGACAGGTCCTCAGTATGGCCCCACCATCTTTCTGTGTTTTTGTGGTCAACTCTTTTTCCTACTCTCTACTCTTTTTAAACCTCTGGCTCCTATTTTATGTCCTGTTTTTCAGCAGAGACTCTCACCTCTTCAAAGAGAAAACAGAACTCCCTCAACTCTCACTACCAGGACATAAATCTACCAGTGTCCTCTTTTGCTCATACTATAATAGAGCAACTGTCGCTCCTTAAGTCCAAGGCCAATTCCTTCACTTGTGCCTTTGATCCCATCTTCTCTGACCTTACAGAGAATCTTACACAACCAGTTTTCTCTTCTCTATTGACTGCTGTCTCTTTTTTGGATGAACTCTGCCCTTGGCTTCTCTGACCCAGAACTCTCAATAGTTTTCTGTCTACTTCTCTGGCTGTTCCTTCTCAGACTCTGTACACGTTACATTAGATATTGGTCTACTCAGACTTTAATCCTGAGTCACCTTTTCTCTTCAACTTCTATTTTTTCCCTAACTAATCTCATTCATGCCTCCCTTCTTTAGTTATAACCTTTCACAGATGACTCATAAACTTGTTTTCTAACACTATCTATGTAACACTATGTATTAGATATATAGTATATATAGTATATATAGAGAGATCTTAGACAACTCCACATACATCCTTAACAGGACTGCAAACTCAACATGTCTAAAAACAGACCTTTGATTTTTCACCCCTGATGTCAGGTCCTTTGCCGTTGTTCCCGTACTACCATCTATCTGTCCATTAGGCATGTCCTCCTTGACACCTCTCTCCTTCACCTTCACATCCATCACAAAAAGCTGCTGGTTTTATCTCAGATGATTCAAATTCATCCACTTTTCCCCATCTTCACTGCTACCTTGGCTTAAAACCCTTCAATGGTTTACCATTATAATTAGGATTAAAGTCTAAAAGCATCAACATAGACCACAAGGTCCTATCTGGTTTGGCCCCTGTCAACTTCTTCCAGCCTCATTTGACTTCCCTTAGCAACATCCTCTCATCACATGCCATCCTCTCATCACAAGCCTGGGTATATGTGACACGTACTGTAGGGAGTATTCGTCTATCTTCCCTTTCTTCTCCTCATTAACTTCCCACTCTTCCTACTTATCTTAGCTCAGTTGTCACTGCTATGAGGAATCATAGCACCATGTTCTTCTTCATAACACCACAGTTGTAAATTTAGTTCTATTTATGTGGTAGGTAATTAATATACATACTCTGTTAGGGCAGGAGATGTCTGGTTTTGCTCACCACTGTATCCCTGGTGCCTACTGTGGTGCCTAATACAAGAGGAGTACAATCAGTATTTATTAAATTAATAACTATCTATCAACTATTTATTTAAGTACTTACTACATGCTAGGCTCTAGGTAAATAATAGTGAAAAAACAGACAAAAGTCTCTGTCTTCCTCACATCGATTGTATGCTAGCCAGAAAGACTTTAATATTATATGCATTTATGATAGCAAAGTTATATGGTACTACAGGGGCATATATTGGGTTGGCCAAAAAATTTGTTCAGTTATGTCCGTAAAATGGCTCTAGTAGCATTTAGTTGTCTTTAACTTCATTCGAAACAATTTTGTTAGATTTTATTGTGACAGCTGTCATATCAGCATGCATTTAAAAAAAAACTTACCAAGGGCTTCCCTGGTGGTGCAGTGGTGGAGAGTCCACCTGCGGATGCAGGGGACATGGGTTCGTGCCCCGGTCTGGGAAGATCCCACATGCCACGGAGTGGCTGGGCCCATGAGCCATGGCCGCTGAACCTGCACATCCGGAGCCTGTGCTCCGCCATGGGAGAGGCCACAACAGTGAGAGGCCCGCATACCGCAAAAAAAAAAAAAAAAAAAAAAAAAAACTTACCCAAATTGGTGAATTTTTGTGTAGCCATTTTAATATTGAAGATGGAAGAAAAAAAGCAACATTTTCGGCATATTATGCTTTATTATTTCAAGAAAGGTAAAAACGCAACTGAAACGCAAAAAAAAAGATTCATGCAGTGTATGGAGAAGGTACTGTGACTGATCAAACGTGTCAAAAGTGGTTTGCAAAGTTACATGCTGAAGATTTCTCGATGGACGATGCTCCACGGTCAGGTAGACCAGTTGAAGTTGATAGCGATCAAATTGAGATGTTAATTGAGAACAATCAATGTTATACCACGCAGGAGATAGCCAACATACTCAAAATATCCAAATCACGTGTTGAAAATCATTTGCAGCAACTTGGTTATGTTCATCATTCTGATTTTTGTGTTCCACATTAAGTTGACCAAAAAAAACCCTTCTTGACCATATTTCCACATGCGATTCTCTACTGATCTACTGATTTGTTTTTCAAAACAAATTGTGATGGACAATGAAAAGTGGATACTGTTCAATAATGTGGAATGGAAGAGACTATGGGGCAAGCGAAATGAACCACCACTGACCACATCAGAGGCCGGTCTTCATCCAAAGAAGGTGATGTTGTGTACATGGTGGGGTTGGAAGGGAGTTCTCTATTAAGAGCTCCTTCTGGAAAACCAAACGATTAATTCCAGCAAGTACTGCTCCCAGTTAGACCAACTGAAAGCAGCACTTGATGAAAAGCATCCAGAATTAGTCAACAGAAAACGCATAGTCGGGCTTCCCTGGTGGCGCAGCGGTTGAGAGTCCGCCTGCTGATGCAAGGGACACGGGTTCGTGCCCCGGTCCAGGAAGATCCCACGTGCCGCAGAGCGGCTGGGCCCATGAGCCATGGCCGCTGAGCCTGCGCGTCCGGAGCCTGTGCTCCACAACGGGAGAGACCACAACAGTGAGAGGCCCGCGTACCGCAAAAAAAAAAAAAAAAAATTAATGTAAAAAAATTTCAATTCCCTGGATTACTGTAAAAGGCACCTAGAACAACAGTTCTTTGCTCAAAAAGATAAAAAGTTTTGAGAAGATGCAATTATGAAGTTGCCTGAAAAATGGCAGAAGTTAGTGGAACAAAACAGTGAATACGTTGTTCAATAAAGTTCTTCGTGAAAATGAAAAATGTGTCTTTTATTTTTACTTAAAGACCGAAGGAACTTTTTGGCCAACCCAATAGCCGGGATGCTTTGTTCCCCTGTCAAGTCAGTGAAGGCTTTCTGGAGAAAATGATGTTTAAGCTGAGACCTGAAGAATGAGGAAGCATTATCCAGGCAAAAGGTATAGCATGTGCAAAGGCCCAGGTCTGAGGGAGGGTATCATTCTCTCAGGAAATGAGCTGAGCTTGAGTAGCTTAGGCTAGGCAAGAGCTGGCATCCTGGCCAAGTGCCTGATATCAGCAGGGCTGCTACGAAACAGTCATGTACCATTAGGATACCAGCCTGAAGACCAGGGCAGGTTGTGGTGCACCAACACCAGACACTGACCTGAGAACTCAGCTGTTGTTGATAGGTCACATTTCTGGGTAGGAATTTCATAATGCCTCACAAGAGCTCCTGGGAGGAGGCCACAGGTCTGCAGATCATGCACAGGTAAAGAAGAGATGTAGAAGTCACCTTGCCTCAGCCTGCCAGAGAGGGGAGAGGATGGGAGGGGCCTTCTTTCCTCTCCAGACATACCATGTACACCACAGCCAGGGTCCTCTTTAGGTATCCCCACTTTGGATGTAGAAGTGGAACCAACAACTTTCTTCTCCCTCCCTGGGAATCATCTCCTAAGCAAAAACCTGTTTGGAAGGAAGCATAAAATGGAAGATTCCTGGAGTTCTATGAGAAAATCTGCTTCCCCTCAATTCTATGTATTCTTTTTCCTAAAGGATCAGGGTCTTCTAGGCTTTAGAATATGGTATGTAGTTATCTTTAAAGCAGGGGGAAAAGTGCTGACCTTTAGAGATGTCATACACCAGCTTTTGGGGAATCTGACTTGAGCCCAGAGCCTCAGGATACTAAAGGTGTCATTTACAGTGCACCAGAAAGAATTAATCTAGCAGCTGGGACAGTTAAGAGATGCCCAAATTAGAGCCACTCTGTAGATAACTGCCAGCCAAGAAAAGATGGAAAGCTGGAACCTGTTTTAGAAGGGGGTTGGGGTGTATAGGCCGTACACATAAACTGGACATTGTCCCAAGGCGATGGTAGTCATGTTGGAATGCCTGCCCCATCCATGCTTTGAGACTTAGCAACTGGCTTAGAAGAGGCCATAATGACTCTCAGGCTTTGTGATATTACATGGAGGGATTCTGGGTAAGTGTCTCCTAGAGGATGTCAGGGTTCTGGCCAGACCCCAGAAATCACAGTCATATCTAGATCTCCACATCAGCCTCAAGCCCTCAGTCTATCAGTCTTTAACTGTTCTAGGGTAAGTTACTTTTAAAATCAGAAATGAATGCTGTAGCTCTTGATTTTTAAGTGTTAGAGCTCTTGGATCCAAATTAAAGAATTAATATGCATATTATTTGGCCTTCTGTGTTGTATCCAAAAATGAACCAAAGTCATAAAATAATTTCCTGTGATTGTATTTGAACCCATACCCAGGGAGTGTCATAAAATATCAAGCTGGCTTCTAAAATGTATGTGTCTCAGGACTTCCCTGGTGGCGCAGTGGTTAAGAATCTGCCTGCCAATGCAGGGCACATGGCGTTTGATCCCTGGTCCGGGAAGATCCCACATACTATAGAGCAACTAAGCCTGTGCACCACAACTACTGAGCCTGCGCTCTAGAGCCTGCGAGCCACAGCTACTGAAGCCCACGTGCCCTAGAGCCCATGCGCCGCAACTACTGAGCCCGCGTGTCGCAACTACTGAGCCCACGTGCCGCAACTACTGAAACCCGCGTGCCTAGAGCCCATGCTCCACAAGAAGAGAAGCCACCGCAATGAGAAACCCATGCACTGCAACAAAGAGTAGCCCCCGCTCACCACAACTAGAGAAAACCCGCTTGCAGCAATGAAGACCCAGTGCAGCCAATAAATAAATAAATAGATAAATAAATGAAATGTATGTGTCTCGAACTTGTAGACATATATAGTGTTGGGTACCTGAAACATCTTCCTGCAACATCAGTTCTTAAAGTTTTGAAGGGAAAAGAGGGTTTTGCCTTTTCGTACTCATAAGATTTTGGTCATGTATGCACAAACAATCAGAAACAGTCTGCGTTTTTCATGAGAAAGCTGAGAAATATGAGCAGTTTAAAATGAGAAGTATTGGTACTTTTTGTATTGTTGAGAACCAGTAACATTAATCATTCTCCTGCTCTGAGAACGGAGTTTGTTTATATCATGCTAGCCAAGGCCTACTAGACTACCAGATTGGAGCAGGTGGGATGGATGATTTCTGGGCAAGTCCAGGGAGGCCCACTTGGTTGATAGGTCACTCTCTAATCTGTTGTTTTGTTTTTGGTTGGTTTGGTTCTCCCCACTGACCCCCACTGCCCTGCCACTTCTAATTACAGACACAAAAATTGGCTCCCACAAATCAGTGAACTTGTTTTTAAAATTGCACTTGATCAGATGTGTTGTTTATAAATAAGCAAATGAGTACTGCTTCCTGATATGATGAGTTCCCTGTTAACACAGAAATGATTTTTCTAGTTTCCCTTGATATTCTTTAGTCTTCTGTTTATAGTAGTTTGATGTTATATTTTCAACTGGGAGTAAGGATCAGTAGTTAAAAACATGAAGTTCAATGTACAAGTTTGAAACCTGGGAAAATATGCTAATAAGAGGGAGGTTCAGAGCAACCTGTAATCAGCAGCAGCTGTGGGTGTCCCTGGGGTGCCCTAAGATGCCTCTGACAGCAAAGTGGGGTGATAGCTCTGTCCTGTCCACAGCTAGAGACTTGAGAAGCAACAACCTAAAAAAAACAGAGTATACAGATATACTTAAAATGTAAGTGTTATTATTATAGAATAAGCATAATTAGATACATCTTATGGGAGAAATCCCTAAACAGTAACTACCTGAAACTGCACTCTTGTAGCATCATTTAGAAACCAGCCATACAGATTTTGAAAGGAAATTTCCAGAATGTTTTTACAATTAAATAGAAATCTTGGCTAGAAGGAGAACAGTAAAAAGCGTAATGAAGTGAGCAAGGTCAAGGTCAATTTATAAAAATCCTTAGAAGGTAAAGCTCCACGCTACACCACCACTACACCACCCTACACCACCACTGCCACCACTCACTCTAGTATCTAAAAGGCTTTTTTTTTTTTTTTTTCCCCCAGTTTCTAGCACAGATCACTTGTTTACTCATGGCCTCACTCATTGATTCATCCTCAGAAGCAGAGGCAGCCTGCCAGATGATTGGGTGCTTTAGAGCAGTGACAGATGGGAACAAGCAAGGAAGGAATGGAGGGGGGAGCCTGAGGTGGTTTATTCCCCCACTCCTAACCACTTTTCCCAGCCATACATGTGTTTCTCAGACACACCACTTGATCGTTCATATCACAACCAAGGAGAAGCTCCCAAAGTTGACCTAATTAACAGACATTTTTCTAAGGATGAACACTCAGTCAAGACAAAACCCTGTATGTTTTTGCTGCAAATGACAAATTTGCTACAGTGGAAATGAAGCTTGAGAGTTGGACATAAAGGGCTGATTATGGGGAGTTGTGCGCTATGTGAGACTCTGTTTATTTACATGGAATTAAAATAACACCATTGTCAACATCCTGTCAGATTTACTGTCCTCTGATTAGCAAAAGACTAATGAGTAAATCAGAGAAACTGATTCTACCACCTGGCACAAGCATCATAATCTCCCAGTAAGAGGTATATATTGAAATTTCCACCTATAGAAGCCTAAAAACATGGTACAGGCCACCTCTTGGAAAGTCATCTAGGTTTCACTTCTTAGCTAACAGAGTGACAAAATTTTTGCTTTTTGCTCTACATTTTGAGTCTGGGTTCTCAAAATATGATACAATACAAAAGAGAGAAGAAAAATTACTTAGAATACTGAACCTAACATGCAGCATCAGAGAGTTCAGCCTGGTTTCTAGAAACGGATAAGTTGGATTCATCTTACACATTAATGTGTTAAATAGAAAACATTTTTTTGTCCTTGATAGGAAGTAATTCTAAAACTTTTTTTTCGTTTTAAATCCAAAATATCTATTATGGAGCAGCATGAAGAATGAGGGTGAATTTTTAAGATCAATATGAGATTTTAAAGAAATGTTTACAGTTGGAGAGCTTCAGGCTATTCATTGTACTTTGCTGTAGAAGCCTTCTGTGTTGAAAAAGTTTTTGAGAGAGTTTATATTTTGAGTTTGAGTTTAAGGCATGAATAATACAAGAGGAATTAAAAGAATTAAAACACACTCCTTCCCTTTTATGTCACTGTTACCCTGTCACTGATATAAACCACTCAGTTCCCACCTCTTCCATGAAGCCTTCAGGCTCACCTGGGCTCAGAGCAGGCTGTGACTTGCTCTGAATTGCTTCCATGCCTTCCATACATACACAGGTATATCCACAGCCTTGATAATACCTGGCTAGGCCATGGTAGACACTTGCTGACCAACGGTCATAGTCATGTTATTTAGAGACTTTGACTATGGCGTGGCAAAAAGAGTTCCTCACTGCAAAACAATGGCTTGGCTCCAGAGGCTGGGTTTTTTTTGTGGCACAATTCACTTACTTGCTTGTAACATCACTTATTGATTTCTCACCAAAAGCACTGTCAGTCTATCCATCATTTCATTGGGTGATGGAAACAGGTGATGGAGATTGTGGGGTTAATTGCCCAGCTAAAGCAGCTCTCCCCATCCTGGCACCTTTTTCATGTATGTTTGCCTCACCTTCCACTACCTGTATAACATTTCCCCAATCGCCAGGCCCTAGTTTACAGGGCCGAGAAGTCTGAGACCCTCTTCACACTGAGTTCCCCTTTTGAGGACCTTAGACTGATTCAGAGTCCAGTAGGGCTCCACTTAGGTCAGCCCTGGTTCCTGTGGACTGTCTAAAAGGCACTGCTATAAAGAAATGCCTCAGCTGAATATGTCCTTCCTTTCTCCCCACAGACATAACCAGTGCGGTGCAATCCAAGCGAAGAAAATCCAAGTAAACAAGCTGAATGACGACTTGATATTTGTAAATGTGTGTGAATTTTACAAAAAGCGATTTTGAGCTGTGACTTTTTAAAATCCATTTCTGTACAGTTAGTTATTTTAATAATGTGGTCCTTTTCCTGGTCCCTGCAACCTGTTTCATAAAGTGCAATGGGGAAAGCAGAGTTGTTGAACCCTTTTGGTGTTGCAAGATGAAGTTGAAGGTTTCTAAAATGTTGCCATGTATTGAGAGGAGCTAATGTGATTATGTTAATAGTTTTCACATTTCCTAAGCAGCCTAGAGTACAGGGTGAGCATTTTTAGATCTTCTAATGATGTATTGTGCTGTGGAAGTACTGTGTGTGAATAGCAGTAGTGGGGCAAAAGGAATCTTCTCATTTGGAAATGTTGTAAATAATTTTATTATATAGTGTTTTGGATGTATTTGTTGTAGAAATGGACCAGTGAATAAAGAGAATCTAAGGGTTTGTACAATGTGAAATACTGAATGTGTTAAATAAATGTCTTTGTCCTAGAACATAAACGTATGTTATTGGTAAGGGATTATTGGGTAAGCAAGCTCTTTCTTTGGACCATAAATGAATAGGAACAGCCTTCTTTGTGAATTAGAATCCCATCATGTCCTCATTACACTTGAGTTGCCCACCTGGCAAGTTGTGGAAAATGTACCTACTTATTCACTCAACTCATTCTCTTGGCTTTGAAGAAACTAGCTCTTTTCAGCACTATACCAGGCACTTTGATATTGATCAGATTTCTTTTGGTTGCAAAATGACAGAATCAACTTAGAGAGGATCAAAGGTCACCCAGGATTTTCTGGAGACAGGAAGCCGTCAGCAAACCAGATGGCACTCTTCTCTACCTCATTCATCTGCTTCTCCATGCACATGATGGATTGCTCCAAAACTACTATGTTTACACCTCCTCCATTCAAGAGATAAGCCCAGACTGACCAGCAAGATTTTTTGTAACAGCATCAAGAATCTAGCCCAGTTTAGGTCAGGTTTCTAACTTCAGTCCATGTCCGTGGTTAAATGGAGCAGCTCCCAAATAAAAGTTGTCATTTTGCATTATGTACTTCAGAGATATCCACTATGTTCCACTCTTTGGCTGCCCTGTTTCTCATCTGCATCAGGCCTGGGGTGACTCATCAGTGTGCCTAGGTTTTTCCCTTTCCTGGCTCTGTTCTTACCTTAAAAATTGTGGTCTCAAAAAAAAAAAAATTGGGGTCTCCAAACCAGCTGCTTCTGCCCCTCCCCTACCCCCAACATTCAGGGGACTTTAGTGCTTGGGGTCCTGTCTTTATCTTGGTCTGGGCCCCAGCCTTCTGCCGTGTCTCCTACAGCTAGACATATACTCCATCCCTTCCCCTTCAGGGGCTCCATAACCCAGTGCCTGAGACCAAAAGGTTGAATTGATGATTCTCATGCTCTTATTTTCCTTTTTTTAAATGTGTCTTGCATTATAAGGATTCTCTAAAAGTAGTTATTTCTGAGTCACCCCCCATTGTCTGGCTCTGTTACCAGCAAGCTTATCTACCCTCTTCCTTCCCTGTATGACACACGCACAACCAGAACCAAAGCCAGCCTAACAACACCCTAAGCCAATACTGTGTTTGAGATTGCAAAGTGCTTCTCCTACTTTAGCTGTACTCAGGAAGAAAGCATAATGTGCTTTAAATAGATTTTTATTTGTTTTTCTTTATATTAACTTTTTCTCCCATAGAGGAATAACATTACAGTCTAACAATCAGAATCCTGTTACACACATACACAGGCATGCCACGTGAGCAGGCTGAGGCGGTTGTGTCCTTGAGTCTGTCAACATGTCATAACATGGTCAACCAGAGTCTCCTCTTTTCAGCCAAAACACCCAAGAGGGACGCACTCATCTTACTGGTTCCATTTGGAACTAGGCAGCAGGGCAAGAGGGAAGATATAAGGGGCCATTGTTATGTCTGCCTTCAGTCCCCTCACATAAAGCCACATGGATCTGAGGAGTCATCCAAGAGCTCTGGTGGGGTCCTCAACGCACCTAACGTTATGGGTCAGAGCAAACTCAAGGTTCCAGGTGGGGGCCGGGGAGCAAGCATACTCCAAAACAGCAGCAAACCGCATTCATACACAGATGGGACCCTGATGGGGCCAGACTGCAAAGGCTGGAAATGACACCCAGTTTGAAGAGAGATGTATTGGAGAATCACTGGAAGTTGTCCTTTGATGTAATTGGGACTCACTCTAGAAATAGGGGTCCCTCTCACATACTCAGTTTTGGCAAAGCGCTGGTAGTCTTGACGTTAAGTAATGCAGTCTGGAACAAACTTCTACAGGGTCTCTGAAACATCAGTAAAGACAGACTCTCTAACCTCCTCCTGTCTAAGGTTGCATAGGACTTTGTGAATTCTGGTTCCCTCATGTATTCAAGTTCTGTGGTTTAAAAAAAAATCCTGAAGCATGCTCAAGGTGAAAGGCACATACACAGTCAATACAGTATGACGAGTTCTGCTGCTTCAGGAGTCAGACTAGCAGGAGACCAAACTAGTGTTGGCTCTTAGAAATCTATACACAATTAAAATATTGTCACACTCAAATGCTACAGAATCTATAGGAAAGTACAAAAACATGAGCCTTGCAACCAGCCAGGTGATGATGTTGGAGGGTTCTAGAACTACAGGAGCCTCCAGAAATACGGGTACGGTAGGGGCCTTTTGAAATTTGAGCCAAATGCCCTATAACTCACTTTTCCCCCACAGAAGGATCGTGAGCACTGCCCAGAACTGAGCCTAGGCTCCAGCTGGCAGCAAAGGAGTAGGCAAGAAGAGTTGGAGGGAGTTTCAGCTCTTGGAAGTGCTGAAGACCCTAAGCTGGCTGTGAAGTAACCAAGGAGTAGCTGGAAGAATAAAAGGGACTAGGTCGTAACTGAAGGAGAACCTTGGAGAGAGGAGCAAGGTTGTCAACTACTAGGGCCCTAGTGGATCAGCATGGGGAATTTGATCTGCTCTTACTGTAAATTTGGCTTATTCCCTTGGATAGGAGACCCCAACAGGGCTTTCTCTGTCCCTATCCAAGCATCCATGGGGCTACCCCCTCCCTTATCCATACACCCCACTGGAGACCTAGGGTTATAGGGCCAGGGAGGGCAGCTGCCTTTGCCCGCATGGGGTTGCAGAGTTTTCTGTAAGCCTCAGCTTGGCTGTGAGGCCTAGAAACCTAGAATTGAAGGGAAAGACCTGTGTTAGTGTGTAATAGGAAATCTTAAAGGTTTCAAGGAAGAAAGAGCACACACTAGAAAAGGACAGAAAGAGGAAAGGGGAAGCAACTCGGGGCATCCCAAGAGGCTGTTGCTGGTGTCTGAGCCCAAAAGTCAATCCCACCGTGAGAAGGGGAAAGCTGGCTGCCCCTGTTCCCTTTGTCTCACCCAGATATTCAGGTTCCCTCTTCCAGGTACTTACTGGAGGAGAAGGGAAGGGGAACCATAGGGTACCCATTTCCCCCCAGCAGCCTAGAAAGGAAGAGAGCCCTGGGAAAGAAAATGAAGAGAGGCTCCCCTAAAGGCCCTGAACCTGGACAGGGACTATTTGGGGATTGTGGCAGTGGGGTTCCTGGCCTCCTACTCAGGAGTGTTTATTAGCCATCCTGGCAGAGTATGAAATACAAGGCCAGAGGCAAGATGAAGGCTAGCTGCCATTCCTTGGTTGGCTTCACCCCACAGCTTGTCCTCCCCAGCATCATCATTCTGCATTCTTATCCTGGGGTGTGTCCTTCTCCTGCCTAGAATCCCTCTGGCCTGCATCTCTCCTAAGCTAGTTCTAGCACCTTGGGGCATGTGAACAGATGTCTAGGATGGCAGGGCCTTGCCCAGCCTTTACTGCTGGGTTGATGTGGGTAGGGCAGCAAGGTACTAACTAAGCCTTTCAGATACAGGGCCCGGCAGAGGGGTTGATTTCAGGAAGAGATTTGGGAGGTGGCATTGTAGAAAAGTGATGTGGGCTCCAGCTTGAGAGCAGGGCTTGGCCTCTCTGAGTAAGCACCATGCCAGCCCCCATTGTGCCCTGCTCCCTACAGCATCTTAACCTGTCTGTCCTGACTACATTTTCAATAGGTTTCCTCTTTTCCTCGATTCCCTCCACCTTCTCCCTCTAACTCACATCTCACAGTCCTTTCCCACATACCTTACCTTTCCATACCTAGGCAACTCCAAGGAGCCCAGCCCCCAGAGGAGAGGGAAGGGGAAGACTAAAGGCAGAACCCTTTAGTCTCAGTGGGAGAATTACTGGGAATGAGTAATAAGGGAGCAGGAGTGAATGCAGTGCCAAACATTAGATAGACTGAGGCTTGTAAAGTGGGAGCTGAAGGTAGGGAATGAGCCAGAAATGAAACTGGAAGAAGACACTCTCAGAAATAGGAGTGGGCCAGAGTAGAGGACCGGAGGGCAGGGATGGAGAATGTCAGGGCAAAGATCAGGATGGGAACCGACGGAGTGTCGGCGGTGGGGGAGATGGAGCATTAGATGCCAGAAGGGGCCAGAAGGTGGGAGGGTGAAGGGAGAGGGGGAGGTTCAGAGGCAGATTAGAGGATCAGAGATAGGGAAATAGAAGGAGTAGGAGAGAGAGAGAGAGAGTGAGGCTATCACCCCCACCTCACACACTTAAGAAGGGAGGTTGTGGTGTCCAGCCCGAAGTGGGCTGCAGGCGCCCCTCAAGCAGCACACTGGCTGCGGCGGAGGGTCTGGATAAGGGTCGGGAGTCAGCGAGGGGTTTGCGGCACGGCCGGCGGAAGCTCAGTAGTTGAACTGGCGCTGGCACGGCTGGTAGACAAAGCTGCCCTGGTGCTTGGGTCGGCGCGGACGGCTCTCGCGGGCGCGGTTCTGCCGTTGCACCACCTTGGCGCTCAGAGCGTGGCGCTCGGCCCGCTGCCGGGCCCGCTGCAGGCGCCGCGCCTGGCCCGCCTTCTCCAGCAGTGTGGCCCGCGCCGGCAGAGGGGCGGCGTGGTGCAGGGCCCGGGGTTCACGGCGAGCAGGCGCCAACTCCCTGAGGGGACAGAGCGAGG
Source organism: Globicephala melas (assembly GCF_963455315.2). Taxonomy (NCBI): domain Eukaryota; kingdom Metazoa; phylum Chordata; class Mammalia; order Artiodactyla; family Delphinidae; genus Globicephala; species Globicephala melas. The sequence goes on along the minus strand of NC_083328.1, from coordinate 62,402,871 downwards.
CAGTCAGGGCTAGACAAGTCGTGGGGGACGGAGGAGAGCGCTGGCACTTCCCACCCTGTCCCCGCACCCTCGCACGATTTGGTCTCTGCTCCTAGGGGGGCGCACAATGCCCTTCTTGTGGGTACCAACCATTCCTCCAAGCCAACCTGGAGATGCCTACCGTCTCAGCGATCCCAAGCCTCGAAGCTCTGTCTCTCTCAAGCCCCGCCCTAGCCACGAAGCCACGCCTCTCCCTATCTCAAAGCCCCGCCCCTTTACCTTCAGGCCTAGCTTCATTCCGGCCCATGGGCCCCGCCCTTTGCCTCGAAGACCCGCCTCTAAAGGCCCCGCCCCGGCACCGCCAGGGGGTCTCCTGGGCTCGCTACTGCAGCGGGGACCCTAACCTCCAAGACAAGCTTCTCTAGGCCTCCAGGCTCCGCCCCCGGCCGGCTCACCCGTCGCTAAGGTCTCCGTCTGGCAGGGCGGCGTCAGGGTGCGGGGAAGGAGGTCCCGGCTCCAGCACTATGGTGCTGCCGGTCACGTAAACGGACATGCTGGGGTGCTCGATGAGGAGGTCCTCCAGGGGGCTGCTCTGGAGGCGGGCAGGCCCGAGCCCAGGCCCTTCTGCAGTAAAACAGGCCGGAGGGGTAACAAACCAGCTCTCATCCATCAAGGAGGGTGCGGGCGGAGGGCGGCCCGCAGGGGCCGGGGCGGCCCCGGGGCTGGGTGGAGCTGTGAAGCTGTCTACGTGGCGCGGGAGGGGGAGCCATGCGGAGGAGGGGGCGCAGCAGGGAGGGACACACACACACACACACACACACACACCGGACACAATGGGGCAGGGAGAGAAAGGGCATCGTTAGTCCGACACGCAGCCCCGCCCACCATACCCAATGGGCATCCACAGTCTCGACCTGCTGCCCTAGGGCGCGTGAGGTGTGGACTCCAACACTGTACCGCCAGGAGATGGCCCCAGCTTGCATGAGATGGGGCCCTGTTACCCTCCACCTCCAATATTACTGCCTCAGCCCCAATTTGCCCAGTAGGCCCGGGGGAACTCCCCAACCCCTTAGCAGCTCCCTGCTCAACTGCTTGGCCACTTGCCCTAATGACGACTTCACAGGCCCAGGAGTCAGTCCTGGCCCCAGACTCGGGCCTCACCCGCCAGGTCAATAATGAGCCAGCCATCCACTTCATCCTCCTCAGAGACGAAGGCTCGAGGGCAGTCGGGGTCCTCGGGGGGCGCCGGGGAGCTGAAGAAGAGGCTGGTGAGGCGCTGGAGCATGATGGGGGAGTGAAGAGGCCTCAGGGGGCTGCCCTATGGCAGTGCAGAAACCTGGGAGGTAGAGAGGAGTCAGAGGCACCACAGACTGGTCTCCCCATTGTGGCTGGGGATACCTCCCCCAGCCCCCGGAAGGGTACAACAAGGATGCGTGGGAAAGCTTTCTCGTGTGTGTCTGTGTGTGTGTGTGTCTGTGTGTGTGTATTTGTGTGTGTTTGTGTTCCCTTTCTGGTAAGTCAGCCTGCCTTCAAGCTTTTGTTTTCTGTATGACCTTAGAAGTTATTTAACTTACCTGTGCTTTAGTTTTCTCATCTGTCAAATGGCAAGGATAATAGTATCCTCCTCTCAGCCCTTAAAGGAATTAAATGAGCTAATAATAGTATCCTCTCTGGGCTCTCATAAGAATTAAATGAGCTAAATACAAAGTGCTCAGAACAGCACCTGGGCACAGAGTAAGCATTCAATAAACTAAGCAACTAGTTTATTATTAATAATTATTAATATTGTTGCATGCTCTAGGAGTGATATATATGACCAGACTCTGTCGGGGAATGTTCCCCAGAGGATTGGACATCCAGCCTGGACCTTGAAGGGTAAAAATAGTTCTCCAAGCAAGGAAGAAATCGCCCAGTATTGTGATTATTTATCATCACCATCATCATCGTCATCATCATCATCATATAGCTAACATTCATGTGCCAAGTACTATACTAAGCACTTTACCTATATTACCTCATGTAATCCCCATGATTACTCTAGGAAGTGGGTATAATTATTATCCCTTTTTTGTGTGTGTGTGGTACGCGGGCCTCTCACTGTTGTGGCCTCTCCCATTGCGGAGCACAGGCTCTGGACGCGCGCAGGCTCAGCGGCCATGGCTCACGGGCCCAGCCGCTCTGCGGCATGTGGGATCTTCCCAGACCAGGGCACAAACCCATGTCCCCTGCATCAGCAGGCGGACTCTCAACCACTGCGCCACCAGGGAAGCCCCTATCCCTTTTTTATAGGTGAAGAAACTGAGGCTCAGAGATGTAAGATAATTGGCCCAAAATCTCAAAGCTAGTAAGACACAGAGGATTTTAACCCGTGCAGATTCCAGATCACTATACTCCATTGCCTTTGCTGGGTATCTGTCTGGATTAGGCATTTTTAACTTAGTGGCCTGGGGCCATGGTCCATGTGTATTTTTCTGAAAAGAAGGACCTTGGTTTTCATCATGATTTCCTAAACAGCGGTCCTTGACCCCAGAGATTAAGAACCACTACTTGAGTCTGTGTGGCTTGAAAAGTGCTCCCTAGCAGAAATCCCACAGAACAGCTACCATCCTCACCCTGTGATCGCATAGGCCTCAATTGTGTCTGTCAGATGAAGATCCTATTCCCACAGGCCCTCCCCCCTCTTACTCCCTATTCCCAAGCTCCTGCTCAAGGGCAGCATCCCTGGCTAGGAGGAAGAAGATCAGGTTGCCTGGCCCCAGGGAGACAGCAGGTCAGTGGGAGGTGATGATGGAGGGAGGGAGCTATCAGACCCCAGGAGCCCTTAAGTATGAGGACTGAGGGTTTGACCAGGACTCAAGCCCTCAATCAGTCCTTCACTCAGTGAAGATGAGGAAGGAGACCCCCTGCTCCAGGAATGTAAACACCAAGCCTACCTCAGGACTAGACCTGGGCTAGGGGCTGCTGGCCAGGCCCCCTGGATGTCCCTGGAGCTTGACTCTCCACATGTCCCCGAAGATAGCCAACAGTTAGTTTTGCTACTCAGCCACTTGTCACCTTCCTCTAAGGATGTTTCCACACTTTCTATAAAACTCCCTGGGGGCATGTCCACACTTCCATTCCCTGGAGGCATTCTACTCTTATTGCTAACCCACCTGGGGTATTTCTTATGGTTGTTGCTACCTCTCCCGATCCCTGGGTATATTTTCACACTTGCCACAGAATCACCTAAACTCTATGCCCTGAGAGTACTTATACATTTTGCAGATCCACGGTGGGCTCCAGAAGAAAGTGCTGCCTGGGTATTGGCCTCCCTGGTGGTAGATCTTCCGGGATTATGAAAGGTTGGGCCACTCTCAACCAGTGCCTGCCCAGCACAAGCCACATATCCCAGCCCATCTGTAGCCACAGGGAGTTAGTGACTCAGTTACCAAAAATCCAGAGAGTTTGGCCCCTCCTGAAGGAAGGGAAGACTGGGGCCTTGTTGAGGCACACCCTCTTTCCAAGGACCTACTGCTTCACTGAGAAAATGAAAAGGAAGTTAATAGGTGTTTCAGGAGACATGATATTCACCCAGCCCATTTTGCGAGCTGAGGATCAGAGGACATAAATCTACCCAAAGACACATGGCTAGATGGTGGCAGAGCAGGCCTAGCCCCAGGTCACTGAGCATTCAGTCCAGAGTGAACACAGTCAGGAAGCCCTCAGTAAACAACCCCCCAAAATATAATGATGCAGGGGACACGGGGAAGTCAGACAGGAGTCAGACTTTGATCAGGTCACTGCCTCTCTCAGCTATAAAAGGGTCTGAGGTTCCTGGCACCAAGATTCATCCTGCATTTTCCAGAGCACCCACTGTGTACCAGAGTCTACTCTGGGCCTCCTCAAATTACAAACAGATTGAGGTAAGGGAGACTTAGGGTGGGGGAAGCTCCCTGCCTGAGGTCACAGAGAAAGTCAGTGACAGAGCCAGAACTGACAACCTCACCAGCCAGCCAGTGGCTGCCTCCTCTCATGACCACTAAGGGAGGCTCCCAGGATTTTTCTTTCCCAGCCCTGACAGTTCCTGGTTCTTACATTCCCAGCTCTGCTCCAGGGAGAACCGTTCCCATTAATAACTATAGCAGCTGTGCCCAGAATAACACTGGGGCCCCCAAGCCACCTCTACCCCATCCAGGCCATCCTTGAGCAAAGTCTAGGCTGGGATGGGACTGCTGGTCCAGCCCGTAGGCCCATCTATTTGGAAAGTCAGAGGCTCTCCTTCTCCCACTCCTTCTCTGGTCCCTCTCTGTGAGCAGAGAGGAGCAGCACAAGCCTTGTAGTCCCTAGCACTAGGCCAGGTCAGTCCTCTCTAGCTGACAACTCTGGGGCTGGGAGGTGAAGAAGAGCCAAACAGAGGGAACTCTCACCTCCACTCCATCCCAACATCGGAGACACCCTGAGGCAGGCATTGCCTCACAATTTCTGTGGTCAGAACAGCTAGGAGGCAGTGATTTTATTGGGCTTGGCAACTCCAAAGAACAGAGTGAGTGTCAGGGCCTCAAAAGGGGACCCAATCTCCAGAGACCTCCTGGGAAAAGATCCAGGAGTGAGGAAACCTAGGAGCTCTATCAAATTTAAATGGTGCTTAGCCCAAGGTAGAGTCTTCAGTGGAAGGAGGATGTGTAACTTGTTACTTGTAATGAGCTCCTACTAGCTATGTGCCCATGGCTAATGCATCTGCTACTCACTAGGTACGCATGACTCTAACTGGTTGCATGACTTCGAGTAAGCTATTTCCCCTCTCAGCGCCTCAGTTTCCCTTCCATGAAATGGGGTCTAAGACCCCTCGTTTGGGGGCTGGGAATGACGTCAGCTAAGGCGCTTCTCACATGTCAGGGATTCGGAGAAAGTTATGATGTTAGTCCCAGGGGTGCAGAACCTGGAGCCAGAGGGAGGGGGTTGTATCACCATCTGGCGCTGCCCCAGTGACCTGGAGCCGAAGCTTCAGGGGCCCCTGAACTCCTGACAACCCCCTCCCCCCAACCTAGACCCAGTAGCGCCTTCGGAACCTCTCTCAAGTCGCAAGAAGAAAGTAGGGGATCAGAGGCTTGACCCCAGCTCCTGAATTAGCCCAGGAAACTGGAGGACCCTCTGGTCCCGCTGCCTTTCAGCGTCACTCACCCATAGGCGCAGCCCCGACCCAGCGCCCAACGGGTCACCGGAGGACAAGCGACCTGAGCCGAGAGGCGGGGAGAGGGGCGGTGCCGGCCTTGGTGACGTCTCAATGTCATATGCAAATCGAGAGACGTCATGGTCTACCGGGCTTGCGGCAGCCAATCCGGAGACGGGAATGCAGCCCCGGAGGCCGCCGGCGGAGACAGACAAAGACCCGGGAGCTGGGGGCGCGGGGTGTGTCCCCAGACTCCGGGAGCCCCCTGGCCAAAGCGGGTCGGAACTCACCTGGGGACTGGGGCGGTGCGGCAGGCGGAGGTGGCGCTGAGGTAGTTGTGAGGCGGGGCGTCCCGGGGTCGGCGGCTGATCACAGGCGCGGCCGCATCGCGGGGGCTGGGCGGGAAGGCGGCTGGGGTACGTGTCGGACGCTCAGGGCTGCTGCGCTCGCCCGCGGGGCTTTGAGTCTGTGCAGCCGCCGCTGCTGTGCTCACGGCACAAATTGGAACGTTCAAACAGCTGATTGTGATGTCACAAAGGGGCCCGCCCGCCTCGCGTCACCGACCGGCGGAGCAGCGGCCAATCCCGTGTTGCGGATCCCCCCTCCCCGCCTCCTCCACGGTTCGCTGGCTAGTGGCTCCCTCCCCGGGATCCCGACTCCGATCCTAGGGGCGGCGGCCCGGAGAAGCGACTGCAGGAAGCTTGGACCCCCTACCCCTGGACGACCCACGGACCTCTCAAAGAGGAGGGTTCCCACTCCTTTCTACGAGATCCCCATCTTCCTGCGCTCCCTCCGCCTATCTCAGCGCCCTCACCTCTCGCACTGCCCCTCTTGTCCTTCCACCTGCATCCTATATCCACGTCCCTCAATCTTTTACCCTTTTCTCAACTCCACACCAAGTTCGTGCACCTCCCTCCTCCTCACCACCCTTCTCCCTGCTCTCCCTTTTCTGTCTCACCTTCTCAGAGTATGCGTTCGCTGCTTTCCCACCCCATTTTTCCTCAGCTGGGCAGGCTTGAGAGGTGGGGGACATCCCTTTTCTCTGGTTCCAGGGGATCACCCGGCAGTATAGAAGAGTTGGTTAGGCTGACAGGAAATTTTGCGGAGTAGGACTTGGAGAGGAATTGCTCTGGGCTGAATAACCATTGAGTGCTCAGCACTGGAACGTTTACACACCTTATTAACACATTCTGCTGCAGGGGCTGGACAGAAAAGTGACAGGGCAGGGACTGGTTATTAGCCCGGATTTACACACACGGAAACAGACAAATCTCACTAACTGTTAGTATGTAGATTCATATTCAATAATACACTCAACAGAAACTATTGCCGCTGCCAGACCAGTAGCTGACATTTATTGAACACTTACTGAGTGCCGGGCACTGTGCTATACTGCTTTATATGTGTTTTGATCTTCACAACAGTCCCAAAAGGTGGGTGTTATCCTCCTTTTCCAGTTGAGGAAACAGCCTCAGAGAGCCTAAGTGACTTCCCAAGGTCACACAGCTATGGTAAATGGCAGAGCCAGGATTTGAACCCATAGTTCCTGGCTCCAACTCTCTCCACTCTCTACATGCACCAGATTATCAAAACCCCAGAGTGCTTCAGCCTCCCCCAGGAGACCTGGGCACAGCCCTGATTTCCCCCCAAACTTGCTGTGTGACCTCAAGCAAGTCATGTTACCTCTCTGGGCCTCAATTTCCTTATCTGTCAAATCTAACATACCCAGTTACCTTTTTTTTTTTGGCTGCTGTGCTCTGGCTTTACATGCAGCGAGCAAGGCCTACTCTTTGTTGCGGTGTGAGGGCTTCTCATTGTGGTGGTTTCTCTTGTTGCAGAGCATGGGCTCTAGGCGCATGGGCTTCAGTAGCTGTGGCATACGGGCTCAGTAGTTGTGGCGCACGGGCTTAGTTGCTCCGCGGCATGTGGGATATTCCCGGACCAGGGATCGAACTTGTGTCCCCTGCATTGGCAGGAGGATTCTTAACCACTGAGCCACCGGGGAAGTCCCAAGTTTCCTTTTAGATATTCTTTCAAACTCTCCATCCTCAGGTTTATTCCAATCCCATATTCTAGGCCCCCAGCGTTCCCAGTGGCCTGGGAAATGCCTGAAAGACTACAAGTACACATCCTCAGAGTCTCCAGAGGTTCTGGGTCCTTTCTTAGTAGAGCAGGGATGGTGGGGATGGGTCTGTGAGCTGTCCATCTGGTCCATCAGGAGGCAGGGGGTGAGCTAGGCCAGAGCTTCTGCTCTGGTGATAAAATCCCAGCCTAATAACAAACCCTAGAAGGACTCCTCTGTCCTAGCAACTAGGAGAAGGATCCTGGAAATAATACCCAGAGGCTTGACCGGGGTGTAGGGGATGTAGAGCAGTGTTTTGGCCCTTGGAGGGTTGTCCCCAAAGCATCCTCATTCTTTGCAACCCTGAGTCTCTGCCCATCACATCTGCTTCCTGCTAACTTCATACCCTCTCTTGACCTCTCGCTGACTTAAAGTAAATAATCCCTAACATGCCTCTCTTGTCACACCACTTGCCTGCTCTAAAACCTTCTGTGGCTCCCACAGTACCATGCTCCTTAATACAGCATTTGTGGCCTTCCATGATCCAGCCCCAGTTCTCTCCAGCTTTATTCCCCTTCTTCACTTACACACACCTTGTGCTAAGGTCAAACTCCTCATTGTCTCTTCAACTCTCTCCCACAACCACACTTTGGCTCAAGCTCTTTCCTGGAATGCCCTCTTCAGCCCTTTCTGAATTCAGAGCTTTCCTGTCTTCAAGATTCTACTCACCCCGTCTTCCTCTAGGTAGCCTTTCCTGTCCTCACCCATGGTCCAGAGCTACCTTGATGGACAGTACAGTTATTTATTTGTTCAATAAACAGTAAGTCATGGTGACTAATTGTGTGTATGTGTTTTCCCAGGTAGATGGTGGGCATCCCAAAGGCAGGATCTCAGTCCATATACTCCCATCACTCAGCCTGTGCTGGGCCTGGCATAGAGTAGACTCTAATCAAAGACTCAACGATTAAAAGCTGGGGACTTCCCTGGTGGTGCAGGGGTTAAGAATCCACCTGCCAATGCAGGGGATATGGGTTCAAGCCCTGGTCCGGGAAGATCCCACATGCTGCGGAGTAACTAAGCCCGTGTGCCACAACTATTAAGCCCATGTGCCACAACTACTGTGGCCTAGAGCCGGTGCTCTGCAACAAGAGAAGCCACCGCAATGAGAAGCCCGTGCACCGCAATGAACAGTAGCCACAGCTCGCCGTAACTAGAGAAAAGCCCACGTGCAGCAATGACGACCCAACACAGCCAAAAAAAAGAAAAAAAAAAGGTTGATAGATACTGCCAAATAGCCTCTAGGATGTACAAATTTATACTGCTTACAGATTCGTTTGTTTTTTTCTACATAAATATGTCATATGATAGGACTTCCCTGGTGGTGCAGTGGTTGAGAGCCTGCCTGCCAATGCAGGGGACACGGGTTCAAGCCCTGGTCCGGGAGGATCCAACATGCCGCGGAGCAACTAAGCCCATGTGCCACAACTACTGAGGCTGCACTCTGGAACCTACAGCCACAACTGCTGAGTCCACGTGCCACAACTACGGAAGCCTGTGTGCCTAGGGCCCATGCCCTGCAACAAGAGAAGCCACAGCAATGAGAAGCCTGCAACAAGGAGCAGTCCCCGCTCGCCGCAACTACAGAAAGCCCGCGCGCAGCAGTGAAGACCCAACGCAGCCAAAAATAAATAAATTAATTAATGTTTTCTTCTTTCTTTTTTTTTTTTTTTTTGCGGTACGCGGGCCTCTCACTGTTGTGGCCTCTCCCGTTGCGGAGCACAGGCTCCAGACGTGCAGGCTCAGCGGCCATGGCTCACGGGCCCAGCCGCTCTGCGGCATGTGGGGTCTTCCCTGACCGGGACACGAACCCGTGTCCCCTGCATCGGCAGGCAGACTCTCAACCACTGCGCCACCAGGGAAGCCCCTAATTAATTTTTTTTAAATGTAATATGATATACTCTGTCCTGCAGACTCACATATTTCGCTCAGTAATACGACACAGGAGTTCTACTTATGTCAATATACACAGATCTTCCTCATTACAAACAAAACCTAAAACCATCTTACAGTTTCCGATTGTATGGCAGAAGAAAGCTTATTTAGTTTATCACATATTGATGGACATTTGGGTGGCTTTCAATTTTTTGCTGCCACAAACAATGTAACAGTGACTCCTCTTCTATGAATAGAATAGAATCAGAGAAGTGAATTGCAAGATTGATAAGTATACATACTTAACATTTCAGTAGATGCCATCAAATTGCTCTCCCACAATGTTTTACCAATTTAACTTCCACTAACGGTACATGAGAACCTTAGGTTTTCATCTTGACTGGCCCCTGTGCTTTCTCCTGGATCAAAGCTCAAAGTCCCAGTTATCACTGGGATCATCCAGACCCTGAGCCCTACTCTGCAGAATCCTGAGTGGATAAGCCAAGTGTTGGGAGGAATGAACACAGAAAAGGGGCAGGCTGTCCCCCTCTTGCCAGATGGTCCCCCAGGGGACATGACTCTCTCCAAAGGAAAGGCTACATTGGGAGTGGGAGAAATTGAGCTCCCCTTCAATACGAGTGTCTGAGAGGAGGTTTGGTATCAACAAATGCACTGAACTTCTACTCTGGGTGGGGAGGGTCTTAAGCTGGGTGTCTTGATGTAGAGATGAGTCAGACCCTGTCTCTGCCCTCTCAGAGCTTGATGCTCATGGAGAAAATAGACAAGTAAACAGACAGTGACAGTTCTCTCTACTAAGTATTGAGCTGGACTTCCTTTTCTGACAATATCTGGAACTTCCTGCTACGTAACACATGGAAATGCTGGAAATAAAAACAATAAACATCCTTTTATTTTTTTAATTTTTTTATAAATTTATTTATTTTTTGGCTACGTTGGGTCTTTGTTGCTCCATGTGGGCCTTCTCTAGTTGTGGCGAGTGGGAGCTACTCTTTGTGTGGTGCGTGGGCTTCTCATTGTGGTGACTTCTCTTGTTGTGGAGCATGGGCTTCAGTAGTTGCAGCACACAGGCTCAATAGTTGTGGCTTGCGGGCTCAGTAGTTGTGGCGCACGGGCTTAGTTGCTCCGTGGCATGTGGGATCTTCCTGGACCAGGGCTCGAAACCATGTCCCCTGCGTTGGCAGGCGGATTCTTTTGTTTTTGTTTTTGTTTTTTTGCGGTACACGGGCCTCTCACTGTTGTGGCCTCTGCCGTTGCGGAGCACAGGCTCCGGACGCGCAGGCTCAGCGGCCATGGCTCACGGGCCCAGCCGCTCCGCGGCATGTGGGATCTTCCCGGACCGGGGCACAAACCCGTGTCCCCTGCATTGGCAGGCAGACTCTCAACCACTGCACCACCAGGGAAGCCTGGCAGGCAGATTCTTAACCACTGTGCCACTAGGGAAGTCCCAAACATACTTTTAAATACATTTAACATTTAATGGACCTGCAACCATTTGGATTTTAACAGACATTTGGGGAGATGAAGGCTTGGGCTTACATGAAGTTAGGGATTGGAACTGAGACCCTTGATAAATCTAGGACACTTGAAGGGCTATACCCACAGTGAAAGTACAGACTAGGGGAAAACAAAAAAACAAACGTCTGAGTACTAGCAAAGAAGACATAAAGGATCTATGTCCATCCTGACCTGGTCTTAGGGTGGGGGAAAGAAACTATCTTCTGAGAATTTGAAACTGCATGCCTGCCCTTGATGAGTATGGGGTGATGAGTGTGGGGTTCATATTTACATCACCTGCATGTCTAGGAATCTCCAAGGCTGAGAAATGAACATCAAAGGAGACCTACTCCAAAAGTATCTCTCAGATGCCTAGCAGAAACTAATGCAAATCCTCTTTGGATCTCCTCCGTGGACCCCCTCCTCTTTCCCCAGCCATTGCAGGTTACACAGAATTCCTGTATATAAAGCCCTTCTAAACAGCTGATAATCCACAAGGAAAAAACTGATGAAATACACGAGGAAACAATCCACCATGAATAAAATTCAGTAGACACAATGAAGAGAAGAATCAGACTCCCAAGAACATCAGGTAACAGAATTATCAGATAGTGATCATTAGAGCGCAGGTTAGAGGCAGCTGCTAAATGTTTTGGAAGCATATAGAAAGAACTAACTCCTTGATGAAATCAAAGTCTTCCTAAGAATGAGCCTTGAAGGATAAGTGGGAGTTTGCTAAGTGAGGACAGATGCTGTTGAGTAGCTGGTGGGGTGCACAAAGCATAATGTACCAAGGCAATGACCACTGATAGTTTATTTTTTCAGATGCAAATAGGGCAGAAAAGTAAGGGATGAGGCAAGAGAGGTAGGTAAGGGGATAGATCATGCTGGCCCTATGAACTGTCTCAAGAACTTTCATTCTTCAACTAAATGTACAAGAAAGCCAGTGAAGGGTTTTAAGTGAGAGGTTAGTGATATTCATTCATTCATTTGTTCATTCATTCAACAATAAATGTCAGACATGGAGAATGGTTGGAGAATGGAGGGTGGCATCAGGAGACCAGTCAGGAGAGAATAGCAGACATGTAGGTGAGAAATGCTGGTGGCTTAGACCAAAGTGGTGCCAGTGAAGATGAAGAGGAGCAGGTGGATTTGACTGATATTTAGGTCAAAGCGAGAAGGTATATAAGGGATGGGAAAGTGGGAGGTATCAGGGCTGATTCCTAGGTTTTTGGCTGAGCAACTGAAAGATTAGTGCTGCCATTCACAGAGGTAAGGAATTAAGGAGGAAGAGTGAGTTGTTGGAAAGAAGACACTGAGCTCAGTTTTAGATCATTGGAGTTTAAAGTGACTTTGTGATAACCAGGTGGCAATGTCTAGGAGGTAGTTTGATGCATAATGTCTGAATCTCAACAAGAGAAATCTGGAAATTTCTGAGCTGGAAATAAAGATCTGAGAGTCATCAATATACAAATGGTAATTGAAGTCAGGGAGGTCTACGAGAGTCGAGAGTCCTTTGGGAGGCTGAGTTCCATCTTCTGTTGTATTGGTTAAGAGATTTTGGTTGCAAGTAATTAATGATCCAACTCAAACTGGATTAAATTAGAAAAGGAATTTGGTCGAAATGTCCATCAATAATTGCTGCAGGCAAGGCTTGATCCAGTGGCCCAAATAATGGAACTAAGATCTAGTCTTCTCTAATTTCTCCAAAACACTTCCTAGGAGTTGGCTTAATTTTTGACAGGCCCTCTCTTTGTGAACACAGTGATACTGTAAGGGAACGCCTCTGCCATGGCACTGCGATGACCTCACATGTATTCATTCATATAGGCCACACTGGCAAAGGTATGAAAAGCTTATCTAAGTCTTGGCAGAATGCCTTGTGATCCTCCCAGAACATGAGAGAATGGAAGGCTTGTAAGGCAGTGAGGCCACCTTCCACTTGCCTCCCTATCTCCCCTGAGTGGCTGCCCTGAGACGGCTTTCTTATCGCTTCCCAGGCTCTGATGAGCTATGGGGCTTTCTGCCCTCCCTACTCAGAATGGAGGTGCAGAATATAAAACCTGTTAATTGAACTCTAGGATCGGCTCCTCAGCAATAGGGTATCCTACAACCCATGTTACAATTGTTCAGCCCCTTTTGTTTCAGTGTCATCCTTTTTGGTGTGTGGAACAAGGATCACAGGAAGCTGGCTTGTTCTTCTTGCTGTCTATGTAAATAATACACCATTTAAATCAAAAACGGGCTCATTGTATCTTTACTGGTAGAATCAGTCAGGCCTTAGCCTTGGCCTTGCCTTACTTTGTCTTATATGTATAAGTTACCAGCTGCTCCTGGGTCTGGGTGCTTCCAAGCTCAAACCCGCGGAAAAGAAAAAGCCTATTGCCCAAATGGCTCAGTCCAAAATTCCAGAACTGAATCTTGTTGGCTCTGATTGACCTGATTTGGGTCATACACTCATGCCTGAACCAATCACTGTGGCTAGGGATTTGGAACTATTGGTCAATTTAAGCCATTTAGGGCTCATTCCTGGAAATGAGTGAGAGAGTGAGGTCAATCTCACTCAAATCACCTGGCTGAGAATTCAGGGTCCTGTTAGGAAAAGGGAAAGAGGGAATGGATACCAGAAAGCAGTAAGCAAAGCCCACTATACCTGTCTCCTTTCCCAGAGCAGTGTGTATTTGGCGGGAGGGAATGAGGGATCTGGATACATAATTATGGAGGGTGTGGCTCCTGAAGAGTGAGAGAGGTTCAGAGAGAAGAGGCTGGGGGATGGAGAACAAATCTTTAGCCTTTGGAGGCCTAGTTTACATCTTGGTTTTCCTAACAGGATGGCTTTTGCAACAGTGGGCAGTTGTGGTCGGGGACATGAAGGAAATTGAGAGGGCTTGAGGTACTAGCTCCCGGAAATGTGTCCCCAGGGCATTATGTAAGACCAGATCTCTGGTTCCTTTTGGGCCCTTACAATACTTGGGTCCAAGGGGTGGGGGGGGAACTGGTGCGGATATCCCAAGGGGCCTCACCAGAGACCCAGCCCGGGAGCAAGAGGCAGCCAACATAGGAGACAAATGCTGAGAACCATGATTTCTGGGCCTGGTGCCACCACTGACTTGGTGTGCGATCCTGGGCCAGGCACTGCTCCTGCCTGGGCCTTAATTTCCCACTCTGTACGATGGACTAGACCAGATCTTTCTTACTTTTTCAATCTCAAGGATGCCTTCATTTTTCCCTACATGCTACTGTCTTCAACTCACCCCTGCTTGTTGAGTTGTTATTGTTTTTAAGTTTTTATATAATTTATTGTCTTCTGGTGAAAAATCTGCACAAACACAGATCAAGTCAGTGCTGTATCTTTAATCCTTCCTTTCACTTTTATAGCAACCCTGACTTTTTTCACTCTGTTCTTATATTGCTTTTGCTGATTTTCTTGAGTTCTTTCCTTCTCATCCAGGCCATATCTTACAAATCTCTGTTCGCGTTGATTTCTCTTCGCATAATCCAAGAAATTGTAAAATTTATAAAAGTCTGTTGCTTTGCCACCACCAAAGTGGCTTCAAATCTGAACACAAAAACATCTGATGTGTTCTCTTGGTTACATCTTGGTTAGTTTTCTCAAATTCTGTCTTAGGTACTGTTGCCTTCCCAGGATAAAGGACCACTATGACCATTTGTTTCTGCAGAAACAGTTGGTATGTCATGAATTTCCTTGCCTGGCTGGTTACTGTGTCACATAATGGTGGCTGCTCGGGACTTCCTGGGTGGCTCAGTGGTTAAGAATCCACCTGCCAACGCAGGGGACATGGGTTTGAGCCCCGTCCGGGAAGATCCCACATGCCAAGGAGCAACTAAGCCCGTGCGCCACAACTACTGAGCCCGTGAACTACAACTACTGAAGCCCACGTGCCTAGAGCCCGCGCTCCACAACAAGAGAGGCCACCGCAATGAGAAGCCCACGCACCACAACAAAGAGAAGCCCCCGCCCACCGCAACTAGAGAAAGCCCGCACACAGCAACGAAGACACAATGCAGCCAAAAATAAATAAATTAAATAATTAATTAATTTAAAAAAACATTAAAAAGAAAATGGTGGCTGCTCATCAGGCAGCCAGGGAGGAAAAAAGCCCTGTTTAAAGATTTTATATACTCCTCAATCTGAGATTGTTGCTCTAAGTTTCTGTCTCAATTTTTTATTAATGAAAGTCTCAGACCTTTACAGGAGCCAGGGTCTGAGTGCCGGGGATAAGAAATAGGGGAATTTGGGAAACAATGGATCAATGCTCCCTCCAAAATATCTCTTGAATACACCCTTGAATCCTCATGAAGTCTGGTTCCCCAGGTTTCTCTTTCACCCAGTTTAGCTCCCTCATAGCCTCCTAGTTAATTTCCTTTATGGTAAAGATGGCCAAAATCAGTTTGCTATTTGGAGTAGAAAAAAAATGTACTTGATAAGTTGTAACTTCATAGCCTAGTGCAGGATCTGGCAATGGTGGGTGTTCAATAAATGCTAAAGAAAAACTACCCAGGTGTGTGGCTTAAAGCTGGTTATTCAGAGCCTCAATTCCTTCTTCTCTAGGTAACCCATACATCATCTGGGATGTCAGGAGAGAAATCACCTTGTTTGCTCCTTTATTATTTCCCTCACTTCAATTCTCTACCCTTCCTTCTCAGCTACAACAACAAAACAACCCAACCTAACTCAATTCAACCCAACCCAAATTCCTCTCATCTTCTCATGCATAGAAGCTTAACCACAACATCTGGATCCTGGTTCTGCCACTTATTAGCTGTGTGACCCCAGACAAATGACTAAATCTCCATGTGTCTCAGTTTCCTCATCTGCGTGTGGTGATGGGGAAATTATAGTACCTGTAGTATGTGTGTATGTGTGTGAGTGTGTGTGTTTGTATATGTATAATTATATATATATATAATTTGTATTGTAAACAGCATGTAAAGCACTTAAAATAATACTTAGCACACAATACGCACTGAATATTTGCTAGCTATTATTACTATTTTCATCTTTTTTTTGCATAAACTACTGGATACCTAGGCCCTCAGGGTAATGTTTTTCAGTGTATGGCTCCTGAACCACCAGCATCAGGATAATCTGGAGAGATTAAGAATGCAGGTTCCTGGGCTCCACCCCAGACCACAGTCTCTAGGGCAGAACTAGGAAATTTACATTTAATAAATACATTTCCCAAGTGATTTTTAAAAATTAATTAATTAACTTTTGGCTGCGTTGGGTCTTTATTGCTGCGCATGGGCTTTCTCTAGTTGAGGCCAGTGGGGGCTACTCTTCGTTGTGGTGCGCAGGCGTCTTCTTGTGGTGTCTTCTCTTGTTGCGGAGCACGGGCTCTAGGTGATGGGCTTCCGTAGTTGTGGCTCGCCGGCTCTAGAGCTCAGGTTCAGTAGTTGTGGTGCTCTGGCTTAGTTCCTCCATGGCATTTGGGATCTTCCCGGACCAGGGGTCGAACCTGTGTCCCCTGCATTGGCAGGCGGATTCTTAACCACTGCGCCACCAGGGAAGCCCTGCCTTTCATCTTGTTTATGGTTTCCTTTGCTGTGCAAAGGCTTTTACGTTTAATTAGGTCACATTCGCTTATTTTTGTTTTTATTTTCATCACTCTAGGAGGTGGGTCATAAAAGATCTTGCTGTGATTTATATCAAAGAGTGTTTTTCCTATGTTTTCCTCCGAGAGTTTTATAGTGTCCAGTCTTACGTTTAGGTCTTTAATCCATTTTGAGTTCATTTTTGTGTATGGTGTTAGGTAGTGTTCTAATTTCATTCTTTTACATGTAGTTGTCCAGTTTTCCCAGCACCATTTATTGAAGAGGCTGTCTTGTCTCCATTGTATATTCTTGCCTCCTTTGTCATAGATTAGGTGACCATAAGTCCGTGGGTTTATCTCTGGGCTTTCTATCCCGTACCATTGATCTGTATTTCTGTTTTTGTGCCAGTACCATACTGTCTTGATTACAGTAGCTTTGTAGTATAGTCTGAAGTCAGGGAGGCTGATTCCTCCAGCTCCATTTTTCTTTCCTAAGATTGCTTTGGCTATTCGGGATCTTTTGTGTTTCCATACAAATTGTGTAATTTTTTGTTCTAATTCTGTGTAAAATGCCATTGGTAATATGATAGGGATTGCATTGAACGTGTAGATTGCTTTGGGTAGTATAGTCATTTTCAAAATATTGATTCTTCCAATCCAGGAGCATGGTATATCTCTCCATCTGTTTGTATCATCTTGGAGTTCTTTCACCAAGTCGTTCTTGATTATGCAACCTGTTTCATTTCTTTCACAGGTCTTAAATTCCTTATATACTTATTTAATATTTTAATTACTATAGCTAACATTTGAGCACTCACCATAAGCACTTTTCATACATTAATTAACGAAGTGGTGTGCTACTTATGCTTGTCAATGGCACTCCAAACTCCAGAAACCCAATTTGTACTCTTTGCCCATTTCTCTGGTGTAAAGACTCCCATAGGTTGGGAT
The DNA here is from genome assembly GCF_963455315.2 of Globicephala melas. NCBI lineage: Eukaryota > Metazoa > Chordata > Mammalia > Artiodactyla > Delphinidae > Globicephala > Globicephala melas. Next base: position 62,385,728 of record NC_083328.1, on the reverse strand, counting down.
TTTAAACTATCAACCTGAAGTCGCTGAATACGTATAATACCATTATACAGTATTTGCCATAGTGATAATAGCAGTGGTAAATAAACTCAAGACCACAAATAAAACGAGAGTGTAGTAAAATAATTAGGAAGTGATGTGTTTTGAGTATTTATTATCTTGTTTTTTACATAACTTGTTTAATTGTATGCTTATATAATTTAATTTTTGATAATGGCTGTGTTTAAAAGCAACTAGCAACATTTCTAAGCATTCCTCAATCATTTCTAGCTAGCCCACAACAAGCCAACAACCAGCACATTCTTCAGATGAGGGACCTGAGGCACAGAAAGGTTAAGCAACTTGTTCAAGGCCGCAGAGCTAATAAATCTGTAACTGTATCCTCAGAACCCAATACCGTGCCTGGCATATAGTTTGTAGTCTATCAACAATTGTAGGATAAATAAATGAACACATATTTAATACTCTTTTAAAAACATAAAAAGGGAAAAATTAAAAACATACACACAGGAGTGAAATTAACATCTCTTTAAAACTCGCTCACAATCCTAGAACGATTACTGCCTTCACCTATCTACTTTCAGCAGCACTTCGGCTCCTGGGCGCTTTTACAATTCACCGGCTACCTTAGGAGACGTCGCCCAGCACTTTGCTACGAGCTCGAGTCGCCCCGCTTTCCGTCGTCCCGCCCTATTTCGCCGCAAGGCCTCCTGGGAGTGGTAGTCCCCAGTCTCGCAGCTCCGGCGGCAGCAGCTAGGCGCGCCGGGCCACGGAACTACACGGGGCGGTGCACAAGTCGAGAGGCTCTTCCACCTCTCTTTTCCCTCCCCGCCTGCGCGGCCGCCCTAGCTATCATGGCGGCTCCCTTGGCCCTGGTGCTGGTAGTGGCAGTGACCGTGCGGGCGGCCTTGTTCCGCTCCAGTCTGGCCGAGTTTATCTCGGAGCGGGTGGAGGTGGTGTCCCCACTGAGCTCTTGGAAGAGAGGTGAGGCCACCGGCTCGAGTAGGCGGCTAGGCCCCGCCTGTGCGCTCCTGGCCTCTGTGAATGGGAGGCGGGGGCAGTGGCCGCAAAGCTCAAGATTCTGGGGGAACTGACCGCTCTCTCAGGAGAGGGCGGGAGGGCGGGGCCTGAGAGCGGGCTGCTAAGGGGGTGGGCGTGGGACTGTGTGGTGAGGTTGGGGCACTAGGGGCCGGTCACCTGCGGGGTGGCGATCTGAGGGGGTGTGTCCCACTCGGGTCCTGAGCTGAGTAGCGTGGTCTGAGGACGGGTCGGGATGAGGAAAGGGCGTGCTGGGTGGAGGGGGATTTGGCGCGAGATCGCAATGTGATGTTCCTCCGGGGTGTGGGATGGTGTGTGATGGGGGCCCGAGTGAGGGGACCAGTCCTGCCTAAGCGAGGAGAGTGTGTGAGTGAGCGTGCTTAGCAGCTTATTCTCAGTCTGGGACTTTGAGTGCAGCTTTTCCTACTGTGTCTTTATAGTTCTTTAAGTTCTTCATCAAACACTGTTTACGCTGGCGCCCTCAAAGAGACAGAATTTGGGCCAAAGATCCATAGGCTAGTGGGAGAGATAGATAATTATAATAATAATTATAATCATTTGTGAAAAATGTACTTCCTTTGTACGTCCAGTTCCTCCTTTGGAGTTCTGACCCTGAAGAAAAGGTCCCCTCCTTTTCCAGCTTCTTAAAGCTGTGGAATTCGAGCTAACTCTTGAAGGATGCAGAGTTTGGAAAGGGAGATTAGAAAAAGGGGAGTTCCAGGTAGAAGATAAACAGGATCAAGAAATTTTGAAGGGGGCTTCCCTGGTGGCGCAGTGGTTGAGAGTCCGCCTGCCGATGCAGGAGACACGGGTTCGTGCCCCGGTCCGGGAAGATCCCACATGCCGCAGAGCGGCTGGGCCCGTGAGCCATGGCCGCTGAGCCTGCGTGTCCGGAGCCTGTGCTCCACAACGGGAGAGGCCACAACAGTGAGAGGCCCGCGTACCGCAAAAAAAATAAAATAAATAAAAAGAAATGTTTAAGGATGTGAAATGTCCGAAGTAGGGGAGTAATGGGATGGGGGTTAGGTTAGGGCCAGAGTTTGAAGATTTTTTTTGAAAACTGTCTTCCTGAAGTATGGACATGTAATAAGTGTAGAGCTCAAGGAATTTTTACAAACTGTATATGCCCATATAGCCAGGACCCAGACTAAGAAACAGAACATTACCAGCACCCCAGAAGTCCCCCTCATGTCCTCAAACTTTAAATGCTAGAGTTTTGATGTTGTCCCATAGATATTTTGGAATGGCGTAATGAATGGATGTTTTATGAATAATTAGAGCTAAGTTTCCTAAAAATACTTACTATATATCAGAGACTATGGTAAGCCTCATTTTATCCTCCAGTTTTTCTGTGTGTTAGATGGTGTTATTTTCCCCATTTTACCGATGAAGAAACTGAGGTTTGGAGAAGTTAAGTAATTTTCCCAGGTTTCCCAGTTGACAGATGGTAATAAAGATAGTTGTAATTTATATGTGTGATGGTAAGAGCTTAGACTTGATATCTTTGCATATAATATTTGCGTGTAATTATTTGTTGAACAAACTGAATTGTTTGTTGAAGCCACTTGTTTCCAGCTTTCTTCTGAATTCCAGAAGATCCATCCGTTTATTTGATAGTGCAACTAAAATTTATACAAATTTCTTGCTTGATAAAATGCTTGACAAAATGTGCTTCTCAGTCCAATAAAAATAATAATAACTAACACTGATGTAATGCTTTCCACATGCCAGGTACTGTTCTAAGCAGTTTAGGTATGTTAAAAAACATTTAATTTCTACAATGGCTTTTTTTAAAAAAATAAATAAATTTATTTATTTATTTTAGTTTTGGCTGCATTGGGTCTTCATTGCTGCGCATGGGCTTTCTGTAGGTGCGGTGAGCAGGGGCTACTCTTCGTTGCAGCGCATGGGCTCTAGGGCGTGTGGACTTCAGTAGTTGCAGCACGCAGGCTCAGTACTTGCGGCTCGCGGGCTCTAGAGCACAGGCTCAGTAGTTGTGGCGCACGGGCGTAGTTGCTCCGCAGCACGTGGGATCTTCCCGGACCAGGGCTCAAACCTGTGTCTCCTGCATTGGCAGGCGGATTCTTAACCACTGTGCCACCAGGGAAGTCCTCTACAATGGCTTATGATGTAAATACTATTGTTAGCCCCACTTTATAGATGAGAAAATTAAAGTACAGAGAGATTGTTACTTGCCAAAAGTCATATAGATAATAATATTATGTGACTAGCTAGCAATCTTTAGGCATGGCTGTTCCACCAGAGTTCACTGTATACTATCTTGTCAAGAATAATTTTGGAACATTTCTGTCATATTTTGGTGTTTCCTCAGCCTTTGACCTAAAGATTGGGAATTATTATGGGCTTAGCTTCTTGAGTCAGGATAGAGCTCAAACTGTGAGTGCTTGTTTAGAAACCCGTTTCCAATGCAGCTGTGAGAGTCAGGGTCAGGAGGAACACTTCTGATAACGCTACTAAAAAAAACAAAACAAAACACTTATTGCTAAATAAATACAGAATTAGTAAACTGCGCACAGCAGTGTATTGCACAGTGCATTATAAGGCAAACACTTCTGTAACCATCATCCAAGTCAAGAATCAGAACTTTGCCGCTTTTCCTAGAAGCCTTTCCATATACCCCATCTCAATCACAGCCTCTCATCCCCCTCATAAGTAAACTATTATTCTGTTTTTTATAATAATGACATCTTTGCTTTCTTTTTGTCTTATTACCCAAATGAGCATCCCTAGACACTATAGCTTAGTCATGGTCTTCAAAAAAAGTTTATGTATGTCTTTTAAGTCTCCCTTAATTTTAAAATTTCCCATCCATCTCATCCTTTTCTTTAGTATTTATCTGTTTAAGAACCTAGACCATTTGACCTGTAGAGTTTCCCATAGTTTGGATTTTCCTGATTGTATATTCATGGTACAGTATAACACGTATCTGTCTGATTTCTCCACCACTGAGAAATTTTCCCTTTTTATTTTTATTTTTTGGCCATGCTGTACAGCTTGTGGGATCTTAGTTTCCTGATCAGGGATTGAACCCAGGCCCTGGCAGTGAAAGCACCAAGTCCTAGCCACTGGATGGCCAGGGAAGTCCTTATTTTCCCTTTTTAAGTAGTAAACGTTTGGGGGATATACTTTGGGGCTCTGTAAACATCCTGTTTCTCTTTAACTTTTTGTCCACCACTTTTTGCATTTATAGTTTGGTCTTCCCTGCAGCAGTCATTACTGTGGTGTTCTAATGGCAACGTTTCTATTTCCCTCATTTCTTCTTTTTTTTGTTTTATTTTTATTTATTTATTTACTTTATTGAAACATAGTTGATGTATAATATTATATAATTTATAGGTATATAATATAGTGATTCACAGTTTTTAAAGGTTGTGCTTTATTTATAGTTGTTATAAAATATTGGCTATATTCCCTGTGTTGTAGAATATATTATAGCTTATTTTATACATAATAGTTTATACCTCTTAATATCCTACTCCTATATTGCCCCTCCCCCTTCCCTCTCCCCACTGATAACCACTAGTTTGTTCTCTGTATCTCTGAGTCTGCTTCTTTTTTGTTATATTCACTAGTTTGTTGTATTTTTTTAGATTCCACATATAAGTGATATCATATTTGTCTTTCTCTGACTTATTTCACTTAGCATAATGCCATCCAAGTCCATCCATGTTGCTGCAAATGGCAAAATTTCATTATTTTTTATGGCTGAGTAGTATTCCATTGTATATATACATATACCACATCTTCTTTATCCATTCATCTGTTGATGGACACTGAGGTTGCTTCCATATCTTGGTAATTGTAAATAATGCTGCTATGAACATTGGGTGCATGTATCTTTTCCAATTAATTGTTTTTTTAAAAAAATATATACCCAGGAGTAGAATTGCTGGGTCATATGGTAGTTCTGTTTTTAGTTTTTTGAAAAACCTCCATATTGTATTCCAAAGTGGCTGCACCAATTTATATTTCCACGAACAGTGTAGGAGGGTTCCCTTTTCTCCACATCCTCATCAACATTTGTTATTTGTTTTCTTTTTGATGATAGCCATTCTGATAGGTGTGAGGTGATATCTCATTGTGGTTTTGATTTGCATTCCCCTGATGATTAGCCATGTTGAGCATCTTTTCACATGCCTGTTGGCCATCTGCATTTCCTCTTCAGAAAAATGTCTATTTAGTTCTTCTGCCCTTTTTTTTTTTTTTACCAGGGATTGAACCCGGGTCACGGCAGTGATAGCGCCGAGTCCTAACCACTGGACTGCCAGGGAATTCCCATATTTATTTATTCAATTATATTTATATCAGTGTGAACTCAATAAATAAATAAAAAATATTAAAATAAATAAATAAAAACAATAAGATAACAAATTAGAAGATGTGAGAAATGTCCACAGAGAAGGAAAATGGGCAGCCACTCTCATATGCTGATTGTTTGAGTGACATTTGTATTAATTTTTCTACAGGCAACAGGTACTTTTTTTTTCTTTTTATTATTTTTAGCTGCGTTGGGTCTTCGTTGCTGTGTGCGGGCTTTAGTTGAGGCGAGCGGGGACTACTCTTCGTTGTGGTATGCAGGCTTCTCATTGCGGTGGCTTCTCTTGCTGCGGAGCACGGGCTCTAGGCGCGCGGGCTCAGTAGTTGCGGCACATGGACCCTAGAGCGTGTAGGCTTCAGTAGTTGTGGCGCACGGGCTTAGTTGCTCCGAGTCATGTGGGATCTTCCTGGACCAGGGATCTAACCCACATCCCCTGCATTGGCCATCAGGGAAGTCCTGTTATCTTATTGTTTTTTGGAATGGGGCAGAATATATATAAATGAAACACTTTTTAAAAAATTTATTTTTTTGGCCACACCATGCGTCTTCCAGGATCTTAGTTCCCTGACCAGGGATTGAACCTGGGACCCTGGCAGTGAAAGCACCAGTCCTAACTATTGGACTGCCAAGGAGTTCCCAAACAAAACACTTTTTAGAGTGGGTGGAAGTTACATGGAGATCGAAGGAAGTTTATAGTTTAATATAAAATTTTCTCATAATGAGTGCTGCCCCACAATGAAAAGAGATGCTCTGTATAGAAAAAAGTTGACCATCATCTGAAACCAAGATTTAAATTCACTCGCTGGGAATGAGGTAAAGGGGGTTAGACAAACTGTGAAGCCCTTCTTGTTCCTGGGAGTATCTAACACTTTGGATTATGGCCAATCTGCTTATGTCTCTAAAGTAAGAGTGAACTTGGATGTCTTACTTTTCAGTGGTTGAAGGCCTCTCACTGTTGGACTTGGGAGTGTCTCCATATTCTGGAGCAGTATTTCATGAAGTAAGTGTTCTTGTTTTCTTTTTTGGGTACTAAGAGTAGTTTACAGTCACAAATGCCAAAGCCTAACTCTGTTTTGTACAAACATTTAAAGGGATCTATTTTTGAAAATCATATTTAGAAACAGCCCTTTTTTAGATGCCCTCTGCTTAAGAAGGAGGTTTCGCAATTGCAGTGGAAATGATCCAGATTAAGATTGTAATTTGGGGAAGCAGATGAGACTTCTGGAGAAGTTATCATTTTTATTGGCAAATAAATTGTAAACAGTTCCCAGTTCATGAATAGGTTATATGCTACTTGGCATGTAATTGGTTCTTTGGAACATACTTTCCCATGAAAACTGCCAGCAATGTTGGTTTCTTAGAAAGCCCACAAAAGCCAAAGAACTAACAAAAGTTAGTTCTTAAGAATAGTAAAATCACTCTTAGGTCACCGTCATCTCTCAACAGCTTCCTGACAAGTCTTTCTGCGTTCAGTCTTACTCCTTTACTTCTTATTCTGCAGTCAGAGCCATCTTTCTGAAATGTGAATCTGATTTTGTCACTGTCCTGCTTAACACTGATCTCAGGATAAAATCCAAACACCTTAGGATGCACACAAAGCCCTGTGGGCCCCGCTCATCACCCCAACCACATGTCTTTCCACTTTCCTTTCCCCACTTTTATTGGCTTTATCATTTAGAATAGAAGTCTTCTAATTTGGCATTTTTACCCCTAATTTTTACAGTTGTCTCCCTCATACCTACTATGAGAACAATTTTTTTTGGTTCTTCTATCTAGTCTTTTTAAAACGTTCAACTTGATTCTCATGGAGATAACAACTCTTTTGCATTCATATTTCATTATATTTGTATTACTATCTAATTGAACCATAATAACAAGAACTACTAGCAGAAGCAGGTTAGGAACAATTTAAGAGACTCTTAATGAGCACACAATTCAGTTATTGGGAATGGATGTGTGTGGGCATATGCAAGCATAGCCCACTAGCCAGTGGTATGTGCTGTGGGCCTTGGGCAGTATGTTTTCTAGACAGACTAGGAACCCTCTGAGAGAGTTCTGACATGCTTTTATTATGCTCCAGCATCATATTCCCTTACCTATAGCTTTCCTTATGTTGTTATCTTCTTATGGAGGGCCATTCTTCCTTCTTTTTGTGGTTGACTCTACTATTCAGATATTAGCTTTGGTTTTGCCTCCCCCAGAAAGCCATCCCTCATCACCTTAGACTAAGTTAGGTGTTTCTCCTGTATCTTCCAAAGCATCTTGTGCTTCTCCTTTTCATGGCTCATATCATACTCTTGAAATTGCCTCTACTTGTTTTACCCACTGTGAGGTATGCTCCTCAGAGCATGTTCTGGCACCCTTTCATCACTTATTCCTAGTGCTTAGGTCTGTATCTGCATATGTATTCCAACCCCTCCTTCCCTTCTCTATTTCCTTTAACAAAGATTTGTTAAGTACACACCAAATGCCAGCTACCCTGCTAGGTGCTAGGGATATAAAACAAGATACAGTCCTTGGCGTTATTATACTTGTCTTTCTAAGAGAAACAGACAATAAGTTAGTAAAAAAGAAACAGATTTCAGAGCAAAGAATGTTGCCAGGGATAAAGAAGTTCACTTCATCATGATTAGGGGGTCAATTCATCAAGAAGACATAACAATCCTAATGTTTCTGCACCTAATAACAGAGTTTCAAAATACATGAAGACTGATAGAACTGCAAGGAGAAATAGACAAATCCCCAAATAGTCTGAGATTTCAGTATCCCTCTGTCAATGACTGATAGAACAAGCAGACAGAAAGTCAACAAAGATATAGAACTTGAACAACACACCAAACAATTTGACCTCATTGACATTTACAGAACATTGCATCCAATAACAGCAAAACACATAATCTTTTCAAGTATACATTTGCAAGATAGACATATTCTGAGCCATAAAGCAAGGCTCAATAAATTTAAAAGGATTGACGTCATACACAGTATATTCTCTAACCTCAGTGGACTTAGATGAAAAATTAATACCAGAAACATACCTGGAAAATCCCCAAATATTTGGAAACTAAGTAACATATTCCTCAATAACTCATGATCAAAGAAGAAATCAGAAGGGAAATTAGAAAGTATTTTGAACTGAATGAAACGAAAACACAGCCTATCAAAATATGTGGGATGTTGCTAAAGCATACTTGGGGGAAATTTATGGTGTTAAATGCCTGTATTGAAAAAGAAGAAAGGTCTCAAATCACTGACATCAGTTTCTACCTTAAGAAGCTAGAAAAAGAAGATAACTTAAACTCAAAGTAAGCAGAATAAAAGGAATAATAAAGATCTGAGAGGAAACAAATGAAACAGAAAGCAGAAAATATTGAAAGTCATGGAAACAAAGTTGGTTCTTTGGGATGAACAGTAAAATTGGTAAACATTTGAGAATGGTGGATATGTTCACTATCTTGATTGTGGTGATGATTTCATGGGTGTGTTCATAGGTCAGAACATATCAAGTTGTATACTTTGAAAATGTGCAGTTTATTTTATACCAACTATACCTCCATAAAGCTAAATTTTGAAAAATATGATTTCACTTAAATGGTAAGTGTATGTAGAAAAATAAAGTTGAGTAAATTGATGAAGAGTGATGGTCATGTGTATGGCTATTTTAGATAGTGTTTGTAGGGAAGGCACTCTGAGGAAGTGAAATTTGAATTAGAGATCTAAATGAATCAAGCAAGCCATATGATAACCCTAATTTGGAAATGAACTTGGCATTTGTGAGTTGCAGAAAGATGGCCGGTGTTGCTAAGGCAGAATGAGCAAAGAGGAGAGTAATAGAGATAAACTGTAAGAAATTAGGGGTCTGATTATGTAGGACTTTTTATAGAAATGGTTAGGAGTTTGGATTTTCTTTCTATCTATCTATGTATCTATCTTTTTTTCCCACTTTTATTGAGATATAATTGACATACAGCGCTTTGTAAGTTTAAGGTGTACAGCAGAATGATTTGACTTTTATACATCATGAAATGCTGACCACAGTAAGTTTAGTGAACATCCATTATCTCATAGAGATAATAACATCAATGAAATAGAAAAAAATTTTTTTCCTTGTGATGCAAACTCTTAGGAGTTACTCTCTTAACAACTTTCATATATAACATACAGCAGTGTTAATTATATTTATCATTTGTTGTACATTACATCCTTAGTACTTATTTATCTTATAACTGGAAATTTGTACCTTTTGACCATCTTCATCCAGTTTCCCCTGCCCCTCTGGTAACCACAAATCTGATCTCTTTTTCTATAAGTTTGTTTCTTTGTTTTTGAAGTATAATTGACCTACAATACTATGTTAGTTCCTGATATATAACACAGTGGCTCGATATTTCTATACATTTTTATTTTATTTTTAAAAATATTTATTTTATTATTTATTTTTTTGGCTGCATCGTGTCTTAGTTGCAGCACATGGGGTCTTCATTGAGGCGTGTGGGATCCTTTGTTGTGGCACAGCTCTTCATTGTGGCATGAGGGCTTCTTTCTAGTTGTGGCGTGCGGGTTTTCTCTATCTGGTTGTGGTACGTGGGCTCCAGGGCGTATGGGCTCTGTAGTTTGCCGCACGTGGGCTCTCTTGTTGAGGTGTGTGAGTGAGTTCAATAGTTGTGGTGTGAGGGCTTAGTTGCCCTGCGGCATGTGGGATCTTAGTTCCCTAACCAGGGATAGAACCCACGTCCCCTGCATTGGAAGGCAGATTCTTTCTTTCTTCTTTTTTTTTTTAACATCTTTATTGGAGTATAATTGCTTTACAGTGGTGTGTTAATTTCTGCTTTATAACAAGGTGAATCAGCTATACATATACGTATATCCCCATATCTCTTCCCTCTTGCGTCTCCTTCCCTCCCACCCTCCCTATCCCAACCCTCTAGGTGGTCACAGAGCACCAAGCTGATCTCGCTGTGCTATGTGGCTGCTTCCAACTAGCTACCTGTTTTATGTTTGGTAGTGTATGTATGTCCATGCCACTCTCTCACTTTGTCCCAGCTTACCCTTCCCCCTCCCCATGTCCTCAAGTCCATTCTGTAGTAGGTCTGTGTCTTTATTCCCATCCTGCCTCTAGGTTCTTCATGACTTTTTTTTTTTTTAGATTCCATATATATGTGTTAGCATACGATATTTGTTTTTCTCTTTCTGACTTAATTCACTCTGTATGACAGACTCTAGGTCCATCCACCTCACTACAAATAACTCAATTTCGTTTCTTTTTATGTCTGAGTAATATTCCATTGTATATATGTGGCACATCTTCTTTATCCATTCATCTGTTGATGGACACTTGTTTGCTTCCATGTCCTGGCTATTGTAAATAGAGCTGCAATGAACATTGTGGTACGTGAGTCTTTTTTTTTTTTTTTGCGGTACGCGGGCCTGTCACCGCTGTGGCCTCTCACGTTGCAGAGCACAGGCTCCGGACGCCCAGGCTCAGCGGCCATGGCTCACGGGCCCAGCTGCTCCGTGGCATGTGGGATCCTCCCGGACCGGGGCACGAGCCCGTGTCCCCTGCATTGGCAGGCGGACTCTCAACCACTGCGCCACCAGGGAAGCCTCAAAGTGACTCTTTTTGAATTATGGTTTTTTCAGGGTATATGCCCAGTAGTGGGGTTGCTGGGTTGTATGGTAGTTCTATTTTTAGTTTTTTAAGGAACCTGCATACTGTTCTCCATAGTGGCTGTATCAATTTACATTCCCACCAACAGTGCAAGAGGGTTCCCTTTTCTCCACACCATCTCCAGCATCTATTGTTTGTAGATTTTTTTGATGATGGCCGCTCTGACCGGTGTGAGATGATATCTCATTGTAGTTTTGATTTGCATTTCTCTAATGATTAATGATGTTGAGTATTCTTTCATGTGTTTGTTGGCAATCTGTATATCTTCTTTGGAGAAATGTCTGTTTAGGTCTTCTGCCCAATTTTGGATTGGGTTGTTTGTTTTTTTGATATTGAGCTGCATGAGCTGCTTGTAAATTTTGGAGATTAATCCTTTGTTAGTTGCTTCATTTGCAAATATTTTTTCCCATTCTGAGGTTGTCTTTTCGTCTTGTTTATGGTTTCCTTTGCTGTGCAAAAGCTTTTAATTTTCATTAGGTCCCATTTGTTTATTTTTGTTTTTATTTCCATTTCTTTGTGAGGTGGGTCAAAAAGGATCTTGCTGTGGTATATGTCATAGAGTGTTCTGCCTATGTTTTCCTCTAAGAGTTTGATAGTGTCTGGCCTTACATTTAGATCTTTAATCCATTTTGAGTTTATTTTTGTGTATGGTGTTAGGGAGTGTTCTAATTTCATTCTTTCACATGTAGCTGTCCAGTTTTCCCAGCATCACTTATTGAAGAGACTGTCTTTTCTCCATTGTATATCCTTGCCTCCTTTGTCATAGATTAGTTAACCATATGTGCATGGGTTTATCTCTGGGCTTTCTATCCTGTTCCATTGATCTATATTTCTGTTTTTGTGCCAGTACCAGATTGTCTTGATTACTGTAGCTTTGTAGTATAGTCTGCAGTCAGGGAGCCTGATTCCTCCAGCTCCTTTTTTCTTTCTCGAGATTGCTTTGCCTTTTCGGGGTCTTTTGTGTTTCCATACAAATTGTGAAATGTTTTGTTCTAGTTCTGTGAAAAATGCCAGTGATAGTTTGATAGGGATTGCATTGACTCTGTAGTTTGCTTTGGGTAGTAGAGTCATTTTCACAATGTTGATTCTTCCAATCCAAGAACATGGTATATCTCTCCATCTATTGGTATCATCTTTGATTTCTTTCCTCAGTGTCTTATAGTTTTCTGCATACAGGTCTTTTGTCTCCTTAGGTAGGTTTATTCCTAGGTATTTTATTCTTCTTGTTGCAATGGTAAAAGAGAGTGTTTCCTTAATTTCACTTCCAGATTTTTCATCATTAGTGTATAGGAATGCAAGAGATTTCTGTGCATTAGTTTTGTATTCTGCTACTTTACCAAATTCATTGATTAGCTCTAGTCGTTTTCTGGTAGCATCTTTAGGATTCTCTATGTATAGTATCATGCCATCTGCAAACAGTGACAGCTTTACTTCTTCTTCTCCAATTTGGATTCCTTTTATTTCTTTTTCTTCTCTGATTGCTGTGGCTAAAACTTCCAAAACAATGTTGAATAATAGTGGTGAGAGTGGGCCACCTTTTTTTGTTCCTGATCTTAGTGGATGGAAGGCGGATTCTTTACCACTGGACCACCAGGGAAGTCCCTATACATTTTTAAATGATCACCATGATAAGTCTAGTTGTCATTTGTCACCATACAAAGATATTATGTAATTACTGATTATATTCCCCACGCTGTACATTTCATACCTGTGACTCATTTAATTTCCTTCTTTTCTTAATAGAATCATGGATTTTTTTTCAAATTTATTAATTTTTTTGGTTGCATTGAGTCTTCGTTGCTGCACATGGGCTTTCTCTAGTTGCATCGAGTGGGGGCCACTCTTCATTGCAGTGAGCGGGCTTCTTATTGTGGTGGCTTCTCTTGTTGCAGAGCACGGGCTTCAGTAGTTGAGGCATGTGGGCTCAGTAGTTGTGGCTCGCGGGCTCTAGAGTGCAGGCTTAGTAGTTGTGGCACTCGGACTTAGTTTCTCTGCGGTATTTGGGATCTTCCTGGACCAGGGATCGAATCCGTGTCCCCTGCATTAGCAGGCGGATTCTTAACCACTGCACCACCAGGGAATTCCCTCATTTTAATCTTCAACTGAAAGTTTGTGCCTCTTTATCTCCCTCACCTACTTCTCTCCTCCTTCACCCCTCCCCCTTTTCTATCTTTTAATATAACTGTTTTTTTTTCTTTTTGGCGATACATGGGCCTCTCACTGTTGCGGCCTCTCCCGTTGCGGAGCACAGGCTCTGGACGCGTAGGCTCAGTGGCCATGGCTCACGGGCCCAGCCTCTCCGTGGCATGCGGGATCCTCCCGGGCTGGGGCACGAAGCCGTGTCCCCTGCATCGGCAGGCGGACTCTCAACCACTGCACCACCAGGGAAGCCCTAATATAACTGTTTTTAATGTCCAGAGTTTGTAATATGAGGGCCACCGCTTTCTCCCATACTCAAATTGATAAATTCTTAGTTGGCTGGTGAGGCCACTTGGGATACTTCTTGTCTAATTTGGTTTCTAGGAAGACTTCATTCAAGGCCTTAATGGTTACTGATCAAATGGAATTGTGTATTTCACCAGCTTTCTCATATTCCTTAATCCTGGCCTTTGAGAGAGACAAAAACTCAGCACAGCATTTGCGTCTTTTTCTTCAGCATCCACCTGGACAGTATATTTATGCTCTGGCACGAGAATCTTCAGGGCATTAAACTTCTTTTCAAAGTCATCTGCCAAGCCAGCCTTCACCACATTGGCCTTGTAGTCAGCCTAGTCATAGCAGGTAGATTCTCAGGTAGAGTAGCCAACTGGAGATGAGGGTCTCATTCCAGGATTTCAGGGAATTAACAGTGGCCTTTGGTCTTGGGGTATGATCTCCCCAAAAGCTACCCAGTTGGCAGCTTCCATTGTAGACTTTCTCCCTCTTGGATCACTTGCTCTGGGGGAAGCCATGTCATGACCAACCTTAAGGAAGCCTTTGTGATGAACTGAATATTGCTGCCAACAGTCAAATGAATAAGCTTGGAAGCAGATATTTAAGCTCTTTTAGATTGCAACCTCAGTCAACAGCTTGGCTGCAATCTCATGAGAGACTCTGTGCCAGAACTATCCAGTTAAGCCACTCCTGGATTCCTGACTCTCAGGCACTGTGTGAGATAATAAATGTGTGTTGTTTTAAGCTATTCAGTTTTTGGACAGTTTGTTACACAGAAATAGATAACTAAGATACCTAGGGAGTGAATTAACATAAATAATACCAGGACCTAGAGCACTCTGATACGTCAAGGTTGGGATGGGGAAGAGGAACCAGCAAATATAGCTGAAAAGGAGGAAAATCAAGGGAATGTTCATGGACGCTAGATGACCATGTAATTGCTTAAGGAGGGAGTAAAAACTATGTCAAATGCTATTTCAAGGTTGAGAAAATTTAGATTGAAGATTGATGATTAATTTGCCAAAATTGAGACTTTGGAGACTTTGGCAACAGTAATTTCATTGGAGTATAGGGACAAGAGACTGATCGAAGTACACTGAGGGAAAGATGTGGAAAGACAGAGTATAGACAACCTTTTTGTGGAGTTTTACTCTAAAGGAGGGCAGAGAAATGGTATGGTAGCTGGGCGGAGATGGCTAGTGAAGATTTTTAAAATATGAGGATCTGCATATTTGAATGCTGATGGGAATAATTCTGTGGATAAAGAAGTTGATGATGTAAGAAAGAGGATTGAATGAGCAATGTCTTTGAGGAGGCCAGAAGGAATAGGATCACCAGTTCACAGGTGGAGGATTTGGTTTTATTTATTTATTTGTTTATTTATTATAAATTTATTTTATTTTTGGCTGCGTTGGGTCTTCGTTGCTGCGTGTGGGCTTTCTATAGTTGTGGCGAGTGGGGGCTACTCTTGGTTGTGGAGCACAGGCTCTAGGTGCACAGGCTTCAATAGTTGTGGCTTGTGGGTTCTAGAGCACAGACTCAGTAGTTGTGGCACATAGGCTTAGTTGCTCGCGGCATGTGCAATCTTCCCGGACCAGGGCTCGAACCTGTGTTCCCTGCATTGGCAGGTGGATTCTTAACCACTGCGCCACAGGGAAGCCCAAGGAGGGTTTGGTTTTAGATAGGAAGAAAGGAAGTTCATCCGTTGTTAATAAGAGAACAATAGAGAATATAGATATAGATAGAGGAAGTTGGTCAACTGGGTAGTGGGAAAATAAGGTGGTTCTCATTTAATTGCTTCTCTTTTCTCAGTGATATGAGAAATGAGATTGTCGGCTACAAGTGAGAACTGGAGAGAGAAGTTGGAGGTTGAGGAGAGGGGAAAATGTGAAATAATCCTTTCAGAAAGAATATGTCAAATGAATAAATGGAAGAGCTATATCTAGCCACTTAACCATCATTTAAAATGTTTTTTCTCTGGGAAAATGTTTTCTTGGATACAGTGAGGGAGCCTAAAATACATTCTTACTCCTCATCACGTGTGTGCATGTGTGCATACGTGTGTAAAGGGGGATAAAGGCCAGAGGTAGGAATTTCTAGCTACTAGAAGCATGTTAACTCTCTATACCTGTCTAAGGTAACCCCGTTAGGACTGTTAACCTGTAAAACTCTGAATTAAGGGGCAAGAACAGTTGCTTCCCCTGAGCGTAGTGAGGATGACTTGCTCAAACTCAGAGTTCCTTGCTCCTCATTCCTGAATATGGGTTAATTTGCTTGTAAGCTGAGCATTCATAAATCAAGAGCTACCTATATTTTAATATAGTTTTTCTAAGTAATAAAACACTATAAAGAAATAAAATTATATCAAGCCAAATGAAAAGCATACTTTTGGAGAGAAAGTTCATTGCTGCTTTGTATTGTTTCTTTCTTAATCTTTAGCAGATTTTATTATCTATTTCTTAAGGAAAGGTAAGAATATGTGAAAGTGGAGAAGAAAAATCTGCACAGGAGAGAAAAAAGTGATTTAGCAACCACAGGTTAGATTTTATGACTGCCTTCAACAGACGTTTCTGTTTTCTGTGTTTAGTCAAGTACTGATAGTAAAATTGTGAGTTTATCCATATATACCCTACCCTGACTGGGAGTAGTCACCTAAATGGAGATGTAGCATAAAGACAAATTATATTCAGTGCATGCTTCTCTATAATAGTATGATATGCAATTAAACTAACTACTGTGTACATGTTAGTTCATTACGGAAGTGAGCCCAATTGCTGATAGACTTTTTGAGAACAGTTTGTTCTGTTATTTCTGAGACCTATTTAGTGCCATTCTAAACTATCTGAAGCATCAAGACACTTTGAAAGCAGGCTATTGGTAATATAAATATCAAGTTGCTACCTCTTACAAACAAAGATAAATGCAAAAAAGAATCCATTAGTAGATAGTTGTAAAAGTTTAATTCTTTTAGAACTTTGAAAGGCAAAGCTGATTTCCCTATTTTCAAAAAGAGGTAAAAAGTTGATCTCAGGTAGCTAACATATTGAGTTTTACTGTATGCTAGGCACTATGCTAAGTATTTTGTGAATATTACCACTTAATTCTCCCAAGAACCCTGTGAAATAGGTCACTCTACTTATTTTATAGCTGAGGAAACTAAGGCTCAGAGGGGAAGACAACTTGCCCAGAGGTACATAAGTGGAACCTGGTTTTAAACCTGAGTCTGACCCCAAAGCCTTGTTCTTTCTACCACACTAGCATGATCTCACGAAAAAACCTGTCAATAACCTTTACGGCATCATAAGACACATTTTTACATGTGGTTGGGAGTTGGGAAGAGGTGCTTCTGAGTCACCAGCATGGGCTCACTAAAACCAAGTCATGTACTTTCCTTCTGGTGTGGTGGATTTGTGAACTGGCTTGTAATAGCAGACCAACCATCCTGCCTAGAACAACTAGAAAAGCAGGAGGAACACAAAAAACATCTGTTTGATGGCATTGGAAAGTAGCAAGATAACCAGGACTTGAAGGGCTGAGATCCCAGAGTGGAAATTGCAAAAAGTGAGATCGACAGTCTGAGCTGCTTTCTCCTTGATGTATTTACCAATTTGTAAGTGGCACAGGCTGAGGGGGCAGAGAAAGAGAACAGAAATTGGATGGTAAGAAGCTACAGATCTAAGCAGAGCTCTTGGCAATCTAATGGTGCTGGGGAAATACAAATTCAAGTGCACTTCTAACCAAGGTGGTAGGGCTCTGGCAAAGGACTTGGCTTCTAGTTGGGTCCTCTAAAGGACTACACTCAAAGAATGAGGGTAGACCATGTATAGACTAGTCTTACAAAGACTGAAGCCAGCTTCTAATTAGCTTAACCCCTAATTAGATTAAGGTGATACAATTCTAATTATCAATACTTGCCAGGAGCTTAAAGAAACCCTTACTGGAAGAAAATCCAGAACCTCTACAATTTCTTTTGCACAGTGTCTGTCATTCAATTAAAAGTTACCAAGCATAATAAAAGATAGAAAAAAATAGGCACTAAAAACAAACTCACAAGTGATCCAGATATTGGAGTTGTCAAACTTGGACTTTAAAATGACTGTGACCTGTGATTGATATGTTCAAAAAATAAGTGACAAGATAGTGAATTACACCAGGGAACTGGAATATGTAAAAATGATCAAAGGGGAATTCTAGAACTAGAAAACATAATAACAAATTAAGAATGCAAAAGGCAAGGTTAACAGCAGATTACACAAAGCTGAAGAGAAGATAAGTGATCTGGAAGATAGAAAATAACCATACTGAAGCTTGGAGAGAAAAGGATAGAAAATAGAGGGGGAAAAAAAAGCAATCTATGAGATACAGTAAAAAGTAAAAAGGTTTAACATACATACAAATAGAGTTTCAGAATGGGAGAAGGGACGGAATGAGGAAGAAACAATATTTGAAGAGATTAGTGGCTGAAATTTTTTTAAACTTATGAAATATTTCAATTCAAAAAACTCTGTAAACCCAAGCAGGATAAATTCAAAGAAAACACACATCATAATAAAACTGCTCAAAACCAAAATAGGTTAAAAGCAGCCAAAGAGGGACAATTATCTTTAAAGAGAAACAAGAGGGAAACTAACCCTTCAACAAAAATGAAGGAATCCAGGGCTTCCCTGGTGGCGCAGTGGTTGAGAGTCCACCTGCTGATGCAGGGGACGCGGGTTCGTGCCCTGGTCTGGGAAGATCCCACATGTCGCGGAGCGCCTGGGCCCGTGAGCCATGGCCGCTGAGCCTGCGTGTCTGGAGCCTGTGCTCCGCAACGGGAGAGGCCACAACAGTGAGAGGCCCATGTACAGCAAACAAACAAACAAACAAAAAAAAAAAAAAAAAAAGAAGGAATCCAGAAGACAACAAAAAGGTATCTTTACAGTACTGAAAGAAAATATTTACTGACATAGAATTCTATACTAAGTAAAATATCTCTAGAAATAAAAGCAAATTAAACAGGTTTCCAAGCAGATAAAAATTGATAGCATTTATTGCCAGCAAACTCACATTTAAAAAAATACAAAAAGGCAGAAGGATTATGATCCTTGACAGTTTCATGGAATGTAGGAAAGAATAAATAACAATGGAAAAGGTAAATATATGGGTAAATCTAAATAAGTATTGACTGATAAAACAATAATAATAATGTATTTTGGGTTTAAAATATATGTAGAATTAAAGCTATAACAACAATAACAGGAAAGGCTGAGAGAAGCTATATGGAGTTTAAAGTGTTCAGAGGTCTCTTTATTGTTTAGGAAGTGGTAAAAGTAATCATTTATATTATACTTTAATTAAACTCAAAGACTTATGTCATAATCTATAAGTTAACCACTCAAAGAATAGTAGCTAAATGTATAATCAACAAGCTAATAGAGGGGAAAATGGAATAATAAAAAATAGTGAAGCAAGCAAGAAAGGAGAGAAAACAGCATAGAGAAAATGGGACAGATGGAAAATGAAATAGTAAGACAGTAAACTTAAACACACATATATCAGTAATTATATTACATGTAAATAGACTAAAATCCAGCTAAAAGATAATGATTATCAGATTGGGTTAAAAAATAATTATATACTGCTTTTAAGAAACACATTTGAAATATATTAGGACACATGAAAAAGTAGAAAGTAAAAATATAGGAGAAGACATATCATGCAAACATTACCCCAAAACAGCTGATGTAGGTATACTAATATTAGATAAAGAACACTTTAAGGCAAGAAACATTGCTAGAGGTAAAGAGGATTATTTTATAATGATAAAAAGATCAACACCCAGAAGATACAGTAATTCTACACATAAATTCATCTTACTACATAGCTTCAAAATATATAAAGCAAAAGTCACATGACTAAAAGGAGAAATAGACAAATCCACAGTCAAAGAGGGAGATTTTTAACTATCTCAGTCACTGATATAACAAACAGACCAAAAATATCAACAAGGACATAGCAGAGTTGAATAAATCCTTAACAAACAAACCTAGATGTCATACATAGAATATTACACCATTAAATGTTAGTATGCACATTCTTTTCAAGTGTTTGTGGAGTGCTTATCAAAATTGACCATATTATGGACCACAAAGCAAGTCACAACACATTTTTTTTTTTTGGCAGTGCCGCGTGACATGCGGGACCTTAGTTCCCCAACCAAGGATTGAACCCATGCCCCTTGCAGTGGAAGTTCAGAGCCTTAACCACTGGACTGCCAGGGAAGTCCCCACAACACATTTTAAATGATTGAAATAATACAGAGTATTTTCTGTGACCATAATAATAAATACATTACAAAAATATAAAAAGAAAATAAAAATAATTTGAAATTACACTATAGTCTCAATTAAAGAAGAAATCTCAGGAGAAATTAGAGTATTTTGAACTGAATGATGTTGATAAAACAACATATCAAAATTTGTATGATGCAGCTAAAGCCATACTCAGAGGAAAATGTATTGCTTTGAATGAATATACAGTTGGCCCTTGAACAACACAGGTTTGAACTGCACAGGTAGGTCCACTTATACGCAGATTTTTTCCAATAAGGACGTACTGCAGTACTGTACAATCTGAGGTTGGTTGAATTTGAGGATGCAGAACCATGGATATGGAGGACCAACTGTAAAGTTGTACTCAGATTTTTTTTTTTTTTTTTGCGGTACGTGGGCCTCTCACTGTTGTGGCCTTTCCCGTTGCGGAGCACAGGCTCCAGATGCGCAGGCTCAGCGGCCATGGCTCACGGGCCCAGCCGCTCCGCGGCATGTGGGATCTTCCCGGACCAAGGCACGAACCCGTGTCCTCTGCATCGGCAGGCAGACTCTCAACCACTGCACCACCAGGGAAGCCCTGTACTCAGATTTTTTAACTGTGTGGGGGTTAGCACTCCCACATTGTTCGAGGGTCAACTGTTTTAGGAAAGAAGACTAGGACTTCCCTGGTGGCACATTGGTTAAGAATCCGCCTGCCAATGCAGGGGACACGGGTTCGATCCCTGGCCTGGGAAGATCCCACATGCTGCGGAGCAACTAAGCCCGTGCACCACAACTACTGAGCCTGCACTCTAGAGCCTGCGAGCCACAACTACTGAGCCTGTGCTCTAGAGCCCGCAAGCTGCAATTACTGAGCCCGCGTTCTGCAACTATTGAAGCCCACACAACCTAGAGCCCGTGCTCTGCAACAAGAGAAACCACCGCTCAACGAAGAGTAGCCCCTGCTCGCCACAACTGGAGAAAGCCTGCACACAGCAACGAAGACCTAACACAGCCAAAATAAATAAATAAACAAAGAAATTTTTTTTAAAAGTCTAAAAATCAGTGATCTAGGTATCATCAGAAAAAGTAATTATCCCCAGAAAAGTTTGAAGAATTGTGTATTGTAAAGTTTAGAAATTAAAGAAGTATAATAATCATTAAAGCCCAAAGTTGGTACTTCGAAAGACTAATAAAATTAAGAAATCTCTGGCAAAATTTGTCAAGATTAAAAAAAAAGAAGATGCACATTACCAATATTGGGAAAGAAAAATCACTATAGTTCCTGTAGACACTAACAAATAAAATATTATGAACAATTTTATGCCAAAAAAATTGTAAATTTTTGTGAAATGAACATATTCCTAGAAAACCAAGAAAAAAAATAAGAAAAGAAAAGAAAAAAATAGCAAATGGCTAAGAAAAATATAGCAAATCCGGATAGTGTTTTATCTGTGAAAGAAATTGAATCTGTAATTTAAAATCTTCTCTCAAAGAAAACTGAGGTTGAGATGGCTTCATGGTGAGTTAATTTCCCAACTGTTTGAGGAGGAAGTAACACTAATCATATAAAACATCTCAGAGAATAGAAGAAGGGAAAACATTTTGCATTTTATTTTATGAGTTCAACAATCCTGGTCCATTATGGAGTTTCCCGTGCCTATTATATATGTCTTAAAACTAAAATTCACCTCATACCTTTACTGTGTAAACAGCTCTTCACCAGGTATTTAACACATTAGATTTTGTTTATTCTCTTTACTCAATTCAGCAGATAGTCCCAGTGGCACAAAATGATTCAAGTGATGCTAAATAATTCTCCCTCATATGTACGCTGGCAAACTAGCATGAAACAGTATTCTAGGAAAGAAAGAGATTTTTGTTGACAGAATAGCCTCCTCCCCACCCTGTACTCTGGAAGCTGATAACATTAACTTTTACCTTAATGTATTTGTTTTTCTCCTGCAGACTCCATTAATAATATACCTCTTTCATTTCCTGATTGACTATGCTGAATTGGTATTTATGGTAAGTAACCTTCCACATAAAATCAGTATGTATGTATTTTTAATTTTAGAGTCTTTTTTTTTTTGTGGTACGCGGGCCTCTCACTGTTGTGGCCTCTCCCATTGCGGAGGGCAGGCTCAGCGGCCGTGGCTCACGGGCTCAGCCGCTCCGCGGGATGAGGGATCTTCCCGGACTGGGGCACGAACCCGTGTCCCCTGCATCGGCAGGCGGACTCTCTACCACTGCGCCACCAGGGAAGCCCAATTTTAGAGTCTTTTAAAATAAATTTATTTATTTTATTTTTGGCTTTGTTGGGTCTTCATTGCTGCACATGGGCTTTTCTCTGGTTGCAGCGAGAGGGGGCTACTCTTCGTTGCGGTGTGCAGGCTTCTCACTGCGGTGGCTTCTCTTGTTGCGGAGCATGGGCTCGGGTGCATGGGCTTCAGTAGTTGCAGCATGCGGGCTCAGTAATTGCAGCTCGCGGGCTGTAGAGCACAGGCTCAGTAGTTGTGGTGCACGGGCGTAGTTGCTTCGCAGCATGTGGGATCTTCCCGGACCAGGGATCGAACCCGAGTCCCCTGCATTGGCAGGCGGATTCTTAACCAATGCGCCACCAGGGAAGCCCTAATTTTAGAGTCTTTTATCTTCTTGTTTTTAAGGGGAAAAAAATCTATATTAGGAGCTGAGGAGTTTCTCAGAACATAAAAGCAAAAAGCTATCTTAAATGTGAATTCATGGAACTGTGATAGTTTTATGGATGTGTGAGGAGTAGTCTCTGGCATCTGACCAGTTCCAGTTCCTTATAGTTTTAAAATTTGATTTCTGGACTATGTATTCTTGAATTTCTAGCTTCATTCAGGGTTCTATGATTGGCTTTAATTGTGGTGCCAGTATAGAGGGCATCCGGAATTTCCTAAACATTCTGCCAAGACATTCTGTGCAGAGGACATGGGCCAGATGAGACTTTAAGGGCAAGAACCTTCAAAATTGAGAAAGCAGGGCTATGTTTTGAGTGTAGAAATTTGAAACACTTGTCTAATCTAGAGTTGAAAATCTGGGTCAAGTAGGAGGTCCACTGAGGTCTTCATTAATAATTATAATGGCTGTGGCTTGTTGAGGGCTTACTGTGCGCTAAGTACTTGACCTGCATCAGGCCTGCAAAGCAGTGGGTATTATTCTCATTTTATAGAAAACTTAAATAACTTGCGATTACAGAGCAGATGTGGGACACCAAACTGATGTAAGCCTCAGTGGGTCCTAGTCCTCAGAGTTTTCTGGTCAGACCTCCCTGAAGAGGCTTTATCTTTGTAGTCAAAGTGAGGGTTGAAGTTCTACCTGAATGTAAGAATTCAGTACTGGATAGTCCATCACCATCCCCAAACTCCATGCTCTGGCAGCATTCCATTACTCCTGTACTAATTAGAGTCATTTCCTTTTATTTCTCTTTCTCTTGACAGATAACTGATGCACTCACTGCCATTGCCCTGTATTTTGCAATCCAGGACTTCAATAAAGTTGTGGTGAGTAGTCAGTGGGTGGGACAAAACCAGTGAAATTCGGTAGCCTGATGATCTCTGTTATCACAAAAAATCAAAGGTCATGTACTTAAAGATCAGCTGTCTTAAAATCCTAAGAAGTGGGAGTGAAGCTTCTGGCTTGTTCAGCCATCCCTGGAATGACCAAACCCAAACCAATAAGACAGCTTTACTAATATATATAGAAAGGTCAGCTTAATCTTCGTGGCTTAATATCCACTCACCTATCCAGGTTCAGACTTTTTGGAGTAAATGGAGTTGAACTACTGTTATATTAATGAAGACCCTTAAAAATCTTCCATTCTGGGCTTCCCTGGTGGCGCAGTGGTTGAGGGTCCGCCTGCCGATGCAGATGACGTGGGTTCGTGCCCCGGTCCGGGAAGATTCCACATGCCGCGGAGCCGCTGGGCCCATGAGCCATGGCCGCTGAGCCTGCGTGTCCGGAGCCTGTGCTCCGCAACGGGAGAGGCCACAACAGTGAGAGGCCCGCGTACCGCAAAAAAAAAAAAAAAAAAAAAAAGTCTTCCATTCTTTTCACCAGTTTTTCTTTCCAAAAGAAAATGAATAGAGCTTTTAACTCACTGTCTTATGCCCATCCAAGGTAAAACTGGATTCCCAATGTAGTTTCTATTTCCCTGCAGAGAGCAATCTTAATTGGAAAATTTGGCATGTATTAAATACCTATTGAAAACCATATGTAATAGCCAAGGAGAATTGTGTAGTGGGACCATTCTCATTTTCCTGGATTCTGAGAGAGTTAACAGATTAACCATGTGTACTATCTATGTAGTTATTTTAAAAATTGTCTGCAGTCCTCATTGACTGGCTGGGAGTCACTGAGAGGATTTAGACTGGGGTGAGTGAAGGCTGCATTCCATTGATGTTGTCTGTTTGTGGTTCATTTTCGCTTGTGTTACCAAGTAATAGAACCAGAATTAGCAGTCTGCCTTTCTGTGCTCTGGTCATCAGTAACATAAAGTGGGTAAATTCTAGAATTTTAGACCTCAAAGAGGTTTTTAAAATATCTGGACTGAGGGTTCTTAATTTGGGGTCCATTTATAGGCTTAACGGGTCTATAAAGCCCTTGAAATGGTATGAAAAATTGTGTGTGTATGTGCTTATATCATTTTTTCCAAGAAGAAAGTCCATAGTTGCTATCAGTGCTCAAGGAGTCCTTGATTACCCCCCTTAAGGGATTAAGAACTGCATATTAGAGACTTAACATCACTAAGACCAGGGAGTATACATCTTAAGCTAATGGAGCATTTGTGACAACATGGGTGAACCTTGAGGACATTTTGCTAAGTAAAATAAGTCAGACAGAGAAAGACAAATACCGTATGATCTCACTTATATGTGGAATCTAAAAAAGTCAAACTCATAGGAATAGAGAGTAGCTTGATGGTTGCCAGGGGCTGGGGGGTGGGGTAAACGGGGAGATGTTGGTCAAAGGTACTAACTTCCAGTTGTAAGATGATTAAGTTCCAGGGATCTACTGTGCAGCATAGTAACTCTAGTTAACAATATCGTATTGTATACTTGAAAGTTGCTAAGAGAGTAGACCTCAAATACTCTCACCACACACACACACACACACACATAGTTATGTGAGGTGATAGGTGTTTTAACTAACCTTATTGTAATATTTTGCAATATATGTATATAATATGTCCAATCATCATGTGTACCTTAAACATATACAATGTTATATGTCAATTATATGTCAAGAAAGCTGGAAAAGAAAAGAAAGGAAAATTTTAGGGCTGATGTAAAATGCTTTAACAGGATTCCCTAGAAGGCCAGAGATGAAATAACTGGGCATGAGATTTATAAGCAGAGGAATTCAGAAATAAAATAGTAGTGGTTATTTTCTTCTCCCAAGGTAGTTCGTGTATGTAAACTCCAGTCTTTGTTCTTTGAAGTTACCTGCTCAAATATTTAGGGGTGGGACTTCCCTGGTGGCGCAGTGGTTAAGAATCCACCTGCCGATGCAGGGTCCATGGGTTTGATACCTGTTCCGAGAAGATCCCACATGCCACGTAGCAACTAAGCCCGTGTGCCACAATTACTGAGCCTGTGCTCTAGAGCCCGCGAGCCACAACTACTGTGCCTTGAACCCGTGCTCCACAGCAGGAGGAGCCACCGCAATGAGAAGCCTGCGCACCGCAACAAAGAGTAGCTCCCGCTCGCCGCAACTAGAGAAAGCCCCGCGTGCAGCAACAAAGACCCAAGCAGCCAAAAATTAATTAATTAATTAATTTAAAAACACCCTCTTTATCTCATCTATGAGAATTGGGCGATTGGGATTGACATGTATTCACTGATGTGTATAAAATTGATGACTAATAAGAACCTGCTGTATAAAAAAAAAAAAAAAGTGCTTTGTACCAGAATGATTACTGTGTGTTGTAGGGGGAGGGGGCTACTTGATAATTTTATGTTGTTTTCCATAATTCCTTGGAATTTTCTTTCTAAAATAGATAAATTTCCTTTAGGAATTCCAGAAAGCCTTTAGAGAAATATTCTTAAAATTGTTTGCTTTACAAATGTATGTTATTATTTTATTGAGAAATAAGATTAAAATCATCTTTCTGATTTTAAGATAGAAAAAATAATGTAGAGAATTTGCCATTCGCAGACCTTCATTAAAAGAATGATCAAAAAATGTGTCTAAGAAGGAAATAAGTGGAAGGAAGGACAAGCATTTACTGAGTAAAAGAACAATAATGAAGACTTATTTGGGGACTGTTACAACAAGATGGATTGATTCACATGTTTCAGTGATTAGAATGGACATCTTTGGAGGCCACTAGTCTGCCTATCATAGTGTGCTTGGTACTTTTACTTTCAGCATCCTAGTGGGCATGTCACTGGTGGTATCTCCTTGTGGTTTTAATTTGCTCTTCCCTAGTGACTAATGATGTTGAGCATATTTTCATTTGTTTATTTGCCATTTATATGTTTTCTTTTGTAAAGAGTCTGATCAACTTGTTTCCCATTTTTATTGGCTTATTATCTTTTTATTAGTGAGTTTTAAGTTTTCTTTATATATTCTGGATTTAAGTCCAGAACAAATAAAAGTTTTATAAAAAAAAATCTATTAAAAAAAATTTAGGGGGTGAAGGGTCATGATGTTTACAACTTACTTTCAAATGGTTCTGGAAGAAAAATGGTTCCCGTGTGTGCTTTTGTCTGTGTGTGTGTGTGTAGAGATAAAGAAAATGTGGCAAAATGTTAACAGTTGGTGGATCTACGTGTTTTATTGAATTATTCTTTCAACTTTTCTGTAGTTTGAAAGTTTTAAATATAAAACACTGGAGAAAAAAATAGCATGTATATATGGGATATATGTGAATATCTAAGGGAGGTTTGGTGGCTTTCATCTAAGAACACAATCAGATCTTTTCAAAGAAAATATAAAACTGAAATGTGTTGGGGGTTTTTTTCTGAAATGTGTTTTAATGAAAGTTGATTAGAGATGCTACCATCATATGCATTCCTTTTTTTTTTTTTTTTTACTGATCAGCTGTCATATACTCCAATTAAAACCATTTTTAAGGGGAGGAGAAGCTTATGGGGAAATAATGAAACTAGGTTTCAGTGAGTTTCTTAACAAAGTCAGCTTCAGTGTCAATAGAAGACATACTTTTAATTTAGTGCGTCAGTAATTTTAATTCATTTCTTAGTTATTTCTGACTTTATATGGAAACATATAGAGATCTCTTTTTTTTTCTTTGTGTGATTTAAAGAGGGAGAGAGAAAACTGAATGAGCTATTGTCAATACCCTGGTTTTGAGCACACCAAGGCAGGGTATGCTATCTGTTATCACCAAGATAAAACTTTATCACCAAATAAAAATTTGGAATAGTTTTGCTTCTCCATCCTCAGAATTCAGCCTACTAGAACATTACGTTTCTTGGTTAGAATAAGAGTTTCATTTACCCTGTGTCAAAAATTAACTCATTCTAAATGGCAGACTTTGATGATACTAACATACTACTGTTGACTTGGATAGAATATTAGCACATCTTCCCCCAAATCTTTCCCAGTTTGTCAGAATGGGCCCATATCATATAGTCTGGAAGTATTTTAGTCTTGCTAGAATTTGAGATTTTTTATCCCTGGTAATGAAGCTGTGTCTGCACCCAAATGCATCCTGGTAAACTATGGTGCAGAGATGGAAGACTCCAGCCCCACCCGAATCTCCAACTTGAGCATGTGGAATATGAATGCTGATTGATTGTGACCAGTTGATTCTCATGACATTTTACATCTGCCTCACTTGACAGAAGCAATGTTGGTCTAGTCTGTCCTTTGCTGAGACTGCGCTTATTTGGAACTCAGAATTCATGTTAGAAAGCTACAGGTGGTTTGATAGGGAGTGATAAAAACCTGTATCCCCTACTATGCTTAGAGGGTTGTGAATTTGGAGGATAGGTTCCTGAATTTGGAATGTGCTGAGGCTAACAGTTGGAGATACAGTGGGGGTGGAATATTCACCCCCCCTATAGGTTTTGGGGATGCAAAGGGGTGTAGACACAGCTTCAGTGATTAGAAGAATCTCTTTATTTGGAGTAGGGGAATTATGTCCTTGCAAAAATCAACCTTTCAAGGGACAGGGAAATGGCTGCATGGGGTAGTGGGTAAAAGGGAAGGAAAACTCCACCCTGGAAATTTTTTTTAATTCAGAAATTTCTGCTAAAATATAACATACATATGGAAAAGCTGATTAATGATTACAAAGGTAACACATTCAGGTAATTACTTTTTAGGTCACTTTTAACCTCTCCTGCTTTAAATCTCATTGTTGTTGAGGCTTCTGAATATACCTAGAAATATACCTATCTTTGGATTTTAAATTGTACTCTTTAACCTTATTTATTTATTTATTTATTTTTGGCTGTGTTGGGTCTTCATTGCTGTGGATGGGCTTTCTCTAGTTGCGGCGAGCGGGGGCTACTCTTCGTTGCGATGCGCGGGCTTTTCATTGTGGTGGATCCCCTTGTTGCGGAGCATGGGCTCTAGGCTCGCGGGCTTCAGTAGTTGTGCCGTGCAGGCTTCAGTAGTTGTGGCTCGCGGGCTCTATAGAGTGCAGGCTCAGTAGTTGTGGCGCACGGGCTTAATTGCTCTGTGGGCATGTGGAATCTTCCCAGACCAGGGCTCGAACCCGTGTCACCAGCACTGGCAGGCGGATTCTTAACCACTGCACCACCAGGGACGCCCCTCATTTATTTTTATACTTCTAATATTTTCTTGGTGTGTGTGTGTTTAATTTTCCTTAGATTTTTAGCCACTTTCCTGTCTCTAACTGGATGCATGGGGATGTTTTAAAGGGATTTTGTCTGTGCTTAGGGGATCTGAGTCAATATTGAGTTCTAAGGCCAGGCATAATGGTACCTGTGCTGGTGAGATTGGGGGAGACAAAAAGAAAGGTAGCATCGAATCTGGGGACTGCTGACCTGACTGCCCTTCTCTCGTGGAGACTCTCCTTTCATAAAATCTTTCTGTTTTAAAGTATTTTGGAAGATTGGGGTTACAAGGAAGTTTTCTTTCCTTGTTGGCACAGTGTCACCTTTGCCCAGGGCCTACACATCCCTGTTTAACTGCCTGCATCTCTTACTGTAGTCCTGCTGGCTGGCTTCCAGCCTGGGGAATGGGCCTGTATTCCCATCTGTCTCTCTGGCTGCTACTGGGTGAACTCCCTGTTTCCTTTTAACAGCCTTCTTTGTGGCTCTCACACCCTCCAGGTGGCCTTCTTTTTGCAGTAGAACTCTAGAACCCTTAGCTAGTGGGGCCTCCATCCTTCCACCACTGCTGCAGCTGTCCTCATTGACTGCTTTGTTTGCTAAGCCAGCCCCCTTCTCTCTGATAAAAACACCTTAGTTTATATTTTTCCCTTTTAATTAAATAACCCCAGCTGTGAATGGCAGCATAAATCTTACTGATGATAATTCCCACCGTTTAACTTGGACTCCCAGAGATGATCAAAGGGAGGTTTTTGAAGTTTGTTCAGGTTTTTTTTTTTTGCGGTACGCGGGCCTCTCACTGTTGTGACCTCTCCCATTGCGGAGCACAGGCTCCGGACGCGCAGGCTCAGCGGCCATGGCTCATGGGCCCAGCTGCTCTGCGGCATGTGGGATCTTCCCGGACCGGGGCACGAACCCGTGTCCCCTGCATCGGCAGGAGGACTCTCAACTACTGCGCCACCAGGGAAGCCCTGTTCAGGTTTTTTGATTAAGCCTCTACCTAAACCTCTGCAAGAAATCTGTGGTTACCTGTATTTCTATGATTATCCTGGGATTTTCTTTTGAACTGAAAGATGGCTCTTAAAAATTTTTTTTTAGTTTAAAAATTTAAATATCCAAAATATCTAAGACATGCAAAAATATATAAAGAATAATACATACTGTGAACCTATTTCAGCTTAAAAAATAAAATACTTTACATAGAGTTGCCTCTCTCTGATACTTTCGTCTCCTTACTCCTTCTCTCTAGTTACCACTGTTCTGAATTTAGTGTTTATCGTTCCCACACATGGCCTTAATTTTTTGTGCATTTGTAAATATACCTAAGTAACATATAGTGTTATTTTGCATGCTTTTAACTTTATGTAAATGGTGTAATGCAGTATTCTGTTGCCATCTGTGTTTTCATCCTTAAATCTTTAATCACACACTACTTTGGCTTCTCTGAATTACTCTGTTTTATAATAGGTTGTGGCATTGATTTTATACTATCTAAGATCATTAAATCAGCAGGGCTACCCATTTGGGGTTCAGAGGCTTTTTCTATCTGTAGTGTGACCCATGTTTGCTTATAGGGTTGCCTAACTTTCTTTCAATCTGGAACACACCCATGAGCTTGTTGGGACACGCACAGGGGAAGGCAAGAGCTTTCCACCCCCATCTCACTCCCTGTAAACTATCCGGCTGCCCAGCCACACCCAGCCTTCCTCCTCCTTCTCTTCATCATGGTCATTTCCCACTTCCTCTGTGAAAGTCAAAAACTTGAAACAGGAGCGCTCAGAAGAAAACCCAGGACACTGTGACATTCAGGGGATCGTTTCACTTTGCGTGAAAATATTTCGCTTTGATGGAACTTTGGAATCCTTAGGCCGCTGATGATAACTCTTAAAAATGACTAAAAGCTGCTTTGCCATTCAGTCATTCATTTAGCCATTCAACAGATATTTATTGTTTGCTCACTGTGCCAGGTATTCGCAAATAAACATGGTCTCTGCCCTCATGGAACTTATAGTATAGTGAAGGAGAAAGATAGTCACATAAATAAATAAAAAAGTTCTAACTGTGAACAGTGTTATGAGATTTTTACAGTCAGGGCAGTGAGTGTGCCTTCCTGAGGAAGTGACAATTTAACTAAGATCTAAAGCTTATGTGGGAGTTAACTAGGGAAAGAGAAGAAGAGGTTGTTTGTTCTAGGTTAAATGCAAAGAACTGGGAGCAGGAGGGCAGTGGCATGTTCATGGTGCTTGAACCCAGAAAGTGAGAGGTGTGGGGAGCGAGCGTGAAATGACCCTGGAGAGGTAGGGCCAGGTCAGACAGGCCATGTGGGCCATGGAAGAACTTTTGTCTTCATCCTAAAAGCAATGGGAAGTTATTTGTTTCATGTGTTTTGTCATTTTTTTCCAGTTTAAAAAGCAGAAACTCCTCCTAGAACTAGACCAGTATGCCCCAGATGTGGCCGAACTCATCCGAACCCCTATGGAAATGCGTTACATCCCTCTGAAAGTGGCCCTCTTGTAAGTATTCTCTGACAAAACAGGGCTCAGTGCCAATGAATGTGAGGAAAATCTGATGAGACTTTCTCATGTTGTTTGTTGTATTTTTGGAGATTTGCAGTCTTAGTCATCAAGTATTTGCTATATTTCTGTTGCACAACTGGGGTTCTGGCCAGGAAAAGAGACAGAGCCATCCTGTCTCTGTTGGGACAAAGCCTCACACAAGCACATGCACAATCGACCCTTCACAAATGCTTTTTCACTCGATGCTGATCTGGCTCCAGCCTCCTTGTAACCAGTGTTTCTAAAAAAAAAAGGTTTTCCAATTGTGATATATGGATTGCATAAAATTCTGATCTTTATGCAGCAGTTATTTCAAGCAACTCCTATGTTTCACATACAATTTAGTCCCCCATTTGTAGTTCAGAAAACTGAAGTAAAGTACCAAACAGACCCATCCCAGCTGGATGACCAGTATGAGAGAGTGGAACTTACTGAGACTCTATGAAAGAATTCTTTAGGAGTACCAGTGCTGCCTATAACTTTAATTCTTTCAGGTTATTCCTGTTTATATTCCTGAGATAGGCAAATGGGAATAATTATTCAGTCAACTAATAGTAAATGTTAATAATATACTAGTTCCTAAGGATACACAGTAAAACAAGGCAGACAAGTTTCCTCATGGAAAAACATGACCTTAGAGCTTCACATTTAGAAGGGGCCTTATGAGGACAGTTTGTTCAACCCTTTGCCTTGTGTGTGACTCTTCTATTCAGTATTCCAGATAGGTGGCTGCGTAGCTGCTTCTTGAACATCACCTGCTATTTAGAAATGGCTTTTTTTCTCCTCCCACCAAACACATTTGAGGTATCGGTTCATATCTATGTATTTTAGAAATATTGGTGGAAACTACCTAGTAGAACTAGAGGTTTGGCAACATTATGAATCCCTTATGGACTCCTATGTCTCCAGGGTAGTTTTGTAATAGCAGCAGCCATTTCTTTAAAGGTTGTAGAACAAGCCTATCTAATTGCTGAAAAAAAAAATCAACAATTTCTGGGCCTTTAGCTTTAGAACTGCTAATCTTACAGCTCTGAGAGGTATTGGATTTAAGGTCTTTATTTGCGCATAATAATTATAATCTCTCCCTGAGACACTGGTATGTTTCTTCCTATCTGATAATCAGAATTATGTAACTGGTCTCCCTTTTCACTTTGTCTGCCAGGAAACTCAGAGCCAGATTTAAAGCTGATTACTACAGTGTTGTAGAAGACCCATTTGTTCTTCTTTCCCTAGCCTTTACTTTTTCCTTTTATTTATGCTTTCCCTGGTCTTGATTCTTTATTTGTATTTTAATTTTGCTCTCACTTTTTATTATCTGTTCTCATTTGAGCTGCCTCAAATCTTTTGTGGAAGCAGGGTAAAAATAAATAAAAACACAGTTATGACTGTATAAGATTTCCCTATTCAGCATTTCAAATTTATTTTTTCAGTCCATTCCTTCCCACCTCAGGAAAAGACTGTTTCAGTTTAATTCCCTCCCAGTGAAAGTTCAGGTTGTCCTGTGAAGTTCAATGGCCACTAGCTTACTGAATTCAGCAGATACTTATTCTGTCCTTTGGGTCTGGCTTGGTGGATATAGCTTGGCTGCCAAGAGAACTAAACTTAAGCTGCTCTCACCTCTTGAATGGGGTAGCCTATGTCAGAGCTTAGGAACCTGATTGAGGAAACAGTACTTTCCTGGTTTTCAGAGATAACTGTAGCCATTCCTAAAATATAGGGCTCTGTGGGAATTGGTAGAATTTTTATCACTTTTGAAACCTGAAGTAATGAAAAATATAGGTTTATTGCCAGAAAGACCTGATTTTGAATGTATTTATTAGCTTGTAAAACCTTAGGCTACTTAACCACTGAGTCTCAGTTTCCTCACCTGCAAAATGGGAATGATGTTATTGCTGGTTTACAGGATCCGTGATGATGAAATATGATGGTTTTCCATATAACACATAGCACAGAATAGGCAGTGAATGTTCAGTGCCTTTTACTCACTGGCCACCACCCCACTCCATCCTCTTTTACTTAGGAAAACTTATTTCTAAGAAGTTGCCTTCCCTTGAGTATGGTTTTAGTAAACCTCTTGAACTTCCTGGCTATGGTGGCCAGGACTCCCTGGTCCTTTGACCAGGATTACTAATGCCAAATATGTGTGTTTTTCCCCAGCTATCTCTTAAATCCCTACACGGTCTTGTCTTGTGTTGCCAAGTCTACCTGCGCCATCAACAACACCCTCATTGCTTTCTTCATTTTGACCACGATAAAAGGTAAGGCCCCAAAGGAAGTTCAGTCCCTAATTTGTGCAGGCTTTTGTAACACTTATGCTGTGGATTAAAAAAAAAAAAAAAAAACACTTAAAAACATTTTTTTAAATTACACAAGTAATTTTATAGAAAATTTAGATAAGCCAAGAGAAAAAAATTAATTAAAACATCCTGAAATTCTGCCACTCAGAGAGTCACTGTTAACATAGTTTAAACAAAAAACAAAAACTTCTAAAAGGCTTACAATGAGAATAGCAGTGTTCTGCCCCTTTCTTCCCATCCCTAGTTCAACTTCTTTGATGGAACTACTTTATTTTTTTGCTAGTATTTATTTCCATATTTCCAAATAAGACCTCGTATTGCTGTTTCATGAATTATAAATTTTAGACATTATCTATTGTATTCTTATTATGGGAGATAAAGATTTAGCTTTCTTTTACCAATATCTTCACTTCCCTTCTACCTGGTTTTCCTAGAGAAGTTATGTCACAGCTTTGATTAAATCAGTAGTTGGTACCTATATTTTATGACAGTATATGTATTATTCACTGCTGGGAAAAGTAATAACTATGGTTGTTTTTTCTTTCTTGTACAACCTTTTATTTTTTCTGGGATTAGTAATTGTGGGGTTTTTGCTTGTTTTTGTTTTTGTTTTGCTTTATCTTTCTGTACCAATCACTTTTTTCCCCTCACTTGCTCTGCTAGATCTTTCAAGTGCCTAACAATACAGGCATACCTAAGAGATATTGTGGGTTTGGTTCCAGATCACAGCAATAAAGCAAATATTGCAATAAAGTGAGTCACACGAATTTTTTGGATTCCCAGTACAGATAAAAGTTATGTCTACACTATACTATATTCTGTTAAGTATGCAATAGCATTATGTCTAAAAAAATGTACATAGCTTAATTTAAACATACTTTATTAATTAAAAAATTTAGCCCCTAATAAGAGAATCAGCCCGTCCTTTGAAGCTTTGAAGCCAGGCATTGACTTCTCTTTTCTAGCTATGAAAGTCCTAGATGGCATCTTCTTCTGAAATAAGGCTGTTTCGTCTACATTGAAAATCTGTTGTTTAGTGTAGCCACCTTCATTAATTGTCTTAGGTAGATCTTCTGGATAACTTGCTGCAGCTTCTACATCAGCCCTTGCGACTTCACCTTGCACTTTTATGGTCCGGAGACAGGCTTCTCTCCTTGAACCTCATGAACTAATCTCTCCTAGCTTCAAACTTTTCTTCTATAGCTTCCTCACCTCTCTCAGCCTTCATAAAATTGAAGAAAGTTAGGGCCTTACTCTGGATGAGGCTTTGGCTTAAGGGAGTGTTGTGGCAGGTTTGGTCTTCTCTCCAGACCACTTGGACTTTCTCCATATCAGCAATAAGGCTGTTTTGCTTTCTTATCACTCATGTGTTCACTGGAGTAGCACTTTTAATTTCCTTCAAGAACTTTACATTTGCATTACCACTTGGCTAACTGTTTGGTGCAAGAGGCCTAGCTTTCATCCTATCCCAGCTTTCGACATGCCTTCCTCACTAAGCTTAATTATTTCTAGCTTTTTTTTTCCTTTTATTTATTTATTATTTTTGGCTGCATTGGGTCTTCATTGCTGCGCGTGGGCTTTCTCTAGTTGTGGTGTGCAGCCTTTTCATTGAAGTGGCTTCTCTTGTTGCAGAGCATGGGCTCTAGGCACACGGGCTTCAGTAGTTGTGGCACGTGGACTTCAGTAGTTGTGGCTTGTGGGCTCTAGAGCGCAGGCTCGGTAGTTGTGGCACATGGCCTTAGTTGCTCCGCGGCATGTGGGATCTTCCTGAACCAGGGCTCAAACCTGTGTCCCCTGCATTGGCAGGCAGATTCTTAACTACTGTGCCACCAGGGAAACCCTATTTCTAGCTTTTGATTTAAAGTGAGAAGTATGCAACACTTCCTTTAACTTGAACACTCAGAGGCCATTGTATGGTTATTAATTGGCCTAATTTTAATATTAGGAAGGAATAGGGAGGCCTGAGGAGAGGGAGAGAGGTGGGGGAACAGCTAGTCGGTGAAATAGTCAGAACACAGACAACACTTATCAGTTGTTTGCCATATTATGGGCATGTGGTGCCCCCAAACAATTAAAAGAGTAACATCAAAGATCACTGATCACAGATCACCGTAACAAACATAATAATAATGAAAAATTTTGAAATATTGCAAGAATTACCAGAACATGACACAGAGACACAAAGTGAGCAAATGCCGTTGGAAAAATGGCTCTGATAGACTTACTTAATGCAGGGTTGCCACAGACCTTCAATTTGTAAAAAACACAATATCTGCAAAGTACAGTAAAACAAAGTAGGTCTGTAGTTTTTTAAAAAAATGTTAAGTACATCAAATAGTTTATTGGTTCCATTATTTTTCTGGAGATCTGCCTCACACATCTTTCATCCTGTACCAGTCTGTCCTGGTTGTTGTCTGGTCTTGATGCAAAGCTGTCATAGTGGAACTTTTCCTTATAATCCTCTTGTATTGTATCCCTTTCCTAGATTCCTTTTTTCGTTTACTGATTTTTTTCTTCGGTTTTCCTAAAGTACTTCCTCTAGTAGTTTTCTAAGAAAGGGTGTGTGAGATATGTATTTTGAATCATTCCACACATGAAAAAATGTGTTTTTCTAACTTAGCACCAGATTAATAGTTGGGGCAAGGTATAGAATTCTAGACTGGAAAAAATTTTCCTTCAGAATTTTGAAGGCATTGCTTCACTGTGTTCTAGCATCCCGGTTGCTGTTGGACAGTTTGAAGCCATTATACGTAACCTAATTTTTTCTTTGAAAGATTTAAGATCTTCTTTTTATCCTCAGTATTTTGAAATTTCATGATGCTATGTCTACTTGGTTCTTTTTTTCATTCATTACTGGGTACTTGGTAGGCCCTTTCAAAATAGAGACTAGTGTCCTTTAGTTCTAGAAGATATTCCAGTACTGTTTTTCAAATTCTCTCTCCTCTCTGTTTTCTCTGTCCTCTCATTTGGGGTGTCTATTGGATATTGGACTTTTTGGATTGATCTAATTTGTGTGTTTTATTTTCTATTGATTTAAGTTCTTTCTTGGTCTCCAGTTGTTTCTTTGAAGCATCATTATTATTTTATCACCATGATATCCTCTCTTATCTCTCTGAGTTTTCTTGGTTTTGTTTTCAGTTTCCATTTGTTCTAAGCATAATCTCTTTGTCTTCCTGGATTCCCCCCCACCCTGCCTTTTTTTTCTGTTTGTCTTGGGCTCTGTCTTTCATATGGGTAGATTTTCTCTTATTTATGGTGATCCTTGGCTGTCTGCTTATTATTTAAGAATGTTAGAAGGATGGGGTATGTAGGGATAGTCACCTGGCTGCACATAGTTGAGGTGAGACCTGGGGTTCTGTCTGGTCTGTATACAAACGTTCAGCTTGATTCTCATCTCTGTAACTTACCCCCACCTGCCATAGTATCTGATAACCTTCAAGGTGCTGGATCTCTCAGAAGTTGTATGGGGTGAGTTGGCCTGATTTTTATTGGTATTCCTCTCTGCAGGCCATTGAGCTGTAATTTCTTCCATAATGCTCAGTCATTTATCCCTCTTCCTCCTGCTTTTAATGTTTCCACTATTATGTTAAAATTTATTTTGCTATAGTCTCTTCTGTTAATTTGTTATTTAAGACTATTTTTAATGCTTTATTGTCATTTTAGTGAGGTTATTGGAGGGAAAGATGATATACATGTGATTAATCTACCATTTTTCACTAGAAGTCTATTAGCATTGGAGGTATATTTTTCCAGATTTTTCCCTCATTTTTCTTTTACACTTTTAAATATTGTATCGGTTAACTGTCATCACAAAAATGTTATTTGACAAACCACTCCAAAACTCAGTGGCTTAAAACAACAATACGCATTCACTTAGCTCATGTGTCTGTAAGTCAGATAGGTGTCAGCTGATCTAGGTTGAATGTGGCTAGGCAGTTTGTTGGTTTCATCGGGGCTCATTCATGCATTGGCAGCTGACTGTAGTTGGCTCATCTAGGCTGGGCTCTTCACCACATGTCTGTCATCCTCATGGACCAGGGGACTAATTTAGGCATATTCTTCTTATAGTGATGGCAGAGACACAACTGTGAGCAAGCCCAATCAGGCTTGAGCTTTTGAAGTTCTGGTTGTATCACATGTGCTTACATCACATTGATCAAAACAAAACATGGGTGATCTCAGGTGTGAGTATTTCCATCCTGTCCACAATGGGGGGGCACTGCAAAGTTATATGGCAAAGAGCCTGGACATAGGGAGGGGTTAAGAATTGGGGACAAAAATACAGTCTGCCACATGTCAGTAAACATTTAGTCTGTCATTTTTCATGGCTGCTTACTGTTCCGTTGTCTTGATGAATAAATAGAAATTCTTTAACCAACTTCTATTAAATATCTAGTTAATTTCCCAGTTTTCAGCTGTTTAAATAATACTATAATTTTCTTTCTTTTTTTTAATTTAAAAATTTTTTTGGCCTCATCATGTGGCTTCTGGGATCTTAGCTCCCCAACCAGGGATCGAACCCGGGCCACAGCAGTGAAAGTGCTGAGTCTTAACCACTGGACTGCCAGGGAATTCCCATACAGTTAATTTTCTAATGTAATTTCTAACAGTAATTGTCACACACATGTTCAATTATTTTCTTACTCTAAAGTCCTAGAAATAGAATTATTGTGTCACTGCGTGTATACCTTCTTTAGGATTTCTGAAATTTATCACTAAATTGCCTTCAAGAGTTTTACCAATGTGTACTCGGATAAGAAGTGTATGAGAGCTCTTATTTCCCTACATTATTGCTGAATAATTTGCACACTGAGGAAATAAAGACTCAAAAGTTGTACATAGGACCTTTTACTTAGAGTTTACTTACCTTTCCTAGGGTGGCACGCGGGAATGACTTAGGTCTTCATAAGACATTGCTTCTCTTGGAGTGGTTGTAGTTAGTCTTTCTGTAGGTCATTTAGTTTAACTTATTATCAGGTTACTTGAAATGACTCTTTGCTGTCTGTGAACATCCCCTGCCTCAGTTCCTGTTTCCAGAGTGTCCAGCTCAGGTAGACTCATTTATGAAGGTGCCTGGTGTCCATTAAAGTAAGGACTGTATGAGGCAGCCTGGCAGAAGGGATTGAGCACTGGCCTTTGGAAATGTCACCTTTAAAATAGCTGAGCACAGAGGTAGAAAGACTAAAGACATGCTCTCTGAGGTGTGTACAATAGAAGTCTCACACAAAAATGTAAAGTATGCCATTTTAAGAACATCTTTCAAAAGACCCTTTAAGTCAATGGAATGATTTTGTTTGGGGGAAAAAATGTAAAAAAGTTATATGTCACTCCTTTGCAGCCACATTGTTTTGGTTCCACAGAAAAAAAATTTTTTTATTATGTCACTCTAGATTTCTGTCAAATGAATTTTATGAACATTTTTGTAATATTGTATGCACAATTTTGTTTTAATTTTATTACTTGTTTCGTATGAATCATGAATGACATTAGTCACATTTGTTAATTTCTTTACATCAAAATTTAAGTTTTTAAAATTTTAGGAGTAGTTCAAGTACGTGGTAAAAATAAAAGAAATTCAAACATATGAAATGAGAAGTAAAAGTCTTTTATCATCCCACCCCACCCCACCTCCACTTCCATTCCTCAGGTATGTTTGTCATGGGGTCTTAGGCCTTCCCTTTTGCTGGACACTTAAGTTATTTTCCATTGTTGGCAGCTGTAAGTAGAGACCGTCGCAAGTAACATTTCTAATCTGTTAAAATATTTGAAGAATTCTATTTTAGTTAGGTCTCTGAACTGTTCTCTTTGAATATATTAGTAATCCCTATTAGCAGTATATACAAAGTTCAGTTATAAAATCTGCAGGTCATATTTCTATATTTCACATTTGTACCACATAATTAGATATTTAATAAAATTTGTGAAGGAATAATTCACTCTTTAAAGAAGAAAACAGTTGGGAGATTTCACAAAAGAAGGGATCTAAATGACTAAAAACTATGAAAAAATATTCAACTCCTTAGATAACTAATAAAGAAAAGCAAATTGAAATAACAAAGAAGTGGTTTTTTATTCCCTTTCAAATTGGCAAGATTTTAGAAGATAATTCTCAGTTCTGGCAAAGTGCTATCAAACTGGCATTTTCCCACATGGCAAGTTGACTTATAAATTAGTACAGCCCTCTTGGGAAGCAGTTTGGCA
Organism: Globicephala melas; assembly: GCF_963455315.2. NCBI lineage: Eukaryota > Metazoa > Chordata > Mammalia > Artiodactyla > Delphinidae > Globicephala > Globicephala melas. The sequence goes on along the minus strand of NC_083328.1, from coordinate 62,346,121 downwards.
GTAGTTCAAGTGTTTGTTCTTTGGATTTATGAATTTTAATTTTGATAACCTATCCTAAAGTAGTGCAGAATTACAGACCAAGCTTTATGATGCTAAGTCATTAATTGCAGGATTATTTATAATGATTAGAAAAATGGGAAAATACTTCAAAGTAGAGAGAGGAATGGCTAAGTAAAACATGGTTTGCCCATGTAATTAAAGAAAATACAGTTTACCCATGCACACGATATTTGAAAATAATTGTAAATTATGTGAGGATACATTTATTTTTTAAAAGCTGAATACAAAATTGTATATTTTAATAAAGTATAATCTCAACTATGTTAAAACTACAACACAAATAGAAATAGATTCCAAAAGAGTAATACTTGTTTCTGCAGAGTAAGTTAGTAATTTTTATTTCCTCCTCATATCTGTTTTTTCCCAAAGTTTCTTCAGTGAGCACATAATTTAAAATAAATTGATTGATAAGAAGATAGGGACAGTGGAAGTAAACTATGTACCTCTCTCCCCAGACTTCCGTGGAGCAGGTGCCCCCACAGAAGGGAGTGGCCTCATTTGCTTTGTCCCCTTGACTCCTTCTACTTGCCCTCCTTTGACTTTCTTTGTGGCAGCCCAGGGTTGCCTGGGACACGCTGAGAGCCACAGGCCAGGAGAAAGCCCAGGCCATTGTATTGTGATGTCCTTGTTGGGGTGTTGGCCAGGAAACTCAAATCTGTGGGCAAGATTGATTTGTTTAGTGGAGCAGCTTGGGTTTTACTTCAAAGGTTGGGGCTTTGGTGAAGGAGCTACTTAAAATACTCCATCCCTCTGAAGTCATCTTCATTAGGCTTTCAAAAGGAAAACAAACAGGTGTTAATAGGTACTCCTGCTTATTCACTGTTGGTGTTTGTCAACAATGAGATGCTCCATACTAGAAATTCTTGAGGTTTGCCGCCCAAGGACCCTTCCGATTCTCCTTATTCCACCAAAAGAGACCTGAGTGACAGGGCTTGCTTCCCAAGGAAAAAGAAGAATCAGTACTATCAGAGGTGGTTCAGAGTAAGAGCTCAGGCTGCTGTGATGTCAGACAGATGTCAATGAAAAAATGTTACCTGCAAAATCAGTAAACAAGTGTGTCACAGCCCTCAAGCCATCACATTACAGCTGCCCCGATGATGAGCCCCGAGGGAACTCAGGATAGAAACAGGATGCTCCCCATCTAGAGGTCAGCCACTGCAGCCACCCCCGAAGGTGCACCCTGAGGAGACTCAGGATGAGAAAGCACAGGCCCAGATAGCTGAGGTGCATATCAAAGGAATGATTTCAGAGAGCCCAGACGCTTGCATCTTCCCATACATAGAAAAGCGCTAAATTCCTTAACTTGAGATACCTGGTTTTCTCTAATTAACAGTAATCTTTTGATGTTCCGACTACATGGTCTTTGTTGCAAAAACTACTATATATCTTGGCTCCTCTCTTACGTCTTTGGAAGCAGTCTCTCAGAGCTATCTGAGATGCTGTGTCCCAGGCTTAAGTCCTCAGTTTTGTCCGCCACATAAAACATAACTCTCAACCTTTAGGTTGTGCATTTTTTTTTCAGTCGACACAGATCTGATAGCTAATTCTAGTTCTAGCACTTCCTGGCATTATCACTTTAAGCAAGTCACTTAACTGTTTAGGACCTCAGTTTCCTTGTCTATAACATGGGGACTGAAACAGTCCCTACTGCATAGAGTAAATGTAAAGAATGAATGAGATGAGGAGGAAAAAAAATGAATGAGATGGTGCATGTGAAACACTTAGCATAGTGTGGGAGCATGAACTAGATGCTCAGTAAATGGTGGTGCTGATTGTTACTCTTGATAATATTAAAAGATCCCTCAGGACTTCCTCTTGGGAGAACACCAGAATCACAACTAACTGCTGAACAATTATTGACAGGAAAAAACACTGGAACTCACCAAAAAAGATACCACATGTCCAATGACACAGGAGAAGCCACAATGAGATGGTAGGAGGGGTGCAATCACAATAAAATCAAATCCCATTACCACTGGGTGGGTGACTCACAAACTGGAGAACAATTATAGCACAGAAGTCCACACACTGGAGTGAAGGTTCTGAGCCCCATGTCAGGCTTCCCAACCTGGGGGTCTGGCAATGGGAGGAGGAATTCCCAGAGAATCAGACTTTGAAGGCTAGCAGGATTTGATTGCAGGACTTTGACAGGACTGGGGGAAATAGAGACTCCACTCTTGGAGGGCACACAAAAGAGTGTGCACATCAGGACCCAGGGGGAAGGAGCAGTGACCCCGCTGGAAACTGAACCAGACCTACCTGCTAGTGTTGGAGGGTCTCCTGCAGAGGCAGGGTCGGCTGTGACTCACCATGGGGACAGGGACACTGGCAGCAGAAGCTCAGGGAAGTAATCCTTGGCGTAAGCCCTCCCAGAGTCCACCATTAGTTCCACCAAAGACCCTGTAGGCACCAGTGCTGGGTCGCCTCAGGCCAAACAACAAGCATGGAGGGAACTCAGCCCCACCCATCAGCAGACAGGCAGATTAAAGTTTTACTGAACTCTGCCCACCAGAGCAACACCCAGCTCTACCCACCACCAGTCCCTCCCATCGGGAAGCTTGCACAAGCCTCTTAGATAGCCTCATCCACCAGAGGGCAGACAGCAGAAGCAAGAAGAATTACAATCCTGCAGCCTGTGGAATGAAAACCACATTCACAGAAAGATAGACAAAGTGAAAAGGCCAAGGACTATGTACCAGATGAAGGAAGAAGATAAAACCCCAGAAAAACAACTAGATGAAGTGGAGATAGGCAACCTTCCAGAAAAAGAGTTCAGAATAATGATAGTGGAGATGATCCAGAACCTTGGGAAAAGAATGGAGGTAAAGATCAGAAGATGCAAGAAATCTTTAAAAAAGACCTAGAAGAATTAAAGAACAGAGATGAACAATACAATAACTGAAATGAAAAATACACTAGAAGGAATCAATAGCAGAATAACTGAGGCAGAAGAACAGATAAGCGACCTGTAAGACAAAATGGTGGAAATCACTGCTATGGAACAGAATAAAGAAAAAAGACTGAAAAGAAATGAAGACAGCCTAAGAGACCTCTGGGACAACATTAAACGCAACAACATTCGCATTATAGGGGTTCCAGAAGGAGAACAGAGAGAGAAAGGACCCGAGAGAATATTTGAAGAGACTATAGTCGAAAACTTCCCTAACATGGGAAAGGAAATACCCACCCAAGTCCAGGAAGTACAGAGAGTCCCAGGCAGGATAAACCCAAGGAGAAATACGCTGAGACACGTAGTAATCAAGTTGAGAAAAATTAAAGACAAAGAAACATTATTAAAAGCAACAAGGGAAAAACGACAAGTAACATACAATGGAACTCCCATAAGGTTAACAGCTGATTTCTCAGCAGAAATTCTACAAGCCAGAAGGGAGTGGCACAATATATTTAAAGTGATGAAAGGGAAGAACCTACAAACAAGAATACTCTACCCAGCAAGGATTTCATTCAGATTTGATGGAGAAATCAAAAGCTTTACAGACAAGCAAAAGCTAAGAAAATTCACCACCAAACCAACTCTACAACAAATGCTAAAGGAACTTCTGTAAGTGGGAAACACAAGAGAAGAAAAAGGGCCTACAGAGGGCTTCCCTGGTGGCGCAGTGGTTGAGAGTCCGCCTGCCGATGCAGGGGACACGGGTTCGCGCCCCGGTCCGGGAAGATCCCACATGCCACGGAGCGGCTGGGCCCGTGAGCCATGGCCGCTGAGCCTGCGCGTCTGGAGCCTGTGCTCCACAACAGGAGAGGCCACAACAGGAGAGGCCCATGCACCGCAAAAAAAAAAAAAAAAAGGGCCTACGGAAACAAACCCAAAACAATTTAGAAAATGGTAACAGGAACATACATGTCAATAATTACCTTAAATGTGAATGGATTAAATGTTCCAACCAGAAGACACAGGCTGGCTGAATGGATACAAAAACAAGACCCATATATATGCTGTCTACAAGAGACCCACTTCAGACCTAGGGACACATACAGACTGAAAGTGAGGGGATGGAAAAAGATATTCCATGCAAGTGGAAATCAAAAGAAAGCTGGAGTGGCAAAACTCTTATCAGATAGAATAGACTTTAAAATAAAGAATGTTACAAGAGACAAGGAAGGATACTACATAATGATCAAGGGATCAGTCCAAGAACAAGGGCTTACCGGGTGGTGCAGTGGTTAGGAATGTGCCTGCCAGTGCAGGGGACACGGGTTCAGACCCTGGTCCAGGAAGATCCCATGTGCCACAGAGCAGTGAAGCCCGTGAGCCACAACTACTAAGCCTGCACTCTATTGCCTGCGAGCCACAACTACTGACTCGTGCACCTAGAGCCCATGCTCCACAACAAGAGAAGCCACTGCAGTGAGAAGCCCGTGCACTGCAAGGAAGAGTAACCCCTGCTCACTGCAGCTAGAGAAAGCCTGCATGCAGTAATGAAGACCCAACACAGCCAAAAATAAATAATAAATTTATAAAAAATATACAAGAAGAAGATATAACAATTATAAATATATATGCACCCAACACAGGAGCACCTCAATACATAAGGCAAATGCTAACAGCTATAAAAGAGGAAATCAACAGTAACACAATAGTTACTGTTGTAATTATCGTAATAGTGGGGGGCTTTAGCACTTCACTTACACCAATGGACAGATCGTTCAGACAGAAAATTAATAAGGAAACACAAGCTTTAAATGACACAATAGACCAGATAGATTTAACTGATATTTATAGGACATTCCATCCAAAAACAGCAGATTACACTTTCTTCTCAAGTGCACACGGAACATTCTCCAGGATACATCACATCTTGGGTCACAAATCAAGCCTCAGTAAATTTAAGAAAATTGAAATCATATCAAGCATATTTTCCAACCACAACGCTATGGTTTATTAGAAATAAATTACAGGGAAAAAACCATAAAAAACACAAACACATGGAGGCTAAACAACACAGTACTAAATAACCAAGAGATCACTGAAGAAATCAAAGCGGAAATAAAAAAATACCTAGAGACAAATGACAATGAAAACACAACAATCCAAAACCTATGGGAGGCAGCAAAAGCAGTTCTAAGAGGGAAGTTTATAGCAATACAATCCTACCTCAGGAAACAAGAAAAATCTCAACTAAACAATCTAACCTTACACCTAAGGGAACTAGAGAAAGAAGAACAAACAAAACCCAAAGTTAGCAGAAGGAAATAAATCATAAAGATCAGAGCAGAAATAAATGATATAGAAACAAAACAATAGCAAAGATCAATAAAACTAAAAGCTGGTTCTTTGAGAAGAGAAACAAAATTGATAAACCATTAGCCAGACTCATCAAGAAAAAGAGGGAGAGGACTCAAATCAATAAAATTAGAAATGAAAAAGGAGAAGTTACAACAGACACAGCAGAAATACAAAGGCATCCTAAGAGACGGCTACAAGCAACTCTATGCCAATAAAATGGACAACCTGGAAGAAATGGACAAATTCTTATCACCTTCCAAGACTGAATCGGGAAGAAATAGAAAATATGAACAGAACACTCACAAGTAATGAAATTGAAACTATGGTTAAAAATCTTCCAACAAACAAAAGTCCAGGACCAGATGGCTTCACAGGTGAATTCTATCAAACATTTAGAGAAGAGCTAACACCCATCCTTCTAAACTCTTCCCAAAAATTGCAGAGGAAGGAACACTCCCAAACTCATATTATGAGGCCACCATCACCCTGATACCAAAACCAGACAAAGATACTACAAAAAAAGAAAATTTCAGACCAATATCACTGATGAATATAGATGCAAAATCTTCAACAGAATACTAGCAAACAGAATCCAACAGCACATTAAAAGGATCATATACCATGATCAAGTGGGATTCATCCCAGAGATTCAAGGATTCTTCAATATATGCAAGTCAATCAATGTGATATACCATATTAACAAATTGAAGAATAAAAACCATATGATCATCTAAATAGATGCAGAAAAAGCTTTTGACAAAATTCAGCATCCATTTATGATAAAAACTCTGCAGAAAGGGCATAGAGGGAACCTACCTCAGCATAATAAAGGCCTTATATGACAAACCCACTGCAAACATCATTCTCAATGATGAAAAACTGAAAGCATTTCCTCTAAGATCAGGAACAAGACAAGGATGTCCACTCTAGCCACTCTTATTCAACATAGTTTTGGAAGTCCTAGCCACGGCAGTCAGAGAAGAAGAAGAAATAAGAGGAATACAAATTGGAAAAGAAGAATTAAAACTGTCACTGTTTCAGATGAAATGATACTATACGTAGACAATCCTAAAGATGCCACTAGAAAACTACTAGAGCTAATCAATGAATTTGGTAAAGCCGCAGGATACAAAATTAATGCACAGAAATCTCTTGCATTCCTATACACTAACAACGAAAGATCAAAAAGAGAAATTAAGGTAACAATCCCATTCACCGTTGCAACAAAAAGAATAAAATACCTAGGAATAAACCTACCTAAGGAGGTAAAAAACCTGTACTCAGAAAACTATAAGACACTGATGAAAGAAATCAAAGAAGACACAATCAGGTCTCATTGAACACGGCAGCAGCTTTCCAGATTGCTGTTTTCTCCTCCAGGGGACCCGGGCCTGCGCTCAGCAGCCATGTCTAAGGGACCTGCAGTTGGCATTGATCTTGCACCACCTTTTCTTATGTGGGTACCTTCCAGCACGGAAAGGTGGAAATAATTGCCAGTGATCAGGGGAACCGAACTACCCCAAGCTATGTCGCCTTTACTGATACCAAATGATTGATTGGTGATGCTGCAAAGAACCAAGTTGCAAGAATCCCACCAACATGGGTTTTGATGCCAAACGCCTCATTGGACGAAGATTTGATGATCTGTTGTCCAGCCTGATATGAAGCATTGGCCCTTTATAGTGGTGAATGATGCAGGCAGGCCTAAGGTTCAAGTAGAATACAAGGGAGAGACAAAAAGTTTCTATCCAGAGGAGGTGTCATCCATGGTTTTGACAAAGATGAAGGAAATAGCAGAAGCCCTACCTTGGGAAGACTGTTACTAATGCTGTTGTCACAGTACCTGCTTACTTTAATGATTCTCAGCGTCAGGCTACCAAAGATGCTGGAACTATTGCTGGGCTCAATGTACTTAGAATCATCAACGAGCCAACTGCTGCTGCTGTTGCCTATGACTTAGACAAAAAGATTGGAGCAGAAAGAAATGTGCTGATCTTTGATTTAGGTGGTGGCACTTTTGATGTGTCAGTCCTCACTACTGAGGATGGAATCTTTGAGGTGAAGTCTACAGCTGGAGATACCCACTTAGGTGGAGAAGACTTTGACAACTGGATGGTCAACCATTTTATTGCAGAGTTCAAGTGCAAGCACAAGAAGGGCATCAGTGAGAACAAGAAGGCTGTCTGTTGCCTTCGTATTGCTTGTGAGCATGCTAAGTGCACTTTCTCTTCCAGCACCCAGGCCACTATTGAGATTGATTCCCTTTATGAAGGAATCAACTTCTATACCTCAATTACCTGTGCCTGATTTGAAGAACTGAATGCTGACCTGTTCCGTGGCACACTGGACCCTGTGGAGAAAGCCCTTCAGGATGCCAAGCTAGACAATTCTCAGATCCATGATATTGTCCTGGTGGGTAGTTCAACCCGCATCCCCAAGAACCAGAAACTTCTACAGGACTTCTTCAGTGGGAAAGAACTGAATAAGAGCATCAACCCTGATGAGGCTGTTGCTTATGGTGCAGCTGTCCAGGCAGCCATTTTATCTGGAGACAAATCTGAAAATGTTCAAGACTTGCTGCTGTTGGATGTCACTCCTCTTTCCCTTGGAATTGAAACTGCTGGTGGAGTCATGACTGTCCTCAAGAGCAACACCACCATTCCCACCAAGCAGACGCAGACCTTCACAACCTACTTGGACAACCAGCCCGGTATTCATTCAGGTTTATGAAGGTGAGCATGCCATGACCAAGGATAACAACCTGCTTGGCACGTTTGAACTCACAGGCGTACCTCCTGCCCCCTGTGGTGTTCCTCAGATTGAAGTCACTTTTGATATTGATGCCAATGGCATCCTCAATGTCTGCTGTGCGTAAGAGCACAGGAAAAGAGAACAAGATTACCATCACTAATGACAAGGGCTGTTTGAGCAAGGAAGACATTGAATGCATGGTTCAGGAAGCAGAGAAGTACAAAGCTGAAGATGAGAAGCAGCGGGATGAGTTGTCTTCGAAGGATTCTCTTGAATCCTGTGCTTTCAACATGAAAGCTACTGTTGACAATGAGAAACTTCAAGGCAAGATTAATGATGAGGACAAACAGAAGATTCTTGATAAGTGTAATGAAATAATCAACTGGCTTGATAAGAACCAGACTGCAGAGAAAAAAGAATTTGAACATCAGCAGAAGGAGCTAGAAAAAGTCTGCAACCCCATCATTACCAAGCTGTACCAGAGCTCAGGAGGAATGCCAGGAGGAATGCCCGGGGGCTTCCCTGGTGGTGGAGCTCCTTCATCTGCTGGTGCCTCCTCTGGGCCCACCATTGAAGAGGTTGATTAAGCCAACCTAGCATAGATTCAGCATTGTTCCACAAAACATTGAAGGACCCAAATTTGTAGCAAATTCCATGGCAGTTTTAAAGTTGAGCTGCTGTAATAAACTCGGCATTCTTGATACTTGAACATGGAATATGTGCACAGGGAAAGGAAATAACATTGCACTTTACAAGCACTGTATTGTAAGTGGAAAATGCAATGTCAAATAAAATGGTATTTAAAATTGGCACCATAAAAAAAAAAAGATGACACAAACAGATGTAGAGATATACCATGTTCTTGGATTGGAACAATCAATATTGTGAAAATGACTGTACTACTCAAAGCAATCTACAGAGTCAATGCAATCCCTATCAAATTACCAGTGGCAGTTTTTACAGAACTAGAACAAAAAATCTTGAAATTTGTATGGAGACACAGAAGACCCTGAATAGCCAAAGCAATCCTGAGGGAAAAAAACAGAGCTGGAGGAATCAGACTCCCTGACTTCAGACTCTACTACAAAGCTACAGTAATCAAGACAATATGGTACTGGCACAAAAACAGAAATATAGGTCAAATGGAACAGGATAGGAAGCCCAGAGATAAACCCACGCACCTATGGTCAACCAATCTATGACAAAGGAGGCAAGGATATACAATGGAGAAAAGACAGTCTTTTCAATAAGTGGTGCTGGGAAAACTGGACAGCTATATGTAAAAGAATAAGATTAGAACACCATACACAAAAATAAACTCCAAATGGATTAAAGACCTAAATGTAAGACCGGACACTTATAAAACTCTTAGAGGAAAACATAGGAAGAACACTCTTTGACTTGACATAAATCACAGCAAGATCTTTTTTGATCCACCTCCTAGAGTAATGGAAATAAAAACAAAAATAAACAAATGGGACCTAATGAAGCTTAAAAGCTTTTGCATAGCAAAGGAAACTAAACAAGATGAAAAGACAGCCCTCAGAATGGGAGAAAATATTTGTAAACGAAGCAATGGACAAAGGATCAATCTCCAAAATATATAAACAGCTCATGCAGCTCAATATAAAAAACAAGCAACCCAATCAGAAAATGGGCAGAAGAACTAAATAGACATTTCTCCAAGGAAGACATACAGATGGCCAAGAGGCACATGAAAAGCTTCTCAACATCACTAATTATTAGAGAAATGCAAATCAAAGCTACAATGAGGTATCACCTCACACCAGTTAGAATGGGCATCTTCAGAAAATCTACAAACAACAAATGCTGGAGAGGGTGTGCAGAAAAGGGAACCCCCTTGCACTCTTGGTGGGAATGTAAATTGATACAGCCACTGTGGAGAACAGTATGGAGGTTCCTTAAAAAACTAAAAACAGAATTACCATATGACCCAGCAATCCTACTACTGGGCATATACCCAGAGAAAAATATAATTCAACAAGACACATGCACCCCAATGTTCATTGCAGCACTATTTACAATAGGCAAGTCATGGAAGCAACTTAAATGCCCATCGACAGATGAATGGATAAAGAAGGTGTGGTACATATATACAGTGGAATATTGCCATAAAAAGGAATAAAATTGGGTCATTTGTAGAGATGTAGATGGACTTACAGACTGTCATTCAGAGTGAAGTAAGTCAGAAAGAGAAAAACAAATATCATATATTAACACATATATGTGGAACCTAGAAAAATGGTACAGATGAACCGGTTTGCAAGGCAGAAATAGAGACACAGATGTAGAGAACAAATGTATGGACACCAAGGGTGGAAAGCAGGTGGTGGGGAGTGGTGGTGGGATGAATTGGGAGATTGGGATTGACATATATACACTAATATGTATAAAATAGATAACTAATAAGAATGTGCTGTATAAAATAAAATAAATGAAAGATCCCTCAGAATTGACAGGGTCTTCCTGAGCTTTCTGGTTTTTTTGTTTTTTTTTTAAATTTATCTATTTAATTTATTTATTTTTGGCTGCATTGGGTCTTCGTTGCTGCGTGCGGGCTTTCTCTAGTTACAATGAGCAGGGACTACTCTTAAGTGCGGTGCGCGGGCTTCAGTAGTTTTGGCACATGGGCTCAGTAGTTGTGACACGTGGGCCCTAGAGCGCAGGCTCTTTAGTTGTGGCTCATGGGCTTAGTTGCTCCGCGACATGTGGGATTTTTCTGGACCAGGGGGCTCAAACCCGTGTCCCCTGCATTGGCAGGTAGATTCTTAAGCACTGCGCCACCAGGGAAGCCCCTTCCTGAGTTTTCTGGAGAAAACTGGGAGAAGGTTAAAATGAGAGGTTCTCTTCCTGGAGCCCAGCCCTGGAAGAACATGGCAGAGTGATGAACCTGAGCTCTGATGAGCCCATCACTTCTATATGAGGTTCCTCTGCGATAAATGAGGCCTTACCCATGAAGAGGGTCTTAGAGGACCCAAAGGCCCAAGGACCCTAGGACGAAGCAGCCTGGGGTTTTGTCAGATCAACCCAAAACCTGCTGGTTCTAGTTACCTGTGCTGTAGCCTCAGGCAAATCACACAGCCTCTAGAGCTTCAGTTTGATTCCAGAGATAAGATCTGCCTCACGGATTAGTAGAGGAATAAATAAGAAACACAGAATGCTTAGCATGATTCCTTAGCAAAACCCGCTCAACAAATAGTTGCTCTGCTTATTGTGATTTTTATGGTACAGCCATAGATTGAGAATCAAGAAGGTAGCATAGTGCTGCAGTTACAGATTGGGGGCTCTGGAATGAGACTGTCTGGTTTCAAATTCTATCACCATTCACTGGTTTTGTGACCCTGAGCAAATAAAGTCTCTGTCCTTCAGTTTACTTATCTGTGAAATGGGGATAGTAATTTTATCCGCTCCGTGGAGTTACTGGAAGGACTAAATGACTTAATACATGTAAAATGCTTATAGTCGTGGCTGGAACAGAGTATGTGCTCAGAGAATTGTCATCATCATCATCACTGATGTGGATGGACTACTCTGAGAAAGACTGTGCTGTTGAAAGAACACTTGGCAAGGAGTATAGAACACTGGGCCAGGCCCTAGCCCCTCCTCCTGCCCAGTAGTCTTGCTTGCTCTCAGGCCCTAGTGCAACTTCCTCTTCTGAGTGTCCTGGGAGACCTCAGCCCTTTTGACCACATTCCTATCTGTCCTACTGCCAGTTCTGGTACAGGTCACTGTCTGTGACCCAGTCTCTGCTCATTCTACTTGAATTCCTTATCTTGAACCAGTTTCCATAGCTCCACCTCATCTACATTCCTCCTCTGTCCTGTAGCTCTGCCACCCACCCAGGCCCAAGTCACTTCAAGGTGCAGTCCCTGGAGGCAGAGTGTTACAGGTCTTGCCCAGGCTTGTGGCCGCCATGCTGACACTAAAAAAGAGTTGGAAGACATATTCAAAGCTAGATTGGATAGATAATGAAATTCCCTGATACTGTAGCCAGTGCACATATACATTTGACTGATTTACTTTAGTATTCTTATGATAAGGCCAAAGACTAGAGCTTGTACAGGAAATCTAGTGACTGGGTATCTGGGCCATTCTAGCAGATAAATGGTAGATTATATCTTTTTTTGGTAAAATTCACAGTCTTCTTGGTATAGTTCCTCCTGGTTAGATGAGCAGGATGCCCTAGCTCTTGCCCAAATGAGGCTGCCACTTCAGACATTATTTGAGATGTCATGTCTAGGCTTGTAGACATGTGTTTGATTGACTGTGCAAGCTAAGCCTTCCCCGATGTGACCCCTACCTACCTGCTTGCTGAGACTTTTTAGATTATAACTTTTTTGTTGAAGTATAACACAAACAGAAAAGTGCACAAATCATTAGTGTACAATTCAATGAATTTTCACAAAATGATGAGTAACCAACACTCACATTAAGAAACAGGGATGTTACCAACATCCACAAAAGCCCCTTTTTCACCCTCTTCCAGTCACTCCTTCCAACTCTGTTTTTGCCATGTTGAGCTAATTATAGTCTCTGCCCCTCCACCCCTAGCACACCATTCTTTCCGTCGCCTTCCTGCCTGTGCACATGCTCTTCCCTTGGACTGCCGGCCTCATCTACTCATTGTTCAAAACTCAGTTGTCAGCTTCCCCTGATGCGCTCCAAATACTTCCTTTGTACTTTCCTCCCATATTTTGTCATTGTTTACTGGGAGCTCCCTGAGGACAGAGACTGTCTGAGTCACCAGTCTCCCGCACCCAGCACGGCTTGGCATAGGGCAGACACTCCAGAAATGTTGGCGTGTTGCATGGTTCATCTAAAATATCTGAAGACACCTTTTACTTTTTTCTTCCCTGACCCTGCCCCAAGCACATAGCCTCCTTCTGCCTTCCTAACCCATTCTTCTTGCCTCTTCTAGTTTTTTTAAAAAAACGTGTCAGCCCTGTCTGAGTCTCTTGTGTGCCTCCATCCTCCCCCTCACTTTTGCTCAGACTGTACATGTGCCCCATCCACACCTGCCCCAGCATCCCACACACCAGGCTCCTGACTGTTGCAGCACCACTTTTCTGCCCCCAGACCAGAGGCCTCAGCCATCCGATAGTTTACTCCACATTCTCTGTGCTGGCTCCCTACCACAAGTCCTCAGCTGCTATGCTGCAGGCTCTGTTTTATTCAAGAGTCAGATTTATCTTGTGCTTTTCCCATGTTTCATTACTCTGTGTTTTTTGTTTCAATTATTTTAAAAAATATCTTTATTGGAGTGTAATTGCTTTAAAATGTTGTGTTAGTTTCTGCTGTACAACAAAGTGAATCAGCTATATGTATACATATATCCCCATATCCCCTCCCTCTTGAGCCTCCCTTCTGCCCTCCCTATCCCACCTGTCTAGGTTGTCACAAAGTACTCTGTGTTTTATACTTCATAAGTTTTCCTTCCTCAAGAACATTGGTTTCAACCAGAGTTATGATGGTGATCGTTTCACAAGATGTACACATAGCAAATCATTATGTGTACACCTGAAACTTATATAATGTTATGTGTCAGTTATATCTCAATTTTTAAAAAAAGAACATTGGTTTCCTACTTGGATTTTTAAAAAGGATTTCACGTGTATCACTGAATGATATTCATTCATTCATTCATCATGTGTGCCAGGCACTGTGGTAGGTGCTAGAGATTCTAAGTTGAGAGGTTTATTGCCTTTGAGAAACTCACAGACAAATGGGGAGAGAGAGGAACATTAGCAAATTATTAGAAGACAGTGTCAGTATTGAATGAGAGCATTGAATGAATTAAGAAAATGGGCACTACAATCAGCTCAGTAATCCCATTACTTAATGTGATACGTTACTTAGCCCTTCTGTTTCTGTGCCTTGGTTTCTTCACCTATAGAGCTTTCACATACAGAAGATAGGCACCTGGCACCTAGTAAGTGATCAATAAATGTTAACTATAATCTATTATTAGCTTCTCTGCTTAGGCCTCTTAGAGGAAATAACATTTCACTGGTCACTGAAGGATGGGTCTCTACTAGAAGGAGGGCAGGAAAGGACAGCTAAGAATAGCCTGATAACAGACACAGAGGAATGAAAACGCATGATGTTTTCAGAAATTGGGGAATGATCCAGTGTAGCTGGAGGACAGAGGATGTGTAGGAGATGGTGAGAGATGAAGCTGGAGAAATAAGACCAAGATAGTGAAGGGTCTTGTTTGCTGCTGGAGTTTGGACATAATCTGATAGATGAAATAGAACCCTCAGAAGTCTTTAAAGAGGGGCTTGAATCAATCTAAACTGTCTTTTTTTTTTTTAGTAAAGTTTTATTCACATACAGCTTGCACGTTTGTTTACATGTTGTCTGGCTGCTTTTGCACAAGGTCAGAGTAAGTAGTTTAAACTGTGTTTTAGAAGGATCCTTCCAGCACATCTGTGGAGGATGGACTGGATGGGAGGGAGGCGGGGAGACCATTGAGGAGGAGAAGGAAGGGGCTGCTGAAAACTCCTGGTGAGAAACGGTGAGAGTGAGAACTGCAGTGATGGATGTTTCAGAGGTGGGTCAACAGGGCATGGTGACTAGTGGAAGGCGTGTGAGAGTGGGAGGGGCGTTGAATAGCTGAGGTGTCTGGGGAGATGCTGATGCCACTTACTGGTAGACTAGCAGAAGGAACAGATTTTTCCTTCCTAATGATTTCATCCAAGGAAGGAAGCCTGCTTCTTCCTGATCTTGGGAGCAAGTATTCTAAAACTCACAAGTCAATTTTTTAGCTAGGAGCTGTTTCTTCTCTCTTGGACCTTGTAAATGGTTAGCTGCTCCAGACAAGTAATTACTGATCTCAGGCAATTAGGGCAGGAAGTGGATGTGTTTATTTCACTCCCTGGTGTCTCCTGGGGGAGAGAGAGGTGAAAGTCCTGTGTTTGTTTCTACCACATTTGTAAGAATGGATGGAACTGGAACATCATCCTTCCTCTGTTAACAGACACATGGGCCTCTTCTCACTCCCACCACCACCAATCTCTGTAGAAAACAGTGTTGAATTTAAAAGTTCTTTCCAGCTTTTCCTCTCTCTTTGCTGGTTTCCCCCAAAATATCGTTCAACTTTGTGGCCCAGCCAAGGAATTCTGAGTCCACCCTAGCTGTTGGGCTCCAGAATAGCACCTTTCCCACCACTGCCATCTCCCTGTCTCAGAGTTGACCTAGTTCTGGTTCGAGGTGTGTGGGGACCTCTGCTGTTAGCACAGCTTGACTGGGCATGATCTGTCCCTGCTCAGTCATAGTTACAAGTACCCTGGATACAGAACATCATGTTGACACTAACCAACGTGATGAAATAGCCCATCCCATAGAGTTCTGTCCTTGGTCTTTTACTTCCAGCTTCCTCCTTTCTCTGCCTTCCTTCCACTTTCTTTCAACCAGGAATTGTTTCTAGCTGGTGAGTTTCCTTGGTTTGAGGGATGGAGGACTCAAAGTTCTTTTCTCTCCACTTACTTTTCTATGAAGTAGTCACATTTGTAACCCTCCCTCTTCCAGGGTGGCTCTTAGATGTTTCAAGTACAGATCTTCCTTGACTTATGATGGGGTTCTGTCCCAGTAAACCCCTTGTAGGTTGAAAATATCCTAAGTTAGAACTACATTGAATACACCTCACCTACTGAACATCAGAGCTTAGCTTAGCCTAGCCTACCTTAAGTGTGCCCAGAACACTTACATTAGCCTACAGTTGGGCAGAATCATCTAATACAAAGCCTATTTTATAATAAAGTGCTGAATATTTCGTGTAATTTATTGAATCTGTACTAAGAGTGAAAAACAGAATAGTTATATGGGTACAGAATGGTTGTAAGTGTATCAGTTGTTTAACCTCGTGATCGAGTGGCACACTGCAAGCTGCGGCTGCAGCTGCCCAGCATCACGAGAGAATATGTACTGCATACCGCTAGCTTGGGGAAAAAAATGAAAATTCAAAATTAGGAGTATGGTTTCTACGGAATGCATATTGCTTTTGCACCATCATCAAATCTAAAAATCATTAAGTCAAACCACTGTATATACACCACTTTGGTGGGCAGAAAAGTCCTATGGAACATCTGCTTCTGTTTGTCTCGGGAGCTGGGTTGGGAGAGGGTAAAATTCCCTGGACTGTGTGGAGTGAATAATTCCTTCTTTTATGGAACACTATTGAGAAGATGTCTATTGTTTTCAGTAAAAGTTGACCCCACACTAATAAGAGTGACCATGAGCACTGTTACGTGATGAAATATTATCATTATAGATACCAGCCTTGGACCATCAATTGAACTCTACTGATTTCTGGGCCACTCTAAAATCTCTGTTGTAAACTGGGTTTCTCTAGCCTTGATTTTAGGGTACTCTGTTGTCTTAAACCATCTGAAAGGGAATAGCTACTTGTTTGTTTTTTTAAAAAAATATTTTTTTCTTACATCCATCTAGTTTTTTTTTAATTGTAGTTGATTTACAATGTTGTATTAGTTTCTGCTGTAGAGCAAAGTGATTCAGTTATACATATGTATATATCCTTTTTCATATTCTTTTCCATTATGGTTTACTACATGATATTGAATATAGTTCCCTGTACTATACAGTAGGACCTTGTTGTTTATCCATTTTATGTATAGTAGTTTGTGTCTGATAATCCCAAACTCCTAACTTATCCCTCTGCCACCCCCCTTTCCCCTTTGGTAACCGTAAGTTTGTTTTCTATGTCTGTGAGTTGTGTCATATTTTAGATTCCACACATAAGTGATATCATATGGTATTTGTCCTTCTCTTTCTGACTCACTTCACTTAGTATGATAATCTCTTAGTCTATCCATGTTGCTTCAAATGGCATTATTTCATTCTTTTTTATGGCTGAGTAGTATTCCATTGTGTATGTATGCCACATTTTCTTTATCCATTTATCTGTTGGTGGACATTTAGGTTGTTTCCATGTCTTGGCACTATTACATAGCAGCACTATTACATAGCAACACTATTGTAAATAGTGCTGCTATGAACATGGGGTGCATATATCTTTTTGAATTACATTTTTCTCCAGATATATGCCCAAGAATGGGATTACTGGATTATATAGCAACTCTATTTTTTAGTTTTTTAAGGAACCTACATACGGTTTTCTAGTGGCTGTACCAACTTACATTCCCACCAGTAGTGTAAGAGGCTTCCCTTTTCTCCACACCCTCTCCAATATTTGTTATTTGTAGACTCTTTAATGATGGCCCTTCTGACCAGTGTGAGGTGGTACCTTATTGTAGTTTTGATTTGCATTTCTCTAATAATTAGCAATGTTGAGCATCTTTTCATGTGCCTATTGGCCATCTGTATGTCTTCTTTGGAGAAATGTCTGTTTAGGTCTTTTGCCCATTTTTTGATTGGGTTGTTTGTTTTTTTGTTATTGAGTTGTGTGAGCTGTTCGTACAATATATTTTGGAAATTAATCCCTTGTCAGTCACATTGTTTGCAAATATTTTCTCCCAGTCCATGGGTTGTCTTTTTGTTTTGTTTACGGTTTCCTTTGCTGTGCAAAAGCTTCTAAGTTTGATTAGGTCCCATTTGTTTATTTTTGCTTTTATTTCTATTGCCTTGGGAGACAAGATATCAGTTTTTTTCTTATGACAAAAACAAAGCATGTTTATTATAGGAAGTTTAGCAAATACAGAGAAACAATAATGAAAAATCATCCATAATTCCAACCACCCAGAGAAAAACACTGAAATCTGTGGCCTAGCCTTTTAGTTTAGGTGTTTTTTTTTGGCTGCACCATGAATCTGTGGGATCTGAGTTCGCCGACCAGGGATCGAACCTGGGCCCTCAGCAGTGAAAGAGCAGAGTCTTAACCACTGGACCACCAGGGAATTCCCACCTTTTAGTTTTTCTAAAAATGTATTTATTCATTTTTTTAAAAAGGGGTTATAGTATGTATCTCTTTTATGATCTTCAATTAATAGATTATGATAAACATCTTTCCTTGTCATTGAAAATTATAACATCATGTTTAATAATTCTACAGTGGTCCATTTTATGTAGGGAATAGGGACATTATTAATTAAAATTAATATATTTTAATTTGAAAAAATAATAAACATATGGCCTGAAGAGAGTACATAAGGAAGGGATGTTATAAAAATAGTGATGGGATGTTGCAACAAACAAAAGCATACGTTTCACAGCTCTGAATGACATAAGCAATAATTGTAGGCTTAATCAATTGGTAAGTTAAATAGGACATGGATGTTAACAGACTTGATTCCTTTATTCCTCTTCGGGCTGAAGTTTTGTAAAATCTTTCTGGATCTGAAAATTTTACAAGAAATATACCTGTGGTATCTCAGGTTGCTAAAGGTAAGTGGTTTTGACTTCCTTGGTTTCCTTTCATCAGAAATCAAGCCAAGATCCTTCCACTCCTGTGAGTTTGCTATTAGCATCTTATGCACCAGGAGATACTTGACAGGTATCTGAGGTATTTGAGCAGTTATGGAAAGTTTCTTGTTTTGGGGAGTTGCTGAATCTAATCCTAATTGATGTGGCTGGATTATTCCATGTATTTATTTCTTTTTACAGGTAGTGCCTTCCTCAGTGCTATCTTTCTTGCCTTAGCAACATACCAGTCTCTTTACCCACTCACCTTGTTTGTCCCAGGACTCCTCTATCTCCTCCAGGTAAGCACTTGCTGGTCAGAAGCCAACACTCAGGTGACATTTAATATGTGGCCTGTTCCCTGCTTAGGGGAGAGAAGGGCAAGGCACAATAAAGGCAACAGGACTGGGTCCCCAGTTCACATTTGCTTGCTTCTACTTGAAAACACAAAGAAACTTGACTAACTTTAAACAAAGTGGACCTAATGATCATTACGTTCTAATTATACATATCATTGCAAATGTGTCAGTGCGTTTCATTTTCATGTTTGTAATCGGGATCTACCAACCATCTTGCATTCTCCTTTTTTTACCTAATGTTCACAGATCTTTCTCTGAGCCCATTTAACTATTTTATGTAACCACACTCACCTCGTAAGGTTCTTGCATGGATGAAATGTAGTGGGTGCACCTCTTGCAATGTTTGGACCATAGTGGGTGATCAGTAGTTTAATTGAAGAATACAAACTGCTGACATTTACTGAGAACATACTACATGTCAGTCACTATGCTGAACACTCTATAGGCATCTTCTCATTTCAACCTCAGAAGAACTTTATGGGGTAGGTCATATTATTAGCCATATAATAATCTAGTATTAGCCATATTAGACACATGAATTGCAACTGGAATGTAGGGCGGTTTAGTCACTTGCCTGAGGTCACACAGCCAGCAAGTGACTGCCAAGAGGTGAGCTTGGGTAGTCTGACGCAAGAGCCTGCTCTCTAACCTTAATGTCTTTTCTACTCAAATAAGAATACACACATCTCCTCAAGAGCAAGTAACTGCTTGCAGGTCCTGCATGGTCCAAATCCATTCTTAGAAGAGAAACATTTCTTGAAAGCGTATGGAGGGCAATGCCAGGATTCAAACCAAGAAATGTCTGCTTTCAGAACCCTTGTTCTTAATTATAAACACTGTTGCTGAAACTGAGTGTATACCTCCATTTATTGAAATAGACCATGTACTTGTCATCTTAAGTGACTTCATGTATCTTTGTGTTGATGTTGATGTACACAATGATACATGTTTAGCTTGATCTTTCTCCTATTTGGGGAATTTGAGATGTGCCCTAGTTGTCACTAATACAAATAGTATAGACATTTGTTTTTAAGTTATTTCCTTAAGGTGTGTTCCTCCAGCTGAATCATTGGATCCAAAGGTGTGAGAAGTTTTATAGTTCTTATGAGGCAAGACCAGAGTGTTCACCAGAAAGCGGGAGCCAATTTGCAGTGCCGCCCACCATCAGTGTCTGAAGTGAAGTGAACCACTTCCTCCCAGGTCGCCAGCATTGGCTTTTCAAATTCAATTTATGATCGCTAATTTAATAGATGTACCATCATACTGTGAAGTTATTTTACTTTGATTTTCTTTTTAGATTCTTGTTGAATGCAAACATTTTCCCACATAACAATATGCTGTTGGTATTTTCTTTCTGGCTTCATATTTACAGTTAATTCTTTAGAAAGTCTGAGCACCAAGAAGAATGCATGCAACCAAATTTTTGTGCAACTATTTATTAAATACATACTATAAAAATATGTTTACTCATACACGTGAACTGACCAAAAAATTTTAAACTGTTTGTTAAGCCAAATACTACCTTAAGTAAAATAGCTTTTGTTTAAAACTCAAGGAAATTTCCTCCTGACAACAATGGACAGCACAACTGAGTCATGAAATCAAGCAGCTCAACCAGTCACTTTATTCAGTCCCTCCCTCTACCAATATGTACTGAGCATCCCAAGTCCAGTATGCTAGACACTATGGTAGACTCTGCAGATAAAAAGCAATTGAAGGTTATGGAGCTGGGAGTGCTGCAGGAAGACTGCTCTGGCAGCAGCCTTTGTCATGGAGTGTAGTGAGGGGGAGCTGAGGTTGGGAAAGGTTAGGCCACTGTACTAGATCAAGTCAGAGGGCTTGGTCGGGGGCCCAGACCAGTGTCAGGGAAAATGGAGAGATGAGGGACTAGATGCAGAATTCTAGGGAGTAGAATTGGCTTTGCTGGCAGCCGTACATATGTGGTGAACAAGACTGGAAAGAGTGAGATGAACTTCAGGACCCATTTATGTAAAAATTTCAATCCCAGCCCATACTATATTTACATATTTTTATATAAGTATATGAAGTGGCCTTGAAAGGCAGTAGGGCCTTGTGAGTCATGGTAGTGTATTTGGAAAGTCAATCCAGTCACATCCAGGAAATAAACCCACTTGTTTAAATATGAGGGAGGGAACAGAAGAGGAAATTACCTTTAGGTGTGAGCTTCTCACAGAGACCCATAGGCTCCGAGGAGAGAAACTAGAACTAATGGGTGGGAACTATAAGGAGCCCAGTATGAGGCGGCCCTGGGATAGCATAGGGTGCCTCAAGTGAGGTGAGTTCCCTGTGGGTCAGAGTGTTTAGGCCACATACCGAATTGCCACATATTGGGGAGTTGTAGCAAAGCTCTGAGCATCAGCATGGGTAGCTAGACCTGATAGTCTTAAAAATCCTTTCATTCCCCAAATTGAATTGGATTTGATAACCACAAGGAAGTGATACGTCTGCTCTTGCTGTTGTATTTTTCTCAGAGTTTTCCGAGCCCTCTGTAGGCATATACATCCCTCTAGGAAAGGTTATGTAATGTACATAAGTGCACAGGCTTGACTGGGACATCTTAAGATGGAAAGCAAAGTAGTCTTAAAGACTAATGGTACTATATCAAAAGAACAATGGAACCAGCCCAAAGGGGCTTCTACTGGCTAAATTTAGTATATTCTGAGCATCAAAAGAATAATTACTGCAAGTAATTGTAAAACACCGAGTAAATAAGAGTCTGTGTGTCCATAGTGATGCTCAGAAAAGGGGCAAGGAGAGAAAAAATGCATATGCCATCATTAGATATGGCTATTTTTATTAATTTCTTGCTCTGAAAATCAATACTTAAATGGAAAGAACTAAGCAGTTACCCTTTCTTTTTATTTTTTATTTATTTATTTTTAAAATTTTATTTATTTATTTGGTTGTGCCGGGTCTTAGTTGCTGCAGGCGGGCTCCTTAGTTGTGGCACACGGGCTCGTTAGTTGTGGCATGCGAACTCTTAGTGATGGCATGCATGTGGGATCTAGTTCCCTGGCCAGGGATCGAACCTGGGCCCCCTGCATTGGGAGCGCTGAGTCTTAACCACTGAGCCACCAGGGAAGTCCCATACCCTTTCTTTTTCAAAGGAGCTATAATTCTTCCCTAGCTAATGAAGGAAAGATCTTTACAGAAAATTTCCAGCTTATAACTGTAGAAGGAAGGATAGAATAGTAAATCATCAGTGAAATTATTAAATCTAGCAAAGATCATCATTGGACGCTAAAGTCATTAGATGAAAGATTTTTGGAGAACAGAATATTTGCATTTGCATGGTGCCAAAATAGTACCCCCCTCCCACCTCTAAATTATTTGCTAATAGCAACGGGAAAAGTAAATCTTTACAAAGGAGTGCTCTGGTAGTCACCACCGTAACCAGGTAATCTAGCTCAGCATCACTTACGGTGGAACGGCCTGACATGATATGCTTCATGATGTGCTGCAGTGCAAAGTACACAACATCAGCTCCAAAGTATTTTTACCCAGAATGTTAACCTTCATTAAGCCTTTAGATCTGACTTCTGGTTTTTTAGGAAGTACAAGAGCAGAAGAACAAGTTAAATGATA
Organism: Globicephala melas; assembly: GCF_963455315.2. Classification (NCBI taxonomy): domain Eukaryota; kingdom Metazoa; phylum Chordata; class Mammalia; order Artiodactyla; family Delphinidae; genus Globicephala; species Globicephala melas. The sequence goes on along the minus strand of NC_083328.1, from coordinate 62,323,702 downwards.
CTATTAGGAAATAAATAACCAAAATATAGGACAATCTATAAGACAGCTGGTCTGCTTCTCTTCAAAAAATCAATGTCATACAAAAGAAAAAGTGAGGGGACTGTTCTAGATTAAAGAGACAGTAACTGACTGGAATGGGTGAGTCTTGACTGGATTCTGGGTTGGAAAAAACAGTTATAAAGGATGTTCGGGGGTACTCAGAATTTTTTTTTTTTTTTTTTTGCGGTACGCGGGCCTCTCACCGCCGCAGCCCCTCCCGCTGCGGAGCTCAGGCTCCGGACACGCAGGCTCAGCGGCCACGGCCCACGGGCCCAGCCACTCCACAGCACGTGGGATCCTCCCGGACCGGGGCATGAACCCGCGCCCCCCGCATCAGCAGGCGGACTCCCAACCACTGCGCCACCAGGGAAGCCCGGGTACTCAGAATATTTTGAAGATAGATTAGATATTAGATGATGATAGGAAATTGTTAACTTCTTGGATGTGATAATAGTATTATGGTAGATAGGACTATGTCCTTATTTTTAGGAGCTGTATGCAGAAGTCTTTGGGGGAGAAGTGTCATGATGTATAGAAAATTCATACACACAGAAAAGTTCATATATGGCAATGTGTTATGGTTTCATCTAGATGACAGACATATGGTTGATTATTGTATTATTTTTTCAACTTTTCTGTGTGTTTGAAAATTTTACAATGAAAAGGAGAGACATTAGAATACAGGCCCTGAAGCTGTCTTGGCTTGGATTCTGCTTAGCTCTGTGACCTTGGGAAGTGATTACTTAACTTCTCTGTGCCTCAGTTTCCTCATCTGTAAAATGGAGATAATGCAGTAGTAGCTACTGCAAAGGGTTAATACATGTCAAGTATTTAGAACAGTATGATACAAATTCAGTAGATATTAGTTATGGTTATTAGTATTCAAATGTTCATAGAAAGGACATGGTTACCAGCGGGGAGATACGTGGGGTGGTAGGGGGAAGAGAAAATAATTCATTTTCTAGAGTCAAAGGAACTGTAAACATTAGTTTGTACTTACCCCTTTGACGCTACAAATCTGCCTCCATTCTGCTGGTACTATTTCTAGAGGGTACAAAAGGCAGGTGGTAGACAAGCTAACGTCTGATCAATGCCAAAGGCAAAGCTGTTTTTCTCTTCCCTACATGAGACACAGAAAGGCTTCATGATGAAAGGCGGGATGCTGCATCTGGCTCCCTGGTGAGTCACTTCTGAGAATGGTAGTTTGAGCCCATCTGGTCCCTTCCCCCAACTTTACTCTTCCTCTGACCTTGGCTTACAGCCTAGTTTCCAAATTAGAGAGAAGCTTAAAATGTTATGATCTGATAGCATGCAGAATACAATAGCCCTAAAGTGCACAGGACCAAGAGGCTACAGTGAAGGATACGCCAAGTGCACAGGACCTCAAGGCTGAAACTGTGAAGCTGGCAGAGGGAGGTTCATGCAGTCAGGGAAGTTTCTAGTCCTCTCCTTCCTTTTGCTTGGGATTCCTTAGATGGCTTGAGGTCCTTATTTTCTTTGAAAGAACGGAAACCTGGGTGAAATAACTTTGTGAGTCTTCTTATGGTTTTTGCTTTAATCTAATCTGACCTCTCGTCTTTGAATTGAAAAAGTTAATTCTGTGATTTCTATATTTCTGGAGCTTGGAGCAGGTCACATGATACTAGCTTGCACTAAAGAAGCCAAACCCAACCAGGTCTTTCTTGCCAACTGGGCCCTTCCCCAGGCTTTCTTTGGGGCCTTATTTAGAATTTTCACATCTTACTCCTTCTTTCCCCAGCAACGTTTTGTTAGCTCTTCTGCTTCCAGGAGGGGGCCAAAGCAGAGGTGGCAATGCTCTTACCTTCCTTTCTTTTTATTTATTTATTTTATTATTTATTTCTGGCTGCATCGGGTCTCAGTTGTGGCGCACAGGCTCTTGTTGCAGCACGCGGGCTTCTCTCTAGTTGTGGCTTTTGGGCTCCAGAGCACGTGGGCTCTGTAGTTGCGACGTGGGGACTCTCTAGTTGTGGCACACGGGGTAAGTTGCCCCACCAGGGATCGAACCTGAGTCCCCTGCATTGGAAGATGGATTCTTAACCACTGCACCACCAGGGAAGTCCCCCTTTCTTTTTAGAACAGGTAAAAATGAGGGTAAGGGGTTGATCATGCATTTGCAATAAACTTTTTACCAGTTTTATTGCCTCTAGTATGCCTAATCATGTAAAATATATCTCCTGGGTCTCGTTCTGATATTCTAAGAGTTTAGATATAAAAACTTTTGTTAGATTTCAACTCTCTTCGAGAGTTTTTTCTGATAACTGACTTTTTCATTTTTGCACCATGTCCTAGAAAGAAAATTGTTTCTATTTAGAAAATGCTTCTCTCAACTTTAGAGAGTTGGTGGGGGAGGGAGATAATTATACATTTCTCCTCTTCCTTATTATAGTTTGCCTTTTTCTGAAGCAATCTGAGAATTTTCTTACTTCTCTAAATATTTTTATGTGTTAACAACAATGTGACTTCTGGGATACAACTACATACTGGTTTAATTTTTCAGGTTGAGTGTGCACATAGCCCGTGGACCACATCTGTCCCACAGATGTGTTTATGTAACCTAAGTGTTTATTAGTTGTCAATATTTTTTAAATTCATGTTAAAAATTTATATTTCTGGCTTCTTTTGAGAAATTGGAAGGTCTGTCTCCTTTAGTTTACCTCTTCAGTTTACTGCAATCCCTATGCTTCATCTCAATCACACTTCACTCATTTGTTACCTGCCTGGCTCCTTTAGGTATTTGAGAGAGAGAGAGAGAGAGAGAGAGAGAGAGAGAGAGAGAGTGTGTGTGTGTGTGTGTGTGTGTGTGTGTGTGTGTGTGTGACTGTGTCTGTGTTTATATCCACTAAAAGATCTAGAAACAATGACCAACCCAGTATCAGTGATTACCCTTGGAGCTCAGATTGTAATCTTACTATTTTTACCCATTAAAAGAAACTAGGGTTTCTTAGAGAAATGGCTGATTCTATCTTTAGGTCAGGAAATGTACAGGATGATCCTGTAACGTTGTGATACCAGATAACAAGGAAACTATCAAAGACTCCTGTGGAATCTAAAAAACGGTACAAATGAATGTATATGCAAAACAGAAACAGGCTCCCAGATATAGAAAACAAACTTGTGGTTACCAAAGGGAAGAGGGAAGTGGGGAGGGACAAATTAGGGGTATGGGATTAACATGTTTTATGTGGTTTTATGTATTTTATTTTTACAGTAAAAAGTTTTAAAAAATTGATCTGAATGTTTAAGGCACCATTCTTCCTACCCTTCTACTTACATTTCATTTTAAGTCAACATTTGCTATTGAGCAAAACAGGTAGGTAAAATGAATGCTCAATCTGTTCACGGGGAAATTTGCAATGTGGACCTCTAGATTAAGTTTGGCTCTAGGGTTTGTAAATAACAAGCCATCAAAGGATTGCCTGAGTTTCTCTTAAGAATTTCAGGGGCTTCCCTGGTGGCGCAGTGGTTAAGGATCTGCCTGCCAATACAGGGGACAAGGGTTCAAGCCCTGGTCCGGGAAGATCCCACATGCCGCGGAGCAGCTAAGCCCGTGCACCACAACTACTGAGCCTGCACTCTAGAGCCCATGAGCCACAGCTACTGAAGCCCGTGTGCTACAACTACTGAAGCCCACGCACCTAGAGCCCGTGCTCTGCAACAAGAAGCCACTGCAAATAGAAGCCTGTGCGCTGCAATGAAGAATAGCCCCCGCTCACTGCAACTAGAGAAAGCCCGCATGCAGCAACGAAGACCCAACGCAGCCAAAAATAATAAATAAATAAAATAAAATAAAAGAATTTCAGGTGTGCCTCACTTTATGTAACAGGAGTAGTCCTAAAAGATTACTTAATCTTTAATTGAGGCAAATTTTTATAAGTAGGCTCAGTAAATATACTACATTATATTTTCAGGGCTCTGTTACCCAAAGCCAAACCTGACTCCAAGACCAGGTCTTAAAAATTATACCTAAAATTTAATACACATTTTATAATCACAAATTTGCTGGCGGTGGGGAATCATTTCCTACTCAAACAACAACAGTAACACTTCAGGTCCAATAAAGCACTGAGAACATGGCAGCAAACCAAACCTGGGAGGCTGCTAATGGGATCTGCGAAGTTTGAAAAGCCTCTCATATCTTGGGTATGTGCTTAGGAATCTACTAGAAGAACCACTTTGAACAATCTACCTGATTCATTTCTTTATGGATGTCTCACTTCCCACCTTATTTCTTTTTAAATGTCCTTAGTAGGAAGGAAAGGGGAAACAAAAACTTTTTGCTTTCAAGGGTTTTGGGGGTTTTTTGTTTGTTTGTTTCTCCCCTGGGCTATGGTTTTCTCCCTCCCTCCCTCCCTCCCTCCCTTCTATACTAGATAGCAGTATTTTTGAGGAAGAAGAGAAGATCAAGATTATCAAAGGCAGGTAGAAGTCTAGAAGGGAACTCAGAAGCTGTGTCTTCCTCTTTAAATGTATCTAAGGATGCCTCCTCTTTGTTGAATTATTTTCCATCCCCAGAAATGTACTATTTTCTTAAAACTTTGTTTTTTCAGAGCAGCATTGTCAATAGAACTTTTTGTGATGATGGATATGTTCTGTACCTGTATATTGTCAGTACGGTAGCCATGAGCCTCATGTGGTGATTGAATACTTGCAGTGTGCTAGTGAGACTGAGGAACTGAATTTTTAATGTTAATTAATTTCCATTAATTTAGATTTTTTTTTTATTTCTTTTATTTATGTTTAGCTGCGTTGGGGCTTCGTTGCTGCGTGCGGGCTTTCTCTAGTTGCGGCGAGCGGGGGCTACTCTTCGTTGCGGTGTGCAGGCTTCTCGTTGCAGTGTGCAGGCTTCTCGTTGTGGTGGCTTCTCTTTGCTGTGGAACACGGGCTCTGGGTGCGCTTCATGCGGGCTTCAGTAGTTGTGGCTCGCGGTCTCTAGAGCACAGGTCTCTAGACGGCACAGTTTTTGTTGTTGTTGTTTTTAATTTTATTTTACTTTAAAATGTTTTTTTATTGTGGTAAAAGTCACATAAGACATACTATTTTAACCGTATTTAACTGTACAGTTCAGTGGCACTAAGTACATTCACATTGTTGTGCAACTCTCACCATCATCCATCTCCCGAATTTTTCACCTTTCTAAACTGAAACTCTGTCCCAATTTAACACTAACTCCCCATTCCTCCTCCCCACTACCCCACCCCCTGACATCTACCAATGTATTTTCTGACACTATGAATTTGACTCTTCTAGGTACCTCGTATAAATGGAATCATATTTATCGGGGCTTCCCTGGTGGCGCAGTGGTTGAGAGTCCGCCTGCCGATGCGGGGGACACGGGTTCGTGCCCCGGTACGGGAGGATCCCACATGCCGCGGAGCGGCTAGGCCCGTGAGCCATGGCCGCTGAGCCTGCGCGTCCGGAGCTTGTGCTCCGCAACGGGAGAGGCCACAACAGTGAGAGGCCTGCGTACCGCAAAAAAAAAAAAAAACCCACCTGTATTTATCTGCACCTAATGTATATTGGAATGCATTTTTAAGGTTAACCTAATATATGGACAACACAGTTTTAAAGAGTAGAGAGTAGAGCTACACATGTGCAAGCTTAGAGAGCGGCCATAGGGTTGATCCGGTTCCATTCCCCTCATTATCTGTTAACAGTAATGTTTTCTCCATTCTTTTGACTGACTTCCCATTCTCCTTAAAGTTTTTTTTTTTAATATTTATTTATTTATTTGGCTACACAAGGTCTTAGTTGCAGCATGCGGGATCTTAGTTGCTGCGTGCGGGATCTTAGTTGTGGCATGTGGGATCTAGTTCCCTGAGCAGGGATCAAACCTGCTTTGGGAGCGTGGAGTCTTAACTGCTGGACCACCAGGGAAGTCCCCTCATTAAAGTCTTTACCATGGAGTTATGATGTCTATAATTTATCTTAAAATACTTCTGCATAGACCATCTGATATAATACACGGGCCAGTTAGTTTCAGCCTCAACTCAAGGGGCAATGAGTTACTTTAATGAAGCATCCATGCTGCATGGTGCTCATCCAGCTTCGTATCAGAAAGGCCACACTCCACAGGTGGTTGCCATAGGTGCTTCTGCTCTGCATAGCTTGAGCTGCACCTTTGCTAATTATAGCATAGTTAATGTCAGAAGCAGATTGGATTTTTATTGGTGAGATTAGTTGAATGTTAGAAGTAGGCACTCATTGGTGAAAATGAAGTATTCTGTCCTCATCCCTGCTATTTTGTTCTTTTCTTTCTACTTCTTTCTTTGTCATCCCAAGTAACTGTTCTGTTTAGTTTCTGATTTATCCTTCCTGTATTTCTTTTGCACAAATGAGGCAATACATGTATATTTTCTTCAATCTCCTTCTTTCTTATATGAAGAATAGCATACTATAGGTACTCTTTTATGCTTTGCTTTTTTACACTTAACATTCTTTTCTGGAAATCACTACTTATAGATACATAGAGGTCTTCCTCATTCTTTTTTAAGTGGCTTAGTACTCCATTTTGTGGACATACCATAGTTTATTCAACTTCTCTCCTATGTATAAGAATTTAGATTGTTTCCAGTATTTTGCAATTATAAGTAGTGCTTCAATGAGTCACCTTGTATATATGTATTTTCGTGTTGTTAGAGGTATATCTTCAAGGCAGATTTCTAGAAGTATTAGAATTACTGGATCCAAAGGTTAAGTGTATATTTAGTTTGTTGGGTCTTTTCAAATTTCCCTCCAGAAGGATTGTACACATTTTCTGTTCCCACCAATAAAATATGAGAGTGCCTGTTTCCCCACAACCTCACCGAGTGTGTTATCACATTTAAAATTTTTGGCCAGTCTGGTGAGAAATGGTATCTCAGCGTTTTTTTAATTTGCATTTTTGTAAATATGAGTGAGTTTGAACATTTTTTCATATTTGTGAATTGTCCATTACCCACCCTCCTCATTTTTCTATTGGATTTGTTAGGTCTTATTTCCCTCAATTTTTAAGAATATGGGGAGTATTAACCCTTTGTCTACAGATATTTTCTTCCAGTTTTTCATTTGTCCTTTTTATAGTGTTCTTCTTTTAACAGCTTTTATTTTTTAATCAAGATACAATTTATATACCATATTATTTACCAATTTAAAATGTACAATTCAATGATTTTTACTCTATTTACAGAGTTATGCAGCCATCACCACAATCAAAACTAGCGTATTTTTATCACCCAAAAAGAAACCCCATACCCATCCATTATGCTAATTTGTCTTGCCCCCGTGTCCCACACCCCTCCAGCCCCAGGCAGCCACTCTTCTGCTTTCTGTGTTTGTAGATTTTCTTATCCCGGACATTTCATAAGAATGGTATCATACAATATGCGGTCTTTTATGACTGGCTTCCTTCATTTAGCATGATGTTTTTAGGGTTCAGCCCTGTTGTAGCATGTTTTAGTACTTTATTCCAAATAATATTGCCAAATAATATTCCATTATATGAATATGCTATATTTTATTTATTCATTCACCAGTTGATAGGTGTTTGGATTGTTTCTACTTTTTTGCTATTTATGAATAATGCTGCTGTGAACAGTTGCATACATGTTTTTGTGCATGCAAATATGTGGGCACATATTCTCATTTTATTTACGGTATTTTTAATATGTAAAACGTTTCATTTTTATTGCTTCTGGATTTTGAACTTTTCCCTACATCAAGGTTAAAGATGAATTTACCATGTTTTTTCCTAGTACGTCATGGTTTCATTAAAAAAATATTACTAATTTTTTACTAAACTCCTTAATTCATTTGGAGTTTAATTCTTGTGAATGGTGTGAGATATAAATCTAATTTTTTTCTTTTTTCAAATGGTTACCTAGTTGTCCTGACACCATTTATTAAAAAGTCCATCTGTACCCCACTGATATGCCACCTTTGGCATATACTAAGTTTCTGTAAGTATTTTGGTCTAATGCTGGCTATTTTATTCTACTAGTCTGTCTATTTATGTGCCAGTATTGTACTATTTTAATTATACAGCTTTCATAGTATATTTTAATGTGTGATAGGGCTAGTCTCCCCTTCATGATTTTTCCTTATCACTGTTTTCCTAGCTATTCTTGCATGTTTGTTTTTCCATGCAAACTTTAATATCATCTTGTTTAATTCCATAAAACAGCTTCTTGGCATTTTTATTGGGATTGCATTGTTGTATTGAATTTATAAATTAATTTAGGGAGAACTGATGATGTTGAATCATCCTAAACAACAACAGGGGATATCTGTACATTTGTTCAAGTCTGTGTTAGTGTCTTTCAGGAGTGTTTTGAAATTTTTCTTGAATAGGTTTTACACATTTCCTGTTAAATTTAATTCTAAGTTTTATTTTCCTTGATGTTTTCTCTGCCATCGTGTCCTATAATTGTCTATTATTTGTGCATATGAAGGCTGTTTGTATCTTTTTTTTCTTTCCAGGTTTATTGAGATATAATTGATATATAGCACCATATGTTTAAGGTATACAGTACAATGATTTGACCTACATACATCATGAAACGATTACCACAATAAGTTTAGTAAACATCATCATCTCATATAGATAGAAAATAAAAGAGAAAGAAAAGAAAATATTTTCCCTTGTGATGAGAACTCTTAGGATTTGCTCTAACAACTTTCTTATATAACATCCAGCAGTGTTAATTATATTTATCATGTTGTACTTTACTTCCCTAGTACTCATTTATCTTATAACTGGAAGTTTGTACCTTTTGACCACCTTCATCCAATTCCCCTGCATCTGGTAACCAAAAATCTGATCTCTTTTTCTATGAATTTGTTTGTTTTTGAAGTATAATTGATCTACAGCACTATGTTAGTTCCTCCAGCCCTAGGCAGCCACTCTTCTGCTTTCTGTGTTTGTAGATTTTCTTATCCCGGACATTTCATAAGAATGGTATCATACAATATGCGGTCTTTTATGACTGGCTTCCTTCATTTAGCATGAGCATTCATTTAACTAGAGCATTCTTCTACATAACCATAATAGTATTAGCACACCTCAGAAGATTAGCTTTCAGAGATTAATATTATCTAATGTATACACTCTAAATTCAAATTCCCCAATTTATACATAACTTTTATAGCATTTTGGGGAAGAGATGGGGTTCAAGATCCAGTCAAGGATCATTGTCATCTCCTTTATCTCCACCTTTTGTTTTTTAATAACACCAGCGTTTTAAGTGAACCATTTGTTTATATTTTCCATAGACTTTATCCATTTTGCCTCAGTTTTTAAAGACATTGGCATACTTTTTTCTTTTTAATTAATTAATTTATTTTGGGCTGTGCTCGGGCTTTCTCTAGTTGTGGTGAGTGGGAGCTACTCTTCATTGCGGCGCGCGGGGTTCTCATTGCGGTGGCTTCTCTTGTTGCAGAGCATGGGGTCTAGCCATGCAGGCTTCAGTAGTTGTAGCGCACAGGCTGTAGAGCGCAGGCTCAGTAGTTGTGGCTCACGGGCTTAGTTGCTCCGCGGCATGTGGGATCTTCCCGGACCAGGCCACGAACCCGTGTCCCCCGCGTTGGCAGGCGGACTCCCAACCACTGCGCCACCAGGGAAGCCCCAAAAGTACATAATTAAAAAATACTTTATTGCTAAAAATGCTAACCATCATCATCTGAGCCTTCAGTGAATCATAATCTTTTGCTGGTAGACGGTCTTGCCTCAATGTTTTGTTTTCTTTTTGATTTATTTTTTAAAATTTAATTTATTTTTTATACAGCAGGTTCTTATTAGTTATCCATTTTATACATATTAGTGTATATATGTCAATCCCAATCTCCCAATTCATCACACCACCACCACCAGCCCCCCTGGCGCTATCCCCCCTTGGTGTCCATACATTTGTTCTCTACATCTGTGTCTCAATTTCTGCCCTGCAAACTGGTTCATCTGTACCATTTTTCTAGGTTCCACATATATGCATTAATATACGATATTTGTTTTTCTCTTTCTGACTTACTTCACTCTGTATGACAGTCTCTAGATCTATCCATGTCTCTACAAATGACCCAATTTCATTCCTTTTTATGGCTGAGTAACATTCCATTGTATATATGTACCACATCTTCTTTATCCATTCGTCTGTCGATGGGCATTTAAGTTGCTTCCCTGACCTGGCTATGGTAAATAGTGCTGCAATGAACATTGGGGTGCATGTGTCTTTTTAAATTATGGTTTTCTCTGGGTATACATGCCAGTAGTGGGATTGCTGGGTCATATGATACTTCTACTTTTAGTTTTTTAAGGAACCACCATACCGTTCTCCATAGTGGCTGTATCAATTTACATTCCCACCAAGTGCAAGAGGGTTCCCTTTTCTCCACACCCTCTCCAGCATTTGTTGTTTGTAGATTTTCTGATGATGCCCATTTTAACTGTTGTGAGGTGATACCTCATTGTAGTTTTGATTTGCATTTCTCTAATAATTAGTGATGTTGCCAGCTTTTTATGTGCTTCTTGACCATCTGTATGTCTTCTTTGGAGAAATGTCTATTTAGGTCTTCGGCCCACTTTTGGATTGGGTTGTTTGTTTTTTTGTTATTGAGCTGCATGAGCTGTTTATATATTTTGGAGATTAATCCTTTGTTAGTTGCTTCATTTGCAAATATTTTCTCCCATTCTGAGGGCTGCCTTTTTGTCTTGTTTGTAGTTTCCTTGGCTTTGCAGAAGCTTTCAAGTTTCATTAGGTCCCATTTGTTTATTTTTGTTTTTATTTCCATTACTCTAGGAGGTGGATCAAAAAAGATCTTGCTGTGATTTGTGTCAAAGAGTGTTCTTCCTATGTTTTCCTCTAAGAGTTTTATAGTGTCCAGTCTTACATTTAGGTCTCAAATCCATTTTGAGTTTATTTTTGTGTATGGTGTTAGGGAGTGTTCTAATTTCATTCTTTTACATATAGCTGTCCAGTTTTCCCAGCACCACTTATTGAAAAGACTGTCTTTTCTCCATTGTATATCCTTGCCCCTTTGTCATAGATTAGTTGACCATAAGTGTGTGGGTTTATCTCTGGGCTTTCTATCTTGTTCCATTGATCTATGTTTCTGTTTCTGTGCCAGTACCATATTGTCTTGATTACTGTAGCTTTGTAGTATAGTCTGAAGTCAGGGAGTCTGATTCCTCCAGCTCCGCTTTTTCCCTCAAGACAGCTTTGGCTATTCGGGTCTTCTGTGTCTCCATACAAATTTTAAGATTTTTTGTTCTAGTTCTGTAAGAAATGCCATTGGTAGTTTGATAGGGATTGCATTGAATCTGTAGATTGCTTTGGGTAATAGAGTCATTTTCACAATATTGATTGTTCCAATCCAAGAACATGGTATATCTCTCCATCTGTTTGTTTCATCTTTAATTTCTTTCGTCAGTGTCTTATAGTTTTCTGCATACAGGTCTTTTGTCTCCTTAGGTAGGTTTATTCCTAGGTATTTTATTCTTTTTGTTGCAATGGTAAATGGGAGTGTTTCCTTAATTTCTCTTTCACATTTTTCATTGTTAGTGTATAGGAATGCAAGAGATTTCTGTGCATTAATTTTGCATACTGCAACTTTACCAAATTCATTGATGAGCTCTAGTAGTTTTCTGGTGGCATCCTTAGGATTCTCTATGTATAGTATCATGTCATCTGCAAACAGTGATAGTTTTACTCCTTCGTTTCCAATTTGTATTTCTTTTTCTTCTTTGATTGCCGTGGCTGGGACTTCCAAAACTATGTTGAATAATAGTGGTGAGACTGGACATCCTTGTCTTGTTCCTGACCTTAGAGGAAATGCTTTCAGTGTTTCACCATTGAGAATGATGCTTGCTGTGGGTTTGTCATATATAGCTTTTATTATGTTGAGGTAGGTTCCCTCTATGCCCACTTTCTGGAGAGTGTTTATCATAAATGGATGTTGAATTTTGTCAAAAGCTTTTTCTGCATCTATTTAGATGATCATATGGTTTTTATTCTTCAATTTGTTAATATGGTATATCACATTGATTGATTTGCATATATTGAAGAATCCTTGCATCTCTGGGATAAATCCCACTTGATCATGGTGTATGATCCTTTTGATGTGCTGTTGGATTCTGTTTGCTAGTATTTTGTTGAGGATTTTTGCATCTATATTCATCAGTGATATTGGTCTATAATTTTTTTTTATAGTATCTTTGTCTGGTTTTGGTATCAGGGTGATGGTGGCCTGATAATATGAGTTTGGGAGTGTTCCTTCCTCTGCAATTTTTGGGAAGAGTTTGAGAAGGATGAGTGTTAGCTCTTCTCTAAATGTTTGGTAGAATTCACCTGTGAAGCCATCTGGTCCTGGACTTTTATTTGTTGGAAGATTTTTAATCACAGTTTCAATTTTATTACTTGTGATTGGTCTGTTGATATTTTCTGTTTCTTCCTGTTTCAGTCTTGGAAGATTATAAGAATTTGTCCATTTCTTCCAGGTTGTCCATTTTATTGGCATAGAATTGCTTGTAGTAGTCTTTTAGGATGCTTTGTATTTCTGCAGTGTCTGTTGTAACTTCTCGTTTTTCATTTCTAATTTTATTGATTTGAGTCCTCTCCCTCTTTTTCTTGATGAGTCTGGCGAATGGTTTATCAATTTCTTTTATCTTCTCAAAGAACCAGCTTTTAGTTTTATTGATCTTTGCTATTGTTTTCTTTGTTTCTATATCATTTATTTCTGCTCTGATCTTTATGATTTTTTCCTTCTGCTAACTTTGGGTTTTGTTTGTTCTTCTCTCTCTAGTTCGTTTAGGTGTAAGGTTAGGTTGTTTATGTGAGATTTTTCTTGTTCTTGATGTAGGCTTGTAATTGCTATAAACTTCCCTCTTAGAACTGCTTTTGCTGTGCCCCACAGGTTTTGGATGTTGTGTTTTCATTGTCATTTGTCTCTAGGTTTTTTTTGTTTTTTTTTTTTGCGGTACACGGGCCTCTCACTGCTGTGGCCTCTCCCGTTGCAGAGCACAGGCTCCAGACACGCAGGCTCAGCGGCCATGGCTCACGGGCCCAGCCGCTCTGTGGCATGTGGGATCTTCCCGGACCAGGGCGCAAACCCGTGTCCCCTGCATCAGCAGGTGTACTCTGAACCACTGCGCCACCAGGGAAGCCCTCTAGGTATTTTTTGATTTCTACAATGATCTGGTTATTTAGTAACATATTGTTTAGCCTCCATGGGTTGGTGTTTTTTACTTTTTTTCCCCCCTGTAATTGATTTCTAATTTCATAACGTTGTGGTTAGAAAAGATGCTTGATATGATTTCAATTTTCTTAAATTTACTGAGGCTTGATTTGTGACCCAAGATGTGATCTATCCTGGAGAATGTTCTGTGTGCACTTGAGAAGAAAGTGTAATCTGCTGTTTTTGGATGGAATGTCCTATAAATATCAATTAAGTCTATCTGGCCTATTGTGTTATTTAAAGCTTCTGTTTCCTTATTTATTTTCATTTTGGATGATCTCTCCATTGGTGTAAGTGAGGTGTTAAAGTCCCCCACTGTTATTGTGCTACTGTTGATTTCCTCTTTTACAGCTGTTAGCAGTTGCCTTATGTATTGAGGTGCTCCTATGTTGGGTGCATATATATTTATAATTGTTATATCGTCTTCTTGGATTGATCCCTTGATCATTATGTAGTGTCCTTCCTTGTCTCTTGTAACATTCTTTATTTTAAAGTTTATTTTATCTGATATGAGTATTGCTACTCCAGATTTCTTTTGATTTCCATTTGCATGCAATATCTTTTTCCATCCCCTCACTTTCAGTCTGTATGTGTCCCTAGGTCTGAAGTGGGTCTCTTATAGACAGCATATATATAGGTCTTGTTTTTGTATCCATTCAGCAAGCCTGTGTCTTTTGCTTGGAGCATTTAATCCATTCACGTTTAAGGTAATTATCGATATGTACGTCCCTATATCCATTTTCTTAATTGTTTTGGGTTTGTTTTTGTAGGTCCTTTTCTTCTCTTGTGTCTCCAACTTAGAGAAGTTCCTTTAGCATTTGTTGTAAGCTGGTTTGGTGGTGCTGAATTCTCTTCGGTTTTGCTTGTCTGTAACGCTTTTGACCTCTCCATCGAATCTGAATAAGATCCTTGCTGGGTAGAGTAATCTTGGTTGTAGGTTCTTCCCTTTCATCACTTTAAATATATCATGCCACTCCCTTCTGGCTTGTAGAATTTCTGCTGAGAAATCAGCTGTTAACCTTATGGGAGTTCCCTTGTATGTTATTTGTCGTTTTCGTTTTCCCTTGCTGCTTTCAATAATTTTTCTTTGTCTTTAATTTTTGCCAATTTGATTACTATGTGTCTCGGCATGTTTCTCCTTGTTTTTATCCTGTATGGGACTCGCTGCGCTTCCTGGACTTGGGTGGCTATTTCGTTTCTGATGTTAGGGAAATTTTCGACTATAATCTCTTCAAATATTTTCTCTGGTCCTTTCTCTCTCTCTTCTCCTTCTGGGACCCCTATAATGCAAATGTTGTTGCATTTAATGTTGTCCCAGAGGTCTCTTAGGCTGTCTTCATTTCTTTTCATTCTGTTTTCTTTATTCTGTTCCGCAGCAGTGAATTCCACCATTCTGTCTTCCAGGTCACTTATCCGTTCTTCTGCCTCAGTTATTCTGCTATTGATTCCTTCTAGTGTAGTTTTCATTTCAGTTATTGTATTGTTCATCTCTGTTTGTTTGTTCTTTAATTCTTCTAGGTCTTTGTTAAACGTTTCTTGCATCTTCTCGATCTTTGCCTCCATTCTTTTTCCAAGGTCCTGGATCATCTTCACTATCATTTTTCTGAATTCTTTTTCTGGAAGGTTGCCTATCTCCACTTCATTTAGTTGTTTTTCTGGGGTGTTATCTTGTTCCTTCATCTGGTACATAGCCCTCTGCCTTTTCATCTTGTCTATCTTTCTGTGAATGTGGTTTTTGTTCCACAGGCTGCAGGATTGTAGTTCTTCTTGCTTCTGCTGTCTGCTCTCTGGTGGATAAGGCTATCTAAGAGGCTTGTGCAGGTTTCCTGGTGGGAGGGACTGGTGGTGGGTAGAGCTGGGTGTTGCTCTGGTGGGCGGAGCTCAGTAAAACTTTAATCTGCTTGACTGCTGATGGGTGGGACTGGGTTCCCTCCCTGTTTGTTGTTTGGCCTGAGGTAACCCAACACTGGAGCCTCCCTGGGCTCTTTGGTAGGGCTAATGGCAGACTCTGGGAGGGCTCACGCCAAGGAGTACTTCCCAGAACTTCTGCTGCCAGTGTTCTTGTCACCACGGTGAGCCACAGCCACCCCCCGCCTCTGCAGGAGACCCTCCAACACCAGCAGGTAGGTGTGGTTCAGTCTCTCCTGGGGTCACTGCTCCTTCCCTCCTGGATCCCGATGTGCACACTACTTTGTGTGTGCCCTCCAAGAGTGGAGTCTCTGTTTCCTCCAGTCCTGTTGAAGTCCTGCAATCAAATCCCACTAGCCTTCAAAGTCTGATTCTCTAGGAATTCCTTCTCCCATTGCCAGACCCCCAGGTGGGGAAGCCTGACTTGGGGCTCAGAACCTTCACTACAGTGGGTGGGCTTCTGTGCTATAAGTGTTCTCCAGTCTGTGAGTCACCCACCCAGCAGTTATGGGATTTGGTTTTGCTGTGATTGCGCCCCTCCTACCATCTCATTGTGGCTTCTCCTTTGTCTTTGGATGTGGGGTATCTTTTTTGGTATTCCAGTGTCTCCCTGTCGATGATTGTCCAGCAGCTAGTTGTGATTCTGGTGTTCTCGCAAGAGGGAGTGAGAGCACGTCCTTCTACTCCGCCATCTTGGTTCAGGCTAGCCTATTTCTAACTTTTGATTTAAAGTGAGAAGTATGCAACACTTCCTTTGATTTGAACACTTAGAGGCCACTGTAGGGTTATTAGTTGGCCTAATTTTAATATTGTTATGTCTCAGGGAATCGGGAGGCCTGAGGAGAGGGAGAGAGACAGGGGAACAGTGGATCAATAGAGCAGTCAGAGCACACACATTTTATCAATTGTTCGCTGTCTTGTATGGATGCAGTTCATGGTTTACCAAGGCAATTACAATAGTAACATCAAAGATCACTGATCACGGGTCACCATAACAATAATAATGAAAAAGTTTGAAATATTGCAAGAATTACCAAAATGTGACACAGAGATATGAAGTGATCAAATGCTTTTGGAAAAATTGTGCCCTTAGGGTTGCCACAAACCTCCAGTTTGTGAAAAACACAGTATCTGTGAAGTACAATAAAGCAAAGTGCAGTAAAATGGGGTGTGCCTGTGTTATAACTTTGTTTTCTGTTTCCACAGATTCTACTCTTACTTTTATTATTTCCTTCCTTTTTTTGAAGTGTATTCTGTTCTTTTTCTAATATCTTAAAAAGGATGTTTATTTATTTTCAGCCTTCCATTCAAATATGGTTAATATGGTTGTATGTTTCCCTCAGAGTACTGTTTTATCTGTATTACCTGAATAGTGATATAAGGTATTTTCATAACCATTAATTTCTTTCTTTTTTTTTGGCTGTGCTGCGTTGCTTGCGGGATCTTAGTTCCCCAATCAGGGATCAAACCCAGGCCCCCAGCAGTGGAATCACGGAGTCCTAACCACTGGACTGCCAGGGAATTCTCTTATAACCATTAATTTCTTTTTTTTAATAACTTTTTTTTAAATTTATTTTTGGCTGCTTTGGGTCTTCATTGCTGTGCATGGGTTTTCTCCGGTTGTGGTGAGCAGGGGCTACTCTTTGTTGCAGTGTGCAGGCTTCCCATTGCGGTGGCCTCTCCTGTTGCAGAGCACAGGCTCCTGGCACGCAGGCCTCAATAGTTGCAGCACACGGGCTCAGCAGTTGTGGCTTACGGGCTCTAGAGTGCAGGCTCAGTAGTTGTGGTGCACGGGCTTAGTTGCTCCACGGCATGTGGGATCTTCCCTGACCAGGGCTCAAACCCGTGTCCCCTGCATTGGCAGGAGGACTCCCAACCACTGCGCCACCAGGGAAGTCCCAGCCATTAATTTCTAACATCAAAGCTATCTGTTATCATTCCTTCTTTGACTCCTGAGTTATTTGCAAAAGTGTTTAACACTTTCCTAATGTATTTATAGGTTATCTTTTTATTAAAGATTTTGAGAAATTTCATTATGGTCAGAGCATGAGGTCTCTATGATACAGATTCCTTAAAGTCTGTTGATATTGCTTTATGGCCTGATTCAGGTATGTGGTCAGTTTTTATAAATCCCCCAAAATGTTTTAAATGAATGTGAATCCTCCAGGTACACTGTTTTATAAGTGTATTTGTCTTTTTATATTATATAAATTTGTTTATTTTGTTATTTTATTTTATTTATTGTTTTTGGCTGAGTTGGGTCTTCATTGCTGTGCGCGGGCTTTTCTCTGGTTGCAGCGAATGGGGGCTACTCTTCGTTGCAGTACGTGGCCTTCTCATTGTGATGGATTCTCTTGTTGCAGAGCAGGGCTCTAGGTGAGTGGGCTTCAGTAGCTGTGGCACAGGGGCTCAGTAGTTGTGGCTCGTGGGCTCTAGAGCACAGGCTCAGTAGTTGTGACACACGGGCTCCATAGTTATGGCTCACAGGCTCTAGAGCACAGGCTCAGTAGTTTTGGCGCACAGGCTTAGTTGCTCCGCGGCATGTGGGATCTTCCCGGACCAGGGATCAAACCCATGTCCCCAGCATTGGCAGGCGGATTCTTAACCACTGTGCCACCAGGGAAGCCCGAGTGTATTTGTTTTTTAAGATCTTTTGTGAATAAATTCATGAAGTGTGTTATTCATATTTCTACTTCATTACTGATTTTTGTCTATTAGATCTAGTAGTTATCCACTGATGATGGATTTGTGTATTTTTTCCTTTGTAGCTCTGTCCAAGTTTGTTTTATATACCTTGAGACTATGTTATTAGGTACCTGCAAGTTTAGAGCTGTAATATCTTTCTGATGAACGTTTTATCATGATAGAACATCTTTATCTCTGCATTACGTTTTACATTAAAGTCTATTTTATCTGGTAACAATAACCAAACTAATTTTCTTTTGGTTAGTGTTTACCTAGCATATATTTTCAATCCTTTGATTTTCACCTATTCTGTGTCCTGTGTTTTCCAGGAGGGATCTTGAAGTTTAGTCTGATAACTGCTGTTTGTCCTTGAGATCCTTAAATGTACCATTCTGCCTTCTCTCCCAGCGGCAATACATACCCGTGAAAGTGAAGAGCAAAGCCTTCTGGATCTTCTCTTGGGAGTATGCTACGATGTACTTGGGAAGCCTGGTGGTAATTGTTTGCCTCTCCTTCTTCCTTCTCAGTTCCTGGGATTTCATCCCTGCAGTCTATGGCTTCATGTAAGTAATGACCTCATTAGAAAACCTCTGGAAGCTAATTTAGTTTTCACAGCTCCACCTGGAATCAGAGGGCAAGCAAGCACAGGCAGCATCTAGAGCAGTGGTCCTCAAACTTTAGTGTGCATCAGAATCACCTGCAGGGCTTCAACACCCAGATTGCTGGTCTTCACCTCCAGAGGTTCTGATTAAGTAAGTCTGGAGTAGGGACCCCAGAATTTGCATTTCTAATAAATTTTCAGGTGATGCTCTTGCTGCCAGTCCAGGGAACACTCTTTGAGGACCACTGGTTTGATCTAGTGCGATTAAAGAACACTCTCTGGGAACATCCAAAGCAACTACCAGCCTCTGACTGGGAGGTTTTGATTCAATCCGAAACAGTAATGGATGTATTCCTCTATTGCAAGAGGGTCTCCAGCAGTTTTAAAATAAAGCCAATAAAATATGTCAGACTTTTTGAGAAAATCAAAAAGGGTTTGCAGGATGAATTCTGCAGGCATTTCCACATATTCTGTCTGTGATATGCTGAGGAAGGTAACTGCCCAAGCCTGAAGGAACTCACAGCTCAGTAGGTGATAGACACTTAAACCTGCCAGGGTGGGAAAGGGATCTGTGGCAGGCTCCCCTTTGGGATTCTGGGCTGCTTATTTGTGTTAAATCCTGGCTGAGCCTAACAATGACTTAGTAACCTTCAGCTTTTCATGCTCTGCCTCAGATAAGAGTCTATAACGCCGATGAATAACTTTTCCTAGTTTTCTGCTGGTCCACAGATTGTGTTCTTTACCTCATTTCACAGAAAAGGAAATGTAGTTACAGCAGGAAGCAAAGACTTGCCCTGGGTGGAGGCCTTCGTCAGAGAAACCTGACCATGAACTATTGCCTCTCTCTCCCTTTCCATGCTTCACTTGTTGTACTTTTAAAATTGTGAATTGACATCATTTTCAACCCCTTATATATTTTTTAATGTAATGTAAAATTTTTAGAACGGCCAGAATTGCAGCCAATCTTTATCTGATATAACCAGACAAAATGTTTTCCAGTTAAACCCTTATTTCTCAAACAAGGTCTGGGATCCTAGCCAGAACCTGGCAGTGGTTCCTCGGGCCCCTAGACGTCTCACTGCAGTGTCAGGCACTCAGTCTTCTGGCTCCTGCTGTGGGCATGTGGAACAAGAATGGGCAGGAACAGGATCTTTGACCTTGTCTTCCAGACAAGTCTTTAGAATGCTCAAAATAGGTATTGTTTATTTCAAACCCATTCCTCTTTTGCTACAGTGCTGGGCATCTCCTGGTTTTGAGCACATATATCTTGGGCAGTAAAAGAGGGGCTGGTCTTTTGATTTCTAGCACGAATCCCTGCCTTGTCTCAGCTCTTTGATGCATGCCAGAGTTTGGTTCAGGCAATATTTTTTACGGGTTATTATTCTCTGTGTCTCTGCCCCTTGTTTTTGTTAATTACGTATATCCCGGTTGCCTGGAGAGCCCCTCACATCCTGATCTCTGTGGAGACAAAGTCATCCTTGACTGCCCAGCAGCGACCAAAGCCTTCAGGAGAAAACCAGGTCAAAGCAGATCATTCATAACTTCTCTGTGTTTTTTCTCTCCCTTTTTTATCTTTATTCCAGACTTTCCGTTCCAGATCTTACTCCAAACATTGGCCTCTTCTGGTACTTCTTTGCAGAGATGTTTGAGCACTTCAGCCTCTTCTTCGTATGTGTGTTTCAGATCAACGTCTTCTTCTACACCATCCCCTTAGCCATTAAGCTAAAGTAAGTGGTTGGACCTGCTGGTTTTTTGTCCACAGAGTCATTTGTAGCTTTACAGGTGCCCTTCAAACTGGGAACATCTGCTATCAGGTTTGTGCCATTTTTGCCCAGGGAACCCTGCCCTCAGTCGCTTCAGTGGCTGGGCTGCACGCAGCAGTAGAATCTCACGTGAGTACAGGGTGCAGAGACAGTGCTTTGGAGCCCTATATTTCCCCTGGCCTCAGTTTGGGGGACTTGAACCCACATTGCTGCTGAGCCCAGTCACTGTTCTAAACAAGAGCAGTGTTGGGGTGTGGAAGGTATCCTTGGAAAAAGTGGATCTTTTTGGGTGTTCATCAGCATCCCAGTGACAGTTTGCTCAAAGGGACTCAGGATGTATTAGTCGGGAGGCTGGCTACCTGCAGCTCTGTTTAATCATCTGATCAGTTTCCCTCAAAAGGGTTGCCTATAAAGCTCTCTTCTGCAGTGTAAGAGGGCTAACATGTGTTGTCCATCCCACCTTTCTAGGCTTTTTGACAATATTCATGCCTAACCCTTCCAGCAACTCTTGGAGGTAGGCATTATGTTATTATCACTTCCATTTTATAGTTGAGGAAATTGCCGTTCAGAGAGGTGGAACAATTTTCCCAGGGTCACGCAGTCAGTAAGCATGGAGCAGGGATTCAGACCCAGGTTTGCTTGGCTCCAGAATCTATGCTCAGTCCCCTGCACCATGCCAGGCTCCTGAGAGAGATCACTTATAGTAGGTCCCAGAAATGGTTCTATTATCCTAGCTTCAGAGAAGGGAAAACAGGCACCAACAGGCATAGATATGCCTGTGTGGTCCAGGGAGGCTGGAAGAGTTTGATTTAGATTTTAAGAGCTTGAGTTCTCTGCTCAAACCTTCCTGCCATTCTCCATGGCCAGTGAACCAATGCACATGGTTCCTAGTCTATAAAAGCTCAGAGTCGATGTTTCCTTCCCATGACATAGCCTTGGCCTGGTATCTGACAGAAAACCATTCTTCCTTGGCCCGGCAGGCTCCAGAATCCTGGCAGCCTTACTCAGCCAAGCTCTCCAGCTGTCTGTGGTCCACATTTCCTGCCCTTGTTCTGGTCAGGCCCAGCCACTGGGCTGAGAGAAGCAGGGAGCCCGGAGCACCTTTCCTCACTCTGTGTAGCCAGCTCTCCAGCAGCTTCTGTTGTTGGCACGTGAAAGGCCACAGACAGCTCCTGGGTAGACAGTAGCACCACCATCTTGTGACACCCTCCCCTCCACCCAACCCCGGCCAGGACCTCAGAGTTGTGGGGACAGAAGATATGAAGATACCTGACCTCCTCTGCAGCTGCCCTCCTGTGCCTGGATATGAAGTTCCACTCTGGCCTCTGCAGTGCCAGCTTTGTGAGAACAGGCCCTCCAGGGCGCCTCTCCCCAGGCACTGTTGCAGGGGGTTCTGGTCTCCATGTTTTTTGGCACTACATTGTCATTAGCTTTTTCATAGGAATGGTGCAGCTGTTACCAGCTACCTAAGAAGCCCAGAGCCAGTGACTTGGATTAGCTTTAGGAAGATGCTCACTGAGGTAGCTGGACCCTTCCTAGAGGCTACAGGACTGCGTGACTTTGCCAAGCTGAGTTTCTGAGTCATTTGCTATATAGTGTTTGGGTGTGTACACGTTTGTCTCCACATCTCAGATTTACACCCATTGAGTCACCCTGACCTTTGACCTGCAAGAGGAGAATGCCATGCCATTAACCTGAAGAAAACCTTCATGAGCTGGATATCCAGGTCCTGTGCGGAAGTAGGCCACGTGCATGTTGTTTAGGTGTAGCTGAGCAGGGTGCACAGCTCGCTTCTTCCTGTTGGCTTCCCTTCAGCACTTGGTCAGTTCTCGGAGGAGCACAGGAGATTGAGTTCTGTCTCATCCTCCTTGATCAGAGCTGTGATCCTGCTGGGCACTCAGGAGAATAGCACTGGTGGTGCTTAGGGGTTCTAGAGACAAACAGCTCCATCACTTACAGACTCTCTTATCTTCTCTGAACCTGATTTCCTCAGCTGCAAATGTGGTGACAGCATTGCCTATCTAGAGGGGTAGTTGAGGTATAGTGAGGATCACATGTAATGATGCAAGAAAAGGGCCTAGCACAGAACTTTGCACAAGTGAGGGTTCAGGAAATGGTAGGCAGTGTTACTAGTTTAAGGTAACAAGAACTCCAATTCCAGCCCTTAAGAGCGAAAAGCTGCATGCAGCTGTCAGTTCTCTTTCTGGAAAGAAGCTCATCATAGCTAAAGATCTGTAGTCCCCACTGACCCTGTTGTCAGAGAAACAAAGCATCAGCAAGGAGGCACCTCCTGCCCTGGGTGCAGTGTTAGAGGGGCCTCTGGCATGGGTGGCTGCCTGATAACTCTGACAAGCAGTCATTTAAGCCCAGTAATAAAGGGCGCTGACTTCATGTGTTCTCTTCCTCGGCGGCTCCTGGCAGAAGGCCCAGAGCTGGCAGGGGTGGGGCTTGATTGAAACATCTCTGTGGGCTCTTTCTCTAGTGTTTGCTGGGCTCTTCTCACCACCTCTGGGCATCTCTGGGTCCCTGCAGTTTTCTGCTCTGCTGCTTGGCCCGGCCCCGTGTCTTGTGGGTAGTAGAGCCAATGCCTCCATGAAGTCCCCTGGAGAGTATTTTTGGGTTTCAGGGATGGGGTCAGGAGTCTCTGGGCTGGGCCTGGTCCCTGACCGATCTTCCTCTCTCTGTCTGTCTGCCCTGTCTTACCCAGGGAGCACCCTATCTTCTTCATGTTTATCCAGATTGCCATCATCTCCATCTTCAAGTCCTACCCGACAGTGGGGGATGTGGCCCTCTACATGGCCTTCTTCCCTGTGTGGAACCATCTCTACAGATGTGAGTACTCCCACCTCTCACCCCCTGGTGGCAGATTTGTGTCACCTAGCCCCGGATGAAAACAGCCAGGGAAAAAGGAATTGATAGGCATTTGCTGGGCATCTGCTGTGCTGGCAGCACCAAGACAGAGACAGTGACATGAGGCACAATATCTGCCTCCTAGATGCTATGGACTAGTGATAATAATACTAGCATTTATTGAGTGCTGTGTACCTGGTCACTGTGATTCTAAGGGTGTTACTTGCATTAGCTCATTTTATCTTCACACCAGACTTTGAGGAAAGTATCCCCATTTGCAGAAGAAAAAACTGAGGTACAGAAAGGTAGAGCCACTTGTTCAAGGTCACATGACTGGTAAGTAGTATAGAAGGGCTGGCATTGGAATCCAGATGTGTGATCCTCCAGCCAGCACTGTCCACTAGGGCTTTCTGTGATGATAGAAATGCCCTATGTCTGCACAGTCCAACAGAGTAACCACTAGTGTGACTGAGAAATGGAATTTTTAATTTAAATTAAATTTACGAAGCCACACATGGCTAGTGGTTATCGTGTTGGACAGTGTGGCACTAGGCCTTGGCTTACCCTTTCCCAGTGCTGCACTGAAAGGTCCATAGAAGACAGATGGGGAATACTAGACTTCCGACCTGCCGTGAAGACCCCTTTAAAGCTCTAACCATCCCTTCCTCAGAAGACGGCCTAGCAGTGATCTGGTTGTGCTTTCTAGTATTTCCTAGTGTTTCCCTGAGTCGGGCTCTTTGCCCTCTGTGTGGGTTCTTTTCAGTGTTTGTGGGCTCCCTGAGGGTAGGCTCATGACTCACTTGCCTCTGTGTCCCCAGCACCCAGGATTAAACCTGACACACAGAACAGCTCAACAAATGTTTGTGGATGGGTTTTTTTTATATATATATAATTTTTATTGGAGTATAGTTGATTTACAATATTGTGTTAGTTTCAGTTGTACAGCAAAGTGAATCATTTATACATATATCCACTCTTTTTTTTAAGATTCTTTTCCCATATAGGCCATTACAGAGTATTGAGTAGAGTTCCCTGTGCTATACAGTAGGTCCTTATTAGTTATCAGGTTTTTTTTTTTTTTTTTTTTTTTTTTGCGGTACGTGGGCCTCTCACTGGTGTGGCCTCTCCCATTGCGGAGCACAGGCTCCGGACGCGCAGGCTCAGCGGCCACGGCTCACGGGCCCAGCCGCTCCGTGGCATGTGGGATCTTCCCGGACCGGGGCACGAACCCGTGTCCCCTGCATCGGCAGGCGGACTCTCAACCACTGAGCCACCAGGGAAGCCCTGTGGATGGGTTTTTTAAACCTCCCTAATAAAGAGGCAGTGCCAGTGACCCAACACCCCTTGATTCTCTAAAACAGGAAGGGAGCTGTTGAACTTTCCTTGCACAGCAAAGTATCAGGAATGAACTCGGGGAGGGTAGGCTTCAGAGGCAGTGAGTCTTTGTTGTTGTTTTGGGGCTGCTGGGTGTCAACCAGGAAGTGAAACTGACCAGCTGCTAGAAAGAAACCTGTCTGTAGGAGTTGGCCTCTGAGCACAGGTAAACAGGTGAGTGGGCAGGACAAGCCAGGCTGCTCCTCCAGGTGACGCCTGGTGGGGCAGTGACCAGATGACCAGACTGGAAGCAGGAAGTAGCATCTTCTGTCTGTGGCATCCTCATTGCACAGACAAGAATCACCCGGTCCAGTGGGCTCAGAGTCAGCTTGGCAAGTCACAAGAGCACAAGACATGTGAACATACCCCAGTTTGTGACAGGGTGGGTCTTGGGGATGTTGATTCTCTTTCCCCCAAGACAGAGTCCTTTTTAGCTGTCTCTCCCACACAGGGCATCTGCGCCCGGTAAGATCTTTCATCCCATATTGCTGAACACAGTCTGGAGCCAGACCACCTTGAGTCTGCATCCTGGCTTTCCCATTACTAGCAAGTTATTTAACCTTTCTGAGCCTCCCGTTATTTCATCTGTCAGATAGAGGGAATATCTTTCATGAGTGTTTTAAGTTTGAGAAAAAATAAATGTAAATAGCATCACATTTATTATTAGTAGTAATAATTACACAGAGGGGTCTGCTGCATAGTTTCATCATCAAAGCTTCAGGCTCAGTAGTCAGTCATTCAGAGTCACTGAAGTAAACATATGTTTCAAAACTTGAAATGAACTATTTTATGCTCTCTGGGATGATGAGGCACAAAAAAATAAGGATGGGGTTTCTGGAAACCTGGATGAGCTAGTAGATGCTGTTGCTGGCTGGCTGGGCAAGTTCAGCTTGTCTGAAAGTCCTGCAGAGAGGGTTGGCTGCCACCCCTGGAGGTGCAGCTCCTGCAGCAGAGAATATTCAGGCTTGGAGTGTCTGTTTGGGGCATGACAGCTGTGAGTCATTACATTCATGTGGGAGCATCTTCAGCCTGGTCCTGTGGACATGTGAGTGGAGATTTTATGAAGTCTTTACGCCTAGGTTGAATATATTCAGACTTTTAATGTGGTTAAGAATTCAGTTTAAACATGAGTTACCAGTGCCAGCATGCCTGCTCGCACATTCACCATTTTATTTTCCTGTCCTGCTCAATGGGGAGAAGAGGCACGTGGGCCCTTCCCTGAGTGCAGGTCCCAGATACCGGGACTCTGTGGTGCTTGGGGCCAGGATGAATCATACAGACACACAATTGCGGTGTTAGGGAACAGCCTGCTGGCAGAACCTGTGCCAGCCTGCAGTGGTCCAGCTCAAAGAGCCAGTTACCAAAGGGATGGATTTTGTGAGTGTGTATGTTTTGTTTTTATTAAACTATTGTATAAAGATAAAAGAATATTGATTTAAAAATACTCATTGGGGCTTCCCTGGTGGCGCAGTGGTTGAGAGTCCGCCTGCCGATGCAGGGGACACGGGTTCGTGCCCCAGTCTGGGAAGATCCCACATGCTGCGGAGCGGCTGGGCCTGTGAGCCATGGCCACTGAGCCTGCGCGTCCGGAGCCTCTGCTCCGCAACGGGAGAGGCCACAACAGTGAGAGGCCTGTGTACCGCAAACAAACAAACAAAAAATTAATTATAAAATGTAATAATACAATAAATTCCCATGTACCCAGCACCTAGTTTAAGAAAAGAAACATCACCACGTCCTTTGAAGTCCCTAAATCCCCTCTGTGCCCCTCTCAGTGACACGGATTCTTTCAGTGGAATTTTATTTCTGAATGCCTGAGGCTCAGAGAGGGAAAGTGACTTGCCTGAAGTTTCAGTTTGTCAGTGGTGGAGCGACAGATCCGATGAAGTCACCCAGTGAACTTGGGGAATCTGATTCCATCTGGCCTAGCACGTCTGATGAAGGGTGAACCGTTGCATCTCATCAGGCCCTGGACATCTCTGACATCTCCGACACCTCCTGGTGCCTGGAACAAGCCGTCCTGTGCCCCAGGTCCCTGGCTCCATCTGCTCTGGCATATACCTGTAATCCTCTGGCCTGTCATCCAGCAAGAGTGAGTAGCAGCTCCCCAGTCCTGCAAAGGTCACCACAGGCCAGAAGCCAACTGGATGCTGGTGACAGTTCCTCCAGGCACATGGGAATGTATCTTCGCAGCTTTGTGTGATTGCACCCAGGAGCTGCATGTGAACCTCTCTCAGTCTCTGCACTTGGTCACCTTCTTGTCACCTGGTCTGAAATCCAGAGTGGCTAGAGGCATGGAACAAAGACCTACCCTGCACTATCAGGCCACAGGAGTTTTATATTAGGAATAGTGTATATTCTTTTCAGCAAAATAATTTCCAGGGGATCAAAAAGAACCACTGAGAAATGTAAATAGTGATGTTGGAGTGGAGGAATGTTAAATAGATCTGTTCTTTCTTGAGGTTGTAACACTATTTAATAATAATAACAATAATAATAATTCTCAGTGCACACATCCCTTTTCCCAGACCTCTGTTTCTGGGAGCAAGGACAAGGCTTCTGACAGGTCTCAGAAAGGCTTGAGTCAGGGCTTTCACCTCTCAGCTTTGAAAACCCAGAATTGTGGAAATTTCAGATCAGAAAAGAGGACCTTGCAAGCCCTCCAAGCCATGTTTCCAAATTGTAGGATTTCACGGACCACTAACATTTCAAAAAATTCTGGTGACAGAGTTGCCAACTTTTTATTTTTCTGAAGACATGAGAACAGTCAACTACTAGCCATTCATCCCCATTTCATAAAAGAAAATACTTTTTAACAACAGCAACAGGCAACAAGACACCTATCATTTCTTAAGAAAGAATGAAGCTTAAGTTGAAAACATTCAGCTTTAACAAGAACTCTGAACTACCTTCTCCTTACTCTCACTGTGACGCTGACCAGTGAAGTCTCTGTTGCAGACCATTATGGGCCTCTTATTTGGCAAAGGTCTGCAGCTGTAATCTAGTGGTTCACAGCCTTGGCTGCATATTGGAATCACCAGGGAAGCTTTTAGAAACCAATATGGGGTACTTCCCTGGTGGCACAGTGGTTAAGAATCCGCCTGCCATTGCAGGGGACTCGGGTTCGATCCCTGGTCCGGGAAGATCCCACATGCTGCGGAGCAGCTAAACCCATGCACCGCAACTACTGAGCCCGCGTGCCATAACTACTAAAGCCCACGAGACTAGAGCCTGTACTCTGCAACAAGAGAAGCCGCTGCAATGAGAAGCTCGTGCACTACAATGAAGAGGGCCCCCTGCTCGCTGCAACTTGAGAAAGCCCGCACTCAGCAACAAACAACCAAGGCAACCAAAAATAAATTAAAAAATTAAAAAACCAATATGGATGCCTGGGCCCCACCCCTATAGACTCTGATGTACTTAGTCTGGGTGAGGCTCCCCAGGTTAGTTCATTTTACAACCAGAATTGAGAACCTTGTCTGTAATCCAGTCCCCTTTCCAATGCATGAACCCCAAGTTTAGCATTTCAACCAAGTCATTGTACAACTGAGACAAGAGGCCTTAAGGATCGGGGGTTTCCCCATCTCTTAAATATCCCAAAACTCTGACTTGGGAGAAGGGATTTCCTGAAGGTCAGGATCAGAGAGGGGAAGGGAACTTCCATTCACTAAGTGCCTGCCGGGAACCAGACCTAAGGTTTTTTTTTATAAGTGGTAATTTTTTAAAAAATATATTATTTTAATTAATTAATTTTAAATAATATTTATTATTTTATTTAAAAATATAATAAAGTGTAAAGAAAGAAACAATAATAGTATATAATCCTATTGTCAGATATCCCCTAGTGAATTAAAAGGAAAAAAAAAAGTACAGTGTGATAGGCAGAATAATGTCCCCTCCTTGCCCCCCACAAAGATATCCGTCTCATAATCCCCAGAACCTGTGACTATATCACCTTACATGACAAAAGGGCCTTCAGATGGGGAGATTATCCTGGGTTATCCAGGTGGGCCCAGTGTAATCACAAGGGCCTTTAAGAGTGGAAGATGTAGAGGCAGTGGGTATATGGGAAATCTTTACCTTCTGCTCAGTTTTGCTGTGAACCTAAAACTGCTCTAAAAACTGAAGTCCAAAAAAAAAAAAGTGGAAGAGGGAGGCAAAGGAGGAGGCCATAGTGATACAACGTGAGAAGGACTTAATCCGACATTGCTGGTTGAAGATGGAGGGAGTCCTGAGCCACGAATGCAGGCAGCTCCTACATGCTGCACAGGCAAGCAAGTGGACTCTCCCCTAGAGCCACCAGAGTCTGTGGACTTCTGACCTCCCAAAATGTAAGATAATAAGTTATATTGTTTAAGCCACTAAGTTTGTGGTAATTTGTTACCATAGCAATGGAAAACACACAGTAATACATCTGTGCCAGCTTTTCCACACAACTTGTTTAGTTCATGGAACACTCCCATGAAGTAGGCATTTTAGCCCTATTTTAGAGATGGGGAAGCTGAGACTCTGAGAAACTTGGTGGCAGAGCAGGAATTTTCACCAAAGTCTCTCTGAAGCCGAGGCTGTGCCCCACTATCAGGCTGCCTTCCCCCAGCGGAACTCAGCCTGCCTGCCCACGGACCACCCTGTGTAGCAGGTCCTCCCTGGAGCGTTAGGGGGAGCTTCTCCCTGGAGGGATTCCGCATTCCTTCCGGGGGTAGAGGGTGAGCTTAGAGAGGGAGGGTGTCAAAAAGAGACTTTTAAATCGTCTAAGGAAGAGTGAGGGCCATTTGAAGAGCAGGGCAGGAGACTTAAGACGTGAATTGAGGAGAACGGA
Source organism: Globicephala melas (assembly GCF_963455315.2). Classification (NCBI taxonomy): domain Eukaryota; kingdom Metazoa; phylum Chordata; class Mammalia; order Artiodactyla; family Delphinidae; genus Globicephala; species Globicephala melas. Next base: position 62,294,442 of record NC_083328.1, on the reverse strand, counting down.
AAATGTATTCCTAAGACCCAGGGCTGTGGCACCATAGAGGTACCGAGAGGTTCATGCTGCCATTTCCATCCATGATTCACTGGTCAGATAGCACCCTGCTTGGGGACAGGAGAGGAGCTACTCTTGGACACCCCGGGATTGGGGGTTAGAGGGCAGTGTCTTGCTGAAGTGCCTCCTTGTGGTGCCCAGAGGCATTCACAGCGTGAGCCCACAGTGGGAGGTAGAGTCCAAATCTAGGACCTCTCGCCAGCTCTGGGTGTGAGGAACCATTGCCACGGGTCTGAGGTCTGTCTGCGTCTTGGCGCCCTGGCACCTCTGAGTTTGTGTGTGTTGGGGAGGGGATGGCGGGGGGTTCTGCCTTTGAGCTACACCAAGCTCTTCGTGGGCCACTCTGTCCTGCAGGGCCGTCACTGCAAGGAAAGGGCCCCAGCGGGAGTCAGCCCTGGGCTAACTGACCATCGTCTGTCTTTGCAGTCCTGCGAAACGTATTCGTCCTCGCCTGCATCATCATCATCTGCTCCCTCCTCTTCCCTGTCCTGTGGCACCTCTGGATTTATGCAGGAAGTGCCAACTCCAATTTCTTTTATGCCATCACACTGACCTTCAACGTTGGGCAGGTAAGAGTCAAGGGCAGCACAGGGACAGGGATTCATTTTGTAGCCTCAGACATTCGACCTGGGCCCTGGGTTCTGCCAAATAGGGTTTTGGAACGAGAATGAGGTCCCATAGAGAAGGTAGGTCAGTAAGAGCAGCAGGGGAAGCTGAATTTGGCTAAAGTTTGTTGCGTTGAATTCTCAGAGCAAGCCTGTGAGACAGTGTTATCCGTATTTTACAAATGGGAACCAGGGCTCACAGAGGTTGTCGATTGTCCAAGGTCATTGGAGGAGGCAAGAACCAAGTTCAGAAGAAGACTCAGTTCCTGAGGCCACCCCCTTTCTGTGATCGCCTGAGCTGCGTGGCCCCTGGAGTGGCTGCAGTGTGCGAAGGCTGGGGGGGGGGGGGACAGGCAAAGGGGAGGAGAGACTTTCCAGACTTCACAGCAGCGGGAGCAAAGGCAGAGAGATGAGGAATAGTTTGGTCCAGCTGCTGGGCGCGTCTGGAGCAGAAACTGTGCAGCTGGGAGTAGCAGGAGAGGAGGCTGAGCGGGTCCCAGAATGAGAAGTACCAGCAAGGAGCTCCGACCTTCCTCTGGTCCAGGGAGAGCCTCTCCCTTGGGGCCATAGAACAGTGGTTCTCAGCATCAGAATCACAGGGGGTAGCTTGTTAAAAAATGTGGATTCTGTTAATATGTTTTAAATCCTGTGCTTATGTTACGACTGTCACAATCACGTGGCTTTGTTAAAAAAAAAAAAGCAGATTCCCTGATCCTGCTCCCAGACGCGATGATTGGAATTTGTGTTTTTAACAAGCTCTCCAGAGATGCTGTTGCAGGTGGTTTAGCAAACTTCCCTGAAGTCCCCTCATCCACTGTGCTGCGTTCCCTCATGTCCGCTCTGTCCTAATTGTTGAGTCAAGGTCTTACGAGAATCACTTGTACCGTTTACCATTTCAATTGTCATTGGCACAGCCTGGCATTTCCCGTGCATAATGGACGGGATGGGAAGCAAGGCTCGCCTGAAAGACCAGTGATGCCAGTGAATAATCCCCAGGGAGATGCTTGCCTCCAAGGTTAGCTGCTGGGAAAGAAGAAGGGAGTTAGGGCTCTTGCAGTGACTGATGGGTCTGGTATTTCCTGCATGGACATTTCTGGACAACTAATGTCCAGTCCAGCTATTTATCTTGGTTTGTGTACAGCAGAAAGAAAGATGGAGGAGGGCCCTGTAGCCTGGATAGGACCAGGCCAGGGGGTCTGTTCTGCTGTCACACACACAGGTTACTGATGGCGGATGCTCAGCCCTTCCTACCTGTGTCCACGCAAACAGAAATCTGCAGGGTGCAACTTAGTACCTTGAATAAATCCAAAAGGTTGTTCTGGCTCTTCTGTCTTGCTGAAATCCCCTTACTTTTCCTTTGAAAGTGATGACTGGCATGTGAGGGCATTGGGCCTACCCTGGGCCTCTGGGGAGCTTGGCGAGCTCCACTGAAATAGTCCACACAGCTTGCTGTCAGGTCATGAGTGTTGAGTGTGGGTCAGGAGTACAAGTTGCAGTGATTATGAAGTATCCATGGAACTTGCCAGATAACAGCTTTTTCCCTAGGGCTGCCTTTATGAGAAAAGGCTCTCTGAAATTGGCATGGGAGATGTTTGCAAGTTGTCAGGTGCCATCAAAGGCAGGAGAAAAAAAAAAGGCAGGAGAAACTGAATTGTTGGAAAAAGGGGGATGGGGATGGGGGTGGGTACAGAGGCCAAGTAGATGGAGGGTTTTAGTGACTGAGCTACAGAGAAAAACCAGGTTGATCTCTTGGCATTGTCCTTTATCTTTTTCAAAAATCTCTTTTAAATGTATTTTTAATCATACAAATAACACATGAATTCATTATTGCCAGGGAAAAGAAGTCAAACAAAATAGAAGCATATGGAATGAAAAGTAAAGATTCGCCTGGGTGCCATCCCTTTCCACCCTAGGGCAGATGTGATCGTTAGAATCAGTTTGGTCTGTGTCTTTGCAGACTTCCTCTGTGCGTTTACAGACAGCTGAGTCCATAAGCAAACACAAAGACATCCCACTCTAAGTACTGTTCTTTGACTTGCTGTTTTTCACTTAATGATCTCACCTTGAGATCATGTTTTTTAACAGCTCTGTGATATCCCTCCTGTGGGAGGATGTCCTATGATTTTTACGACTGGGTAGGCCACTACTGATAGACATTGAGGTTGCTTCTGGTGATTTCACTATTATAAACGGAAGAGCCCTGCATATCCCTCCACATACTCTCGTATACACGTGCCAGTATTTTCTCAGATAGATTCCAGGTGGTGGGATTTGCTGGGTCAGAGGGCATAAGCATTGTACCTTTTGGCAGATTTTGCCAAGTTGCCCTTCAGACAGGTCATACCAGCCTCCAGACCTCCCGGCAGCAGGCCAGGTGTGTATAAGCTGGAAGTTTGTTCAGACATCCAGCACACCTGTGTCGTCGGCCTGCTCGGGTCCGGCTTTGTGCTCTGAGCCAGAGACAATTCTGTTGGGTCAAATGCTTTCTGGGACTGCTGGCTTTGGGCTTTGCTGCTGCTGCTGCCAGATCACTGAAGGGGTATATCAGAGAGGGGCACTTACTCACCAAGGCAGTCACTCGAGTCACATCCTCGTCCTGGAGCATTAACTGAGCTAGAAGAGCACCCCTCATCATGAGGGTTATACTACCCTAGCCCTGCGGCCTGTTGGGAGCCACAGAGAGCAAATAGACATTTAGGATTTTAGTTAAATGTCACCTCCCCAGAGAGACCTTCTTTGGGGTTTCCCCACCCCACGGCCTCTTTCTTGGCCTCCTGTTTGTTTCCTTCACAGTACTTACCTGATCTGCAACCCCACGTCATTTACCTGCTTCTCTCTCTGCCTCTCCCACTAGCCTGTGAGCTTCACGAAGGCAGAGATCCACCTCTCCTACCCACTGCAGGGTCCCCAACCACCTGATCAGTGCTTGGCACAGAGCAGTTGTTTAGCACATATTTGTGGAATGAACCAAAGAGAGCCAGGGAGAACATCATGTGATGAATGTGCAGAGTGTAACCGCTGGAGGAACCCAGAGGCAACAAGATCACCTTCCCTGTTGAGTGGTCAGAGGAAGCCATAGGGATGAGGAATAGGGGCTGAGCCTTCCAGACTCAGAGAGGGGGAGGGGGAGAGGGGGGGAGATGGGCAGGATGGGGGCCAAGTCACCCCTACTGGATAATGTCAAGGGATGGCAGCTCTGTCCCCAACCTTTCTCTCACTTCTGCCAGAACCTGGTCTCTTTGGCCAGTGAAGCCCCTGCATGTCATCCACAGCCCAATCCAGCTCAGCTTCCATCTAACCTACAGTCATTGCTTCCGGTGAGATGTGTGGCATTCAGAGTGTGTCCTCAGTCCCACAGCCTGCTCTTCTCAGCTCTTCTAGCTGCAGCGGTGCCTTTTAGTCACCTGGTCCTTATTCTCCCCTCCCTGGACAAGACAGATCAGAGCTGTCCTGGGAATCAGATGAGTACAGATTTTTAGCAGGCGTTCAGAGTCAGGCCCATCATTGCTGCGTCCGCAGCTGAATGTAGAGAACATCTCGGCCTGGAGATTTTATGTCCTGCTCTGTTTGAGTCGGTCAGTTCTGTGCTTCATAATAGAAAAAATCATCAGTAATTATTAATGACAGTGGCAGGTAAACCAGTGACTTAGGCCCCATCCTTCCTCTGGGGCCATTAAATATTTTTCAGCTTGTGGCACAGATCATTTGCTAATTATAATTGTGCCTGAGAGTCAGTAACCAGGAAATGACAACAGTAAACCACCCATAGATGCATAGGGTGTGTGTGTCTCACACGTACATGTGAGAGAGAGAAGGAGAAGGAGGGATTAGATGGATTGGTTGACTGCGGTCCCCCCGCACTCAGTCACTGCGTGACCTTCAGCAAGTGACTGAACCTCTCAGGGTTGCAGGTGATAACCCCACCTCTCAGGGGGGTAAGAGGATTTGTATGTTGACACATGTTGACATGGGAAGTAGCTTGAGCAATGTGCTCATCAAATACCCAGAGCAAATTCCTAAGGAAACATTCAGACCTGGAAACCAAGGGAAGGAGAACAATCCTCATCTCTTTTTTTTTTTTTAAACCCTTTTCTTCTGCAGGTCAGAGACCAGCAGAAAGATGATGGTCATGTAGGATTAGATGTAAACAAAAAGGAATGTTTAAAATTTAGCTTTATTAAGAGTAAGGTAAAATGTTCCACTTACCCTAATTCAAGTTAAAAATAGGTAACGTAGGGCTTTCCTGGTGGCGCAGTGGTTGAGAGTCCGCCTGGCGATGCAGGGGACACGGGTTCGTGCCCCGGTCCGGGAAGATCCCACATGCCACGGAGCGGCTGGGCCCGTGAGCCATGGCCGCTGAGCCTGCGTGTCCGGAGCCTGTGCTCCACAACGGGAGAGGCCACAACAGTGAGAGGCCCGCGTACCGCAAAAAAAAAACAACAAAATAATAACAGGTAACATAAGGAAATCTTTCCCTAAACTTATAATTAATAGTGGCTCATGTTTTAAGAACGCTTACTAGGGACCAGGCCCATGTGATCCCTTTAGTCTTTTGGATCATGTGCTTGTCCAGCCTTCTGGACCTTTCTTTGTGTGTTGACATGACCTTGTCTGTTCATGGAGGAGGAGTTTTATCTGTGTGTGTGTTTTATTGTTGGCAGCATGATGAAAGTATGACTTTTTTTCCTTTTAATGAAACGTCTTCATGATCTCTCCTTGTTTGAACATGAGAGGAAGCTCCTTCCTGTTTCAGTCCTGCATGTGCGGACTCACCATGCCTGATGTAGCTACTCCCCTACTGACAGCCCTTCAAGCTGTTTTCCTTTTTTATTATGATGAAGAATTGACTTAATCCTCATAACAGCCCTCTGAGGGAGGCACTGCTATTATCATCTCAGATGCGAATGAAGCAGCTGAGGCTGGGAAGTCACGCAGTTGCGGAGCGGTGCGTTTATTGATACCCTGTTTCTTGTGTCCTCTCAGTAGACTGTGGGTTCCACTGGGGCAGCCCCCAGGCCTGTCTTGTTCACGACTGTATCCCCAACACCCAGAAGAAAGGAATGACCAGAAACCACAATTTCTAACCAATGATCTCACACAAAATTGCACATACACCCTGACCTCCCAGTTCCAGTCTCTGCGTTGGTCAGAGCTGGGCCTGTGGCAGGTCCTCCTGCTGGATTCCTGGGGAGTCAGAGCCAGAACCCCCTTCCCCTCTCATCCAGGCCCCAAGAGCCCCACTCCTGCTCATGTCTGCATCCAAAACAGACTCCCTGGTGGCTCCCCTCTGCCCTTCCCAGCAGGGCCTGGATCGCTGCACAAGCTGCTGCCACCTCACTCCCGACCCCGTCCTTGTGGTGCAGACCCATAGATACTGGGCTGGCCCTGCTTTGGCTGTTCTGCCCTGAGGTCTTGGCACCAAGCCTCTGGCACGTTGGGCCCCGCTCAGGACTTGCTCATTCACTCCAGCACAAGGGAAACCGCAGTCCTGTCTCCTGGAATTACGTTTCCATTAGCCTGGTGTGTCACTATTGGGAAGGGACCAGTGAGGAAATGTGTGGGGACGTGTTGGGCAGATCGCTAGTGATTCAGTGGCGTGGAGCACGCATTTGTGGACAGACGGGCTAATTTCAGGTTCATCCCCGTGGGTTGTGTATGGCCCTAGCTGGAAGATTTGTTCCTCCCGACATGAGGTGCCAGTGGCCCAGGCTGGAACCCTCGTCCTCATCCAGCTGGATGTGCATGTTTGCTTTTCTTTTCTTAGCTGGTGGCATTTTGTCGAGGTCTTAGTTCATTCCTTTGTCCCTCCCGTCCTCAGACTTTTAGCTCAGCACTCAGCATCCCAAGCTTGATTCCCCCAGGCCCTTCCCCACTCCCTCTCCTACCCCCACAGCAAGACTGATGTGAAAAGCCCGAGCTAAACACAGGGGGTCAAGGCCAGCAGGAAGGCCTGGGCTTCAGTGGCCCGAACTCCACAGTGACTCTCAGCCCCATCCCTGCCCAGCTCACTGGATCTCAGGCGAGTCACATAACTCCTTGGACCTAATTTATGGATTTGCAAATATTGGGTTGGCCAAAAAGTTCATTCGGGTTTCTAGGCACTCTGCTAGGGGTGAATGAGACACAGTCCTGCTTCCAAGGAGCTCACCATCTGTGGGAGAGAAAGAAAAGGAAACAGGCAGGGCCAGGGCAGCGTGACAGTGCTATAAATGGGGTAAACTCAGCCTGGGGAGCTCAGAGCTGGTGGTTACGGAAGCTTTGGGGTTGGGGGGGCGGGAGGGGGAGGCAGCCTCTAAGTGGAGTCCTGAGGGGTGTGTAGGGTCGAACCAGGTTCTAGGTGGTAAGACCTGGGGGTGAGAGAGCCCGTGAGTGTGCTGCTGTGTAAGGCAGTTCTGTAGGACGGGCACATGCCACCTGATAGGGAGTGAGGCCATTTTAGGACAACAGTGGTCAGAGCCACAAGGCAGGCATGGGCCTCGTTGTGCTGAGGACCAGGCTGAGCTTTCGGTTTTAAGTGAAGACACCTGAGATCAGATTCATGCTCTGGGACTTCCCTGGCGGTCCAGTAGTTAAGACTCTGCGCTCCCAGTGCAGGGGGCACGGGTTCCATCCCTGGTCGGAGATCCCACCTGCTGCACAGTGCTGCCAAAAAACAATAAAGATTCATGCTCTGAAAACCTCCATCTGCCAGGAGGGGAAGAGGTCAGGGGTTTGAGCTGGAATCTGGAGCACAGGGAGGAGGCTGTTTAAACCTGGTAAGAGGGGCTGGTAGCCTCTGTTTCCTCAGCCTACAAGGGTGGTTGTGAGTGGGGAATATGGAAGTGAGTGGAGAAAACTTGTATGAATTGAACAGTGCCACCTAGATGATAATTGCCTTCATAGCCAGCTATGATCTTACTTTGTGACCTTCCAGACCCTGAGGCTGAGATCTAGTGATTTCCCTATTATTTTGCATCTTTAGAGCTAGAGAGTGGAGGTCTGTTTCTCCACCATCTCCTCCCATGCATGTCCATTCAGGCCTGAGTTGGCAGGTCACACCAAAGCCCCATCCAGCTCCACAAGTTGGCCGTCAGCCCCACTTGCTCCCAGTTTCCTAGATCCCAGGCAGCAAGGGCAGGGGATGCAGCACTCTGATTGCCAGTGGTGACAACCACGTGAGTTCTCCCAGTCGTGGGCTGACTGTCAAGTGTCAGCATCTCCAACACAAGCAAGAGACCGGGGGAACCGGGACATTCCTGGGGTGACAGCACCTGCTTCTCTAGGGCCCTGCAGCCCAGGGGCCAGTGTTGGCTGTGGCTGCGATCCTGAGCCCTGTGGCTTCTAGACACACTGCATTAACAGCCTTGCTAGCTCTGTTGTCTTAGACACTTGTTTCGCCTTTTCTCAAGAAACTCTCGCGGGGCTTCCCTGGTGGCGCAGTGGTTGAGAGTCTGCCTGCTGATGCAGGGGACACGGGTTCGTGCCCCGATCCGGGAAGATCCCACATGCCGCGGAGCGGCTGGGCCCGTGAGCCATGGCCGCTGGGCCTGTGTGTCTGGAGCCTGTGCTCCGCAAAGGGAGAGGCCACAACAGTGAGAGGCCCATGTACCGCAAAAAAAAGAAAAAAAAAAAAAAAAGAAAGAAACTCTCTCTCCTTGGCTAAGTGACAGAGAGTGGATATGAAGCATGAGCATGGGGCTGTAGCAGGACTCGGCAGTGTGGGTACAGACCCCTGAGAAGGGCGTGGGGGTCAAGGGAAGGGCTAGGCTCCGGGCCTCACACAGGCAGGATGGGCACTGCAGCCTAAACGTGGTCACTTACTCCTGGGTGACCCTGGGCAAGACCCTAACCTCTGAGTTTGCTCATCTCGAAGTGGGGCTTATGAGCCCTACCCCAGGATGTTGTGAAGATTCAGTGATGTGCTTTTTGTTAAGCGACCCGGCCCAGGGCAGATCCTCAGATGTTGGTTTCTCCAGCTCTCCTCACTCCCACCCTGTAGTGGAGTGTGTTCTGACCATTTCATTCCACTTTTGATCTACCCCTATCTGTCCCTTGCCACCCTTTTATCAGCTGCCCCATTAAATCTTCATCTTCTGGGAAATCCCTGGTGGTCCAGTGGTTAGGACACGGCGCTTTCACTGCCAGGGCCTGGGCTCGATCCCTAGTCGGGAAACTAAGACCCCGCAAGCCGTGCAGTGGGGTCAAAAAATAAATAAATCTTCATCTTCATCATGGCCCAGAGGGGAGCCTGGAGCCCTCATGGCTGCCAGTGAGAGGAATGTGGTCTGACTGAGCCCTGGGAAGGGATCAGCAAACTGCTCCCAAGACGCCAGCCCCATGCTGGGTCTGGGGCCACAGAGCTGGAGCAGATGCCACCCCATTTGGTGGGGAGGCCAGTGGGAAGTGACTTCATGCCAGGGGTCGCATAACTGAGTGTGGAGTCGGGGAAGACTCTGGGTGTGGGAGATGGCGATGTTGCCTCTCCAGGGATGAGAAGGAGCCCTTTGTGGGAAGGGTCATCCCAGCCCGGGGGCAGGGCATGGGCAGAGGCACCAAGGTGTGGCCACACAGCGTTTGCAGGACCAGGCTGCGTTCAGGGCTACGGGGACACGCAGGTGTGGCGCAGGGAGAGGGGAGCACTGGAGGCTGCTCTGTGTGTGTGTGTGTGTGTGTGTGTGTGTGTGTGTGTGTGGACGATCCCTCAGGGGCCAGGAGGATGAGGGAGGCCTTTGAGCAAGAGGGGGCAGTGGGAGGGAGAAAAGGGGGCTGAGCTGGAATTCTGAGGAGGGGAATTGGTGGAACCTGGTGGCTGATGGCGATAGAGAATCCGAGGGGCTCAGCCACTGTCAGTGAGGGCAACTTTAAAGAATGGGCTGCTCCGAAAGTATCCCTAGAGTAGGGAGGCTGTCCAGCAGTGTGGGTAAGCGTGTGGTGTCTGATGCCAGATGGTCTGGGTTCAAAGCCTGCCTCTGACGCTTGCTGGTTGTACAACTTTGGGCAAATTACTTGAAGAACCTTTGTTTCTTCGTCTATAAGATGGGATCATTATAATGTACCTACTATGAAGGGTTATTGCAAGGATCAACTGTTTTCACACATGTGAAGTGCTTACATTAATGCCTGAGTATTATCAGCATTTTTATTAATAAGAAAATATAATAATGGACAGCATTTATCAGAGCTAGGTGTTTTTCTCTTTTCTCTCAGAGACCGACCATTAGAGTTATAACTACTAACTACCCTAGAAAGCATTTAGTCCCTAAATCATGTAATTCTCACTTTCATATAATAAACTGAAAATTCTACAACTAGGTTTGTTTTGTGTTGTTTTCTTTTTTTTGTTTTCTTTTTTTTAGCCTCACCGCTTGGCTTGTAGGATCTCAGTTCCCTGACCAGGGATTGAACCTGGGCCTCGGCAGTAAAAGTGCCAAATTCTAACCACTAGGCCACCAGGGAACTCCCCACAACTAGATTTTTTTTTTTTTTTTTTTTTTGCGGTACGCAGGCCTCTCACTGCTGTGGCCTCTCCCGTTGTGGAGCACAGGCTCCGGACGCGCAGGCTCAGCGGCCATGGCTCACGAGCCCAGCCGCTCCGCGGCATGTGGGATCTTCCCGGACCAGGGCACGAACCCATGTCCCCTGCATCGGCAGGCAGACTCTCAACCACTGCACCACCAGGGAAGCCCACAACTAGGTTTTTTTATACCATAAAAACATTTTTCACTTTTGTTTTCAAATTAAAACCATTAAAAGATTAAAAAAATAAAGAATGGGCTGCTCTTCAGTCTCTGAAAGCACAGAGGGACAGAGCAAGGACTAGGGGAGCCACCATTGTAAGTAATAAACTAGAGTTTATCACTCATTTTACGGATGAGGAAAACGCTGCTTAGGGAAGGGGAAGTGACTTACACAGGGTCACACAGCCACTAACTTGCCCATGCTATTTCCACTGCTTCTTTCCCAACGTTCCCTGCCCAGACTGGGCAAAGTAGTGCTGAGTCTGCAGATGCTGTGTTGGCTGAATCCCAGGGCCTCTGGGAAATCCTTTCTCCTCAACCCAAATGGAAAGCCTCTAGGTCAGAAGAGGTTGTCTCAGCCAGCCTGTGACAGCTAGGGACTTCCCTCCGAGAGAGTGAAGCCTCAAGGCCAGTGTGTCCCCAAGATGCCCTCTCCCTGGGGACAGGGGCAGGGCACCCACTCAGGACTAGTGACTTTCGGTTCCAGACAGACCAAGCCAGCACGCACGGCTCTTTCCTTCCATGCCACCCTCCCCTGATACTTTATTATGAAAAGTTTCTCACACACACAGCAAAGTTGAAAGATTTAACCTTGAACACCTGTATACCTACGACTTAGACTCCACCATTCACATTTTACTATACTTGGATGATCACAAATTATCCATTTCTCAATCCATCTTATTTTTGTAATGTACTTCAAAGTGAAGTATACATATCAGTACATTTCCTGTCAGATATTTCAGCATGTATATCATTAACCAGAGCTCCATATTTACTTACATTTTTCTTTTTTTTTTCTTTTGCGGGCCTCTCACTGTTGTGGCCTCTCCCGTTGCGGAGCACAGGCTCCGGAGGTGCAGGCTCTGCGGCTATGGCTCATGGGCCTAGCTGTTCCGTGGCATGTGGGATCTTCCCGGACCGGGACACGAACCTGTGTCCCCTGCATTGGCAGGCGGACTCTCAACCACTGCGCCACCAGGGAAGCCCTACAATGTTCTTTTAATTTCTGCTGTACAGCAAAGTTATTCAGTTTTACATATATATATATACATTTTTTTTTTTTGCCCGCTGTGCAGCATATGGGATCTTAGTTCCCTGACCAGGGATCAAACCCATGCCCCCTGCAATGGAAACACAGAGTCTTAACCACTGGAACACCAGGGAAGTCCCTACATTCTTTTTTTATATCTTTTCCAATATGGTTTATCACAGGATATTGAATATAGTTCCCTGTGCTATACAGTAGAACCTTGTTCATTCACTCTATATATAATAGTTTGCATCTGCTAGTCCCAAACTCCCAATCCATCCCTCCCCCACCTCCCCTCCCTTGGCAACTACAAGTCTATTTTCTATGTCTGTGAGTCTGTTTCTGTTTTGTAGATAAGATCATTTGTGTCATATTTTAGATTCCACATATAAGTGATTTATGGTATTTGCCTTTCTCTTTCTGACTCACAAATGGGTATTATTTCGTTCTTTTTTATGGCTAAGTAGTATTCCATCGTGTGTGTGTGTGTGTGTGTGTGTGTGTGTACGTACATATATATATATATATGTATATACCACATCTTCTTTATCCGTTCATCTGTCGATGGACATTTAGGTTGTTTCCATGTCTTGGCTATTGTGAACAGTGCTGCTGTGAACATAGGGGAGTGTGTATCTTTTTTTTTTTTTAATATCTTTATTGGAGTATAATTGCTTTACAATGGTGTGTTAGTTTTGTGCTGTATAACAAAGTGAATCAGCTATATGTATACATATATCCCCATATCCCTTCCATCTTGAGCCTCCCCGCTACCCTCCCTATCCCACCCCTCTAGGTGGTCACAAAGCACCGAGTTGATCTCCCTGTGCTATGCAGCTGCTTCCCACTAGCTATCTGTTTTACATTTGGTAGTGTATATATGTCAGTGCTACTCTCTCACTTCGTCCCAGCTTACCCTTCCCCCTCCCCGTGTCCTCAAGTCCATTCTCTATGTCTGCGTTTTTATTCCTGTCCTGCCCCAGGTTCATCAGAACCTTTTTTTTTTTTTAGATTCCATGTATGTGTGTTAGCATATGGTATTTTTTTCTCTTTCTGACTTACTTCACTCTGTATGACAGACTCTAGGTCCATCTACCTCACTACAAATAACTCAGTTTTGTTTCTTTTTATGGCTGAGTAATATTCCATTGTATATATGTGCCACACCTTCTTTATACATTCTTCTGTTGATGGACACTTAGGTTGCTTCCATGTCCTGGCTATTGTAAATAGAGCTGCAATGAACATTGTGGTACATGTCCCTTTTTTTGTTGTTAGAAAAACATTTATTAAATAATTTAAAAATCTGCCTGTTTGATTTGAATCTTATTCAAATATGTAGTTTTCCCTAGGCACCCATTCAACTACATGTATTACTTGCACTTAGGTTTGGTTGACTGAAAGAATCAGAGTGGAGGATGGAAGAGGAGGCAGTGATGTAAACAAAACAGAATGTTAGGTCTCCCTCAAATAAATATCTGAGTAGGTGGTCCAAAGTTGGTATCATGTTCCATAGTATCAGGAACTCAAGCTCCTTATTTCTCATCGTTTTGTAAAGCATGGCTCCAGTGGTCTAAATGGTAACATTTACAACCGAGGTGATTTGGTTGGGGAACAGCTAACACTTCACACATGCTGTCTCATAAGGAAGTTTCCCAGAGGTTGCCACGTGACATTTCTGCTTAGACTCCACTGGCCAAAACTTACTCACTAATTGCAAAGGAGCTTGGGAGATATAGTAAGCATTTATTTGGTAGTACTTCCCATATGGCAGTCACTGCTCTTAACTCCAGTGATCCACTGTTCTGATAACAGATCTGTTCTCTCTTTTTCCTTTTTTTTTTATATAAATTTATTTATTATTTTTGTCTGCGTTGGGTCTTTGTTGCTGTGTGCAGGCTTTCTCTACTTGCAGTGAGCGAGGGCTACTCTTCATTGCAGTGTGCGGGCTTCTCATTGTGGTGGCTTCTCTTGTTATGGGCCACGGACTCTAGGCTTGTGGGCTCCAGTAGTTGTGGCACTCAGGCTCAGTAGTTGTGGCACATGGGCTTATTTGCTCCACGGCATGTGGGATCTTCCTGGACCAGGGCTCAAACCTGTGTCCCCTGCATTGGCAGATGGATTCTTTTTTTTTTTTTAATATCTTTATTGGAGTATAATCGCTTTACAATGGTGTGTTAGTTTCTGCTTTATAACAAAGTGAATCAGCTATACATATACATATATCCCCATATCGCTTCCCTCTTGCATCTCCTTCCCTCCCACCCTCCCTATCCCAACCCTCTAGGTGGTCACAGAGCACCAAGCTGATCTCCCTGTGCTATGTGGCTACTTCCCACTAGCTATCTATTTTATGTTTGATAGTGTGAATATGTCCATGCCACTCTCTCATTTTGTCCCAGCTTACCCTTCCCCCTCCCCATGTCCTCAAATCCATTCTCTAGTAGGTCTGCGTCTTTATTCCCGTCCTGCCCCTAGGTTCTTCATGACCATTTTTTTTTTTTTTTTAGATTCCATATATATGTGTTAGCATATGGTATTTGTTTTTCTGTTTCTGACTTACCTCACTCTCAAGATTGCTTTGGCTATTTGGGGTCTTTTGTGTTTCCGTACAGATTGTGGAATTTTTTGTTCTAGTTCTGTGAAAAATGCCCTTGGTAGTTTGATAGGGATTGCATTGAATCTGTAGACTGCTTTGAGTAGTACTGTCATTTTCACAATGTTGATGCTTCCAATCCAAGAACACGGTATATCTCTCCATCTATTGGTATCATCTTTAACTTCTTTCATCAGTGTCTTATAGTTTTCTGCACACAGCTCTTTTGCTTCCTTAGGAAGGTTTATTCCTAGGTATTTTATTCTTCTTTTTTGCAATGGCAAATGGGAGTGTTTCCTTAATTTCTCTTTCAGCTTTTTCGTCGTTCGTGTATAGGAATGCAAGAGATTTCTGTGCATTAATTTTGTATTCTGCTACTTTACCAAATTCATTGATTAACTCTAGTTGTTTTCTGGTAGCATCTTTAGGATTCTCTATGTATAGTATCATGTCATCTGCAAACAGTGACAGTTTTACTTATTCTTTTCTGATTTGGATTCCTTTTATTTCTTTTTCTTCTCTGTAGACTTTTTAATGATGGCCAATCTGACCAGTGTGAGGTGATAGCGCATGTATTTTTGATTTGCATTTCTCTAATAATTAGTGATGTTGAGCATCTTTTCATGTGCCTGTTAGCCATGTGTGTGTCTTCTTTGGAGAAATGTCTATTTAGTTCTTCTGCCCATTTTTCAATTGGGTTGTTTGTTTTTTTGTTGTTGAGTCCTATGAGCTGTTTGTATATTTTGGAAATTAAGCCCTTGTCGGTCACATCATTTGCAAATATTTTCTCCCGTTCTGTAGCTTGTCTTTTCATTTTGTTTATGGTTTCTTTTGCTGTGCAAAAGCTTGTAAGTTTGATTAGGTCCCTTTGTTTATTTTTGCTTTTATTTGTATTGCCTTGGGAGACTGACCTAAGAAAACATTGGTACAATTTATATCAGAGAATGCTTTGCCTATGTTCTCTTTTAGGAGTTTTATGGTGTCATGTCTTATGTTTAAGTCTTTAAGCTATTTTGAGTTTATTTTTGTGTGTGCTGTGAGGTATGTTCTAACTTTGATTTCATGCAGCTGTCCAACTTTCCCAACACCCCTTGCTGAAGAGACTGTCTTTTTCCCATTGTGTATACTTGTCTAGTTTGTCAAAGATTAATTGACCATAGTTATGTGGATTTATTTCTGGGCTCTCTATTCTGTTCCATTGATTCATATGTCTTTTTTTGTGCCAATAGCATGCCATTTTGGTTACTGTAGCTTTGTAGTGTTATCTGAAGTCTGAGAGAGTTATGCTTCCTGCTTTGTTCTTTTCTCTCAGGATTGCTTTGGCAATTCTGGGTCTTTTATTGTTCCATATAAATTTTAGTATTATTTGTTCTAGTTCTGTGAAATGTGTCATGGGTAATTTGATAGGGATCACATTAAATCTGTAGGTTGCTTTGGGTAGTATGGCCATTTTAACAATATTAATTCTTCCAATCCAAGAACATGGGATATCTTTCCATTTCTTTGCATCATCTTCAGTTTCCTTTATTAATGGAAAAACACAAATCTTAATGTACGTTTCCTGAAGCCTTCTTTGACTCAGCAAGATATTTTTGCGGCTCATTCATGTTGTTGCATACAACAGTAGTACGTTGCTTTTTAAAATAAGCTTTTAAATTTTGGAATAATTTTAGATAGTACAGAGAGTTCTCGTATGTCCCCCACCCAGTTTCCCACAGTTTTAACATCTTATATTACTGTGGTATGTTTGTCAAAACCAAGAAACTGACCCTGGTACGTTATGAATAAGTAAACTCCAGATTTGATGTGGATTTCACCAGTTTTCCCTTTATTGTCTTCTTTTTCTCCCAGGATCCAGTCCCAGGTACCACATTACACTTAGTTGCCACATCTCCCCCATGTCCTCTGCTCACACTCTGTCTTTCCTTATTTCTTGTGACATGGACAGTATTGAGGAACAGTGGCCAGGTATCCTGTAGAGTGTCCCCTCTGGGTTTGTCTGATGCTTTTCTCATCATGAGGCCACGTTTTAGGTTTTTAGAATGCTCAGGCAGTACACACTAGCCACACTTCATGCCGTTTATCCTTCATCATTTGGTTAAGATAGTGTTTGCCAGGCTTCTCCAGTGCACAGTTACTATTTTCTCTTTCTCTGTTCTTTGGAAGTGAGTCACGAAGTCTAGCCTACCCTCGGGGGCAGGGGGTGGGGAGTGGGCAAGAATTAAGCTCCACCTCCCGAGGGGAGAGTCTCTACATGTATTATTTGGAACTCTTTTGTAAGGATTACAAAAGGAATTCTCCCTTGTTTATTTATTTACTTATTCAATCATTTATCGGCTGATTGTTTTTAATTGGATTTTTATTTTTATCAACGTAACATGTATATATAATTTACAAAGTTAAGGCTTACAAGGACAAAGAATAGCTGCCTAAGGTCCTATAGTTATTTGTTCTGGTGCTTCTAGATTGTATACTTACTCTACTATTTCTTGATTTTTTTTTCCCATTTTATATTGTCACACCATATGAAATTGTCAATACTCAACTGTTTTTGATCTGCAAAATTGGCAGTTTCATATGGTTCAAACTAATAACCTAGTGTTTTGACTTCCTATTTGACCAGCTGATCGTGTGTGACATTGGAGTTGTTTTGTTGTGAACTGTGACTTTGCACCTGCCCCTCATCTGACCTGGCTCGGGGATCAACCCCCACCAGCTCCAGGCTCCGCCTCCTCAGACTTGACACCTTGGGCCTGGGTGAGAAAGGGGCTGCAGGGAGTGAGGGCAGCCTTCGCTGTGGTAACTACACCCCATGGGCAGCTGCGGCGCAAGGCTTCAGGGGCTCCCTGGGCTCTCTGCTCTGACACCCTCAGTGGCAGAGTTCTGGGCCCTTTGCACACTGGGCCCCAGGTACATTGCCTTGCAGGGTTATAGCCACTAGTCCAGCTCTCCCAGTATAGCCTTAGGCCAACTGTTGAACCCTTTGTGCCTCAATTTCCTCATCTGAAAGATGGGAACCATCAGCCTTCCAGATGGATTCCTGTGGTGGCAGAATGGCAGGTCCTTGTCCTGAGGCCATGGTGTGGGTTTGCTCTCTTTCCTGCCCACAATGTGAGAGAGGCTTCCCAGAACAGGGGTTTGGGGGTCAGAGGCTGAGATGCCAGGCTCAACCTCTGTCTTGCTATAATGCCCTAGCCAGGTGCTCCCCCAGTTCTGGGCTTACGTCGCCCCATCTGTGCCAAGGTGATTGGTGATGATAATCTGAGAGGCTTGTAAGTGCCTGAGAACTGGTGGTATCTGCAGTGGTGAGCCCCTCTCCCCTCATCCTTCTGTAGGGCTGGGCCCTGCCCCTCCTGTTCCAAGCACTGGAGGTCCTGGGAGCTTGGGATGAATCGAATTGTAAGACTGCGGGCCCAGTGTTCGGGGGACCTTGGCAAGTCCCTGTTCCCCTCTGGGCCTCAGTGAGGGGGACGGTGGGCTGAGCTGCTAGGGCCCTTTCTATTCTGAGGCCCAGACAGAAAAGACAGACCAAGCTGGGCACAGACACCATGGTGGCAGAATCACTCAGTGACACTGCCCAGGTCAGGGGAGGAGCCACAGTCATCAGGCAGTCTCACAGATGAATGCAAAACTGCAATTTGGACGAGTTTGTGCTACCAGAGAAAAGTTAATGGGACCAAGACCCAATCTAGGGTGTGAGGGAGGGCTTCTCTGTGGAAGTGATCCTTCCTGAGGCCTGAAGGGCAGGCAGGTGTTTACTAGATGAAAGGGGAAGAGAACATTCCAGGCAGAGGAGACAGCAAAGATCCTGCATTGGAAGGGAACAGGCCAGTGTGACTGGAGCTGAGTGAGGTGGAGCACGGCAGAGGCTGAAGCACGTACATGGGCAGGGACCAAGTGCAAGGCCTCAGAGCCCCAGAGAGTTTGATCTTCACCCTAAGAGCCATGGGAGGCCTTTAGAGGACCTTAAGCTGGGATGTAACATGACCAGATTTGTCTTAAAAAGCAACCTCTGCTGCTAGGGTGGGAGGTTTGAGATCAGGAAGCCCAGAGAGGAGACCACTGTTGTTCAGATGACAGTGGCTTTGTCCAGGGTGGTAGCTGCGGGGACAGGTAGAAATAGAACTGACAGGCTTGGTGGCTTGGTGTATGGGAGGAGACAAGTCTGTTGATTCTATGGCCTGAACACCTGGATGGAAGAAGGGGGATATGGGTTCCCAGTGGGAGAAGCAGGTTTGATAGGGGACTTGGCTGGGGTGGAAGGGCCAGTGGGCACTCAGGAGGTGAGACGGAGGAGCGCGCCAGTCTGGAGTTCACAGGCCAGGGCTTGGGATGGAAGCACAGACCATGGTAGGAGGAGGAAGGGCAGTAGGGCAACTTCTGCAGCAGTGCCAGTGAGACCCTTGAAGGGTGGTGTAGGCCCTGAGGTGCAGGGTCCCTGGGCAGGGTCTCCCCAACACCTACCTAGCCCCTCAGAGATCCAAAGTTCAGGGGTAGGTATCATGAAGCTTCTCACATCTCTCTCCCCCCAGATCCTGCTCATCTCCGATTACTTCTATGCCTTCCTACGGCGGGAGTACTACCTCACACATGGTCTCTACCTGACCACCAAGGACGGCACGGAGGCCATGCTTGTGCTCAAGTAGGCCTGACTGGGCACAGGGCTGCACGGACTTCAGGGTTGAAAGGGCCAGAAGCTGGGCCAAGCCCTCTAACCAGAGCTTCCAGCAGGGAAGTCCTGGGCAGATCAGGTTTGAGTCCAGGGTCACAAATATCTGGTACCGGTGAGGAGCCAAGGCTGGCAGCAAGGCCTGTGGGGAGTAGCCAGGAGCATCTCCACTCGCACTCCCCACTTTGTGGCTCTGCACACCAAGGAGCCCCCCTCCCAAGCAGGGAAGGGGAAGAAGCAGATGAGCAGGGTTTGTTAGGTTGTGGCTACTTAATAAATGTTTTCTGTTATGCAAACGTCTGCCCTGGAACCACACTGCACTCTGGAAGGGGTGGGCTTGGCCCCTAATACCACCATGGTGCACTAAACACAGGCGTGGGTTTCCCGAATGAGCTCTGAGTCCACAGAACACGGGTCTGCGCACTGGTCAGCTGAGAATGGTGTGGGGCAGCCCTCCCCACTCCCCAAGCAGCTGGAGGCAAAGGGCCAGGCAGGCCTGAGCAATCTTTATTCTGCAGAGGAACAATGACCACAGATCCATACACCATGTCAAGACTGGGTGAGCCAGGGGCCAGTCCTTCAGGGGTGGGCAGGTCCAGGCATGGGCAGCACCTCAGGTCAGGGAGGGACAGATGGGCAGACAGGCAGGGGCCTAAAAAAAAACCACACAGAGCAGGGGTGCTAGGGACTGCTCCCAACCTCCCCCCATCCCAGCCAGCACCCAGAGGGGCAACCCTAACATGACTGGGCCAGGATCCACCCAGGGGCAGGGTAGGTGCGGTTGGTGCCCCCTGGCTAGGATGTGGCATCCCCGCCCAGCCCACCAGGGGCAGGGGCAGAGGCAGCTCAGTTCAGGTGCCAGGAGCTCCCAGGGCAGAGCCTGACAGGGACCCCCCACTCCCAAGCCAACCCCCCTACTGCTGGCTCAGAAGCCGAAGGTTTCCTGGGAGGCGTAGACCATGTAGAGGAAGCCGTCATCGTCCTTCTCCTGCTCATAGATGTCGGCGATGGGCGTGGACACGCTCACCATGCTGTGCTGGTTCACCAGCAGGAAGAAGGCCTGCGTGGGGTTCAGCTGCAGGCGGCGCCTGAGGTGGGCGGGAGGGCAAGCCAACCGTGAGGGGCCTGGCTGTTGAGCGAGTGTAGCCCTCACCCGCTCCCCAAAATGATCCTAATCCTCCACCTCACACCCATCCCAAGCCCTTCTAGAGGCTCTCACCTCCGACCGGACACTGACCCAAGCCCTGACCTTGACCTTTCCCAACCTCCCCACAACAGGGACCCAGCACCCGTTCCCGTGCCCCACCCCCACCTCTTCCTTCTCAGAGGGACCCAGCCCCCTGCCTGACCCCAGCAGGACCCAATCCCCCTCTGACAGCTGCTGCCCGCGCACCGGATGATCTTGACCAACTCGCTCATGTTGACATGGTCCGGGACCAGGAACTTGGTCTTGTCCAGGACGGGCAGCTGCTTCTCACCCTTGTAGCGCTCGATGATTACCTGGGAGCGGGGCGGGGGATGCGTGAGCCCGAGGCGGGGCCTGGGCCGGGCGGGGATGGGAGGGGGCGGTGGAACTCACCGGGATTTTGCTGGGGTGCTGCTCGCGGATCTGCTGCACCTCTTTACAGCGATCGGCTGCAGACAGCAGTCGGGGATGAGGCCGGGCCGAGGTCCTCCTCGCGGTTCCGTCCCGCCAGTACCCGAGGGGCGGCCCCGACCCCGCCTCCCCGAAGCCCCCGCCTCCGGAGCCGTTGGGCCCTAAGGCCCGGGCACAGGACCGGGATGCGAGGCGGAGGCCCCGGCCCAGGCCCCAGCCCGCTTCCCATCCCGAGGGTCCAGCTCCAGCCGAGCCTGACGTCACGGAGCTGACGTCATCTGCGGCAGTCGGGTCGGTCGGCCAACACCCCCCAGCCCCCACGCCCCCACCCCGCACTCGCAGAGCGCCCGCCGGGCCTCACCAAAGCTCCGCCGCTGCTTGAAAGGCCGGTCTGAGGGCATCGCGCCGGCCCGGCGGGGCGCGCAGGCCGGGGCTCTGGGGCGCGCGACGAGGGGATGTGGCTGCGGTTCGGGGGCTCCGGGGGCTCCGCGCCTCGCGCTCAAGGGCTCCGAGGCTCGCGCTGAGCCCGGCGACGGCGGCTCGGGGAGGTAACTCGCCCGGCTGACGTCAGGTCACAACATTCCTTAAAGGGGAGGCCGGCGCGCCGCTCCCATTGGGCCGACGCAAAGTCCGCCCGCCCGGACCCGTGACATCACGGCGCAGAGAGCCTGGATTCCCGGCCCAGCGCCGCGAAGGGGCGGGGGCTCCCAGGGCGCGTCACAGTCCCGTGACGTCACGGCCTGCGCAGAGGTGGGCGGGGTGGGGTGGGGTCTTCTCCCTGAGGTCCGGGCTGAGGGGAGACTAGAAAGCCTGCGAGGCCGTTGGGGGAGCAGGCTCGCAGCTCTGGCGGCAGGGAGAGCGGGGGCCAGGCTGCGGCACAGCATCCTTCTGTTCCCACTGTCACTAAGTCATCTGACAGCGCTCACTCAGAACCTGTTCCGTTCCAGGAACGGTAGGAGGCACTGGGGATGACAACACTAAACCAAACGTCCTCGCCTTCGTGGAGCTCATGGTTAGAGAAAGAAAAAGGTAGTGGTCGGGGTGGGGGCGGTGATTAAAACTTGAAGACGCTTGGAACAAGACACTGAAAAGCATAAAGGTTTTAGAAGGAATTTCTAGAATTGAAAAATAGAGCTATCGAAATTCAGGTCTCAAAGGATGAGGCAAGAAAGCCAATTAGATACAGCAGAAGAGAAAATCACAGAACTGGATGAAAGAGCGGAAGCAATTAGCCAGAAAACAAGCCAGATGGAACATATAAAAGAGGAAGTGACAGGAATGGTAAGGTGAGAAGAATAGGTTCAATCAGCGTTCCAGAAGGAGAAAAAAGAATGTGGGAGAGGCAGTTCCTGAAGAACTTCCACAATTGATTAGAGACCAGGATCCTCACTTAAAATCCAGAACAGAATAAATAAAAATAAAATCTTATCTAGACACTTCGTAGTGAATTTGCAGAACTCTAAAGAGAAGAAATTAGACAGAAAAATATCAAGTAACTAAACTGGTAAACACGGAAGTCCATCTAAACAAGCACCTGCTATGGAACATGAATGGTGACGATTAGTTTGTGGAGTACAGAGCAAGGAGCACAGGACACAATAACAGGTAGGACTGGAGAGAGTAATCAGAGTTTAAGTGTTCTAAGAAGCTTCATTTATTTGAGAGGAGGAGAATAAAGATAATTGATAATTATCTGGCTTTGTAAAGTCAAGTCAAGTTCAAACACTTCAGAGAGATCACTAAAAGAATAGAAGGTATAAATGCCAATGCACAAAAGAGAAAAGTTTAGTAGAGGGTATTAAAATATAATTGAAGGTAGAAAAGGAGAAACAGGAAGCAAAGTGAAAAGAATGGTACATAAACGGTACAAAACCAGAGGTAGAAAATGTTTTACATTCATCTATTAAAATACAGATGAACCAGATTGGCCAAGAAAAAGAAAATGCAGGTCTATGCTGTTTACAAGAGGACATTTAAAACCTGAGGGCACCAAAAGTAAACAGTTGGAAAAAAAGTGTATACTAGAGAAAAACTAACCAAAAGATATACCCATAGCAAAATCAGACAAAATAGACTTTAAGGCTAGAGACATTATTAGTGATAAAGAGCGTCAGCACAAAGTGATGAAAAGAACAATTTTCTAAGAAGATATAACAATTCTGAACTTGTATGTTAGAGGTTAAAAAAAAAAGTCTGAAAGTGTATGAAGCAAAAGTGACAGGATACAAGGAGAAATTGCCAAGTCCTTCATCACAGTGGTAGATTTAAAAACTTTTTCAGTAACTGATAGACCAAACAGCCAAAAAAAGGATATAGAAGATTTTAATACCATTAATAATTCTAATCAATTGACCCTGGTAGAACCCTGAACCCAATATGTTACTTTCAGGCACACAAGAAACATTTATAAAAAATTACCTGTGGGGAATGTGGGAAAGAAAGGAGTCAAAGACAACAGATGGGGACAGGGAGAATTACAGAGTACATTTTAGGGGAAGATCGTGGGTTAATTTTGGGGAGGTCAAGTTTAAGATGTCTGCTAGCTTCCAAGCAGAGACATAGAGTAGGCCAGGCCCCAAGACAAATCTCAACAGATAATCAGATAATTAATTTCATACAGACCCTGTTCTCTGACCACAAGCAAGAGCTGAATAAACTCCAAATCTTTTGATATTTAAAAACACTTCTAGGGACTTCCCTGGTGGTGCAGTGGTTAAGAATCCGCCTGACAATCCAGGGGACACAGGTTCGAGCCCTGGTCCAGGAAGATCCTGCATGCCGCGGAGCAGCTAAGCCCGTGTGCCACAACTACTGAGCCTGTGCTCTAGAGCCCGCGTGCCTAGAGCCCGTGCTCCGCAAGAGAAGCCACTGCAATGAGAAGCCCATGCACTGCAACGAAGAGTAACCCCCGTTCGCCACAACTAGAGAAAGCCTGAGTGCAGCAACGAAGACCCAACACAGCCAATAAATAAATACATTTACAAAAAAAACGGAAACACTCTAAAAAAAAATTTTTTTAAAAGAATTTAAAAAACACTTCTAGAAAACTCTTTACTCAAAAATGAAATCATATGGAAATGAAAACTATTTAGGTCAAACTAAAAATGAGAATACATATAAAAACTCCAGTTTGGGAGGTGGGGGGACTAAAGCAGAATTTACAAGATTTGTAACCTTATCAGTGGTATTAGGTAAGAAGAAATATGGAGAATTTATGAGCAGAATGTCCAAGAATTTTAGAATGGAGTAAGTGTAAACCCAAAGAAAGTGGAAGGAAGATAATAATGAAGAGCAGAAATTGATTAAATAGAAAACAAGCACTAGTATGTACCACAAAACAAAGCTGGATCTTTGAAAAGACCAATAAAATAAACATTAATATGCAAAAGGGATATAACTACAGATATAGCAGAAATGACAAAAATAAGATTATAAACTTTATGCCAATACACTAAAAACTTAGATGAAATGGACAATTTTCTAGTAAAAGATAATTTGCCAAGACTAATTAAAAAAGAAATAGACAAACTGAGTAGCCATATACAAAAAAACAAAAAGTAGTCCAGATGGTTTTTTAGTTTTCTCCCAAAATAATAATAATAAAAAAAACCAAACCTGCATCAAACATTATACTTAATGGTAGAACACCATACTATATGATAAATGTTAAGCATTGTTCCCTTTAGAGCCAAGAACAGAATTTTTAATTGTATTATTATTATTATTATTATTATTTTGCAGTACACGGGCCTCTCACTGTTGTGGCCTCTCCCATTGCAGAGCACAGGCTCCGGACGTGCAGGCTCAGCGGCCATGGCTCACGGGCCTAGCCGCTCCGTGGCATGTGGGATCTTCCCGGGCCGGGGCACGAACCCGTGTCCCCTGCACTGGCAGGCGGACTCTCACCCACTGTGCCACCAGGGAAGCCCCTAATTGTATTATTGAACAAAATGCAAATATTGCATGGAGGGCCCAGCCAGAGTACCAAGACAAGGAAAAGAAAGGAGCAAAACTATCATTCACAGCCAGAAAACCCAGAGGAATCTACAAACAATAAAAGATTGCTAACTAATAAAGTCTAACAACACACAATACTAAGTTTTAGGGTAATATGGGAAAATGAGAACTCTACACTGCTGATGGGAGTGTAAATAATTTCAGCTACGGTAGGGAGCAATTTGACAAAATCTACCAAAACTGAAATACTCATATTCTCCAAACCAGGAATTAAACTTGTGGGTGTGCACATGAGCCCAAAGAAATACAGTTAAGTATATTTATTGGAACATTTTCAAAATAACAAAAAAAAATTGGGAGCCACCTAAATGTCCTATTAAATATCTTGTGTAACAGAACAACAGGACATTCCTGTAGTGAAAGAGGGAGAGAAGGGGTCAGCAGGCTTTCCCTTTAAAAGCACAGACAGTAAATATTTTCAGCTTTGCAGGCCATATGGTCTCTGGCAACTACTGAGTTCTGTTGGAGTGTGGAAGCAGGCCTAGACAATCTGAATGGGCAAGGCTGTGTCCTAATAATACTTTATTTGCTGAAACAGACAAATTTGGCCTGAGGGCTTTAGTTTGCTGACTCTTGATCCAGAACTGTGTGTGTCAAAGTGGACACATCTCACATACACAAAGTTGCAGGAGATTGTGATCAGTCATTAAGAGCAGTTGAAAGAACTAGGTCGGCCATGGCCTTGAGGAAGTGGTTGCACTTTTCTTTTGTCAGGCTAAGCCTTTGGGGATAGGCCCATCCCCCAAATCCAACAGATGGTCTGTGCTCCATCTTTCCCTTACCTGACCAGTCAGCAGGGCTGACACTCCCTCCACCAGTCCTCTGGTTACTCTGCTCACTTCTTCCTCCTCTCCTCTATCTTCCCTGAATCCAAAGGGCTGGCCTACTACTCTATGTCTCTACTTGGAAGTCTAGCAGACATCTCAAACTTGACCTCCCCAAAATGAACCCATGATCTTCCCCTAAAATGGACTCTGATTGTAACCCTCCCTCTCCGCACCTGTCATCTTTGACTCCTTTCTTTCCCACAGCCCCACACATTCTCCAGGCCCAAATCCTCTTGGTTCCACATTCAAAATATCTCCAGAATCTGACCACCTCTCACCACTTCCACTCCTGCCACTCAAGTCAGAGCCACCATCATCTCTTGTCCGTCTACTGCCATCGTTTCCGCCCTGGTCTCCTTGCTTTGGCCTTGCCCACTTGAGCCTGGTCTCACTACACTGACAAGAGTCCTCCTGTGCACACAGGTGTTGGATCATGCTATTTCTTCACACCACTCAAAGTAAAAGTCAAAGGCTGAACAGTATGCCATGAGGCCTGCAGGAGCTGCCTTCCTGCTGCTCCTCTGGGCTTATCTACCTCACCCTTGCCCCCTTGGCTTCAACTACACTGGCCTCCTTGCTATCACTGTTCCAGGAATCCCAGACACATGTGCCCTAGAGCATTTCTGTACTTACTCGTCCCTTTCCCTGGAGCATTCTTCCCCAAAATCTCTTTGTGGCTCACTCTCTAATTTCCAAGGTCTCCTCAGGGAGGGCTTCCTGAATGATCTTATTTAATACTGCAGCCCCCACCCCAGTCACTCTCTATCCTCCCTCCCAACACCTTGCTTAATTTTTTTGCCAGAGCAGTTATCACATTCTAATATGTTATACGCTTTTCCTAAACATTTTGTGATGAAAACTTTCAAGCGAATAGAACACTTGAAATAATTGTTCAATGACCACCCATATACCTACCAGTTACATTCTACACTTAACACTTGCTCCATTTGCATCATCACTATCTGTCAATCTGTCCATGCATCCATTTTATCTTTATGATGCATTTCAGTAAGTTGCAATTCAACATTTGTTTATGATAAAAAATCTCAACAAAGTGGGTACAGAGGGACCATATCTCAACATAATAAAGGCCATATATGACAAGCCCATAGCTAACATCATACTCAAAGCTGAAAGCTTTTCCTCTAACATCAGGAACAAGGCAAGGATTTCCACTGTCATCACATTTATTCAACATAGTATTGGAAGTCATAGCCAGAGCAATTCAACAAGAAAAAGAAATAAAAGATATCCAAAATGGGGAAGGAAGAAGTAAAACTGTCACTATTTGCAGATGACATCATATTATACATAGAAAACATTAAAGACTTAACCGAAAAAACTGTTAGAACTAATAAACAAATTCAGTAAAGTTGCAGGATACAAAATCAATATACAAAAATCTGTTGCATTCCTATACACTAATAACAAATTATGAGAAAGAGAAATTAAGAAAACAATTCCATTTAAAATTGCATCAAAATGAATGAATTACCTAGGAATAAATTTAACTAAGGAGGTGAAAGATCTGCACACTGAAAATTAGAAGACACTAATGAAAAAAATTGAAGTAGACATAAATAAATGGAAAGATATTCTGTGCTCATTTGGATTGGAAGAATTAATATTGTTAAAATGTCCATACTACCCAAAGCAATCTACAGGTTCAGTGCAAGCCCTATTAAAGTTCCAATGGCCTTTTTCACAGAAATAGAACAAACAATTGTAAAATTTGTATGGGGGTCTTCCCTGGTGGCGCAGTGGTTAAGAATCCTCCTGCCAATGTAGGGGACACAGGTTCGAGCCCTAGTCTTGGAAGATCCCACATGCTGTGGAGCAACTAAGTCCATGCACCACAACTACTGAGCCCACGTGCCACAACCACTGAAGCCCGTGCTCCTAGAGCCTGTGCTCTGCAACAAGAGAAGCCACTGCAATGAGAAGCCCACGCACTGCAAGGAAGAGTAGCTCCCACTCGCCACAACTAGAGAAAGCCCACGCACAGCAACGAAGACCCAATGCAGCCAAAAATAAATAAATTTATTTTAAAAAAATAATAAAAAATAAAATAACATAAGATTTGTATGGAACCACAAAAGACCCTGAATAGCCAAAGGAGTCTTGAGAAAGAAGAACAAAGCTGGAGGCATTACACTCCCTGATTTCAAACTATATTATAAAACAATATTATATTGACATAAAAAGACACATAGATCAGTGGAACAGAATAGAGAGCCCAGAAATAAACCCATGCATATCTGGTCAATTTATCTACAAAGAAGCCAAGAATACACAATGGGGAAAGAACAGTCTCTTCGTGGGAAAACTGGACAGCCACATGCAAAAGAATGACACTGGACCACTGTCTTACACTATACACAAAAATCAACTCAAAATAGATTAAAGACCTGAATGTAAAACCTGAAACCAGAAAACCCTTAGAAGACAACATAGATGATAAGCTCCTTGACATCAGTCTTGGCAATGATTTTTTGGAATTGACACCAAACGCAAAGGCAACAGAAGCAAAAATAAACAACTGGGACTACATCAAACTTAAAAGCTTCTGTGCATCAACAAAATGAAAAGACAACCCACCAAATAGGAGAAAATTTTTGCAAATCCTGTAACTGATAAGGGGTTAATATCCAAAATATATAAATAACTTATATGACTCAATAGCAAAAACCAATCCAATTAAAAAAACGGGCAGAGGATCTGAGTAGACATTTTTTCCAAAAAAGACACAGGTACATGAAGGGTGCTCCATATCACTAATCATCAGGGAAATGCAAATTGAAAACACAATGAGATAGCACCTCACACCTGTTAGAATGGCTGTTCTCAAGACAAGAAATAAGTGTTGGTGAGGATGTGGAGAAAAGGGAACCCTTGTGCACTATTGGTGGGAATGTAAATTGGTCCCAACAACTATGGAAAACAGCATGGAGGCTCCTCAAAAAACTAAAAATAGAACTATCATATGATCCAGCAATTTCACTTCTGAGTATACTTTGGATAACATATTTCCTTTATCCAAAGGAAATGAAATCACCATCTTGAAAAGATATATGTACCCCCTTATGTTCATTGTAGCATTATTTACAATAGCCAAGATATGGATACAACCTAAGTGTCCATCAATAGAGGAACAGATGAAGAAAATGTAGCATATATATACAATGGAATATTATTATTCAGACATAAAAAGGAAGGAAATCTTGTCATTTGAGACAACATGGATGGACCATAATCTCACTTATGTGTGGTATCTAAAAAACAAGCAAATAAGGGAATTCCCTGGCAGTCAGTGGTTAGGACTCCCCGCTCTCACTGCCAACGGCCCGGGTTCAATCCTTGGTGGGGGAACTAAGATCCTGCAAGTCATGCAGTACGGCAAAAAAAAAAAAAAAAAAAAAAAACCACCACCACCACAACAAACCCACACACAACAAACCAAGCAAATAGAACAAAAAAAACAAGCTCATAGAGACAGAAAACAGAACAGATTGGAGGCGGGGTTGGGGGTACGGCATGGTGAAATGAGTGCCCAAAGATACAAACTTCCAGTTATAAAATAAACATATAAAAGTCATGGGCATATAATGTACAGCATGGTGACTATGGTTAATAATACTGTAGTCTATATTTGAAAGTTCCTAAAAGAGTACACCTTAAAGTTCTCATGACAAAAAAAATTTTGTAACTATGTATGGTGACAGATGTTAACTAGACTTATTGTGGTGATCACTTCACAATATACAAATATTGAATCATTATGTTGTACACCTGAAACTAATGTTCCATTTTAGATTCCTGTCAACAATATATGGGAGTTCCAGTTGCTCTGCTTTCTTGTTGATATTTGGTATTGCCAGTTTTAAAATTTTAGCCATTATGGTGGTCATGTAATGGTATCTCCTTGTGGGCTTAAATTTAACATGCTATATAGTTTTTAAAATGTATTTTGTTTTATTTCTCTTTCCCACTAACATGCAAGCCCCTTAAGGGCAGCATTTCCTATATATTTGGTTCCTGTGCTATCCCAGCACCTAGACAGAATGTAGCACATGGCAGGTGCTCAGTAAATACTTGTTGGGTGAGGACCTCTCCTCTGAGTACCCACTGTGTCATCTCTCTGAGTCACTGCCTACCTGAGCGTGGGTCTCCCGCCTGCTCCATGTGCACAGACTGGGTCTGGCTTGATCACTGCTACTGGGCGCTAAGGGGCTCTAAGAGGACTGTTCAGGATTG
This sequence comes from Globicephala melas, assembly GCF_963455315.2. NCBI lineage: Eukaryota > Metazoa > Chordata > Mammalia > Artiodactyla > Delphinidae > Globicephala > Globicephala melas. The sequence goes on along the minus strand of NC_083328.1, from coordinate 62,265,080 downwards.
TTGGGGAACAGTGTCAGCTCAGGGCAGTGTCTGATCTGTGCTGTTCTGTGGCTTCTGACTGGGACTCATGGGCCTAAGGAAAGGCAGAGAGCTGTCCTTGGCTGGCCTGTCACATGAAGGTGGAGCAACCCCTGGCCGGGTTGGCCAATTACTGTGTGACCATGGCAGGTTCCTTCTCTGAGCATCTGTTTGCTCCTTTACACAACAGCAGACAGATCTGGGTCTGAAGTGCCTTTACCACTTACTGCATAACTTTGAGCAAATTCTTTCCCTCTGGAGCCTCAGTTTCTTCATCTGCAAAATGGAGACAGTAACAGAGCCTACATCTGAGGTCAAGGATCAGTGAGTGACCAGGAGGGAAAAGAGTCCTGGGGAAACCGGGCCTGGAATCAGATGGACCAACTTTGGTACCATGGGGCTGTGGCATCTTATTTAAGGCAGTGAACTCACTTGTAAAATGGGCCTCATGTTGGGAGGACCCAGGAGGAATGAGGTCTGAGTCAGGGTCTTCATCTTTGAGTAAGGGTTGGTTGTTCCTGTTTGCCGAACTCTAAATGGAATTCTCCAGAGATTGGAGGATCTGAAACCCACCCAGGGGTCCCCAAGCCTCTGTCTGGGACTGCCCCACCCTTACTCCTTGAAGTCTTTCTGGATTCACTGCGAAGTGTAGGCCATGACCACCAACCTCACTTCCCACATGGGACCTTGGACCTGGCCTTTCCTTCCTCTGGGCCTCACTCCCTTGGTCCCCTTCTCTCTCTCTAGCCAAAGGAGTGCTCAGTTCTCACCCCACCTCCCTGAATGACAGGGCCAGGGTTGCCACCCCCTTCCCCTCCTGCTGTGTCCTTAGCCCCTGCCCTCCCCAGATGCTGGCCCTTAGAGCTGGCCGGTCACCTGGTGAGGTTGCCTCCCCTTGGCCTTTCCAGCCTCCAGCTGCTCCTCAGCGTTCTCACCCTGCCTTGGCCCTCAGCTTTCCTCAGCCCTCTCATGTCATCCTGGTCATGTCCACGTTCACACCCATTAGTGCCTCCAACATGACAGTGACTCCCAAATCCCCACCTCCTGCCCTTGACTTTCCTTTCAGGCCTCCTGAACAAAGAATGTTTAGGCTTCTCAAACTTCTCTGAAAACTCAAGCTCAAAATCTCCTCTGAATGTGTTCAAAAACCTGAGATGACCTATCAGTTTTGTTTTCTTCTTGGAAACAACCTCCTACCCCATTCAGCATTTCTTTCTAGGTTTACTACTCAGCACCCTTCACCACCATCCTGACATAACCCTTTTGACTTTCTCTCGTGTTGGAGCCTCAAATTGCCTGGATACTCTGCTTTACACTCTTTCCTTCACTCCCTTATTCTGATGTACATTCTTCGGTAGCTTCCTGAGAAACAGTGCATGGCAGATAAATACACATGACCTTCTATTGTCCGAAAATATTTACCTTATTCTTACACTTGGCTAATAGTTTGGCTGGGTATGGAACTCTAGGTTGTAAATTATTTTTAATCAGAACTTTGAGGGCATTCTCTTCTAGTTTCTAATGATGCTGTTGGGATGTCCAGTGCTGTTGTGATTTCTAATCCTTTGGTACCCTGTTTTTTCTCTCTGGATCGTATCTATCCATAGTGTTCTGAGATTTCATGATGATGAGGCCTGGCATGGGTCTTTTTAAAATTAACTGCTCTAGACACTCAGATCTTTCAATGCGGAAACTTATGTCCTTACTTCTAGAAAATATTCTTATAGTCTCTTGTTGATAATTTTCTACCCCACTTTCTCTTTCTGGAACTCCTGTTAATCAGATGTTGAATATCCTGGACTGACCCTTTAATCTTCTAAACTTTTCTCTTCCATTTTTTCCCCCACCTTTTGGGAGATTTTCTCAACTTTATCTTGCAACTCTTCTGTTGCATTTATTCCCTTCACATTTTTTATCTTTCAGAAGTTCTTATCTCTGAATGATATTATTGCTATAGCCTCCTGTACTCTTAACCAGGGCATGAAGGGCTATGCCACTGGTTCTCAACCCTCGCTGTATGTCCAGGGAGCTTTTACAAACTGATGATGTCCAGAGCTTACTCTCAGGGATTATGATTTAATTGGTCTAGGGTAGGGCCCAAGCAGTTTGGATGACGAGTGGCCTACAGCCTGCGTGGCCGGTGCAGCCCCTCATCCCCACCGCACCCCAGGACTCGAGTCTAAGGGAAGGTGGATGCTTATCCAGGATGAGCTCACTCGGGTGAACCAGACCATCTGGGATTTCTGGGGAAGGTAGTGTGCAAAGAGCAGAGCTTTTGGAGTCAGACACCTGTGCTCCTGGCTGTGAGACCTCAGGCAAGTCATTCTTGAGAACCCAACTTCCTCATCTTTAAGATGGCTTTACCACTCCGTCTGTAGGGAACTATGTGGATGATATAAGCCACACCTGGTACTCAACAAATTTCATTCCTTTCCTTTCCTTTCCCCAGTTAAGTGTAGTCGAAAAAAAGCTTTCAAAACACTGGTGGGGGTGAGAAATGAAAAAAGGGGTGGCTAGGGACAAGAGGCCCAGAAACCAGGACACCAGACATAAAACAGGTCCAGCACAGAAAGTGTGGCCACAGGTGCAGTATGGAGCACAATCCACCATGGGGGCACCGGGCTCAGCCTTCAGACCACGTGATTACACAGGAAGGGAGGCCTTTTCAACCTAGTGTTTAAAGACACACAGCAGGGAAAGCGGTTTGGTTATTTTTAGTTAAAGAAAAACAGCCTTTTCCAAGGGCAACAAAGTGAACTCAAAGTCAGAAGGAAACAGGGTGTGTGGGCTTCTCACAATCTCTTGCTCCATAAACCTGGATGGGATTTTCCTCCTGGAAAATCAGGTGCGACTGGCCAGAAGAGAGATGACTTTGGTGGGGTAGGTGGAGCTGCAGCTGGATTGGTCTGAGAGGGCTCTAAGGTGACTTCCATATGCCAGTCAGTTGACATGATTAATGCTATTATTCTTGAGGGGCATTAAATTAAGGAATGACGCAGGGAGCCAAGAGAGCGGCTTATTCGGTTGGATTCTGAATCACAATCAGGAAATAGTCTTTATCTGCAAAAGAGGAAAAATGAAAAAACAAATCACTAAATGTAAAATGGGAGAAAAACACACCACAAAGCCAATAAATCATTAAAACACCAACTGTAAAGTGCTGGTGGGGCAGAGAGGGATAAAAAGCATCAATACTCAGGCTGCTTCCAATTGCTGGGGAAACAGAAGATAAACTTGCAAATTTCCTATGGGGGCTTCTGCACATGTGGCTGCCACGAAGCGGGGCCCTCACCCTACCCGGCAGTGGTGCTCAGCAGCGCATCCTCATTTCTTTCTTTCTTTTTTTTTTTATTTGGCTGCGTCAGGTCTTAGTTGTGGCATGAGGGATCTTTGTTGAGGCGTGCAGGATCTTTCCTTGTGGCGTGTGGGCTTCTCTCTAGTTGTGGCATACGCGTTTTTCTCTTGTTGAGGCATGTGGACTCAGTAGTTGTGGTGCGTGGGCTTAGCTGCCCTGCGGCATGTGGGATCTTAGTTCCCTGACCAGGGTTTGAACCCGCGTCCCCTGAATTGGAAGGCGGATTCTTAACCAGTGGACCACCAGGGAAGTCCCCGCATCCTCATTTCTAATCTTCCCAGTACCAACAGGGAGGTAGGATTATCACGTTTTTGGGGGTAGGGAAACTCAGGTTCAACGTTTCCTACAGCAATTGTTCTCAAACTACGGGGTGTCGGAATCACTTGGAAGGCTGTTTAAAACAACACTGCTGGTCCCACCCCCAGGGCTTTGGACTCAGTGGGTCTGGGGTGGAGCCAGATAATTTGCATTTTTAACAAGTTCCCAGGTGATGCTGATGCTGCACGAAGAACCACTAGTTTAAGGTTACCCAGCTAATTAGTATCAAAGATAGAATTCTAACCTCAAGCCCGCTAGTCTTGGGTTAATGTCAGTTCTGTCATAAGTTCAGTTGCTAGCCTTCCAGAGCCTCCTGGAGTAGAAAATTTCAAAGGCACCAGGTCAAAGGGGTCCAAAGCTACCTGAATTTCAGCTCTGGGGATCCAGCCAGTCAGAAGGAATGTCCATCATGAAATCATAGCAAGTCCAAGTCCTCTGGGGTGAGCCTGACTGCCTCTTACTTTATAAAAGAGGAAGTGGGAGAAGCGGGGTGTTTCAGCTTTGCCCACTTAATAATCAAACTGCAAACATTCACGAAGGCTTCCACGTGCTGGCTCTGGGTCAATCACTTCTCATACAGCACCTCAATGAATCCTTGAATCACTCTATGAGGCAGGGCCCAGTGTTTTCTCATTTTTACTAATGAGAACACTAAGGCTCAGAGAATTAAATGACTTGCCCAAGCCAAGGTAAACATGCCAGGTGGGGTAGCTGGGTTTGACTCAGATGCTGAATGCCTCTGGTCTGCCCCCCTGCTGAACATGTGAAAAATGGCAGGACCTTGGCCATGTCTGCTTTGGGTCTGTTCAGATTCAAGCCTGAAGCTTGCTTCTTCCCATGACAATGGACATCTGGGAAGGAACAGATATTATAAGACTTAAGTTTCATGGCTAAGCAATCTGCATAAGTGAAAAATCACTAATAAAAATAGAAATAATTAACAAGCCACCGATAAAACTGATAAAAACAGATACTATTAGCAATACCAGTGTCTTTTCTTCCGAATAATCAAGCTCTACATTCAGTAATAGCACTCCCAGTGCTCTGTGGGAAGCAGTGTGTTAAAACTTGATTACACTGTGTTAACTCAGCTGTTCCAGAGCAGACACTCCTGGAAGCTTTAAGCCAAGAGATGCTGTCCACCGAGAGCCTGTCCACTTGGAGGCCACATAATTTGTCCTTGCTTCACACTGTGAGCTTCCAGGTGGGGCACAAGGTCTGCTCTGATTTGGAGGGTTGGTAGCCTAATTTCTAGGGGAGTGGAGGTTTGTCTGTAATCACACGGCATGAAGTCTTGGGAGGGATGCGAGTTCAAATCTGATTCCAAGTCTTTCTGCCCAAACTCGTGCCAACATACTCAACCAGATGAGGCATCTCAGAATACCAGAGCAGTAATGGCCCCTACTAGACACTTTACAGATGTGGAAACAGAGGTTCGGAGGTGTTCTGTGATTTGCTACAGGTCATGCTCGTAAGAGGTGAAGCCGGGAAAACAGATGCTGTGCCTGCTGCAGTCTATTTTTGCTGACAGAATCAGAGACCTCATCATTGGTCGGAGATGCATTAGACAGTGATTAAATTGATAAACAGTGTATGTATGTTTTTGGAATAAATGACTCTGAAGTTATCCTAGGTTCTTATTTGTGACTGACCTGCTCTGTCCCCACCCCTCCAGGGAGTGTCCCCAGGAGACTGTGGGCCCCTGTGACTGGCTCTATGGGTCTCTCCTTCACATCCTTCCAAGCAGCTCAACTGGACCCGAACAGGCCTGGGAACAGAACCAATATTGCTCTGCTGCAAGGAGTGGTTGACCACCATCAAATACCTCAGAATTCTGTAGCCAGCCTCCTCGGCACCTGTGTTGCAAAGCCCAGGGGCAGTCAATGTCCCAGCCTCCCCACTGCCCTCTTTCATCTAGACCCCCAATCACAATCCTATCACCTCCTGCCTTAAAAAACCTCTGCTCACAGGGTCAAGTCCATGCAGCTGAGTTTGGCGTTTGAGGCCCCTTCTAAACTGGACGAAACATATCACCTCACACTCCTTCCTACACATATCCTGGTGCCCTAGACAAGCTGCACTGCTGCCGCCTCCATCACCACGTGCACATTTAGCTCAGGCACACTCAACCACCGGGCTCAGCCAAAATGGAGATGGAGGGGGAGAAGTAACTGCAAAAACAGTCCTGGAGGATCCACCACTCCAGGCTGTGCATGTGAGTGAGGTGAGGCAGGGCAGGGCAGGTGGCCCTGCTGTCCCCTCCTGTGGTCCTAGTCCTTATGGGTTCCTCCCACGGTAAGCATCTCATCATCCTGAGAATGATCCTAACACCTAAGACAGGTATTGTTTGCACCACACAGTCCCCAAGTGCAAGCCAAGCACTTCATGTGAAACAAAATCAGCAATCTCTTCCAGTGCTGGAGGAAGGGCTGTCTGCATGGGGTCCAGAGAAATAGGACTATCGTTTGGAAGTGGGCAAATTAACATTTTTTCAAGGATAAAATAGCACATGGTGTTTTTGCCTCACTTTGGTTTAGAAGCACTGAATTCCTTTTTCTTCAAGCGTAGCTTTCCCACCCCCGGCACCCCCAAGCCCCACCCTGCTTGCTTACTCTTCACCTGTGCCCTCAAGACTTAGCTCAAGTGCTCCCTCCTCTGGGAAGCCTTTGCTGACCGCCACAAGCAGCCACAAGCAGCCCTAATCACACCCTCCTCTATGTTCCCAAGTGCTCCTTGAATTCCCCCACATCAAGGTGAGGATTACACTGTGATGCTTATATGTCTCTCTCCCCCATGAGAACATAATTCCCCGCTGTGGCCTAGAACCCAGGATGGGGTCTGGCCTAGAGTCACTGTGAACGGGTACTTGTTGGGGACGCCAGCTGGAGACAGGCCAGGTGGTAAGGCAATCAAATCTGTACCTTCTGCTCTTCAGGCCTTTCTGTGGAACCTATGGAGACACCCATGTGCTAAGCTGTCCTGATAGCTACAGAGCATGCACTGTGAGGGTCTGCTCCTAAGTGGGGATGTGGAAGACCCCTTACCTGGTGCAACCATAATTTCATTTTTCTTGGAGCGAATTCGAAGGAAGGTGAGGTCATTCTGGGGGTCAATTTCACGCACGGTGCTCCGGGCCTTCAAGATGAAGTTGTGCATGAGGTTGGCGTACTGTGTGGTGGTGGGATTGTCCATGGTGCTCTTGATGGGAATGCCTGAGGGGAGAGAAGACAGAGACTGAGCAGAACATTGGGGTCCCTTTCTGCCCAGCTCTTAGCCCCACACCCATAATTCTAGTCTAGACTGGCAGTTAACAGTCAAGGCCCACTATTTACTGAAAGCTTGACAGGCAAGTGTTGAGCACTTGAAGTATGTCAACACCAGTCCCCAGAACTACTCTGAGGGTGGCGTCACCATCTTTACTTGCCAATGAGGCAACAGAAACTCTGAGTGGTGAGGTGGCCTGCCTGTGGTCACACAGCAGGTAAAGAGAAGCAGTGGGGTCAGGATTCAAATGCAGGCCTGTTGGCTCGACTGCCAGGCTCCTTTCACAGGGCCACATCATACTGGCTCGTTTCCAGCAAAAGAAGGAGAGACTATCATTCATAACACTTCTAACAGAAACAAGGAGAATACCTCCTACAAATCTGTAAATACTAAAAAGTAGATAGAAGAAGAAAGGTCAGCCCGTGTCAAGATAGAACCATCAGTGGTGTGATGGTTATTATTATTATTATTTTTTATTTATTTATTTTTAATTTATTTTTATTTTTGGCTGCATTGGGTCTTCGTTGCTGCGCGTGGGCTTTCTATAGTTGCAGCGAGCGGGGTCTACTCTTCATTGCGGTGCGTGGGCTTCTCATTGAGGTGGCTTCTCTTGTTGCAGAGCACGGGCTCTAGGCACATGGGCTTCAGTAGTTGTGGCTCGTGGATTCTAGCGCCCAGGCTCAGTAGTGGCGCACGGGCTTAGATGGTCCACGGCATGTGGGATCTTCCCGGACCAGGGCTCGAACCCGTGTCCCCTGCATTGGGAGGAGGATTCTTAACCACAGTGCCACCAGGGAAGCCCAGCCCAGTTATAAACACACTGTCTATACACATGACTGTGCCCCCAATTTAAAGCCTGTTTCTCTGTCTGCAAACACCCTTGTAAACAGCATTGCTACTGCTTTCAATGAGCCCACAAGTGGCCATTCCACGGGGTTAATCATTCCCCTGTTGCTGGGTACTAAGGCTGGAGTTTTTACTTAATTACTGTGCAGTGAACAACGTCCTGCATCAAGCCCTTTCTGTTTTGAGGGCTGCTTCCTTGTGATGAACTATTAAATGGACCTCCCTCACTGGACAGTGCCTATTGTCATGGAGGTGAGGAAGAGGGCTCAGCTTGAGCCACCTCAGGCCACGATTGGGTCATAAGGTGCCTATGAATCACTGTAACATGTCAGCAGAAGGCTCCATCGATGAGGCCCTGAGTGCCCACAGCTGACAGGCCCTTGTGACAAATGTGGCCCAAGTGGCTCCCCACACGTAAGTGGCTGGATTTGGGGTCCAGGACCCTGCTATCTGGCCCATAGCAGACCAGCTGAGGGATCAGCCAAAGACAGTCACCCTCAGGCCTACCCATGAGTGGCAAGAAACTGATCCAACCTTGTCTTTAGGGTAGAGGAACATGAGAGTGGGCAGAAGAGGGCATGGTAGCAGGAGAAGCAGCTGAGTCACAGAAGCTGGTTTCAGCCAAGTGGAGTTATGAGAACAGGTTGTAGTGATCACTTGTCTTTAAGGGACAAGATGACCAGGTCACCAGGGCCGCTGTTGGGTCCTGGATGGCAACAATGTACCCACCAGAGCCCCACGAGGCCTCATTCAATAGTGGAACCCTCCTGAGGTTGGCAGTATAAGCAGCTGAGGAGAGGACTGAGCAGGAACTCTGAAATCTGATGACCTGGGCTTATACCCCGGCTCTGCCCCTTTGTGGCTGTGGCCTTACACAAGTGAACCTCTCTGAGCCTCCATTTCCTCATCTGTGCTTCAAAGTGCTGCTGTGAGGATTAAATATGGGTTAATTCATTTGAGAATATTTAGCAACAGTATGCATGTAATAAGTGTTGATTTATTATCAACATCACCCACACAGTAAATCCCATCCCCCAGGAAACTTGAGGGGCCAGTCTTGAGGCCTGGCAAAGTTTGGGTATCAAACTTCTTGACCTTCTCTTTTACATACCACAAGGCCACCTTCTCTCACGTCCCTCTGCCTCGAACTTTCTTTCCCTCCCCTATTCTCTCCTGACTCCCACTGTCCCTCATGTCTCCATCCACCCCCAGATGTGGTCAGTGCCCTCATTCTACAGTCCCGGCACCACGCAATTGTCCTTCAGAGCAGTTAACTCGAGTTTGGTATCACGCCTTTATGGAAGTGATCATTATGTTTGCCCCCCCAGCAGACTTTAAGCTCCCTGGGGGCCAGAACCAGGTCTGCTGTGCTCACCAGTGTCTTTAGAGAGACTGCATTAAGCATTTATGGCTGTTGATAAATGAGTAGACACAGGTGTACTTCTAGTAGTTCAAATACTGTCATGGGACCTCCCTAGTGGTCCAGTGGCTAAGACTCCGTGCTCCCAATGCAGGGGGCCGGGGTTTGATCTCTGGTCAGGGAACTAGATCCCACATGCAGCAACTACGAGTTTGCACGCCGCAACTAAAGATCCCACACGTGGCAACAAAGATCAAGCACGGCGCAACGAAGACCCAGTGCAGCCAAATAAATAAATATTTAAAATAAACAAATACCCCAAAACCCCCCAATACTGTCATGAATGTGATCACATTTCTGCCAAGTGAGACACTGTGTAAAGGAGAAAAGAAACTAACTTCTTGTTGGCTCACTTTAAAAACAAAAGAAAACATGGAGCTGGCAGGGTGGGGATGGAGGGCAGGGACCAAAACTGGGGATAATTTCAAACAAGGACGAGATAATTCCAGATTCACAGGATGCCAGAGCTGGGGAACACCTCACAGACAGCCTAATGACTAGGCTGCCTATTCTAGGCCTTTGCCCTCACAAACGGGCACTGTGCAGCCCACAGAAGTGGCTGGTCACCTCGAAGGCATGATTTCTAATCTGGGGCTCAGATCTGTCAGGTTGTATAGCCAGGTCCTCTCACCAAACCCACCTCTATCAATCAACAATTAAAAAACATTAACAAAATTTAACAGATGTTTATTAAGCACAAAGTTTGTGTCAGCATTGTTGCAGGTGCTGGGGACACAGTAGTGAACACAAGAGATAAATCCCTGCCCTCAGAGAGTTTACATATTTGAGTCTTTTATTTTGCCCTGTGTGGGTAGCAGCAGAAGATGGCAGGGGGTCTGGAGAGGTACAAATAGAATGTTCCTTACATTCTTCTTTCTTTTTTAAAAATAAATTTATTTATTTATTTTATTTTTGGCTGCGCTGGGTCTTCACTGCTGCACGCGGGCTTTCTCTAGCTGCGGTGAGCGGGGGCTACTCTTCGTTGCGGTGCGCAGGCTTCTCATTGCGGTGGCTTCTCTTGTGGGGCACGGGCTCTAGGCGTGCGGGCTTCAGTAGTTGCGGCACGTGGGCTTCAGTAGTTGCGGCACGTGGGCTTCAGTAGTTGTGGCTCGTGGGCTCAGTAGTTGTGATGCATGGGCTTAGTCGCTCCACGGCATGTGGGATCTTCCTGGACCAGGGCTCGAACCCGTGTCCCCTGCATTGGCAGGTGGATTCTTAACCACTGCACCACCAGGGAAGCCCTGTTCCTTACATTCTTGGTTAAGTCTGCTTAAACTCACACTTTTATTATGAAACACCATTTAGATTTGGCCAAGGCTGAGACGTCAACAGGCAGTGGCAGGTGGTTGCTAAGTGATTGGGACAAGAGCATGTCATGATTTTAGGGGCGGGAAGCAATCCCTCTGGGCTGGGATGGTCAGGGAAGGCATCCTGCAGGAAGAGGCAGCTGAGCTGAATCATGGGGGTAGGAAAGCCTGAGAGGGGTAATAAAGGTCCCTAATACAATCATCCTTAACTGATCACCTCTAACAGAAGTCTTCAGAGGGCTTAAGGGCCCCACAGAGCAGTGAGTTCTGACTACCTCCATCTATGGCTGGGTGATCTCAAGCAGGTTACCTCACCGCTCTCAGCTTCCAGTTTCTCATCTGAAAAACGGGCAAACATCCCTGCTTTGCAGGGTCACTGTGTGAAATGTAAATGAGAGACTGAAGTGGGAGCTCCGTGAATGGAACATAAATTAAAAATAAACACAGGGACTTCCCTGGCAGTCCTGTGGTTAAGGCTCTGTGCTTCCATTGCAGGGGACATGGGTTCGATCCCTGGTTGGGGAACTAAGATCCCACATGCCACGTGGCATGGCCAATAAATAAATAAATAAACAAACACACACACACAATAATTTTTAACATTCATATGGCATTTACTATACATCAGGCACCGTTCTAAATGCTTCCCTTAGAAGAAAGTAGTATGACTGTCCACATTTTACAGATGAGGAAACTGGAACAGAGAGGTTATGTGACTTGTTAAGATCATACAGTTGATAAGTAAGTAGGGTCAGGATTCAAACCCAGGCAGTCTGGTTCCGCATTCCATACTCTTAGCCACTGTGCCATACTGCCACATTAGTATACAAAAAATAAGTCCTCATCATTAGTATCCAAAAGGTGGTAAGCAGTTGGAGCTATATTTTCCAAATGAAAAGGCTCAACTTTTGGGGCAGTTTTAAGGCAAGAATGAAGGCTTGTGGTTTGGAATACTACTGGAAGCTTAGGGGTCCCAGCTGGGGAGTCGGCCCCTAGGGCTGTTCCCTCCCCATCTGGGGTCAAAAATGTCCAGTCCCAGAAGAGAGTCTTTTTCTGAGTGACATACAGTCTTTTGGGTCTTGGAGCAAGAAGCTCCCTGTAGCAAGGACCAACCACTCCATTTAAGGCAGCTAAGTTCTGAAGAGGAAGGGGAAGCCTCAGGCCACCCAGTTGATCAGTGGTGGATCCGACCTGCCTCCCAGTGTCCTCTGGGCTCCCCAACCTGCTGCCTCCTTTGAACGCAATGACCTCGTGGTTTAATTAGAGTCTGACAAAGCTGGGGAGCACACTCTGCCTGGCTCTGGGCTGTCCAGGATCTGACGACTTGGAAAACAACATTCTGAGGACATGCCACCTTCAATTTGTCACCCTTGGTGACTTTCATTCTGCTCTATTTAAGTAGGCACTGTTGAGAATTCTGCCTTTCCAAAACAAGGCCCAGAATGACAATGCATACACACAGAGGCTCTCAAGGAGCTCAAACAAAGCAGAGCTGACTGAATGCACCAGATTTGAGAATCGGGGGAGCCCAGCTGGGTGACCCTGGACATGGCCTGGGACATAGTCCAGCAGCCACCCTCTGGTCCTTCACAGCACAGTGTGGGAGAAAGAGCACAAGTGTGTTCAGACGGACTTGGGATGAAATCTTGGCTCTATAATGGTAGGTGAATCAATTAAATTTCTAGACTCACTCTTCTCCACTGCAAAATGGAGACAACAGAGCTGCTTCAAGGGATAAGTGAAAAAATACGTTTTGTGAAGCACCAGCCCATGGCCTGGCACAGAATAGTTGTGTGATAATGTTAGTTCCCTTCTTCACCACGTCTACTGCAGTATGAGAAAATTAGCATCTGTACTCTTCTAGTTGTTGAAATAATGTCCCAGAAGAGGAGGGAAAACTATAGGCCCAAAGAAGTTGACAAGAGTATTATCTAGCAAAAAAAAGTAGAAACAGCATAATGTAGGATGGTCAATAAACATTGTACTGGCAGTTAAAAATTTTGTTTATATAAACCACGGAGCAAAAAAAACCCAAAAAACCAAACAAACAAAAACTCATGAGTAAAACATATGCAAAAGAGTAACAACTATAATTATGACCAAGAGAAAATGCACCTGGACAAGGGCTGAAAAAGTATGGCATACTGAAAAGTATGATGTGTCAGGGCAGTGGGATAGAGTGAATTTTTCCTTTTTTTAAATTTAGAATTCTAGTAATAGTGCTTGGACACTAGAGGTGTTTAAAAAAAAAGGGGGTGAGAAATAGATCAGGTAATGAGAGGTTTAGTAAAAAGCAAGTGTTACGCTGTGTTGGGCTATTTTCTGGGGGCCTGCCTGCACTCAGGTCATGGCCGGAAGGAGGGTGTACCTTCTGTGTTCACCACGATGATTCCCTGCACGCCCTTCTGGCTCTGAAGTCGCTTCAGTGTCTCCTCCACCTCTGCCTGCCAGAGAGAATAAGACCAAGGTTAGGAGGGGTCAGGAAGGCTGGATCAACTCCCTCACAGCCCTGGCAGACGCATCACACATTCCAACAACAAATAAGTAACACCCAGGCACGTGGCACTTCCTGAAAGCTCCCCAGGCCTATTTGGAATGGTCTCTAGGCCACCACCAGCATCTAAACCATCATCTTCCCAGTATGGGGTGTGGCTGTGCTCCTGGCCCTTTGCCCACCAGGGGCCCTTTGCCCCTCAGCTATTAGGGAGCAGAATTCAAATACCATTCCCAGGAGTACAGACACAACCATGACTCACATATTTGGTACAGATGGGGGACAAACCAGAGGACTCCAATGATTAAAAAAAACCCAAACAGGGGTGTCTAACAGGAAGGAGACACATCATCATTTGTGGCCCAAAGAGCACAACTGAAAACACTCCAAAGGAAGCAAAATGATCCCATGAGGATAGACTCAGTGACCTAATAAGCTGGCACCTGAGATAGGGTGACACGTGGCACACAGCCATAGCAAATGCTGAGGAAGGGGCTCATTAATCCTGCATCTCCGGGTGCTAGTCTGGGTGGGATACTCTGGCACATGGAATTTGTAAACAGGGTGGACAGACTTTGGGCCCTCACCTTGCAAGCCCTTCTCTATTATTATTCCCATCTCTTTTACCCTTCCATCCACTCTCCACCTACATGTCCATACCTCCCTGTCTCCACATCTTTTTACCCGAACAAGGCCTCTTCTCTGCTGAAATCCAGCAAACTCTTCTAGATCATCTAGGATATCACCTCCTCCATGAAGCCTTGACTGTACCTCTCTGGGGATGCATTAGGTGCTGCTTTACTTGGAGTCTCTATAATGGTCTGCAGAGTAGGGGTTCAACAAATAGCTGTTAAACTGAACTAGGTCTAACTCTTCCTGTGGACGGAGACTGGCCCGAAGTGTTTGTTCTCAGGAGATCCCTTCTGTACCCATCCAGAATCTAGTCAGAAGCTCCTCACAGGCCGAGAGTCAGACTATGTTGGAAACAGAGGCTCTGTTCACCAAGAGAGTGGTCCCCCACCCTCATGGGCTAATGAGTTGGCCCAGGGGGAGGAGCTTCTAAACAGTGGACGGAGATGGCACAAAGATTGTTTTTCTAGTAGGCACAAGCCTCACAATCCAGTCTCTGCCACCCACTCCCCAATGACATGTGAATACTCTCAAATGCCAGAGGGAAGGGCAAACAAGTTCCTTCTACAAAATGGCAGAGAGCCTAATGCCTCTATAATCTGGAGCCTTGGTAAAAGGACAGGGCTAGCTATGTGGATGTGAGAGTATAATACCGTGGGTTATACATGTATGGGATCATAATTCATTCAGCAGACTTTCAGTGAGCTCCTACCACACACTATTCTGGAGAGGAGCGGTAAAGTATGATAGTGGTCAAAACTATACAGTACTCAATCTGACCTGGTAACCCTCCTGGAAATTCATCCTAAGGAAATAATCCAAAAGAACTAAAAGAACACAGCAAGATGTTTGCTGCAGTGACATCTGCAATAACAAAAAAGCAGGAGGAGCTCAAAATGCCCAGTAATTAGGGAAAAGGCCAAGGAAATTTTGGAATGTCCGTTCACAGGAATATAATACATACATTAACAATGGGGATCAGAATATTTATACCACCACAAAGAGAAAGTGCTGTGAGATTGCATACATATGAAAACAAGAAGAGGGCTAGGATTATGGAAAAAAATAAAAAGTCACACTGAGAGCAGAGAAGTATAGATTAGGTTTTCGTTTCTTTCTCTTTTTTTTAAACAGCCTCTTTATTATATTGTTTCTATTTTTTATATAATAATTCCACATATATATCTATTTATTTGTTTATTTATTTGGCTGCATTGGGTCTCAGTTGTGGCACACAGGATCTTTCGTGGCGGTGCTTGGGCTTCTCTCCAGTTGTGGCTCGTGGGCTGCAGGGTGTGTGAGCTCTGTAGTTTGCAGCATGCAGCCTCTCTCCTTGAGGCACGTGAACACAGTAGCTGTGGCACACGGGCTTAGTTGCCCCGCGGCATGTGGGATCTTAGTTCCCCGACCAGGGATTGAACCCGCATCCCCTGCATTGGTAGGCGGATTTTTTACCACTGGACCACCAGGGAAGTCCCCATTGTTTCTATTTAAAAACTTTTTTTTAACCCATCTCTCTGTGTATCCAAGCGATCAGACATCTCTGATTTGGGAACAGGGCTCTGACATTCTCAACATTATGAGAATAAGAATATATAGGAATAAGTAGGATGGCAATTTAGGACAGCTCAAACAATCTGCAATCAAACTGGGGAGGGGGCAGGGCTTCCCTGGTGGTGCAGTGGTTGAGAGTCTGCCTGCCGATGCAGGGGACACGGGTTTGTGCCCCGGTCTGGGAAGATCCCACATGCCGCGGAGCGGCTAGGCGCATGAACCACGGCCGCTGAGCCTGCGCGTCCAGAGCCTGTGCTCCGCAACGGGAGAGGCCACAACAGCGAGAGGCCTGCGTACCACAAAAAAAAAAAAAAAAAAAAAACTGGGGACAGGGCAAACTAAAACCAAAGATGCCAGAATCGAAGTCCAAATTACCCCTGGAGATTGGAAAGTGAGGCTGAAATGAAAAAGATGAAATTTCATAAGACTGCTATTCATTCAATAACTATATGGGAAACTTCTATGTGCCAGATGTTGTTTTAGGCCTAGGGATGCTGTATTGAACAAAATATGACAAAAATCCCTGCTCTCATGAAGCTGACATTGGTGGGTGGGGGGAGGGAATCAGACATTAAAAAAAAACAAATAAAATACAAATGTCAAATACAGTAGGGATGGGGGATCTGGAATGCAGGGGATGACGGCAATTTTAAACAAGGTGGTCAGAGAAGGCCTCACTAAGGTGATAGTTGAGTAGAGATCTGAAAGGAAACGAGGGAGCTAAGCATGCAGATTTCTAGGGAGAGTGTTCCAGAAAAAAAAGCAAAGGAGCCAGTGTGGCTGAGGGCAGTGAGTGGCAGGCAGCCAGATGAGGGAGGGAGCCAGGATCAGACTAGATTTCAGGGGGCCTCATAGACCAGAGTAATGACTTTGGTTTTTAATGGGGAGGGTGTGAGGAGCCACTAGCAGGTTTTGAGGTGAGCAGTGACAAGATCTCTTTCAAAAGGATGGCCCTGGCTGCTGTGTGGAGAATGGACTGCAGAGGGCAAGCACAGCCTGCCTGAGCCCGGGGGCTGGCATGTGCTGCTCCTTCTGAAAGCAGCAACCTTCTCTCCCTCACTCAACCACTTGATGTAACTAACTCCCAACTCTTTGGACTCAGCTCATGAGCCTCCTATGGGAGGCCTTCTTTGACACCTGCCCCTCTTCTAGGTACCCACGCATGCTGACTCCATTGCACTTATCACAATGGAGTGTAACTGCCTGTTTTGCATCTGTCTCCTCCTCCAGACCCAAGGCACCCTGGGAGCAGGAACCTAGAATTTGTAATCCCAGTACCTGGTACAGCATAGGCTCAATAGATACTTAAGGAACAAATAAAAACCATTTCTACAACCATGTTTTACAAAAACCAACCTTTTTAAGTACAGTACCCAGGGTGAAAAGGAGCTAAGGTTTAGTTGATCCTAAATTTAATGAGAACCAACTACTGAGATCTGACTGCTTAAAAAGTAAACACACTTACCAAGAAAAGGAGGACATACACATATACTCAGAATCTGCTACAGGTCGGATATTAGGATGAATGTTTTCAGACACGTCTCATCTGAACCTTCCATGGTTAGTATGATCTCCATTTTACAATGAGAAAAACCAAGGTTCAGAAAGGAGAAGAGTTTTTGCCCAAAAACACACAGCAGGTCAAGAGAAGAGCTGAGGGACTTCGCTGGTGGTGCAGTGGTTAAGAATCCGCCTGCCAAGGCAGGGGACACGGGTTTGATCCCTGGTCTGGGAAGATCCCACATGCCGTGCAGCAACTAAGCCCGTGTGTCACAACTACCGAGCCTGCACTCTAGAGCCCATAAGCAACATTACTGAGCCCGAGTGCCACAACTACTGAAGCCCACGTGCCTAGTGCCCGTGCTCTGCAACAAGAGAAGCCACCGCAATGAGAAGCCCTCACACTGCAACAGAGAGTAGCCCCCACTCACTGCAACTAGAGAAAAGCCCAAAATGCAGCCCCAAATAAATAAATAAATTTAAAAAAAAAGAGAAGAGCTGCATATACCACTGACCACAAATGATGAGGTCCCAGTCCTCAGGGAGTTCACATTTTGGTGGAAGAGAACTTCAAAAACAAATGACCAAGATTCTTGCAGGGTACAGGGATGGGGTGGGGGTGGGGGTGGGGGGGCGGGGGGGGGACAGGAGGATGCTACTTGACAAGTGTGGTCAGGAACACCTGAAGATGTAATCTTTAACTAAATGATGAGAAAGAAAAGCACTCCACACAATGGGATGAAAGCAAAGGCAGTGAACTGGGAAGGAGTCTGGCAAGTTCAAAGGAATAAAGAGAACCAGTAATGCCAAGGTTTTTGATTCTTTGCTAATCTGACAGGCAAAACCCAAGTAATAGAAAGCCAACTTTTCTTTAATGTTTAAGAATTATCAGTGAGGTTCGTCAGAAAAATAAAAAACAAAAAACTTATCAGTGAAGTTAAAGTGGAATTTGCTTGCATCTCTCCTTTTTTGAGTCTTGATTTTTCCATATATCTTATTGATTTTCAAAAACTTATGTTAGAAATATTAGACTTTTGTCCATCATATAAATTACACTTCTTCCACTTTTCAAATGTAACCTTATGATTTTTTTCAATAATCAGAAGTTCAAAATTTTTATGTAGTCAAATTTAATAAAAAATTTTTCCTGGAAGACTAGAAAATAGCTTCTCCAATCTGACCCCAACCAGTAGCGTGGGGCTAGGCCTGGGTGAGTGGGGGTCATGAGGTCTAGAGGAGGCACCGCACACCTGCTTTCAGGAGAAAATGCTTAAAACAAACTTCAAGTTCAGCCCTGAGGAGCCAAGAAAGAAAACAAATGATGCCAAAAAGACACAAGCAGCAACAGAGACATCTGCAGATGGGAAAGGAGTCCTAGTTAGGCATCCAAGTCATGCCACCTTTGTCTTTAAAGTTTGTCATCCCTGCAGTGCTAGCCAACTGGTACCAGAAATATCTGAGTGGATATTCTGGGTCGGCTCACATCCCCAAATTCCTGTCCTGCTCCTAGAGACAGCCCAACTGGTATCCTCAGAACCCGGACTCTTTATTAGTATTAACATGGGTGTCTGCATCAGAGAAGGGTTCTCTAGTTCCCAGCTGCATGTTGCTGACAGACAAAACAAACACACACACACACACACACAAAACAAACAAACAACAACAAAAACAAGCAGCAGTAAAACTCCAAGATTATTCATTGGTTTGGCATAGGAGGGATAACCATCTGAAGCAAACGATTCACAAAGGAACTGTGACCAATTTGACTAATAAGCATGAAATTTTTAATTGCTATAAAACAAAAATGAATTAAAAGGAGGGAAAAACATTTGCATCAAATAGAACAAAGGAGTAATTCCAAAATATCACACAGAATGATTATGTTTTTGAATGCTGGCAGTATTATGGCAAAACTGGTATGAAGGCAATACGACCTTTTGGGAAAGCTACAGGACAATACTATTGCGAGAACCTTAAGTGCTGGTCCCCTTGCCTCAGAAATTCTTTTCCTGAGAATTTCTCCTAAGGAAATAAACTAATAAATTAAAAAAAAAAGACAAAGAAAACAAACTCTATGCATTCAGAGACATTCATCACAGTGTTATCTCTGTTAATGAACTAGAAGCAACCCAAATGTAAACCAGGGGAATGATTTGGCAAATTATGGTAAAAATATTTCATTGACTATTATGTAGTTACTAAAAATGATTCATTACAAAGATGATGCAGCAACAAAGTTATATGTCTTTGGACATTAAAACAAACAGAAACAAAAAACTAGCAGGTATATCTTGAAAAATAAGCATATGTGAACAAAGAGGAAGGAGAACGTACAAAGATGAAAATACTTGTGTGATGGAGTAAAACTGGATGCTAATTATGGATGATTTTTATATCATCTCACCATCCTAAGGGGCAATTTGTCAGTTTCTACCACAATGTTGAAATATGCATGCCAGAAGTACCACTACTACATAACACTAACATAAGTGCAAAAAAAAAAAAAAGACAAAAATAATACTGCAGCATTGCCTGGATTGAAAAACTGTAAACTATCTAAATGTATATACTGCAATAGAATGAATACAGTCCTTTAAAAGAATGAAGTAGATTTGTATTTATCGACATGGAAAAATATTTGATATCTTTTAGTGAACAGTAGGTTGCGGAATGAGATTATCTATACATATTAGCCTAAAGTAAACTTAATATGTATAAATACATATGTTCCAGTTTCATGTAATAAACAGGCTATATATAAATGTGCTTATGCACTAAACAAACCTGGAAGGAAACACACTCACTGTCAACAGTCATTACCAGAAGGAAGTGAGATAGGGACTACCTACACTTGCTACATTTACATACTTTGGTACTGCTTCAATTTGTTAAACTGTGCATCTAAATATGTTTTGCTTTTACGAATATCAACACACAACAGCATGGTACAGGTTGCAGGAAGCTACCATTTGTGTAAGAAAAAGAGGGGGCATATATACATGCTTGTATAGATATATTAATAAAAGAAACTAACAATGTTTCTGAAGGAGACTGAGGCTGGGTGTCAGGGTTGGGTGGGAGATTTATTTCTCACTTAGATCCTTTCAGATTATTATTATTACTTTTTTTTACTGTAAGATTTGTTAAAAAATTTTTTTAGTTTAAAAATTGATGTGCAAGATGAAGTTACTTCATCTATACTATAAACTAGCTAACTATATAAAGCAAAGTATACAGCTAAACTATATAAAGCAAAGTATACAGCTAAACTATATAAAGCAAAGTATACAGCTAAACTATATAAAGCAAAAACTGAAGAGAAAATGACTAATAGGAGTAATATGCCTAATTATAAGTCGTCACCTCCAGGTCACGGCACTGTTTCTTATTCCTTTTCAATTTTTCTTATAGACTTTAAATTCTTAAATAAGATTTCCGAAAACCATTCACATGACTTAACATTTAAAAGGTCTTTTCAAGTTTTTTACAAGTTAGGAGGATTAAACACACAAGAAAACAAACCTGTAAAGGCGTAAAGAGCCCACAGTTCTAGCCAGGAAGGCAGGAACCCCAAGGGTGGGCCCGCTGGTTTCTGACTCATGCACCACGTCCCAGCGTCTCGCAAGAACCACAGGGACAGAAAGGCAGCAGTCGAGCTTCTAGGGTTCAAATACACCTCCGCCATTTCCTGGGGCAAGGCACTTAGCTTCACCAGGCTTTAGACTCCAAGTATGTAAAGGGGGGATAATGGTCGTACCTACTTCACACAGCTATGGTGAGGAGGAAGGGCAGGGTAGGTAAAGCGCTTAGCAGTGCCTGACACGAATTAAGCTTCCCGGAAGTGTAATCATTATTGTTATCTCGCAACAAGGCCCAGGATGCTAGGAGGCAGAGGCCTGCGGGCCTGCCTCCCCATCTCCGTCAATCCTTCGCCGAGGCCCAAGCAACTGCTTCCGGTCTAGGGACAGCGGGATCCGGTGTCCCCTCGGTCTAGTCTGGAGGCCCGCGCCGCCCCAGTTCCGACCTCCAGACAACTCGGCCCCGGCCCCGCCCAGCCCCGCGGATACCCAGTCCAGCGCTAGGAGCCGCCCCCGGAGGATGGAAGGCCAGGCTCAGGGTGTTGGGAAGTCGTGCTCGGCCACCTCCCGGCCGCCTGCCACAAGCTCCCGGCAGACACTCACCATCTCGGACCGATCCGGTAGCTCCGCGTAGCCAACCCTCAGCCTTGTCCCGCTGCCTCTCTGCGCCTGCGCACAGCCCCCTGTCAAGGCGGACAGCCTCGGTAGCCTATCAGGAGCCAGCGTGGGACGGCTGGGCGGGAGGGTAGGTGGATCTTAGCTGCCCCAGGGCTCGAGGGGAACTTGCCCTGTGCCGTCCGAAGATGAACAGCAAAGGAGCACTTCAGCTATGGAAAATTCCTAATTCCCACTGTGCCGAAAAGACGCTGGTTCGCGTTGTTGGAAGAGGCTTTCAACTCTCAACCGAGGTCTGAGCTGGATCTGCAGGTTCTGGGTGGAGGGTGGTGAGCGATTCTGAAGGCGAGGACGGGGGTTGCTGAGACCTCCTCTCAGGCAAAATGAGACGCGAAGCCAAAAAGCTCCGAAAACGCGGGAAAATCCGGAGTTCGGGCTGGAGTCAAGCGTCCCTGTGGTCTCCAGAGCGACTCCCTTGGGAATATTCCATGCAGGCTCTGAGAGAAGCGGTCAGGTCTAGCCTGGGAGTCTGCAGCCTTTGAACCCCGAGCTCTCGGCCACCCGGTGTTCCCTTGGAGAAGCCACCTCACATTTCTGTGCTCCCTCATTTTCTCACCTTCTTCTGGAGCCCTATTGTTGCCAACAAATCTTGGCTCTCTGTGCACCGATGCTGAACAGAAATACGAGACAGATTTTAGAGGATAAGAGAGATGGCTTTATTCCTCTGCCAGGCAGAAGGGAAGACACAGCAGGCTAGCGCCTCAAGAACTGTGTGTTCCCCCACCCCCAAACGGAGATTTTATATGTGGGGCTCGCAGTCCCCGGTATATGATAAGGATCAAAGTAGTGAAGGTCTCGCATTCTTTTTCTCCTTGCATTTCAAAACAGTCACAGCTGGCATTAGGCAGTCCGGTAATTGGGTCCCTTTGTCTCTGGTTTATCTGCCTACGACCTTCTTTCTGAAATGCAAAAGCTACAGGGGGTGATTTGTTACCAGGGGGCGCAGGGAATATAAACACCAGGACCACGATGTAATTTACATGAAGTTTGGGGTTGATAGGCCCAGGATGTAACTCACACAGCGTTAGCGTGATAGGTACAGGATGTAATTTACATAGTGTTAGGGAGTGAGGTTAGCTTTGTGAAGTACAAATCTAGTTACAGACACTACCGATTAGTAACCGTTAAAATAAAGCAAGGAGTGATTAACACTTTCAGGCCAGGTTATGTTTTCTTCTCCAGCCTGTTCACTGTTCCCTTTACTTTCCTTGTTCTCAGGAGAGGGAAAAAAAACACCTCACTTCTATTTTTATTGCAACACTATGTTGTTCCGTTTTCCACAAAAATTTATGGGTTCTCTAGCAGGAAATAATTTGCTAATTAGTTAGCCTCAGCTTACAGTGTTTCTTTGAGGCACTGGAGCTTGCTGAATTCAACGCAGATGATCTATCTCCAAAAATTCATTCCACTGTAGCCTCTTCCAATTGGGAGAGGATTTGGTTTTCCTTCTAGGGGCATCTGCATATTAAGAGGATTGAATAGTGACTTTACAGTGAGGAAACCTGGCAGGCACCATCTTAACCAGAGGATCAAGGTTAACATAACTGGTAATGGGATATATTGATATGTGCCCTCTGATATCATGCACCAAGGGCACACCACCTCTATGGTGTTTCTCACAAAAAGAAATCCATGGCCTTAACCTTAAGAAAACATTAACCAAACTTAGGACATTCTACAAGGTGCCAGATCAACACTCTTCAAAAAATGTCAAGGTCTGAATGAGGAACTGTCACAGATTGGAAGAGACTGAGAAAAACAACACTGGTGGGAAAACTGGTGATACCTGTATAAAGGTTGTAGTTTAGTGTCATTTTACCGATGTCAAGTTTTTATAATTGTACCAAGTTATATGGGATGTTAACATTGGGGAAAGCTGGGTGAAGTGTGTGCAGGAGTTCTCTGTACTATACTATTTTTTTTGCAACAGCTCTGTAAGTCTAAAATTATTTCAAAGTAAAGTTAAAAAAAAAAGGATTGGATACAAAGAAATGATTATTGAATCTGGAAACATTATAAAAGCGTTTAGCAAGGGGAAGAAGGGCTGCAGTGACTGGACCTCAAAATATCCTGGGACATAAGCACAGGATGATCATCACCACTATCTTACATATGGAGAAACAGACTGAGAGGGGGTGAATGAATTGAACAAGATCACAATCACAAAAGCAAAAAGTTCATGTGACTGGAGCCAGAATAAGAATTGAGGAGTTGGAAGTAGTCAGGGCCTTGAGTGACAGGCTTATGAGTTTTGGAGTTTATTCTGTGGCAATGGAGGAACCACTGTAATATTTTAAGAGGGGGAGAACCATGAGACAACTCTTCCACAAATCATTCTGAGTCAGCACAGATGGAATGGAGAGAATGGAGGCAATGACAAGAAATTGCTACAGTCAACCATGGTAGGGATGATGGATGTGGGCTGTGGTAATGCGGGCAGCTCCGAAAGAAGTGATTCAAAAGAAGTTTTGGAAATGGATTCGATAGGATTTGGAGAGCAATTAGATGGGACAGCTGAACTGGTTATGGAACAGCTGAACTGGTTGTGAGTAGCAGTACAGCAAAACGTTTAAGCACGCAGTCTTTGGAATCAGACAGTCCTGGATTCCAATTTGCACTCTTGCCACTTAATAGCTGTGGACACTTCAAGTTACTCAATTACGTTGAGCCTATTTTCTATTCTATAAAATAGAGATAATCATTCCTCTCTGAAAGTGACCAGGAAGACTGACAGTGCATGTAGCATATCTAATTGTCTGGGACATAGTAATAAATGTTGACAGTTGTCCTGGACTAAGTAAATATAGGTGTGATATTGGTCACTAGGATACAGAAGATAAATAGAAGAGGTCTGAATTAGAAATGAGGAAAATAACAGCATGGCTATTTTCAGCGATCTGCAGGTATGACTGAAAATTCTCAAGGTCCTTCCCTGTGAATTTCTTTGAGGAAACCCTCCTGCCCACAGCATCTCTGCTCAATGGGAACCTGTTCATAAGAGACCAATACTGTCCTTCCTAGGTCTCCACTGAAGACCTGGAAGATTCCCGTGGATCCTTCCCCTAAATGTCCTGACCACAAAGGAGCCCTACAGACATATGGGAATTGACCAATGAGCTGCGATTGACAGCAGTTTCTGTTCTGGAGTTACACAATGTGAGACACTCTTCCTAAAAGTCCAGAAAATAGCAGCCAGTCAGCCATAGCTGAGTCCCAGTTTGATGTTTTATAGGGTTTGCTGGACAGCCAAATGGTCAGTAAAAGTAACTACTTATTTTCCCATGAAAGATTTCCTCATACTGGGGGGAACATGTCTTCCCCTCTTTTTTTTAGCCACGCTGAAAATTAGAGCTTTCTAGCTGCTTATATAGGACAGAATAAATAGGATAGGGCCTACTTTGCAGGATCTGGAAGGAACCTGTCCTCCAGTCACTGTTAGATCAGGATATTAAAAAAAAAACCCACTTCCCTTAGCATCTTTCCCCTGGATCCATTTTAAATAAGAGCATGATCACTTGGTTTCCTAATAAGAAAAAGTCTTGGTAGCCAGCTGGTAATTTTCTATTGAGCACCTATGGCTGGGATCCTGTCTTAGGGAAACCTTTGGTTGTCCCAGAAAAGGAGATGTCTTCATCTTGATTCTCTTCAACATAGGCACTAAATACAGTCTCACCTGAGACTTTCTAGTTTTTTTTCTATCTACTCCACAGTACAAGACAGGCTGTAACCTGCTCACTTACAAAAGCAGAGGGGCAGAAATCTATATGACCTGTTCACATAGAAGGCTTCCCTGCAAGTGGGGAAAACCTTACTCAAGACTAAAAGAAAAGTGTGCAAATGAAGGACCAAAAAGTTTAATTGTAAACAGTCTTACAACTTTTAGGGAAATGCAAGTGAGGCAGCCCCCTGCAGGACCTTTATAAGAGCACTTCACTCCTTGT
The DNA here is from genome assembly GCF_963455315.2 of Globicephala melas. NCBI lineage: Eukaryota > Metazoa > Chordata > Mammalia > Artiodactyla > Delphinidae > Globicephala > Globicephala melas. Next base: position 62,240,180 of record NC_083328.1, on the reverse strand, counting down.
GGTATTTGTAAAGTTACCTGAGTGTTTGAAATTACAGTTCATGAAAACAAAGGAACTCCAATACAGTAATATACAATCCAGTGCTGCCATTCCATTTTTGGTTAATGAAAGCATAGCATATATACAAATAATTTTGTAAATAACTCTAAAAGAAAAACAAAAAAATGAGGGGGGCTGGAGATGCCAATAATATTAAATAGAAGTAGTTAACCTAAAGGAGTTTAAAAGGATGGAGTTACATCCAAAACAAGGAGGGATATAAAAATAGAGAAATCTAATTCCATGAGTCATCCCTAATAACATTTCAGATTATTAACCAGGTAAATAAAAAGTAGCAGAGAGAGTTTGACTGAAATAGTTCATTTAGGATGAGACCTCTTTGGGCAGGTGAGTCATGTTTCACTAAAATTTCAGATGAATTGACATTGGTATGTCAATCTCCTGATGAAAAACTAGTACCTGAATTTTAAATAGAATTATTGTAAGTCTTATGAAATTACATTCTTCTGCACTCTGATATAAGATCATAAAAGACAGAGCAGTAATTCATTATTATGAGCTGCTGGACCAGTTTTAAATCACTCTATTTGATGAAACAAGTGAGGTCCTTCCCTCCAGACCCAGATTATGTGAAATGTTGCATTCCCCAGCCTCCCAAAAGAGCAGAAGAATAAGGCAATTGCTCATTTTACTTTGTTTTTATTTCAACATAACATGCAGTAAAAAAATTAACAGTATTTATTAGCATTTACAATGCTTACAAAGAAAAATGGACTCTAAAAGCAATTTAGTTCAGATTTAAGAAATCGCTCTAATTAAACACTTACAATAAATCTATTTCCAAATGATCAATTTGGACCAAAATTTAAGATAGTATTTGGTAGATATTTATGTCTGCTGTCTATTTGCAGTATTTTTATATAACCTCTGATTCTTGGGATATCCAGCCCCCATTTTCCTAACACAGCAGGGAAAGACATATACATGTGGCCATTTAAATTAAAGGAAGAAATGGAGTAAGGGAGATCCCAGGCTGCAAAAATATATACAAGCATTTACCTTTTCCAGAACTAAACGTTTCTTCCATAAAAATATTAAATAGCCAAGCCCTATAGAACTAGGGCCAGGACTACTTCAAATATAACTATTCTGTATTTTAAAAATATAGGGCAGAAAGCCTTTTGGATGATATTTATACATTTTTGAACAATATTTCTAGGTCCCTAAATGAATCATCAAGCATTATGTAGAACAAAAAAAGTCTACTTTCTTACATTATCTCTTAATTTAATCTCATAAATCTCTAGTAAATATTGTAGGTAACTACATTTCAATGTGAGCATTCACCTCAATAGGAAGTCTTTATAGAAGGCTTAATCTCCATAGCCATATATTACCAAAATTCAGACTTATGTAACGAATGGGTAGTTGGCAGACATTCGCTCTGTAAGACAAAGCAAGAGTTTTTTGCCCCCTACCAACAAAAAGGCAGAGTCACTACTTTGAAAACAACTAGGGCTTAGAGACTGTACTACATTTCCTAGAGTAAGTAGAATAAAATCAAAATAAAGATAGGATTGGGGGGAGCCCCATCTCTCCCTTTACACTAACAATTTCTGGATGAGGCAACCCTTTCACTCACTTAAGTATGCTTTATGATGGCAGTGTTTTAGAGTACAGATACACAAGTTGCAAAGTGTTTTTGTTGTTTTTCCAAGATGTAAAAGGAAGAGTAGTTACGGACAAAAACCCCCATTTTCTTTCCATATACGAGAGGGGTTTGCTATTCTCTGCTGATTTTTGGCTCAATGCTATTTGTTCATGCTATGGTACTGAAACCTGCCAAAGTCCCTATCTCATGAGTTATGAGGCTGTCCTCAGGGTTCAGCTATGATAGGCACTCAGCTGGCTTCGGCTTCCTCCCACTGTCCATAAAGTCAAACCTCTGACAGCTGTCATCCTGACAGAGTCTAAGCAGGCTAAGTTAAAAAAGTTCCCACAGAGAAGGTCAAAGTGCATTCATTAATCAGTTACTAACAGAGCAATCTAACAGTCATGGGGAAAACCTGTTAAAATTTTTAGAGGTGAACAGAATATCCAGATCAGGACAAGGGAAAGAATGGAAATAACTACTCTAACAGGTGTCAGAGAAATTATCAACTTAAAAAGTTTTAATTCACATACAGAATACATTTCTGTGGTTACTAGAAATGTACTGTGAATAAACGTATTACTCCCTTCTTTTTAGCCAGTACCACAGCTCTCCCTCCCTAATGAAAATGTAATTTTACAGGATGTTTCATTGACCTCTACTTGGATTAGAAAGCACTCTAGTTATAACTTGAACTCCTTAGCAATAATTAAACGTAACTGAAGTTGCTGGATTATGATAAAATTATAAAGATGCAATTAATATACAGGAACATATAAAAATTGTTGATGGCCTTCAAATAATTCAGCTAAATTAATTCCAATTCTAGGTTAACTTTTATACAGACAGTGAAGGAAGCACAGTGTTAATATTGTTTGTGAAGTTTAGTATTTGCAAGGCAATTACAACGAACTTCCAAATGAAGAGAGTTATGCAGTCATTTGCAGGCTGGGACCAACTTCTCTCTGAATTCAAATTAACAAAACTACTTTGTAGAGAGATACAAGAGTCTCACATCTCTCCTTTCTAGAGATAACATCAAAATGATGCATGGATTTCATGCTCCGGAAAGGAAAAACAACAGTCAGGCCAGGCTGAAATAAGAGGGAGAGCACAAGCCAGAAGTTTGCTCACATCCCCAGAAGCTGGGCTATTTTAAACAAATACCTCTTACCATGAGGCTTAACAGGAAGATCTTACATATTTTAGTTACCAAGGGACTTCCCTGCATATTTTCAGAATCTCTAAAAGAAAAAACCCTACTCCCAAATGAGACTTCTGATACACATATACAAAATTTTTGTTAAGGAAACAATCTAGTGGAATAAGACAAGGCAGATTTCATTTTTATGTTAATTCCATGTTAAGTACGGTTTTGACTAGTCATTTGCAGATCTGAGTTCTGGAACATTGAGAAGAAATCCAGAATCACTGGGAGATAAGTCTCAACGATAACATTAATTTACTTACACTCAAGGTAACTCTCTAAACAGTCACAGTCCAATTTTACAAGATGTGCAATAGGCAAAGAAGGAAAAGGACAAACATTGCAAATAAGTTCTTGTCCTTTGGCGGTGCAAGCTCTCAGAAGTCACTCTTGTCCAAATCCTTCTGTTTCTTCAATAGCAAATAACAGCTTTTCCTTCAGTTGCTCATAGCTCTTGTAGGGTGGCAGGTCCAGGCGGTTAAAACTAAAAGTAAGAATTGTTAGCTTGAGAAAAGGAAATATACTAAGAATCATATGGGCAGTGTAACAATGGTTTTAAAGCCAGGCAAAATTAGGTTCAAATCCCAGCTCTGTCACTGGGCCCCTGAGCGCGTGTTTTTTACTTTTCTGAGTCTCGGTTTTTTCTTTGGTAAAATGGGAACAACAATATTTATCTCTCGGGATAGAGTGAAGAATAAACAAGCATATATATAGCACAGTACTGGCGCTCAGCAGGTACTCAGTAAAATGTTACTCCTCTCAAGCTTTCCCATCCACCCTAATCTATATGTGGTCAGCAAACTTTTGCTGTAAAGGGCTAGACAGTAAATACTTCAGGCTTTGTGAGTCATAGGTCTCTTATCAAAAGATTTTAAGTATATCCCATTAAGAATAAAAAAGTTTTCGGCTCTAATATCTAATATGTTGGTCTGACTGAATTTCTCTGTCCTATTCTTAGCTGTGAGTTTTTAAAGGCATCTTCTAATTTTGGGCCATATTAAGAACACCTTCACAAGGTAACAGGTAGTGAATCTGCCCTAAAGCCTTGGTCCTCTGCTATATTTTTAGGATAAGGTGCAGGTAGATGTTTGGCAACAGAAGAAATAATGCTATCCACAAAGGGAAAATAAATTTACGGTTATGGAAATGAACAAATGGAAACATGGAACTTGAAAAAGTAATGAGGCTGGTTTTCATGTGTGACTGAGATAAGCTATTCACAATAATGTAATGGCACAATCTGTTCCAAGTTTAAAAAAAGGGAGAAAAGATCAAATCAAAATATATGTGTACAAGATGAATGTAAAAAAATCAATTGTATTTCGATATACTAGCAATGAATAATCTGAAATGAAATTAAGAGAACAATTCCATTTATAGTAGCTTCAAAAAGAATAAATACTTAGGAATAAATTTATCAGAAGAAATGCAGGGCTTGTGTAATGAAAACCATGAAACATTGTTGAAATAAGTTAAACACCTAAACAAATGGAAAGACACCTGATATTCATGGATCAGAAGACTTAATACTGTTAAGATGACCTTACTCCCCCAAAATGATCAAAGCAATTCACATCAAAATCCCAGCTGACCTCTTTGCAGAAATGGACAAGCTGATCTTATAATTCATATGGAAATCCAAAGAACCCAGAAGAGCAGAAACAATCTTGAAAAAGTTGGAGAATGCATACTTAACTTCAAAACTCACTGAAAAGCTGCAGTAATCAAGGCAATGTTACTGCCATTAAGGACAGACATATAGATCAATGGAATAGAATTGAGAATCCAGAAATAAACCCATGTATTTACAGTCAATTGATTTTCAACAAACATGCCAAGCTGTTATTTTTAAAAAGCCACATGTATGAAAATACAAAGGAGCAAACAATAAAACAAATAAAAAGGGTAGATAGGGAAAATAAACAAATATCCAGCAAGGTATATATATGACCACTGAAATGTCCCACAAAATAAAGTTCAACTATTGTTGACATTACGTTGAATTCCAATATATTGTATTTAAGATTAGGGTTTGTTTTTAGTTTTGTACATTTTTGGAAATGTGGTTAAACTACATTTATAATAAGAAAATAGTATTTCTGTCACCATGTTAGAGTAGCTCTCCCTACAGCTATCTAGACTTGATTTCTTCCTCTGCCTACAGAGAAAAGTTAAGTTTTCTAAATATCACATTTCAAAAAAAAAAATTCGGGGTGGGGGGAGGGATTGACTGTTCATGGCAACAGGGATTGTTTTGGGATGAAGGAAATACTCTAAAACTAGATTATAGTGATGGTTACTTTTCTGAAAATCTACTAAATATCACTGAATTAAAATGGGTAAGTTTTTTGTTACATAAATTATGTCTCACTAAAGCTATTAAAAATAATTCAATACCATGGGGAAAGTATTTCATTTCTAACACGTTTTAGTATATACAGGATAAATGGGAAAAAGCTATTTTCTACACTCTTTTTAATTTTTCTTTTATTTTGAAGTATAGCTGATTAACAATGTTGTGTTAGTTTGAGGTGTACAGCAAAGTGATTCAGTTATACACATAACTGAATCTTTCTGATTTTACTTACCAGGTATGACTTCTAGGCAACCAATTTTCTTTCCCAACTTTTTCAATGCAGAATTTCTGTGGCCCATTGCTCCCTAAAAGTGAAATCATCAACAGTTTGATAGTGCAATGGTTCTCAAATTGTTATCACCAATCCAGCTGCATCAGCATCACCAGGGAACTTATTAAGAATCACAAATCCATAGGCCCTAACCCAAGCCTACTGAATTGAATTAAAAACTCTGGGGGTGAGGCTCAGCAACAGTGTTTTAACAAGCTTCCAGGCAATTCTGATTGAGAGCTAGAGTTTGAGAACCACATTGTTAATGTATGCCCAAGAGGAGAAAATGCACTTTTATCTAGTATTCCTTAGCCAGAAAAACAGAATGCTATAATTAACAATACCTCACATAAGAGAACACATAAAAAGCTTAATTTTAGTTTTAAACACAATGGGGAAACTACAGCTCACTGTCTTACAAAACTTGATTTAAACAGAAAATTGTTAAAACTTTAGAAAATGTAAACAACCTAGTGAATTCAATATTAACAATGCTTGTGCTTATAGGTCCTATAGGGCAGACCCTTACACACCTAACACCCCATTCTTGCCTCTCATTTACCTTGTGTTGGAGTCAGCTGTTAATGGTTATCTTTAAGCACTGGTTTTCTAAAAAGGTCACTACTGCTCCCTAAAAAGCATTTACTGGTGGTCATAAGGACTGGTATACTACTGGACTTTTAAATAAGAAGGGGCCAGGCACACTTATTGTTCTGCCATATGTAAGATAGTCATACCCAAAGAACTTTCTCATGTTCCACCTGACTAAACCCAGTACAAATATAAAGTGGTAGTACTTTTGTATCTAATCACATTGAAGTGTTTTCACAAGTAGTTATGCGAAAAGCCCAGTAACATAGGATATGGTCATTATGAAAAAGGATAGTTAAAATGATTAAATAATTAAGCATGAAATTATTAAATGGTTTATGTACTGGCACATTCTCTCAATATATTACAGCATTTCTAACCACACAGATGGAAAGTTTCGTTTAATAGTGCTAATTAGTATGTAACAGTAGAGTCTGGATTGCTTTTAATAGACTTAGAATCAAATATTAACCTAGCAGAGAGGGACTTTCCTGGTGGTGCAGTGGTTAAGAATCCGCCTGCCAATGCAGGGGAGATGGATTCGAGCCCTGGTCCGGGAAGATACCACATGCCGTGGAGCAACTAAGCCCTGCACCACAACTACTGAGCCTGGGCTCTAGAGCCCGCAAAGTACAACTACTTGGCCCACGTGCCACAACTACTGAAGCCCATGTGCCTAGATCTAGGGCCCGTGCTCCACAAGAGAAGCCACTGCAATGAGAAGCCCATGCACCTCAACGAAGAGTAGCCCCTGCTCACTGCAACTACAAAAAGCCTGCACACAGCAAGGAAGACCCAACGCAGACAAAAATAAAAATTTTTTAAATAAAATAGCAGAGAAATATGAAATGAAGGATTTTAGTGAATTTCATTGATAAAGGCTATTTTACAAATATGTCATATTATCAATACTATTACCCTGGATGCTTTCTAAAGTTTTATGGAATTGTAAGACATCATGTTGTAAACATTATATAATGAAGTTAATTTCAGGTTGCCTGTTGTTTTCAATCTTACTCTGACACTGTCCCTAAACGAAACAACTTCCAGATAGACTCTTGCACCTTTTTTCCTATTTTTCAGCCTATTTCAACTTTAAAAAGGTCTCTGAGGCTTTTGTACATATCAGAGCCTTGGCCTATACTGGAATTTCGTGATTAGACACTACACTTTAAAATAAGATCTACCGCATTTTTCTCTACTTTGATCAGCTATAATTTATTCTAGCAGGTATATTATCCTTAATTCACTTAGATTATTTCCCTCTTTTTCTTATATTTATTTGTCTATTTATTATTTCTTACCTTTTCTATCTGTTCTTTCATATTCCAGTGATTCTTATACAGAAGGGCTTCTGACCTCTTAAGCCCAAATCTTTTCTTCTAAATAGGAACAACATTTTGTGTCTTCTAATAGAGTTTTTCCCAAACATACATGTATTGAAATAAATATTATTTCTTTATAAATAATTTTTTAAAACTTTCTTCTTTATATTACAGTTAGTGTTATGTATCTGTATTTTTTGGAGATTGTAGATACGTTATTTCACATCTACCAACTTCATTCCGTGAGGATATTATAAATATGTTAAAAAAAATGGGATATTAGATCTGATAAGGTCAAGAACCACCAGATTAAATTGTTATATACATCACTCTTACAATTTTCTTTTCCTACATTGGGTGGATGAAAGGTTAAACCAATGTCCTCTAAAATTTGATGAACCACAATCTCACTGTCTGTCTTCCACAGGTATCCTTTTGTGTTGCTTTAGACTGCTCCATCCAACCCCAAATATTATTCCCAAGAGAAGACCTAGTTCTTGTTTTTTTAATAATCAGACTTCCAGTTTATACTGAGAAGCTTGTACCAGTTTTTTCTTCATTTTGGTCACTATTCCTTACCTCTCCAACCACCAACATGGTTTCTTTTTCAAACTACAGAGCATTCTCAAAGGACTTACAAATTATCCTTTTTGAGACTTCTTTCTCTGTAGCACTAGATAAAAACTTCCCTTCTATATTGCTTCGGAGAGACTAAAATATTTATTCTCTGGCCTCTCCTTTAAGTCTGTCTCTAGGCTAGTTATGTCTCACCCCTAAATGTTTCTAAGCATCAGCTCTCTACTCTTCTCTGTATTCTATTTCTGCATAAGCCCATCCATTCTCACAGCTTCAAATGTCACTGCTTCATTGCTCTTATGAGTCTACTTTCTCTCTCTACTGTTACCTCTAAACTCGTGCTTTAACAACACCTGTAAAACTGTCCCCTCACTGAGATTTTCTACTTGGCTGCCTGACAGTCACCTTAAACTCAGCAGATTCTTTACACTTCACAACTTCTCCATGTTTCATAACATGGTAAACATTCTTCCTTTATATTTCGTTTTCTAATCAAGTCCTATTTCTACCTTTGGAACTTCTCTAGCATTTCTCTCTTCTTTTCCATCCCTATTTTATCTCCTAAGATCAGGTTCTTATCATTGCTCTAATCATTCTTCCTATTTCCAGCTTTCATCTGCATGCTATACCTTACTATCAAATCTTCCTAAAAGGCAGCTTCAGCAAGTTCACCTGTCTTCAACAAGTTCCCATAGCTTCCAAAACCCTAAGTAATGTCCAAATTCTTTTGGTCTGGCTTTTAAAGTCTTGAACTGGTTCCACACACTATATCCAGAACTGCCTCTTTAATTCTTTAATTCTGACTCTCTCTTCTCCAGCTGAAACAGACTTAGGGATCACAACTTCTATCCTCTTATGGTACTTGCATAGTGTTGGTGTTAAAGAAAGACTTGAATTTACTTATTTAGTCACAAAATAAATATTCTTAAGGTCATTCATTTCAAAATAACATACAATTTAATCAGTGACTATTATGTGACAGGCACTGTACTAGGCACTAGAAATAAAAAGATGAAGATATGGATCTATATCTCAAGGAGCTCCAGGTATAACAGGGAAGAGTGGTAAACAAGTCATTAAAATATAATACAAACAATAGTAGTGTCTCTCATAGGAGACACTGAAATGTTTGCCATATGACTGAATGAGGAAACATCTACATATATAGAAGACCATTATCCTACCATTAAAAGACCATTAAAATGTGGGGTCTAGCCTAAGAGTTAAAAACTTCTAGAGGTAAGGATTACAAAGTGATTTAAAAGCTGATACAAATCCAGGTTAACTGTGTCTAGTTAAGAAAATATACTTGTCTTTGTTATTTGATACACTGTATACACATTAATATAACAGCAGTGTGATAAACAATTTTCTGTATAGGAAAAGTGATCCTGTTGACATACCCATGAGGTCAGCAAATCCGCCAACTGGCAATCGGCAGGTTCCAGTAACAAACTGCAAAAGTCTCATTCTCTTCTCATTATCGATTTCTTTAACAAACTGTTAAAAGCACATTTAAAGAGATACATAGGTCATATGTGACGTTCAGAATACTAAACAAGAAAGAAAAAAATCATTTCAAATCTTAACCAAACTCCCAGTGTCAGATGCACTGGAAAATGACTGAATCCACCACTGTGGATGGTAGAGCTTCTCCATGTTTGTCAAAAGCCCTACCAACCTTCCCCTATACCAATCCTAGTACCACATCCTTATAGGGAAACAGAAAAAGAAGAGTGCCCTGGGCCCAAGAGCTCCTTACTCATGCAGTCTCAAGATCAGCTCTTCTAGGGCACCCTTCCTTTTCCCTCTAGATCTGCCTGTCCTATAGAAATTCATGTGGTTACGAAGGACAAAGAGATTGAGTCAGAACAGACTTTTTGGTTTTATGAACAAACGAAATCAAGCTCACAAATTCTGACCAAGATATATCCCAGTAATGTTCTTCTCTCAGTGTTCTTTATGTTTTGGTGTAGCTATGTGTTGCCAGAATTATGTGGCTTTTAACTCCTACAATTCTGACTCAAAACATTAAGTGTCTAGAGAATTCTTTCTAGCCTGTAGCACAAGAATTTTGTCTCAGCCAAATGAATTTTTGGAAAGAATTTTTATCCTACTGTACTAATTGTATTTGTTACAGAAGCCCAGTCACCTCAGCTTCTTATTAATTTCTTTACATAAATTTCTTTACATAATTAGAAGGCATTAAAAAAATTTTTTACTGTGGTTAAATATACATTAACATAAAAATTTACCATTTTAAGTGTACAATTCAATGGCATTAAGTACATTCACACTGTTGTGTAACCATCACCACTATTTACAGAACTTTTTTATTATATCAAACAAAAACTCATTTCATTAAACTTATCTCCTTGCTTCTGCCTCCCTTCTCCCCAGTCCCTGGTAGCCTTTATTCTACTTTCTGTCTCTACAAATTTGCTTATTCTAGATACCTCATATAAGTGGAATCATACAATATTTGTCCTTTTGTGCCTGGCTGATATCACTTAGTATAATATCCTTAAGGTTCATCCATGTTGTATCCTATGTCAGAATTCCCTTTCTTCTTAAGGTTGGACAATATTCCACTGTATATATATATATATATATATACACACACACACACACCACATTTGGTTTATCCAATCATCTCTTGATAGACATTTTAGATTGCTTCCACCTTTTGGCTAATGTGAATAATGCTGATATGAACATAGTTATACAAGTTTCTGTTTGAGTCCCTGCTTTCAATTCTTTTGGGTAGGAGTAGAATTGCTAGACCATATTAATTCTATGTTTAACGTTTTGAGGAACCACCAAACTGTTTTCCACAGTGGTGTACCATTTTATATTGCCAGCAGCAACGCAAGAGAGTTCCAATTTCTCCATATCCGTACCAAGGATGATTATTTCTTTTTTTTTTTTTATAATAGCCACCTTTTAATGGGTATATGTCTCACTGTGGTTTTGATTTGCACTTCTCTAATGATTAGTGATGCTGAGCAACTTTTCATGTGCTTATAGCAGAAATTTTGTGAAGAGACACCATTATGATTCCAAACCAAGGCTCTCCCTTAAGTTACACCTTCTAAACATTAAATAATTCTTAATGAGCTATGAATGATGAAAACCATACTTCAGATAGTTCTACAAAATTCCAAAAGCATTTAGATCAAATGCAGGGGAATATTATTATCTGGGGTTGTCTTATACTCTGGGCAACGGTGCAAGGTGTGTGTTGCTTACCTGGCAATAGTGAAAGAATGCTGTTATAATCGGTATTCATTTATTGTAATGCATAGAATGGAATGAGGATCCTTAACATACTGGTACACTTTTTCTGTGACTCATTTCCATATGTGGTAAGCAATTTCTACAAAAATTACGGTATTCCAAAAGAAAGAAACTGAGACAAACCTGCCAAAACCACATGATTTGTTTGCTTGTCCTAGTGTAATGACGGTAGATGGCATGTCTTTGCCAGTCATTCAAATCAATCTCTTGCATTCCACATAAAAGAACCTTTAGGGATGAAAAAGACAAATGGTTTCTTTAGGTAACTGTACAACCTACATAAAAATGCTAGACATAGTTAAGACTAGTATTAAACAACTTTCAAAAATTTAATCAGGAGGCTTTGGCTTATAAACTGTGTATCAAGAATTTTATCTATATTATTTGTAAAAGCTGAGTTTCCATGATTGGTGTCATATATACACATATTCAGGTATATAAGTCACTCACTGGATAGAGGTTCTAATACTTTTCTTTTTTTGGTAACACTTTATATATTTGGATAAATTATGGACTTCTTTTAACCTCTGGGGATGCTTCAGAAACATACTGCCAGAATAAAAAATACTTTTGCCATTGGAAAGATGGTAAAGTGAGTTGAAAACAGGCACCTGAAGGCATTATTTACCAGCATGCTGCAGAGGAAAGAACAACTCATTACCTCTAATTCCTTTGCATCAAAGTACTGCAAATACTGCTGGGGAAGAATTTCATTAAAGCCCTCAAAGAAAGCTTGTGTCTGTTCTTCAACACCACGAGACAACCTCCATTCAGCTACCATTCTGGTAAATAAATATAAAAAAAAACTATGAGGAAGTTTAGATTTTACCTTTAAATTCTGAGTGTAAAAATAATTTTTAAAAACTTTATTATGAAAAGTGTCAAATATATATATAAGTAAAATAAATGAACCCTATGTACAGACCTCTCAGCTTCAATACCAATCTTATTTCATTATGCCCCTATCCACCCTAGATAGCATATAATTTCATTTTAAACAAACATTTCAGTATATATTTCTATAAGATGAGGTCTCTTTTAATTTTATTTTAATTTGCATAATTTATTATGCAAAATCTCTGTAACTCAAGGTTAGTTCATCATTAACTAAGGTCTTAACCTCAAATATGCGCAATGCTATGCTCAATGCTGGGGGAGATCCAGGAGTATAAGCTATTCCTTTCTTGAAGCAGCTTAAAGTTTTTTTCTTTTTTTTTTACATCTTTATTGGAGTATAATTGCTTTACAATGTTGTGTTAGTTTCTGCTGTACAACTAAGTGAATCAGCTATATGTATGCATATATCCCCATATTCCCTACCTTTTAAGCCTCCCTCCCACCCTCCACCCTCAGTATCCCACCCCTCTAGGTCATCACAGAGCATCTAGCTGATCTCCCTGTGCTATGCAGCAGCTTCCCACTAGCCATCCATTTTAAGTTTGGCAGTGTATATGTGTCACTGCTACTCTCTCACTTCGTCCCAGCTTCCCCTTCCCCCACTGTGTCCTCAAGTCCATTCTCTACGTCTGCGTCTTTATTTTTTTATGTTTTTTAAAAACATAACTACAATTCTATCATCACACCAAAAAAGTGAGCAATAATTCCTTTATATCAAATATTCAGTGCTCAAATTCTACTGACTGACTCAAATTTTTGGACATATTGATTGAATCAGATTAGATTTTCTTCTAATCTTCATCTACATAGATACATATTAACAAAGTTAAAATCACATCAAATACAAACTTTGTTTTATTACAGAATATTTTTAACAATTTTAACAAGCAAACAAACATGTATTTTAGGCATTTGATTACTTCATGACAATTTCAGACAACCAAAGTCCTAAAGTTTATTAAAACTCTGAAATTTTGGAAAATGGCAGTGTAGGTTGTATTGGACTAATCTTCCGGGTGATTATAATGATAAACACTGGGCAAATTACAGAAAACAAATGTCTGAAGGCATCAGAGAGAAACCAAAGGCAGGCAGAAACTGGTGGGGACAAGATTCTTGAAGGAAGCTGGCACACTGGAGCAGAGCCGCATTTACCAGGCTTTTCCTTTGAGGGCACTTCCCAGTTTACAAAGAGCACAGGGAAATGAAACTCAAACTAAAAGCAACAGTATTATTGGGCTGAGGAGACATGAGGTTGGGAGCTTAAAGCTGCCAAAGCAGCTACAGAAAAACCCCTAGAAGAAAGAAGACAAAGAAAAGGAGCTCCCAAATCTGCACAGAAACACACTTCAACTCCTTAGCTCACTCCTAAATACACATGTCTAGGACGATGAAACTCCAAGGAACCCTGTGCAATGAACAAATGGAAAGCCAAAGATCCAACCAGAAATTTCAGCAGCCACCTAGGGCTGTAGAGACAGAATTTAAGCTTAATTCTCACAAGGTAATGGTAAAACACCTTGGGCTTTCCATTGTAAGGACTATGAACCATGTTCTAGGAATAAACATTATGTTTTAGGATTAAAAGCAAAATGGAAGTAGACTAGCTCTAGCAAGCTTCCACACAATCAATGTGATCTGTCCTTAATTTAACTGCCTGTCAAAACAAAACTCAATATTTTTCAAAGGGGGGAAAAAAAAGAACTCAGAGTCTCTACCATGTATCATCCACAATAAAAAATGACTACCTAGGCAAAGAAGCAGGAAAATGTGACCCATAAGAGAAAAAAAATCCATAGAATAAGGCCAACTGATAGCCCAATGCTGAAGTTAGTAAATACTTTCTAAAAGCTATTAAAAATGTATTAAATAATTTACAGGACAAGATGGACAAAATATATGAAGAGATAAAGATTCTCAACACAGAAACTCTTGAAAGAAGCAAATGGAAATGAAAGAATATCTGAATATCTGAAATGAAAATTTAATTGGATGAACTTAAAAGCAGTGAATTCAAACGCAGATCAATCAAAATGGCCCAAACTGAAGCACAGAGAAAATGAAAAAAATATAAACAGCATCTGGGATGATATCAAAGGTTAAATATACATGTATCCGAAGTCTCTGAAGTATGAAAGAGGGAATGAAGCAAAAGGAACATCTACAGAGAAAAAGCACAAAAATTTTCCATAACTGCTGAAATGGCATCAATCAGGAGAACATAAAAGTGCATATATACGAGGCAAAATGCTAAAAAACCTTTAGAAAATCTTTTAAAAGCCACAGAGAAAAACATACATTTCATCCAGAAAACAACAGAAATAGTGGCTCACATCATCAAAAATAGAAGACAATAACGGAATGACATTATTGAAAGAAAGTGTTTAAAAAAAAAAGAGAAAAAAAACCCCTATAAACCTAGAATTCTAAATCTAGTGAACATATCCTTCAAAACTGAAGATGACATACAGATGTTTTTGGATAAAAGCTGAGAGAATTTATTGCCAGCAGGCACACACTAACAGAAATGGTGAAGGAAGTTTTTAAGGCTGAGAAATGATCCCAGATGGAAAAAATGGATCTGCAGAAAGAAATGAAGAGAACCAGAAATAGTAACGTGAGTAAATATAAAAGACTATTATTCCCTAATTTCTTTTAAAATCTATTGATTGCTTAAAGCAAGAATATAGTATTATGGGGTTATAAACATAAGAAATAAAATAACAATAGCACAAATGGCTGAAATGAGATAAACAGAATTATACTATTATGAGCCTCTTATAATGTACAAGTAGTATATTAATTATAAATTATGTTACATATATTAATGTATTAGCATAATATTAATTAAAGGTGATAAGTTAAGGATGCATATATTCATTAGAGCAGTCACTAAACTTTAAAGAGGTATACAGCTAAGAAAAAACCAAAGATATATAAAAAGAAAACTAGAAATTATTAATACAAAAGAGGACAGGAAAGGAGGAACAAAAGAAATTGGGAAATAGAAGAAACAAGCAATTGCAACAAGCAATAATTGCAACAAGCAATTATCAACATACTATACAGTCCAACAGAAAGGCTAAAAACTATGTCAAAAGGAGCATTCTCTCTTACCTGATATATTCCTCTTTATTTTCTTCTGTTACAAGAATATTGCCACCATTGGGTTTCAAATCATGACTCTTGATTTCACCTAAAATTTCTTTATCGACGGAAAAATACATTTCCAAACCACATTCCTCAATATTGTTTTCTCTGCCCAAATGAAAGTTAACACTGTTACACTGATTCAGTCATGTAAGAGTTTTTTTTTTTAACTAAAGGACTATGTTCTTAAATAACTATTGTTAAACTGTAACATCGGAATTAACAACAAAACTGGAACATTATGCTCTAAAATCACATTTTTGCCTTGCCTAAGATATTTCTATAAAATTTATCATATTGAATAATGAGACAGGTTTAATGTAAACCATTTAAATTCAGTAAACCAATTACACGCTTACAGTCTGAATACATTACCAACACAACAATGATAAATTAAAATGAAACAAACTTACTTAACCCAGATGAGAGAATTGTAAAATTCTGGATCAATAGATTCTAAATCCTTGAGACCAACTGGTTTGTTCAAGATACGCTTATAGAATGGCAAAGAAAAACCTGTGTCTATGAATTTCCCATGGAACAGAGCCTATGCAAGAAGAAAACAATACCATTAAAGATAATTTTATATTTTATAAGATATAAAAGATTTTATATATCTCATTGTATTTCAGAATGTTTTTGTTTTTTGAATGAAGAACTCATCTAACAAACAAAACAAACTCCCCTGTCATATGATCTATTATGGAATATTTCTGGGGAAAGGGCAGATATAACAAGTCCAATCTTAGACATATCTTAATGATGAGAAAATTTCAAATGAGAAAGTTAAAGAAACAATGCTTTAGTATTGCTAAATTAGCAAAGTAAACACAGTTCTCCACTTGCACTTACCATAGCAATAAACCTGCCAATAAAACGAAAATATTTCAGGTGATCTGGATTGATGTAAGAAGCGGGGTTTATCTGCAAGCAGTAATTATCCTTCCCTGCATATTCAAACAGGCAATACATTGGGTTCAACACCTCATGTGACAAAAGAAAGAACCATTCTCTGAAATCAAAAGAAAATTTAGGATGAAAAATCTTGTAAGTAACCATACCAATAAATCAAAGAGCAGTGTTATAAAGTTCTCAGGAATCTATACTCCCCTGATGGTGATATTTCTCTAGTCACTGCTTCTGTACAAACTGCCATCTATTGTACAGAGATATTTACACACTGCATATTTCAAAGAATCTAAGACATCACTGACTTTAAAGACAACATTATTTGATGAACCACTAACAAATTTTTTCCAATTGTAATACACATCTCAGTTTCAGAGATGTTAAAATATGAAAAATTTAGTCTTAGAATCAGTGAAATACTATACATAGGCAAGTTTAAAATTCACTGTTGACCCATGTGGTTAGAACAGCTGAAACAAGTCTAACATTATTCCATCCATTACAAAGCCCCTCAGTGATGCTCATTAAGTTCCACTGCTCTCTAAATCTTAGATAAATACGAAAAACCTTCCAATTTCACAGAGGCAATAAAGCACTTAATTCAAGCTACTCATTCATTAGGAAAATACTGAGAAGCTCTAATTCAAATGCTGTGAAAATACCAACCAACACTAACGTAAGATTATAGTTATTAACTACGTAACATGGGTGAAGGTCTGGAAGAACAGTAGGCAGAGTGAATCTGGGGCAATATATGTGGTATCAGCTCGTGCCTGAGATTTCCTTTCTTGTTGATTTATGGCCTCTGGTAGTAATCCTGCTTATACTTTAATACTGCTAGTTAATTTTCTAGTTAAGAAGGAATGATTGCCCCCCTGAATTATCTTTACCTAATACAAAATTAAATGTTTCTATTCATATTTGTTATTTACCTGTGATTACTTCATACATTTGAAATGTGAGCTTTGAAACAAAACCTAAGTAAAAATCCCTCAAATGTAGCCACCAGTTAGTGACCCCACAAAGCCACAGGGTCTGAACTAGGATATTAATAAACAGTATTTCTACTCTTCACAATAATCCCAGAGAAGTAGATATGATCATTCTTATTTTACAGATGAAGATATTTGCCCCAAGCTATACTATTGAGTGCAGAAAAAGGATTCAAATCCAGTCTTGACTACAAAGTCCTTGGCTTTCCATACTGCCACCACTATGCAAATTTTTAACCTGCTATGATATACTGTTATGGAATAAGCAAAGCAATTTCCTGCTTGGGTCTATCTTCTAGGGGTTTGATTAGAAGCTCCAATATTAAGAAAGGAGAATTTATAATTTCAACTCCTACTTTATACAGCTTTCTATATTTTCAAAACATATATTAATCTCAGTTGGGAACTGAATGACTATTATCTCTATCAGGAATCTGTGATGGAGAAAGTGACCTGAACACTATAGGGCCTTGTATGTTCTGTGGAACAGATATGAGGTGGTGGACTGAGCACTGGCTTCTGGTTTGATGATGTAAAGCTTGCATCCAGGCTCTATAACTTAGTTATATGTCTTTGGTGAGTCCCTAAACCTCATTATTACCTGCAAAATTCTCTCACAGAGTTATCCTGAGGATTAAAGGAGTGATGTGGGTGAAATCAACTAGCAGTACCTTAGAAAGTGCTGAATTAATGTTTCTTGAAATTTTATAATTGCAACATTAATAAAGGTACAAAAATTTGCTACATTTCATTTTCCTGAAACAGAAAATTGAGAAAATAATACTTGCAAGCAAAGTGTAATGATACCTTTGGAGGAAAGGAACTAAGTTCTGAGTATTCATATTATCACTACCTTGCTACACCTCCATAATCTAAACCTTCTTCTCCTGGAAAAATCACCCACAAACGTCTTCGCAGATCTTGGGGACTGAAGCTCATTATCTACCAAAAAAAAAAAAAAAGAAAAAAGAAGAAGAAGTAAAAGAATCAGTAAAAGTAGAAACACCTTATACCACTTACTTCCAGGTTAGAAATCTCCTGCATTACAAGTAACTTAAATTCCCCATGACATAGAATGCTGTCTGTGGTTTGGTCAACACCACACATATAGAAAATACATTAAAGTTTCATAATGTTTTATAAATTATACATATCTATATTTCTGTATACTTTATACATATATAATTTTCTTAAATGATCCTACTACTGACAAAGTTCCTTCTTTCTCTCATTTGCTTAGAGCAGAGTAACTGTGACCATGAGCAGAGCTTAGGTCCTTTTTGGTTTGGGTAGGTTTGGGTTTGTTTTATAGCCAAAAGGTACACATAATAACTAATTGGCTAACTTGGAAATGAAAAACAGAGGCTGCAGAGAAAATATAGTTAATTTGAAAAAACCTGGAAACCTGGAAAAACTACTCAAATTTTGTATTCTACTACAGTGGTTAATAAGATCATCTTCATATTTGAAGGACAGTACCATTATTGAGCTACAATGAAGAGGTCATTTGGGTTCTTGTTTTTTAAAAGTATTTAATTACTTGCCCAAAATTGGGCCTGTAGAAGATTACAAACATTAATTACTCTTAGGAAAAAAAATGACAGGGCCTGGAGAGAATAAAGTCCGTACAATGATTCTATTTCATGAAAGGATAAGAATGAACAATCACATTTAAATATCCAGAGAGGCTCAGTAAGTGACCTGCTTATGCTAGGGCTCTCTCAGTTCCCACACTTTCATGAATTCATATCCCACTCAAACAAGAAAATGCCAGATGTAACAAAAAATTCAATGCTTATGACAAGTATTCCACAACACTACAGGCTAGAAATATAGCAATGCAAATGAGAAATGTTATAAGTTAAAATTATCCTTTCTGTTCATTTCTTGTTCCTTCTGGCTATTCCTTGTCCCTGTGGCTGCTCCCCAAACCGTAGGGCTGTCCCTGATCTCGCTTGCTGTCCCCCCAGAAAAAAATACCTTGAAATAATACCTTTTAACAAATGCCAGTATGAAGGAAAAAAAGAAATGTTTCTCCTGCAATTTCCCCCATAAGCAGTTGTGCTGTGTCAAGAAAAACACTTACTACCCCAAACAACTTTATCCAAATGCTATGAAGAAAATCTGATGCTAATTTTGCTATACGTCACTCTTCCAAAGCGATCAAAATTTTCTCTTTTTATTTCACATTTATTGGATGGATGTAGAGTTTAGGGTGACGAGTTTTAAAAACTGTTTTAGCATCATCTGGTCTGTCATTCTGCGAAAGTCTCTAGGTATCAATAGCTAAAGGGACATTTACTCATGTTCACATCTTTTCAGCACTGCTATTGGCAAGTTATGTTCCAAGAAACTGGCCCACCAGAGACTGACTACTCAGTGACTGCATACTGGTTACGAACATGAAAATAAGGAATAGGTAATCACGGGGTAGAGAATGGCCTTGGAGCCTTGCTTACGTCAGATCAAGAGAATGATTCATAATTCTCTAAGTGGCCTTAGTCAAGCTCTGCTCCTAAAAAAATATCTGCTCCTACTTAGCAGGATGCCAACTGGCATTTCCCTTCAATGTTAATAACTGAGGTTCCATTAGTAAAGAATATATATAATTGTTTCTGAAATTAAGTAGACAGCTATTGTCAACTATCTCAGACAATCTCTTTTTCCTTTACATTCGGTTTAGCACTTCTCAAAGCTGTAGCTACCAAAATTATCATAAGGGTTTGATAATAAAGAATCACAACCACATGTGGCCATAAAACAAGGACGAACTGGATGTTTGCATATTAAGACATTTTTTTCCACTGGTCATTTTAATATATCAAAATCACTTAATACTTAGCTGTAGTTGGTTGGTAAACAAAGTTGTAAAATAAAGGTAAGTAGTAAATTAACTCAGGTTCTGAGGACAGCTAAAACATTTGTTGACTACTCCTGAAAACATTATTTTTAGATATTGTCATCAATGACCAATTACATTTTTTACTACATAAAAAATTCTTTAAATTATAGGAGTAAATATGCTTATTATAAAAATGCAAGCAATACAGAAGTTTAAAAACAAAGTCTTCTCCTCTCTTTTTCTATCTGTATCCAGTATGTTCATACAGTACTTCCAGACTTTTGTCTACCAAAAGCCTATTTTTTTACTTAAATATCTATTTCACATCAAACACTGAGCTTAGAAATGGAAACCTGAAACAAATACTAAGTTACTCTGACACTTCAAAAGCACAGAACATACACATACACAAAACACACACACAAAGCTATCTGCATTTTCCGCAATTTTAAGTACTAAGGTAGCTGGCAATGAGATTAGACTTAAAAAATTCAAGGACTCCATCTCAAAAAGTTCCAAAGTGTTTGAACTGCTAGCACCAAAAGGTTTTGGGCTGGAAGCCAGGGGAAAAACCATTAAGTGGATGAAACAGTACCTGCTGAAAGGAATCCTCAAACAATGTTTTTCTTGTCACTGTAATCTTTATGTGCTGTGGCATGGCCAGTTGCTGAAATATAAGAATGTCTTAAGTCAACTCTCACCATTAAAATGGCCTATCAAAAAACCAAAAGGGTAAAATTTTACTTACTTTTTTGCTTACAGTAACAAGCAGACTATGAATATGAACTTTTATTTAATAATGTTAACCATGCATTTGTGAGTATTCATGCTAATTATAGATCATCTGATACATAAGAAACAGAAGAAAGCAAGATGTCGTATGCACAGTGATTACTTAATGAGTCAAACAAATCTTTACTTAAATTTTCTAAAAGCTAATTCAAATTCTTTTTGCTTGCACAGGCCCAGTACAAGAGTTTGAAGTTTAAAAATGTTCATCATAGTAACACTTTGACTAGTACATTAATTTTATTTAGACCCCATAAAGAAATCATTAATTCAGTAAACATTTATAATACATCAGAAATAATTAATCACATCTGTTAAACATACTCTGAATATAACCATATATATGTACTAATGTATCTATCAAAGTGATACATATGTACGGATCTATCAACGTCATTTATATCAAATGCTAGATATGAAAGGAGCTGGTTATAATTTACATATCAGAAATGTTTTAACTCATTTGTTTTAAGATTTCTTCAATCTGAAAATAATGAGTACTGGAATGAGTAGCAATGTTTCCTTATTCAAATGGTTTCAAATTTATTCTTCCGGACAAGAGAAGCCATAAATTATCTAAGGGATAAATCTATTTCTTTGACCTAAAAATAGGAGAAAAATTCCAATGCTTCCATTTTACCTCTTTTTCTACAGGTTAATTATTTTCACAATCACTGACTGTGTAAGCAACATAATAAAAGGAGTACAGAAATACAGTCCCAATACTAACCTGACACCAGAACCGGAAATACTGAACCTTTGCCTTGAAGTCCCGTACATAGGCTATCTGGGGTCCATTGTCTCTGAGGAAGAATGTTAATATGACATATATAGTTTCTTGTAAGATAAAATATTGAAGGAAAGCACAATACCACACTCCCTAAGAACTCAGTAGTCAAATACAAAAATGCCCTAGTACAGCATACTCCTAATACCATCTTTAAAATAAAAAAAAAAAGTCCCATGACTATTTTTAAGTAAGAAACAGAAATAAACTTTGATCTTTTTAAAGCCCCTGTTGTGAGATTCTCTCTTATATACAGCCAAATATAACAGGACTAGGTAAAGGAGGTTCTGTCTGAGAACGGTGTCTATTCCTGAATCCATTCTCTCCTTTGACCTTAACAGAGTCTTGAGATTTACTTGGGCAGACTACATTTCCCAGTTTTTCTCCTTTTTTCTCTCAAGTTTACTAGGGTTTACCAATATTATTAAATTTTTGAAGACCCAACTTGTAGCTTTGATTTTTCTGTTCTCTCATTTCCATTTCATTGATTTCTGCTTTTATGCATATTTTGTATTTAATTAACTTTTCTATTTCTAGCTTCTTAAGGTGGAAGCAGTGATCAATGATTTTACACCCTATTTTCTAATCTAGTCCTCTAAAGCAATTAAGTCTTCCTCCAAGACTACTTTTGTTAAATCCCACAAATTGTGATGTTTTGCTTTTATTATCATAAAGTAAAAAAAATTTCCTTATTTCTAGTGAGCCAGTTCTTTGAGCCATGGATTATTCAGTAGTGTGCTATTTAAGTCCCACTGGACTATTTTTTAATGATGGAGAGAAATATACTTCTGTTTCATACAAGCCTCTATTGTTTTGGGGTTTTCTGCTATATGTGCCCAAACTTAATTGTAACTAAGATTAATGATACAACAGTATCTGTTTGTAATTTATTACATATCTAATTTCATTAATACCTAATTGGCCTGAATTCCTAGTTTGTTTGAAACATGAAAGTTTAGTTTTATATTTTCTGCATATTAAAAAAAAGTAACGACGGGCTTCCCTGGTGGCGCAGTGGTTGAGAGTCCGCCTGCCGATGCAGGGGACACTGGTTCGTGCCCCGGTCTGGGAAGATCCCGCATGCCGCGGAGCGGCTAGGCCCGTGAGCCATGACCGCTGAGCCTGCGCTCCGCAACGGAAGAGGCCACAACAGTGAGAGGCCCACGTACCACAAAAAAAAAAAAAAAGAAAAGAAAAAAAATAACGAGAGGTCAGCAATGTCCTGAAATTAAAGCCAGACAAAGGTGCTACATGAAAACAAAACTGCATTGTACAACTGAAACAATACTGTATGTCGAGTACAACTTAATTACAATAAAAAAATTAAAAAGTATGTTTATAATGTGCTTAACAAAATTAAAAAGAGAAAAACTACAGACCAATCTCTCTTATGAACATAGATGCAAGAATCCTAAAAAAAAATACTAGTAAATTCAATTCAGGAGTATATTAAAAGGATTAACATTTTAATCCTTTTGACCAAGTGGAATTTATCTCTGGAATGCAAGGATGATTTAACATATGAAAAGTCAACGCAGTACACCACACATTAATAAGGGGAAAAAAACCACACAATCATCTCAAATGATGCAAAAAAGCATTCAACAAAATTCAATATCCTTTTATGATAAAAAAGCATTCAACAAACTAGAAGGAAACCAACTCAACATAATAAGAGCTATATATGAAAATCCCACAGCTCACATCACATTCAACAGTGGAAGAATGAAAGCTTTCCCTCTAAGATCTGGAACAAGGCAAGGTTGCCTGCTTTCATCACTTCTATTCAACACAGTATGGGAAGTTCTAGCCAGAGCAATTAGGCAAGAAAAAGACAAGGCATTCAAATTGGAAAGGAAGAAGAAAACATTTCTGTTTGAAGATGGTATGATCTTATATATAAAAAACCCTAAAGACTCCAGACGAAAAAACCTGTTAGCACTAAGTAAATTCAACAAAGTAGAACACAAAACATACAAAAATCAGTTGTATTCCTATATACTAACAATCAACAATCTGAAAAGGAAATTTTACAAAACAATTCCGTTTACAAATAGCATCAAAAACAGTAAAACACTTAGGAATCAATTTAACCAACAGGGTAAAAGACTTGCACAATGAAAACTATAGAACATTGCTGGAAGAAAATAAAGAAGACAAATAAATGTAAAGACAGCTTATGTTCATGGATTAGAAGACTTAATATTGTTAAGATGTCAACACTAACCAAAGAAAACTTCAATGCAATCCTTATCAAAATCCCAATGTCTTTGTTTGTTTTTTTTTTTTGCAGAAATAGAAAAACCCATACTAAAGTTCATGTGGAATCTCAAAAGGACCCTGAAAAGCCAAAACAATCTCAAAAAAGAACAAAGTTGGAGGATTCACATTTCCTGATTTCAAAATTTAGTAAAAGCTACAGCAGTCAAAACAGTGTGGTGCTGGAATAAACACAGACATACAGAAAAATAGAACAGAAAGGCCAGGAATCAACCTTCACATATATGGTCAAATAGTTTTTGACAAGGGTGCCAAGACCACTAAACAAAATGGTGCTGGCAAAACTGGATATCCACTTGCAAAAGAGTGGAGTTGAACCCTTACTAAAACCATTTACAAAAATTAACTGAAAATGAATCCAAGGTCTAAATGTAAGAGCTAAAGCTATGAAATGCTTAGGAAATACACAGAATGGGAGAAAGTATTTGCAAATGACATATGTGATAGGGATTAATATCCAGAATATACAGAGAACTTCTAAAGCTCAACAAAAAACAACCTGATTCAAAACTGGGCAAAGAACTGAAACAGACATTTGTTCTAAGATACAAAAAATGGTCAGTAAGCACATGAAAAGATGCTTAACATCATGAATCATTAGAGAAATACAAACCACAATGAGATACCATTTCATACTAATTAGGATGGCATTACACACACCCAAACACACACACACACAGAGTAACAACTGTTGGCATGGATGTGGAAAAACTGGAACCCATGTGCTCTATCAGTGAGAACGTAAAGCGGTACATTCGCTGTGGAAAACAGTATGGCAACGTCACAAAAAAACCCACAGAATTGTCATTTGATTCAACAGTTCTAATTATGAATATATATGCAAAAGAACTGAAAGCAAGAACTTGAACAGATATTTGTACCCTCATGTTCACAGCATCATTCACAATAGCTGAAAGGTGGAAACAACTCAAATGTCCATGAACCACATGTATACACAAAATGTGGTAATACATAAAATGCAATATTATTCAGTCTTAAAAAGAAATGAGGGCTTCCCTGGCGGCGCAGTGGTTGAGAGTCTGCCTGCCGATGCAGGGGACACGGGTTCGTGCCCTGGTCCGGGAAGATCCCGCATGCCGCGGAGCGGCTAGGCCCGTGAGCCATGGCCGCTGAGCCTGCACGTCCGGAGCCTGTGCTCCGCAGCGGGAGAGGCCACAACAGTGAGAGGCCTGCGTACCGCCAAAAAAAAAACAAAAAAAGAAATGAAATTCTGATACAAGCTAAAACATGGATGAGCCTTGGAAACATGATGCTAAGTGAAATTAGCCAGTCACAAAGGACAAACATTGTATGATTAGTCAAATTCAGAAACAGAAGGTAGAACAGTACTTATCAGGGACTGGGGGAGAAGGGAGACTGGAGAGTTACAGTTTACTGGGTACAGAGTTTCAGTATAGGATAATAAAAAAGTGTTAGAGATGGATCGTGGTGATGGTTGCACAGCAATAAGTGTACTTAACACCACTAAGATATAAACCTAAAATGGTCAACTTTGTTATGTCTATTTGACCATAATTTAAAAAATAAAAAACCCTAAACAAAACATATTAAGCAAATCAACGAAACCCAGTTACTTTTCAAAAATGGAAAAGAAAAAGTAATGGGAGTTTTCAAGTTAAAAGGTGATAGAAATGAAAGAAAGTAGGTATCAGAAATCAGGGATTAATTGGTGAGCAGTACTGTACTGATAATTTCTAAACACTCTCATTTAATGCTGTGAATAGATGATAACAAATATGGAAAGTCTCTAGGAGAAAATATTTAAGAAGCTAATGGAAATACAAAACATTTAGTGATCAGAGACCTACAGGCAAGCCACCTCAAGAAATAGCACTCTTTGGTAATTGAGATCTTTATATAAAAATCTTAGGAATCAGTTTTACTTTTAATCAAAACATTTAGAAAACTTACAAGGCAGATTTTCCAGTGCGGGGATCTATATAGGTGGTTGTTCTTCTATTGTGGTCCACAAAATATGGAATTCCATCTACTGTGAACCTCATTTCCCAGCCTTCAGGTAAGGGCTTTTCGTTTAATTGACTATATAAAACACAGAAACATATATAAACAAAAAATGTTAAAGAGTTCCTTGTTTGCCAAGTACAGAAACTAAAAATACCCATAAAGGCGGTAGAAATCTTCTAGAAAACCATTTAGTCCAGTATTTTCCACCTGTTTACTAAAATCCTACAAGCATGTTAAACATGTCAACAGGCCCGTCAACCATCAGTCATTCATCTCTCTTTTAAACTTTCGTAACAGCAGTCTAACTGGTTTTGCTGCCTCTAGTCTCACTCTGGTCCTGTACTCATATTTCACGTTGCTGACAGAGTACTAAAACGGAGATCTGAACAAATTCTTTCTCTTCTAAAAGTGATATCACTATTCACCACTAACCAATTATAAGACATAAACTCCTCCATTTGGCCCTCACTCTGTCTCGATACTCTGCCCTCTATGTTTCCTTTCAGTTTTACCTCTGCACTCTACCTCCAACTCCCTTCCATGAACCCTGTGTAGTGTACGCCTACTCACCATTTCCCTAAACAAGACATGGTCTGTCAAACCTCCAAGTGAAGCCCTTCCCCTTGGCCAGAATCTCTATTATTCCTATTAAGGCAACTCAAATGTTCTTAATGGAGTATTCCTACCCACTTCCTTAATACCTATCTTTAGACCTTGCTTAATCTGTCTAAACTTCAGTGTTCTAAGTTTCATCCATATTTTCCAGTTCATTTTTCTCTATTCTACAGTTTCATTTTTCTCATCTGGTGGGTTTGGTGAGAAGGCAAAGCAATGGAAATGTTCAAGTTCACAACAGAAAGGAAGAAAAGGAGGGGTTAGAGGCATTTAATCTCACTGTTTTAGAGAGCCACTACTGCTGACAGGAGTGTCACTTTCCTCAAGTGTACTTCAGAAGAACAAAAGGCTTAGAACCATTGCCTAGAACAGTACTTTGTGAACTATGTCAAAAAGTTAAGATCATTTAACTATATTTACAGAACTAAATACAAATGTCAGACAAAAAAGACTACTAAAAATTTAAGAAATAACACTTCTCATTTGTTGTAATCATATTTGCAAGATGGGCTCAGTAACAAGTTGTTTTCTTGAAAACAAATTGGATAGAACTGGGTCGTTTGTATTATTTATAAAAATATGATTCTAACTTTAGCTCTGAAACTTTAAATATGATTCTAACTTTAGCTCTGAAACTTTAAAGCAAATTACAGAAAGGTGACATGGTCTATTCTATCCTTAGTGACAGAATTTTAAAGAGAAATTAGAAATGTTACCTATGAAATTCTTAATTATTCCTTTTTAAGAAATTGAAAATATTTAAGTTAAATACCATAACTCCATAAAATGTTGTGATTTGCTGGTACCCAGAAATAGATTTTAAATTTAAAGCACACCTTTAAAATAGAGGTTCTTAAAACCCTGACCTATGGTAGTTGTGAAGATTTAATCACGCCCAAACAGAGGTCAGACCTCTGCCCTCAGCTACTGGGAGATGATCTCTAGGCCTCTGGAATGTCCTGCCTGTCAAGTGTATCTCTGTTTGCTTAGGGGCTTCGAACACCAGACCGTCAATCATGTGATTTATGAGGGAGGCTTTGGAATATGCCATATCAGCTCTAACCTCTGGAGTAACTAGACACTACAGGTATTAGCCCAAACTGTGGGGAAGAGCTGGAAACTAAAGGTTAGCTATGCAGGCAGTACATGATGGAGCCCCAATAAAAACTCTGGATACTAGAGACTAGGGTGAGATTCCCTGGTTGGCAATACTCAACACATACTGTTCCACATCAATTCTGGGCATTTGGAACCCTCTCACATTCTGCCCTATACATCTCTTCCTTCTGTTGGTTCTAGTTTGTATCCTTTCCCTGTAATAAAGGAGGCTGTGAGTATAAGAGGTTTCAGAGAGTTCTAGTCTCTCTAGTGAGTTATTGAACCTGAAAGTGGTTGGGTAGACACCCTAAATTTGTAGTCAGTCAGTTTGAAGTGAGAGTAGTCTTGGAGACCTCCCAGCTTGTGCCTGATGTCTTAAGTGAGGTCAATTTTGTGGGGACTGTGCCTTCTGACTATATAGCTTACCAAATTCCCTGCAGAATGGAACCCTCTGGAAATCTGATAAACACACAGCATTACATATTGTTATGGGCTGAATTGTGTCAACCCACAAATTCTTCTGCTGAAATCCTAACCCTCAGTACCTCAGAATGCGACCTTATTTGGAAACAGGGTTATTAAAGATGTAATTAGATGAGATCATGCTGGAATAAGGTGGGCCACTAATCCAATATGATCGATGTCCTTATTAAAGGGGGAAATTTGGACCTTGAGACATGCATACAGGAAGAATGCCACTGGAGTTACGCTGCACAAGCCAAGGAACTATCAAAGACAGAAGAGAGACCTGGAACACATCCTTTCCTAGTGCCTTCAGAGGGAGCACAGCTCTGCTGACACCTTGACCTTGAACTTCTATCTAGCTTCCTAAAATATGTATAAGACAAGTTTCTGTTGTTTAAGTCACTCAGTTTGTGGTACTTTGTTAAAGCAGCTCTAGCAAACTAATACATACACTATCACATAATGTTATAAAGAAAAACAATTACATATACATAATAAATATTAAAAAGATAAACTTGTAATAAATAATATATCTCTTTAGTGGCTTATTAACTAGCAAGTTCTTGTAATGATGTGTGTAAACAATATTTTGAGATATCTGCAACAACTGCAGAAAGATATTAAAAACCTGTGATTTCTACTGGTGGCAAAGTCCTAGGCATTGTTAGTTCTAATATTATGGTTGTGGCCTACAATCATAATGGAAAGAACACTCAGTTTCAGGTAAAGGTTACTGAAAATGAATATGTATTTTTCCCCTCTAAGTCACATACTCCCTGAATTCTATCCAGAGATGTCAGGTTGCAAAACCCCACTTTAGAATTAGTAATCTGGTCTTACTAACAACAAACAGGTATTTTTGGGGGGAAAACACACACACACACACACACACACACACACACACACACACACACACACACTCATATATACCAGTGAGGTATTTTTCCCCCCTGTACTCTCAAGAAACCCACATTCATTATATGGAAGTAATAGTGTAATTTTTTCTCTTAAGTATATGGGTAATTAAGGCCTTTGGGGAAAGAATACGTAGGTTTGATATTTTTCATAACTGAGTTGGAAATAGGGTACAATCTTTAAGAAGTTATCTATACACTAATAACTGCAAGTTCTTACCCTTGATTTCTGGGGTCTTCCCATTGTGTAATACGAGTATTGTGGTTGACAAAATATACTCTACCATTGCTGTCCGTTCTCTTCTCTTTAAAACAAATGAAAAAAGGCAAAGCATTAGAGTTGGCATAGTCTTCTTCCTCAAATTAAAATAAGGTGAGCTGATTTTGCCCATTTCTCACTGCTGTTGATTTTGTAGTTTTTAAATCACAACTTTAAAGGTTTAATTTATTCTCTCACTATTAAATCCACATACTTACTCAAGTTATAAAATATCATTTTATCCTAAAACAGGGGTCCCCAACCCCTGGGTCCTCGGCCTGTTAGGAAGAGGTGAGCAGAGGGTGAGCAAGCGAAGCTTCGTCTGCTGCTCCCCACTGCTCGCTGGCTCGCATGACCACATGAACCATTCCCCATCACCACCACCCCTGCCCCCACCTTGGAAAAACTGTCTTCCACAAAACCGGTCCCTGGTGCTGTCCTAGAAACTAAATAGACATAATTCACAATGTCCTGCCCGTAGGACCTTTCTGTTCAATCCAACCAGCAGCAAGAATAATTAACTGTTTTAACTCTGCATATATGACCTCATTTTAACCTTAAAAGTCCCACAGAGTAGGTAGTTTTCGTTTATTTTGAAGATATGGTAACTCAGATCTGCCCCAAATTTCAGAATTAAGTAGCAGCTAGAGGATGGAAACTGACGTCTGCATTCAGAGATATTTTTTCATATCACACCATCTCAATTCTTAAAATACAATGGGGGGATATAACTTAATTGTTTCTTTGCTATATGCTAGGCATTATTCAACTAGAAAAGACAGTTTCAAAATATATCCTGTTTCTTAATACAACCAGTTTCCAAATCCTAAATATCTATAGTAACTTTTTACACAAGGGTTGGGCAGAAGGGCTCGGCTCTTTAATTTACTGTATCTGAAGCAGCTGCTTGTTTACCCACCTGCCTCTTGCTTTAGAATTCTCCTTGTTTTCTTATACCCATTCTACACAATTTGCCCCGCTTCTTTGAGATTTCTCATTAAGGTTTACAAGATGTGTGGATATTATTTTCTCTTTTAATAACCAAATTAGGTTTGAAATTTTAATATTAATACTAGTTCTGTTGTTTTGAACTATTGACTTCTTTGATCCATTACAAATTAATTCTTCAAAAGAACGGTCTCTTCCAGTGTCTGAATCTTTTAAATTTGGCCAAAATGTCTAAAAATGAAAACTGAAGTATTCAATAGTATGAAATGGATTCCCACATTTTACAAAGCATGGTTATCTTAAAATTAGCAATTTTCAAAAAAAAAAATTTAAGCTTAACTCCATGGTGATAAAGCCAATTTTTATTTCCTATGGTTTGAACGTTCATATGTTTTTCAAACAACATTTATTTAGATCCTTTGGATCTTTCTTTAAGCAAGATATTGCAGAATGAGTATTAGGCCAAATTATATAGCCTCGTAAAGTTAGTGTTTGGTAACTTTTAACTTATCTCCAGGACTGACTCCATGATCGCAAGTAGCAGTGATGATACTGGGGCAGGGGGTCGGGGTTGGGGTGGAGGTGGCACAGAAGGGATATATTGGTATCATGAATCTGCTCCTGACATCTCAGGTAGTTTCTATATCAGCTGACCTAAAATGGAAATAGAACTTCTAGAGTGTATTACATACAGAAAATGGACTCTGCATCTTCTGCCACAACCTGAATAATAAAAATGGCTTTGCCGGTCATGGAACCTTGAGTGTGGAAACATGTAACCAACTTTAAGAGCTGTCTCTGAGGCAAAAAGAAGCACCCACAGTGCTACACAGTTGTAGCTACATAATAACAAAATAAGTTAATGTTCTTGGCAGTCAAATTTAAATTTTTAAATACACTTACAGAATTAATAAATTTCTTGTGTACAAGTAATTTTTATGTAACTTTTATAATCTAAAATTAATATCCTAAGTGCATAGTTGAGCGTATATTCACCTTTTAACTGCCACGTAAGTTCAGATTTCAGGGCCAGATATTCTCTCTTCAAAAAGCTAACATGAACAGAGTCACTGCCTGGGTTCTCCAAGGGTTCTGAAGTCTGAGCACCCTGCCAACCATATCAGAGCTGATGAGGTCAGTTAGCTGACCTCAGCTAAGAACACCCTCTTCTTACCCATGGTCAGTGTTTACTGAATGGTGGCATGAAGCTAGGGATGGCATGGAGCTATTCCTTTTTCCTTTCCTTCCAGATGAACAGATTTAAGGCTTTGGTGTAATTTTGCCTTATTCCTGAACTTGTTTTGTGTGCTTTGGTTTTATCATTTTTAAATGTCTTTTTTTAAAAAAAAAAATATATTTATTTAGACTGCACTGGGTCTTAGTTGTGGCACACAGGATCTTCATTGCAGCGTGCAGGCTCTTTAGCTGTGGCATGCAGACTTCTTAGTTACGGCATACAAACTCTCAGCTGCGGCATGCATGTGGGATCTAGTTTCCTGACCAGGGATCGAACCCCAGCCCCCTGCACTGAGAGCACAGAGTCTTACCCACTGGACCACCAAGAAGTCCCTCATTTTTAACTTTTAACTAAGCAGATTTTCTTTTCAGTGAAAAACATATGTTTGACATTTTAAATATTTAGTTTGTGCACTTAGATTATAGCTCACACACTTTGTAGTTGTGATTTTACTAGGTAGGCTTTCTAAATAAAAGCTTAGAAACATTTTTAAAACAAAAAACCAACAAAACAAAAAAAAGCTAACATGAGGTAAGATAAAGTTAATAGAAAACTTATTTCTATGTTTGTTCTAAGTATATAGTACTGATAAAAGCATTTCTTGGAAGAGGCTGTGAAAAACAAAATTTCAAAGGTGATGCGCTTGCAAACTGAAGGCTCACCTGCTTAGTGAGAAGTACTGTGACTACAGAGCTGATTTCTTACTTCGTTCAAAAAATCACATGGTAAACAACTCCTAAATAACTGAACACCAAGCCTGAATGCACATCAAACCACTTCCTGACTTGATGAATAAAACACTGAAAAACAGAAACTTCTTGTTGTTCTATGTATTCTTTCATAGCAACTCTGAAAATGAGAAAATAGCTTTATACTTGATGGGTAAACCCTCTACACAAAGCCCTATTAGACATATTGTTGAACCAAAAGCATTCTTTGTTCTCCAGCCTCTATAGTTTGCATGTGTTAAAAATTCTTCACTGTCAGCTTGTAAGGTAGTAATGCCTAGTCCTAGCATACAGAAGTCTGAAAGGGTGAAGAAGCTGGATACGTGGTGTCACAAAAATAATGCTAACAACTTTAGAACATCAACACAGGCTGTAAACTGGGATTTTATTTCCTGGATCAATGCTGAGGGTCTACTGGGTGGTTCTCATTTGTGATAGTACCAGTGCTGTCACTGGCTCAACAAATAATGCATATGCCCCAAAGGCAGAGAATCATAAAGCAGTAATCAGTCTAAATAATAGGATGATCGTGAACTCATTTAAGAAGGGGGAGGGGTTGCACTTCAACTTCAGGAGTATGAAACCTAAAAATAAGCAGAATGTAAAATAACCAAGGCAAAATTCTGATAACATACGTAAGCTGGAACTGGGCCTCTAGAGGCAGTATTTTATGGAGGTGTTGTTGGCTAAAGTAAAAATGAGAAATACTGATGTTGAGGATAATAATAAATACAGAAGACAAGGACCAGATTTGCAAGAAAAGCTTTACAAATAAAGGCAACATAGCCTGCAATTCATGCTTCTTTGAGCGAGAAACAATTTTTTGTAACAGCTGCCCTGGAGAAGGAGCAAAATAGTTTGTGTTTCTAACAAAAGCCAATCAGGTCATGGTTTTTCTGCACTAAAATTAAGAGGATGAATACACGACCTACAGGTATATCGTTTCTCCTCTGTAACACAAACATAAAACAACTCTAGAAATAAAGCTGAGAAGACCATCCATGTCTGGGAATGCAACCAAGCAGGTCTAGTTCAATATGCCTCAAAAGAACAACATCCCTTCTTCTGAAGTACTTCATACCAATAATAAACTGTCCATTACAAGGCTCCCACAGATCCAAAAGACTCCTTACTAAACTACCAGACACTGGTAAAGACAGAAATTCACAACTTTCATATGCCTTCCCTTTGCTACAAGCTAGTGACAATAACAGTTATAACTATGAACTATTATATCTTTTTACTTCTTTGACTCCTAGGAATGCTAGGGATAAATATCTTTAAGGGCAATGGGGTAACTGAAAAGCAGGCTTACATAGCCAGTATCATTTATTGCCCAGATTCATGTGACACTGACATCAATTTTTTCCCCTCCATTCCTAAATAAAGTAACGCTAGAGCAATCTATCTGAGAAACTGATGTTTCCCAACAAGACTATCTAGAAATATCACTTTCTGAAATATCTGCAGCTCCTGAAGATAAAACTTCAACTGGTTCCATAAATGGCTTTACTTTGCTGTTTTGCACTTTCTATATTCTCTTTCTCTTCCATGCAAAACTGTTTCTATATTGCCGTGTTTACTCTGGAAACTCGCTACAGCTCTATGACTTATATAATGGATATAAAATAATCTGGTAGGGCAGGCTCATCTTAAAGTCTATAAAAAGTTTTAATAACTAAGATACTTGATAACAGAGCATGCTCATGCAGGACACAGTCACCACCCCAATATGTTCCCCCTTCCACTGTTCTTTCAGATAACATCAACTCAATCAACCTCTGAACTGTGTTTTCGAAGCACCAATATGATCAAAATATCTTTAAAGCTTTTTATTTTGAAATAAGTATTACAGCATACTGCAAAAATCGTTCAAAGAATCTCATATACCCCCTTCAACCAGTTTCCTCCAATGGTGACATTTTATGTAGCTATAGCACAATATCAAAATCAGAAAATTGACACTGGTACATTACTGCTGACTACGAACTTTATTCAATTTTCACTCATTTTTAAAGTTTGAATTCATTTATGTAAACATACAGTTCTATGCACTTTTATTTCATGTACAGATTTGTGTAATCACCACCACGGTCAAGATATAGAACTGTTCCACCACTACATAAGAACCACTTACGTTACCTCCTATGTTTGTAACCACCTACCAGTGGCTCTGTCTCCTGGCAACTACTAATCTATTTCTCATCTCTATAGTTTTGTCATTTCAAGAATGTTATATAAATTGAATAACACAGTATACAATATTTTGAAATGGATTTTTTTCACTAAGCATAATGCCCTTGAGGTCCATCCAGACTTTCATGTGTATCATAATCCATTTCTTCTCATGCTGAGTGGGCAAAATATTTTTATATTTTAGAAGAGTAACTTAGAACTTTTGGGAAATCAAATGCTTATTTGGCACTCTGAATTAAACCAGCACACCCCAAAAGCTTTCCAGATATTCACTCAAGCAAGCGCAGAGTATATCATCCATCCATAAATACCTAATTGTTAAAATAACTGAATTCAATTTAAAAATCCATGTGACTTACCCCATCCAGGTGGCAGGGGACCCAGGGGATCAAATTCTTTATTTTGTGATGTAGCAAACAAGTCTTGATTCTAAAAAGAACAACCCCCAAAATGGTGAAATAATGAACAACTTAAACAGATAACTTGAGAGCAGGCTTATGAATTCTGATATGCCTTTCCCTGGCCATGTGCAACATAACATACTCTTACAGAGTTCACATCTTAGAGAAGTATGACAAGGTCAAGAATAAAAGCCAATGTACTCTCATGAAGAAAAAAACTTTGTCAACATTATTTAACATTTGAAACTATTTGAAATTCAAATATTACAAGTAATTTTACATCCAAATGACCATTTTTTCCCCTTCTTTAGCTCCAAATCAGTAAATTAGAGAAATACATAAATCTCCCAAGAGTTACTTATAAATAACAGTACTCAGAGTCATCAGCTGGCTAAGAAAAATTTTGTATTTATAACTCAAAAATAGAGGATCATATACAGGACATGGTATATACAAAGAATTGTGAGAAGAGAGTTGGGGGAGCAGGAAGAACAGGCTGTCAGATGAGTAAAAGAAAAGAATTCCAGTTGGAAGGAGATGACAAGCCTAGAACTGTATAGAAGACTTCTTAAATTTGTTTGAAATTATCACATTGGTGGAGAGAGAGGTTTGGTTAGATAAAAGGAAAGTAGGAGTCAACCACTGGAAAAAGAGAAGCAGAAGTCATACTGAGTGTGCAGTGTGAAGGGTTAATGACTGTGTTTTAGTTTAAATGTATAATGAAGTGGGGGATACTTTGTGGTCTTTCAGTAAGATGTGGTTAAGCCCTTTCTCCTTTAAGTAAGATAAGGCAAATAAATAATAGACTAACTGCTTCAAAAAAAAAATATGGAAAAAAAACTCACAAGTAAAATAAGACAGTGCACCCCATATACCCAGCAACGAGATTCAACAATTACCAAAACTACCACATTTCTTTATTTTTCTTCCATATTCTTTGCTGAAGCAAAAAAAAAAGCAGTCATCATTTCACTCCTATGTATTTTAGTATGCCTTTCTAAAATTTGTGAACATTTTCTTATACAACCACAATATAATTATCACACCTAGCAAAGAATCTATGTTAATTTTATCATCTAATACACAATCCCTAATTAAATGTCTCTGGTTTCTTACTGGGTCAAATCAGAATCCAAACAAAGTCATCATACTGCATTTGGTTTAGTCTAAATGTATAGCAGTTTCCCCCGCTGTTGGTCCTTTCCTGCCCAACCCCCACCCCCATGTCAATGACTTATTACAGCAACTAGGTTAACTGACTGAAAGTTTTAAAAGCATATGAGATATATTCCATTTCTCATTTAAAAGCTCTTGGGAGACAGACCTGTCAAGCAGTGGCCTTGCTCCTCCTGACACACACAATAATGAAAACAGGGTAACCAAGGAGAAACACTACACAAGGTTTGAACCCTGGTTACAGAACAGGTCGGAGTAGTCTGGCATATGACAATCTGTTTTGATAATTTTCTAAGACCCAAGCCTATCCCACAGGCTTTCCCTGGACAGATAAGGTGGGGGGTACAGGCACAATGAAACCATGGGCCAGAGCCATTACACAGTGATCCATTATCCATTCTGAGGTTAAAAATGCTAGGTGTAGGGCTTCCCTGGTGGCGCAGTGGTTGAGAGTCCGTCCGCCTGCCGATGCAGGGGACACGGGTTCGTGCCCCAGTCCGGGAATGTCCCACATACCGCGGAGCGGCTGGGCCCGTGAGCCATGGCCGCTGAGCCTGTGCGTCCGGAGCCTGTGCTCCGCAACGGGAGAGGCCACAACAGTGAGAGGCCCGCGTACCGAAAGAAAAAAAAAAAAAAAGCTAGGTGTATGAGCATCTACTGCCCCCGTAACCACGGTCAGAACAAAGGCCACTGCATCTACCCAATAAACAGACTTTATCAGCAACACCCCACCACTTTTTAAGTAGCTGGTATTAAGAATGTTCAATTCAGTTCATAACTAAAATAGGCTGTTTAAGTTCTTTATAATTTAGAACCACTTTATAACAAGAGCAAAGAGTAAGAATTTGGATAGAAGAAAAAAAAAAGAAAATGGTTGATGAGTAAAAGCTGCAATTCTAGAAAAGTTCCAAAGACTCTGAGTATTTAATTGGTCAAGTTTACAATAAAGCAATACACACTGTAGGTACTCCAAGAATCTGTTAAATCTGTCTTTAAAAAGGGTGTTTTTAAAGGTCATGTACTAGACATACAGATGGCCAACAGGCACATGAAAAGATGCTCAACATCACTAATCAAAACCACAAATGAGATATCACCTCACACCCATCAGAATGGTTATCATTGAAAACATCACAAAACAAATGTTGGTGAGGATGTAAAGAAAAAGGGAATCCTGTACACTACTGGTAGAAATGTAAATTGGTGCAGCTACTTTGGAATACAGTATGGAGGTTCCTCAAAATACTAAAAGCAGGGACTTCCCTGGTGGTCCAGTGGTTAAGACTTCTTCGTGCTTCCACTGTAGGGGGCACGGGTTCAATTCCTACTCAGGGAACTAAGATCCTGCATGCCACATGGTGTGGCCAAAGAAAAAAAAAAAAGACCAAAAATAGAACTACCATATGGTCCAGCAATTCCACTCCTGGATATATATATCTGAAGAAAACAAAAACACTAATTCAAAAAGATACATGCACCCCCATGTTCACAGCAGCTTTATTTACAATAGCCAAGAAAGATATGGAAGTAAAAAAAGTATCCATCAACAGATGAATGGCTAAAGAATATGTGGTATATATACACAATGGAATACTACTCAGCCAAAAAAAGGACATTTTGCCATTTGCAACAACATGGATGAACCTGGAGGGTATTATGCTTAGTGAAATAAGTCAGAGGAAGACTAATACTGTATGTTATCACTTATACATGGAATCTAAAAACTAAAACAAATGAATGAACAAAATAGAAAAAGACTCACAGATACAGAGAACTAGTAGTTACCAGTGGGAAGAGGGAAAGGGGGAGGGGCAAGATAGGGGTAGGGGATTAAGAGGTACAAACTATTACGTACAAAATAAATAAGCTACAACGAATATATTGTATAGCACAGGGAATATAGTCACTATTTTATAACAATTTTAAATGGAATATAATCTATAAAAATTTGAATAACTATGTTGTACACCTGAAACTAATATAATATCGTAAACCAACTATACTTCAATGAAAATAAAAATAAATAAAAGATCATATATTATAGGGGCTTCCCTGGTGGTGCAGTGGTTAAGAATCCACCTGCCAATGCAGGGGACACGGGTTCGAGCCCCGGTCTGGGAAGATCCCACATGCTGCGGAGCAACTAAGCCCGTGTGCCACAACTACTGAGCCTGTGCTCTAGAGTCCGCGAGCCACAACTACTGAAGCCCGTGTGCCACAACTACTGAAGCCACCACAATGAGAAGCCCATGCACTGCAACAAAGAGTAGCCCCCGCTCTCAGCAACTAGAGAAAACCCGTGTGCACCAGCAAAGACCCAATGCAGCCAAAAATTAAATAAATA
Organism: Globicephala melas; assembly: GCF_963455315.2. NCBI lineage: Eukaryota > Metazoa > Chordata > Mammalia > Artiodactyla > Delphinidae > Globicephala > Globicephala melas. The sequence goes on along the minus strand of NC_083328.1, from coordinate 62,201,893 downwards.
AATAAATGTATTAAAAAAGATCATGTATTATAAAAGTGAGATAAAGGGCACATTTGCAATTGTGGATATGAGGGAGAGAAAAGTTGAAAACTAACACTTCTATGTAACCAGTATGTGCCAAACATATTAGGAACTTTATTTTACAGAATCGTCAAAAAAAAAAACCCTCTGAGGTAATTTTATATATGGATCTATTGTATACATAAAGTAAATGAGTCTTGATGAGGTTAAGTAACTTACTCAAAGTCATATAGAGAAAGTAACTGTGGAACCAGGATTTGAACCCAGATGTACCTGACTCCAAAGCCCATGCTCTTTCCACTGGACACCTATGTGGAAACTAGCTTTTAGGAAGGCAGGCAAGCTAGGTATTCAAACCTAAAAGAAATTTGGCCAGGCATACCAAAGGTGATTATAATTTAGAAAGAAAGGAAGATATAAAACAGCATTGGAGAAAATAAAACGAAAACGGTGAAGTAGACGAGACAAAAATTAATTTCAACTCTAAAACCACTGGGAAGGGGAAGATAGTGACAGCTATCTTCTGCTGTGACAGAAGGTGGCAAGAAAAACTGTTGCGTGAAAGAAAGTTATTTTAGTCATAACCAGGTAGTGAAGGGAAACCTGCTGATAAAGGTGCATTTATCTACATCAGTGAGTGATTATGATGATGATGAGGTCCAAGAAACAGAAATATGGAGAAAAGGCAAAAAAAAGGTAATTCCTAGTAAGAACAGGAATTTACTCTTATGGATTCTAACAGGGATGATACTGATGGTAGTAGAAGAGAAGAGATGAAAATGGAGAGGGTCAGCTTCTCTTGAACTCTTGGAGAGTTGGTTTATGTAAAATTTAAACCATTTCCAGAAATGAGATGTTTTGATACCAAAGATAATATGGTTTTAAAGCCATAATAATATATTTAACATCATCCTATAAGGAATCAAATTTCTTTAGTCTCCCACAGCACCAAATAATTATTGCATAAATTTTACGTTTATATGTTACAAAATGATTCAATTCTATCATTAGTTCACTACAATTGAGTCAGGTGCTATTAGACCCAAGCCATCTAATGTTCTGCTAAGTCAGGCAGTATTAAATTCATAACTGTTTTCTTTTTAAACTGCTTGAATTTATTTTTACTATTCTTTCGTAAATGAATTTTAAGTTGTCCTAACTTCTTTTTTATTTTCAACAGTTACAAAGCAAAGGAGGTTGAACTTCCGGAATTTTTAAAAAGAAAAGAATAAATCACCTACACAGAATACTGGAAACAAGGTCTAAAAATAATAATCTATCAACAGCAACAACTGGGTTGCCATCCTACTTGTACTTTCTTTTTACTGCTTTACATTTCATATGCAAGAAAAGGTTAAAAATCAAACACTCATTAAGTTTATAATGCAAGTACATATGCTCACCCCATAAATGAACCTCTGGTTAAATTGCTGCATAGCTCCTTGAAGCTGACTACGTTGGAGCTGCCACTGTTCATAGTTCCGGACGGATTCCAATGTTGGCCTCTGCCACGTCGTTGTTCTTGTGAAATGGTCAACATAATAAATACGTCCCATGTTGTCAACCCGCCGTTCCCAGCTAAATCAGGACAAAAACAACTGGATTCAACAAATACTCATGAAACAGATAAGAATTAAACAGGACTTCATTTTAGCCCTGGTACAGGTTTGGTAAGAATTTCCCTTGCAACACTACTTTTGATTTACCTGAAGTGTTTTATTTTTTATATATATATATATATATATAGTGTGTGTGTGGTACGCAGGCCTCTCACTGCTGTGGCCTCTCCCGTTGTGGAGCACAGGCTCTGGACGCGCAGGCTCAGCGGCCATGGCTCACGGGCCCAGCCGCTCCGCGGCATGTGGGATATTCCCGGACCGGGGCACGAACCCATGTCCCCTGCATCGGCAGGCGGACTCTCAACCACTGCGCCACCAGGGAAGCCCTATTTTATATATTTTAAATGGTCTATAAGTGAACTTAAGAGGAATGTGTGTAAAAATTTCTTTCTTAAAAGTTAAGGTGTATCAGGTTTTTAAAACAGAATGTATCTTACTGATTAAGTCTCAAACAATCATTAAGACAAAACCTCTCATTTTCTTTCTTTCAAATGTTCTTTTGACTGTTGCAATCCTAATAGGGAAAGAAACATACACACACACACACACACACACACACACACACACACACACACACACAGAGAAGGGGGGGAGAGAGGGTGCTTTTCACAGATGTCAGAAAAAGCCCTTTTTCACAAGAATACAACTATCTTATTTATCATTTCAAATGCGTACATAACCTATCAAGTGAACGTTGATAAAATAACTTGGTGATGTCTACCTGGTTGATTATTTAGGGTTATGCCTACTAGTCTAATATTACAAATACAGAATTGGTTCCAGAACACTCCTCAGATACTCAAGTCCCTCATATAAAATGGCATAGTATTTGCATATAACCAGGCACATCATCCAGTATACTTTAATCATCTCTGGATTACTTGTAATACCTAATATAATGTAAATGCTGCGTAAATAGCTGTCAATAAAATGTTATGTAAATAGTTCCCAGGGCTTGGGAAATTCAATTTTCAAAATTCAAAATTTTGTCTTTTGAAACATCTTGGAATTTCCCCCCCAATATTTCCCCTCCAATATTGGAGCGCCAACTGTAGTAAAATAATAAATACCATTTATATATCAAAAATTTCTTTCTTCCTTTGCATTATTTCTTTAGGATGAATTTCCTGCAAAGGGTTACTAAGGGTATGGGTATTATTATGGTTATATATCCTTCCTGTGAGCGTTGTAACTAACTTATACTACCACTAGCAATGTTATGAGGTAAAGTTCCTCTACAGTCTCACCAACACTGTACTTTTTAGGTGTGTATTTAAGATTACTAGCAAGATTAAATATTTCCCCAGATTTGCTACTGACTTCCCTTAAATGAAAATATTTTTTATTTCAATTATTTTATATAATATAAATGTTAAATGCTTAACACATTCTATTAATATATCCTCATTTTATTATTATTAATATATTAATATTTCCCCAACTATCTTGCAATGACTTCACTATTATATATTAGTTTTTTATAATATGAACTTTACCATATATAGGATAGGGGCTATAATTCTTATACAGTTAAAAAAAAAAAAAGCTAAAATTAAAACCCTGCAGTTTGAGCCAGGTAAAAGTTCACAAAGGAAACGGAATCTTTCTTTAGGTCAGAAATGAGTGAAAATAAAAGTCATTCATCATGGCCAATCAATTCCCTGACTCTCTTCTTTTTAGTCTGCACCTATCATAAAACAAAGTAGAGAGAGACAAGATCGACAGAAGAGGAAAAGTAGGAAGGCAGGGAAGATTTTTGTATAGATATAATCTATAGTTCTGAATAAATACTTTTTTTCTTCTTCAATACAGACACTTACCCAGGAGGTAGAGGTTCTGGTCTATCCCACGTTGTTCTTTTTTCAATATGATCTACATAGTAAACTCGTCCATGCTGGTCCACTCTCTGCTCCCAACTTAAACATAAAATTAAAAAGCTGATATGCTACATGTATGAATAGCCTGGTTTTTTAATCCTGTATTTGTCGTCTTCTCTTATATGATGATATTACAGAGCTGAGACAAATAAGCATGTCCATATATAAAGCAGATACCAAAAGAATTTAGGAATAAAGTCAAGAAATGTTATACTGAGGGTGACACACGGTGGATGAGATTTCTCCTGCAGAAGTATCTGCTCTAGGAGATGTCTTATATTTCTAAAGAGGCTTAAAGCAATGCATTCAGGATACAAAAACTGTCTCAATCTGAACAGGGTATACATAGGACTTGAGTGGAAAAGAAAACTGTAATTATTGTTATAAAATCTGACGAAAGACAGCTGTTAACTGAAGGGCAAAGGACAGTTCTGGTACTAGAAAAACTGAAATCAAAGAATAAGACTTTGTCAGATGTGCTCCTGCACAACAGTACCAAAAAAAAAGGCAATATGAGTACTGAAGTCTCCTTGGTAGGTTTAACCCCAAAGTAAAAAAGACAGGAATAAACCAACAGAGTTTAGAAGAACCAGTCACTTCTAAGAGCACCCACTCTGTTGGAATAAACCAAGAAAGTTTCGAAGAACCAATCACTTCTAATCCCTTGCACAAACAATTTTTAATCTGGCTGCCCATGTAGGCTTTCAAAAAGGAAAATGGCCTAACTACCACATAAGTAATACAGTCTCTTTAAGCAATTAAACTCCTCATCATGAGAGTTTTTAAATTTATCACTTAGTCAATTAATTTCTGTTTAGCATTCTGAGCTCTGGATTAATTTGAATGCCACAAAATGTGTGTGTGTGTGTGTGTGTGTGTGTGTGTGTGTATAACTATCAGAGTATTATTAATTTAAAAAATAATCAGTAGAGATTTACATGAGATTGATTTGTAATCCCTCTCAGTTTCCTAAATTATTATTACTCTGCTATGACTTTATAATGGTAAAAAAATTAAGTGATTTTCCCCCCCTTCGAAAGAAAAGACAATCTGAATCAGGCAACTATTTTATTACTTGGTCTTGGTGAACTTTCTATGGCTCAGAGTCCTTCAATAAAAAAAATTTTTTTTTCTTTCACTTTGCTCTGGAAATGAGGGAGAAATTTCAAATGTGGCAAAGCTTTTTTGTTCAGTTTGACTCTAGACCTCCCCCAACACACACACATACACACATACAGAGTTATAAGACAGTTTTTTAAAGAATGGAGTTCAGTACTATTTCCCTTATTAATAAGTATATGCAGAAGTCTAAAGAAAACATGTTAACCAAAAGCAATTACTCACCCGGGTGGGAGGGGAGCTTGAGGTACAGGATTTAATGGCCTAGGGCCTGAACCTCCAGATATAGTAAGAGGAATTATTAATCCAGATGTTGCTCCTTCAGATGTGTTTGAATTTGTATTCGTTGGTGGGAGAGAGCCTGTACTAGAGCCATCACTTTCAGAAGTGGCAGATGGTGAGCCATTGACAGATGCTTTAAGATTTGAGGAAAATAGAAAAACAATTTTCAGAAATCTAAATTCAGGAGAGAATTTTAACTTAAATAAAAAGGTAGATGATAAATATAAAATTTAAGATATGGACATGCAGATGAAAATTACTTAAGTAAGATAAATAATGGGAAATAGCCAATGGTCCCACTTAATAGGCTTGTTTACAACTTGTAAGGTTCCATTTACTCCATGTCTCATTATTAATTACAAAGCACATACAGATGATTTCTTGATGCCACAGGAAATAACTTTTAGAACAGAAAAGTGTTGGTCCCTGCGTATAAGTTCATTTAGTAATTTTCCAGATCCTTAAAACTGTCTTTCCTATGAATGCCTACAGATCCGAGACTAATTTTTGGCGTTACCTATAATATGGAAGATCTGATTGATAATAACTATTTTTAAGAATGTCACTGCGGGAATTCCCTGGTGGTCCAATGGTTAGGACTCCATGCTTTCACTGCCAAGAGCCTGGGTTCGGTCCCTGCTTGGGGAACTAAGATCCTGCAAGCCTTGCAGTGTGGCCCAAAAAAAAAGAAAGAAAGAATATTATTGCTTGAGTACATATTACATCTTAAAAAAATACTTATTGACAAAACAATTCCTGGAGGAAGTCACTAATATTGTGACAAAGTAGTATATGATCTTAAAGACTGGGAATATACTATGAACACAATTATCTACAGAAGAAAAGGGGGAAGATACATATTTAAACACAATGTCATTTAATAAAATGATTTGTGGACAACCAATTTACTTTTCTAATAATATTTGGATTATTTTACATTTCCTGTTCACATACTAACAGAGGGAAGTAAAAAGAGATTAAAAGATTTATTCTGGCTAATCAGGAAAAATAAATATTCCAACTGTAAATGTTTATATTTTTACTATATGAAATGTTTACTTGTGTGATTTTTGCTTTAAAATCTGAATATCATTTAGCATTGTTGGGTTATTTGCTATTTACTGGATTGTCTTTTTAAAGGATATAATGAGATATAACCTTGACCAGATCCTTGACTCTATGAAATGCTTATGTCCACAGTTACAAACCCTGACAGAAAGCTGCAATCTTATCTATATTGCCTCTACTTTTTATAGTACACATGTGATTTCCCTTTTTTTTTTAAATTTTTGCTGCACTGTGCAGCTTACAGGATCTCAGTTCCCTGAATCCGGGCCATGGCAGTGAAAGCCCAGGATCCTAACTACTAGCCCATCAGCGAACTCCCAGCACACGCGAGATTTTCATTCGCAGTGGAGCACCTGCCTCAATAACTTCACACCTGGCAGAAAAACTTGGGGAACAGGCACATCTTGGTTAACTATAGAAAGATCATTCTTGGCCAAAATCTTAAATGTAAAAATTCAGCTAGAAAACCAATCTAAAAGGGTCTCTTGACACTTACCTGAGGATCAATTCCCAAAAAGAATTTTATAATCACAGTACTGAGACCTACATCCCTAGTGTATGGCTAGAATACACACCTGGTCTACGTGGGGTAGGTGGAGGTGGTCGTGAAGGTCTTGGAGGCCTAGAAGGTTTAAAACCGCCATTTGAGAGTGATGGAGAATTGTTCCCATTGACCCTCCTATTTTCACCAGACCCTGCATCCTCAGGATGGTCTGATCCATTTGTGCTCGCTCTGGGTAAGACAGCCAGGAACAGAAGGGAAAAAGAATGCTCTTTGAATTTAACAAAAAAAACAACAGGAAGACCAAAACTTAAAGTTTTAGGAGCTTGAGAAAACCTTCCTAATTTCTGGCCAGCCTTATCAAATACATAAACAGCTCTTATGGTAGTCTTACATATAGCTCCTCAGAGCTATATAGAAATATGTGAGGGGTTACTCAATGGCACAGAAGTACTTAGGGGACCAATCAGAACTATTAGGTGTGCTGGTTCAGATTTCAAATAACTCTTCAGAGGCCCTGTATAAGTAGAAATGGAGTCAAATTCTCAAAATTCCAAATGCCTTAGAAAGGGCACTATTTTATCACAAGCATAGATAACTTAACCATCATTTTCTTGGTTTCCACTGGCTCTTAATATTATTTAGGTATGGGGCAAAGCTGACTGTTCCACAACAGGAGAAAGAAGTACACTTATTTCCCAGGGATAGGTGCTCTCGCCCCATCCCACCAAATGGTATACAAAATGTTCAAGGTAAGTGATCTAGAAAAGAGGTACCCACAGACCTTTTTTTAAAGGAACTATCATTTCTTCAAAGCAATGACATCAATTGGAGAGAAAGGGGGAAGAACACTAACAGGAATGTCAGATACAAAGTTACTGTCAGTTAAACACAGGTGATTCCTTTTCCCAGGGGAGTCTAGTCATTGACTAGAAATAGAAAGCAAGGCATGAGTTAGCTAGTTTGGAGATGCCTTGGCTAAAGCTCTGATATCTACTACCTGGTAACTGGAAACCACTACTCAGTATTAATCCATACTCCTGGACCTCACAACAAGCCTGAATAAAATCTGATAGATTCAAGAAACTAAAATAGAGGCAGTACCATTAAATCATTTTCATACTATGTTTTCCAGAAGTCAAAGTGTGGTATTTGGACCAGAAGCAAGCACGATACACAGGAGCTTGTTAGAAATGCACAATCTTGGACTCCACTCCCAACCCACTATATCAGAAATAGTATTTTAACAAGATCTCCAGATGATGTGCGTGAACAGCAGGGCATGACAAATACTGCTTTGCGGGGTTTCTCAAATGCTTATTCTGAATAAATGGAAAAGCTCAGTAACAGGCAGTCAGCACCTGGTTAGTGCTGACCACCTGCAAGAAGACCAAGCAACCCCAGAATATGAACGGAATGCAGCAAGAGTCAGCTTTGACACTGCTCCCCTTCCCCTAGGTGAAGAGTCATATACCCCCTTTTGAGTCGTAGACCTCTTTGAGACTCTGCGTATTGCCTCTCTATACTATTTTAAGAGGTGATTAATTAGTTTGAAAAAAAGATTCTTGATGCTTTTAAAAAGACAAACAACTGGCAGAATGGACCAAAAATGGGAAATTGAGGTTTCGAGCTCCAACTCTGCTATTGACAAGTTATATGACCAAAGAAAAGTTATTTAATCTCTCTGTGCCTCAAAAGTGCATTTACCTGGATTAAATGATTCCTTAAAACCTTCTCAGCTATAATGTTCAACTAAATTACACTTCCACTACTGGTCACGTTTTAGGGATATGTCAGGGAGGGGGAACATTCAGGGCATGAGATAAATCTGCTACGACAAACAGAAGTACAGCAGAAACTGGATTCCAAAAATGTTATGTTCTGTTGTTGAAGATTAACATTTTGGAGATCTTAACATCCATGCTGCTCACCCTTCTAGTATTTGGCCTCAATTTCTCAACATAATTATCTGACAAGCTGTGTACTATGATTCCTTAAATTTTCTTGATACTTAGTTAGAATCACTCCTCCTCCTAGACCTTAAACACTGAAATTCCTACAACCTTCTATTCCTTCTACTTGCCTCCTACTGTATCTTTTATTCAGTCTCATCATGACTTTAATCCCCTCTCTATCTTCACGGTCCATCAGTTCTCTTCAAGTATCACCTGGGCTCCATCATAGGCTACTTTCCCAAGTACCTTAATTCACTATTGCCCAATACTCGCCACCCCCAAGCAATCTTTTCACTACAACTAGTCCTTCATTTACTTTTCCCACTACTGTTCTCTGGGGTCAACAAGTAACCCTGGAGAATGTTCCAGCTGAGAAATTACATGTGTATTACTAGAGTAAATAAACCAGGTAAAGTACCAAATTAAAGGGGCAGATAGTTCTACAAAAGGTCCTAACAAATCTTATGCTGGGTCTAGTAAGGAAAGTCCTGAGGTTCTCATTTCCAATGACTCACAAGACAAAAATTCTTTTTTTGTGCTGCCTAAGTGACTACTTTTTTCCTGTTTAAAAAAACAAAAACAGGGACTTCCCTGGTGATCCAGCGGCTAAGAATCTGTCTTGCAATGCAGGGGACACTGGTTCGATCCCTGGTAGGGGAACTAAGATTCCCACATGCAGCAGGGTAACTAAGCCCACGTGCCACAACTAGAGAGAAGCCGACGCACTGCAATGAAGAGCCCAGGCGCTGCAACAAAAGATCCTGCACACCGCAACTAAGACCTGATGCAGCCAAAAAATAAATATTAAAAAACAAAAATAAATAAAAACAAAAAACCAAACAAACAAAAACAAATCAAAGCTCAAGTCTCCCAGAAGCTGAAGAATTAGAAATGACAGATGACTATGACAACCTACACCACAGGTTCAATGAGATTAGTGTGGTGGTGTTAAAATTAACAGTAATAAAAAGTTTAACAGTAATTTGCAAGGACAAAGAGCTTTTGCTAGGTCCTATACAGTTACGCAGACCCAAGCAAAAGATAGAAAATGTTAATATTGTGCTTCTCTAGTCTATATCTTTTTTTTTTAAGGTGGCAGAATCCTTTAGTGTATTTTCTTTTTTTCTTTTTAACATCTTTATTGGAGTATAATTGCTTTACAATGGTGTGTTAGTTTCTGCTTTAAAACAAAGTGAATCAGTTATACATATACATATATCCCCATCTCTCTTCCCTCTTGCGTCTCCCTCCCACCCTCCCTATCCCATCCCTCTAAGTGGTCACAAAGCACGGAGCTGATCTCCCTGTGCTATTCGGTTGCTTCCCACTAGCTATCAGTTTTACATTTGGTAGTGTATATATGTACATGCCACTCTCTCACTTTGTTCCAGCTTACCCTTCCCCCTCCCCGTGTCCTCAAGTCCATTCTATAGTGTCTATATCTTTCTATTCTAACAAACTTCACTTTCCTAAAGCTTGATCACTTCAAAAAGACTGAGGCAACATGGACTTCAGTTCACATTATTCAACAACTTCAACTGGGCTGTCCATACTGCCTGAAAATCAATCATTTTCTACATCTCTAATCTACTCCTGGCCACATTCCCATTGCTCATTGAAAACTTTTCCCATCTCCTCAAATACCTAATCCCAATTTGTAGATGACCCTGACTCCACCTCTTCCCTAAAATGATGATTATCAGCTATCCTTCTTTTTTCTCTATTTTAAAATTTCTCTATGCCACTAATATCTTCATCTGTTTGTTTCCCACCTCTGGGGAAAAGAAAATCTATCTTCACTTCTTCGAGGCTAATTTGTCTTGTGGGTCTTTGATTTCAGGACACAAATAATATGCTCTAGGGCTTTTCACCATCATTTAACACCTTTCTTCTCTCTTCCATCATCTTCCTTCTTCTAGATTGTTCCTCTCAGTCACAAGTATAATTAAAACACTTCCTCAATCTTAATTACTCTTCTAGCTATCCTCTCATTCTCCTTTCCTTCACTGTAATTCTTGGTATTTATTCAACTAATGTATTTAGTGCATTTTAATTAAGAGGTTTTCAAAATAAAAATTTCTAGTTATAAAATAAAAATTACCTTCAATCGTACATTCTAGAGATTATTACCATTAAGAGATAATCTCTTGTCCGTCCTCTTGCATTGGCTATGACTGATTATACTATTTATGTGATCATACAATGTTTCATATCCTGGGTGAGTTTTTGTTTCTTTATTATTCATTATATACTGAGCATTTCACCCAAATTATCTGAAAACATTTCTAATGACTGTAGAATACTCTACCTTATGGATACACCATAATCTAATCTTTTTTACGGAAGGGAGTGACATTTTCTATTTCCTTCAGGTAGACTGCCGAATAGAATAGCTGGGGCAAAGCAGGCAAATATTTCAAACTGAAATACTGATTGCTAACTTAAGAAAAAAAAATATTTTTTAAATTATTTTTTTGGCTGTGTTGGGTCTTCGTTTCTGTGCGAGGGCTTTCTCTAGTGCGGCGAGCAGGGGCCACTCTTCATCGCGGTGCGCGGGCCTCTCACTATCGCGGCCTCTCTTGTTGCGGAGCACAGGCTCCAGACGCACAGGCTCAGTAGCTGTGGCTCACGGGCCGAGTTGCTGCATGGCATGTGGGATCTTCCCAGACCAGGGCTCGAACCCGTGTCCCCTGCATTGGCAGGCAGATTCTCAACCACTGCACCCAAGAAAAAAATATTTTTAAAGGTAATAATTGATCTGTTCTCCACCAGATAGATATGAAAATGCCCATTTCACTATACAGTATTTATATACTTTTAACATTTTAATATATTATCCCATTGCTCCTTCCTCCCTCCCTCCCTCCCTTCCTCCCTCCCGCCCGCCCTTCCTTTCTGGCTGTGTTGGGTCTTCATTGCTGTGCGCGGGCTTTCTCTAGTTGCGGTGAGCAGGGGCTACTCTTCGCTGCAGTGTGCGGGCTTCTCAATGCAGTGGCTTCTCTTGTTGCAAAGCATGGGCTCTAGGCACGTCGGCTTCAGTAATTGTGGCACACAGGCTCAGTAGTTGTGGCTTGCGGGCTCTAGAGAGCAGGCTCAGTAGTTGTGGCGCACAGGCTTAGATGCTCTGTGGCATGTTGGATCTTCCTGGACCAGGGCTTGATCCCGTGTCCACTGCGTTGGCATGCGGATTCTTAACCACTGCGCCACCAGGGAAGCCCCCATTTATATACTTTTAAATCTTTGTCAATTTGGTAAATAAAAACATGAATGTTCAACAGTATTTCATTTATAGGCCATCTGAGTTTCCTCTTCCATGCACTCACTGTATGTCTGTCTTTTGTACATTTTTCTATTACAAAGGAATAATTTTTCCTCATTATTTGTGAGAGCTTTTTACAATCCGAAGGCACTAATTTCATATTGGTTAAATAGTGATCATTTGCTTTTACATGTTTGAACATACAAGAGTTCTATATTTCTACATAATTAAATGTATTCAGAGATATTTTCTTCTAAAGGTTTTATAATTTCATTTTTAAAAATCAATTTAAAAAACCTAGAATCCACCTTCATTTGGGGATGAGCTGAAGTTCTAACCTGATTTTTCTTTTTCCATACAGCCAGTTTTCCCTGGCTTGATTAGGCTAAGGTCTCATTCTCTCCTGCAGTATTTGATAATGTTAAATACACATCTTTTAAAAACATTTTTCTCTTAATTTCTGTGACACTGCTTTTCTAATCCTGTACTCCCCACTTCTAAACCATTCCTTCTTTGGTTTGTCCTCTTCCTCCACTTTACTAAATATAGGTCCCTATGGTTCTGTTCTTATCTTAGTTTTCATTCTCCACAAATTTTTGCCTAGGGTCTCAAATTCCATGATTTCAAAGATCATCTTTTAAAATAATTCCAAATCAGAACTCGAATCTTTGTCTCATTCTCATCCCCTGGTACCAAATTATCAGCTAAATGCAGGATATAGAATAACTCTCCAATGCTAAAGCCACTCTTCCTCCTATGTTCTAGTTCTGTGGGTGACTCTGCTACCCTCGCAGGCAATTTGACTTTTCTTCTCTCCTGTGCCTCTTGATACTCAATGCCTAAGTCCCACTGATTTCACTGGCACGTTTTTTCTCTACTCTTCTACCACCACTGCTCCAGTTGCAACCCTCATTATCTCTCAGTGGATTACTGTAATAAGTCCCCACAGAGGTCTTCCCACCTTCACCACCACCATACAATCCAACCTACATATTGACTGTCAAATAATTTTTCTTATGGTGTTTTGATCATATCAATGCTCTGTTCAAATATTTTAAAAGACATTCCTCTCCAGAGAAAAAGATTCTAGAAGCCTATACTTGCAAACCAAAATCACCATCTGGCTCCAACCTCTGCAGTACTAAAAACAACATTTATTGAGGGATAAGCACTTACATGGGCACGGGGCGGAGGGGGGGGAAGCATTCCACTTTAGGCAACAGTAAAACACACTCGGGCTCTGAAGGTAAGGCACTCCCAGGTTCAACTGTGCCACTTACACTATTAACTCAGGCAAGTTTCTTTCCCTTTCTGAGCCTCAGTTTTCTCATAACCTGTAATAATGATACCTACCTCATAAAAATATTTAAGGATTAACTGAAATAACAGGAAACCTGTTCATCATACTGCCTGACACATAGTAAGAGGCAATAAATACAGAATGATTCTACTTTCAAATTCACCACCTGCCATTTCCCACTTTCAATTACTCTATTTTCAGCCAAATACTGAGGCTAAAGATTTCCAATAAAACCCCTGTGTTCTTCCCCACCTCCATGACTGTTTTTCTTCTTTCCACCTAGACTCCTTCATCCAATTCCCTCAAGACATGCATATCCAAATTATAACTATGCTTAATGGTCTTAGGTCAAATGCCATTTCTTCCATGAAGTTTTTATACATTTTATAGACTGTTTCACATTTTAAAAATCATGTATCATTTTCTAATAAATACAAGTAAAAGCAGTTCAAAAAAGAAACAGGATTCAAACCAGCTCTGAAGTAAAAGAGGATGAGATTAAGATCGAGTGACACTTCTGCCAAGCTGTGCAAGCCTAGATTTTCAAGAAATAGACTTTGTTACATAACTGAAAGATTTCCCATAATAGTTTGTTGAAATCTAAGAAATACCTGTATGTCTCCCGAATAGTGGTTCTCGAAGTGTAGGACCTAGTCTATCAGTATCACCTGGAAAATTGTTAGAAATGCAAATCTTGGGCCCCATCCTAGATGTAACAATTTGGGAGGAGGACACAAGGCTTGGCAATCTGTGACTGGGCAATCTGTTGTTGAACAAGTCTTCCAGGTGATTCTAATGTACTCTGAAGCTTGAGAAACATGGTGATACTAAAATAGCACTGGTGGTTAACTTTAGTTCCTTTAATGAGTGATTGTGGAGCTAAAACCTGAGATGAATTTTGAAAACCAATATGGAAACCTGTATACTGTACAGAATTGTCAGTGTGAACTTATCACCACCATTATATGTGACAAGCAATTAGCTACAAATTAAGTGCTACTATGGCTTTGTTTTCTGCTTCAGTCTTACAAACCCCTGCTTATCTCACCATACATATGTACCTGATCGAAACATGGAGAACCAAGATGCTAATATAATAAGGTCACAATATACAAATCAAAGATTAACAGTCAAGAAGGCACATCCAAAAACAAAATCTTGAATGCCAGGCACCAATCATCTTGGTAATTGATAAAAGTGACAGAAGACAACACTGAGAAATATACAACATCCAGACATGCTATGGGGGAAAGGAGACCAACAGGACTATACTGATGATATAGGCAGTGCTTGAATTACAGTAAAAGAACCTAAAGCTGTTTAGTAAGCTTCTTAAATGACTGAGGGGAGGGGGAGGTTTTGCCTTGTTCACATGCCTTGTAGTTATGAAGTCTGCAAACAAAAGCAAGGGATTCACCACCATGATTGTTGTGTAGCAACATTTAAACAGCATTTGACAGTTTACAAAATGTTTTTCAAACCCATCATCTCAGAGGTATGCTCTCTGGAAAAGGCTAATGCAAAGGAATTCATGCTTAACACAAAAAACATGCTCAAAGATTAGTCTGGCAGTCTCATAAACCTAGAAGACATTGTTCCTCAGATTATTTGTGAACAATGATTCACTTGGGAAAATGCAAAGCACTGATTAAATAAATGGCATGAAGCCAGGGCTCTAGCAATGCCTTTGCAAGAAACTTACAGCCGTCTAGAGTAGTTTCATAAAGTATTATAAGAGAGATTTTGCAAAAAAGAAATTAGAGTGGCAAAACAGAACCTTTCAATGCACTATAAAATTCTACCACATTCTCACTTATTAATGCAAAAGTATGGGTTTATTAGGCAAAAGAATAGTTATTTGACCAAAGAAATCTGAAGTATTAAAACATCTTTATGAGGGAAATTTCATGACTTCAAAAAAACTATGAAACAGAAAAATAAAAAGAAACACAAGAGGCATAAGTTGTCTGCCAGTCTACAGACAGTTATTAATTTTAAAAACCTTTTCTATTGCTTTTTAATCCCAGTGAGAAAAATTATAGCCCAGCTTTCCTAGAAAAGAAAATAGCCCAATGATGACCCTGGGATTCTGAACTTTCCTACCTTTGGAAAAGTGCCAACATATTCACTTTTCTATAAGCTGAAGAAGTATTAGCGTTTGGGTATCTCTGGCCTACTCTAGAGAACTGCAGTCATATAAGCTTAGGGTCTTGAATTTTCCATAAATATTTCCTTTCTTACCTTGAGCCCTGAAATTTTTGATACTCATTTTTATATCAATCTGAATTTAAAAGTTTTGACTAAAATGAAACTTATTCATTCTCCCTTGTTTCTTTCTGCATTCTGTGGTATGTAATAAGTGAACTCTTACCTTGTTTCATCCTTGGGTCTGGAGCCATCACCATTCTGTGAAGCACCTTTAACAATAAAAGTTGTACAGAAAACGAGTTTCAGAAAGTGGTTTGCACCTTTTTCTTAAACATGCTATGTAAACAAAACCTTTCACCAAATCTTTCTAGTAAAGAATATACTGGAACAGAGTTAAAGTCCAACATGATATTTAAAAGGAAAATATGATAAATGTTCCTGTGATTGAGAAGTTTTACCAAAATTTTGTGCAAATGATTATTATGTGTAAGAGATGTTAATTAGTCAAGGTATATTACTCATATGCTGCTTCTGCCTTGTTTGAAATATGTCACGCTTGATTCTAATTCAAATGTATTTTAGTCATCTTTTGGGGAGGAGTCAACTACCTCTCCAAAAAAGTGCTGATTACCAGCAGGACGATGATAAAATAGATTCTGAAAAACAGTATATAGAGAAGTTTAAAAAACTATGAAATGCAAAAAGAACTCAAGTTTAACAGTCTAGGTCCGTTTAGCTGAAGAATAATAGTCCCTAAATACAGTGTCTAGTTTCAAACAGTGAAATCACTATATTACTCCAAAGCATGATTAATGAACTAATTCATTAAAAAGATGCTGAGTCACCACTATACTACTACTATATCATACTCAGCAAGGCTGGCAAGTGTCTTATCTAGAAATGTTACATTTTAAAAAAATGGTACAGGTAGATAGATAAAATGTGGTGTACCTATGCAATGGAAAATTATTCAATAATAAAAAGGAACAAACTACTGAAATATGCTATGTCACTGATAAACCTGAAAAGACATTATGCTAAGTGAAAGAAGCCTGACACAAAGACTACATATTGCTATGATTCCATTTACATAAAATGTCCAGCAAAGATGAATTTTTAGAGACAGAAAATAGATTAGTGGTTGCTCTAGGCTAGAGGTCAAAATGGGATTTCCTGTGAATAAGCAGGAGGGATCTTACTAGCGAATGAAAATGTTCTAAATCTGATTTACAGTAAATGATTACATCACTCATTAAATTACTAAAAATCATTAAATTAACACACTTGAAATAGGTAAATTTTATGAAATATAAAATACATGCCAATAAAGCTGTTAAAAATGGTTTTAAAAAACACGGTACAATGAAATACATTTTGGCTGAAAACGGTACGCTTCAATTTTATAAGAATTATTTTTATATGGAATATATTCCCCTAAAATAGCTGATAAATGACATAAATGAAATCAGAAAACCAAAACATCATAAATTAAAATCAGTCAATCAGTGTTCCATTTTTTTTCAAAAAATAAGAAGATAATTTGAACTAATCCATTTAACTCTACCAATAATTGCTACTTCTAAACTTTATCATTTACTACAGTGAAGCATAGTACATATTTAATGACATGGACTGAGGCCAGACTGCCTGGGTGTGTATTCTAGGTTCAACATGTACTAACTTTGTGACCTTAGAGGAATACTATTGATTTTCCTGTGCCTTTTACCTCGTGTATAAAATGGGAACAATAATGATGCCTACTTTCATAGAACAGTTATGAAAATTAAACATTTAGAACAGTGCCCAGCACATATAAGCACGCCATAAATATTAACTATTATTGTTTCCTGACATTTACATTTCAAAGTTCAAACAAGGGTTATTTTTGTTCAATCTTTTATTTCACTTCAACACAGAGTAAAGCCATAACTATGAAATTTATGACATAATTTATTTAGATCTAATCTTGTGCTTTCAACAAGAGAATAGTTAAAAAATATAAATCTATCCAACACTTATACAATGAATGTCCAAGAAGAGGAAAAAGGCTGTACTTAAGTTGGCATTTTATAAACATACTGCTGTTTAAAAGTATTCCCAATCCAAATTTCCTCCAAAAAAATAAAAACCTGATCAGATTTCTAAATACACATTTTATCCAGAGGACACTTTGTTAGAAGATCAACAAAGATCTCTTCTATTCTACTGAAAAGGATCCTCCTGCCACAGAAGAACCAGCTTTTAGATGAAGCAATTTAACACACTATTTCTACTACTTGGGTGCCTAGCAATCTCAAAAGCAAAATGAACAAACAAGTGAACTGATATGAGAGCAAGAGCAGGGTGCAGTAAGCAAATGTGAAAGACAGTTTTACCCTGAGGGCTCTGAGGTGGATCAAAAACAAGGTGAGGGGGCTGAACCAGAGACATCCACATTAGGCTGGGGATCCTGGAAAGGAGCTAAAGTATTCCCAGGTAAGTGACACATCCGGCACTAACAGAAGCAAAAGAAATTTTCTCTGGCCAAAGAATCCCCAACTTATTAGGCCCTTAAGATTCCCCCAGACTAAGATCAAATATAAACTGGCAATCAAAGAGCCATAACATATAAGAAAACAAGCCTCAATGAAGGAGAGTCAAAACATTTATATCCCCAAATATTTCTGATACTGGAATTTTCAAATGGAGAATATAAAAAACCTACTCATCAAAAGAAAACTAACAAGCAAGAAATAAGAAACTATCAAAAACAAGCATCAGCAATTCCACTCCTAGGTATATATCCAAGACATGCACAAAGAAACTTGGACACAAATGTTTATAGCAGCATTATTTATAATTCATTAATAGCCAAAAGGTGGAAATAAGGCAAATGTCCATCAGTGGACAAATGGATAAAAAAAATTGTGGCATATATACACACAATGAAATATTATCCAGGGAATTCCCTGGCGGACCAATGGTTAGGACTCTGCGCTCTCACTGCTGTGGCCCAGGTTCAATCCCTGGTCGGGGAACTGAGATCCCACAAGAGATGCAGTGTGGCCAAAACAAACAAAACTAATATGCTAAGCAAAAGAATCCAGACACAAAAGGTCACATACTCTATGATTCCTTTTTTATGATACACTCAGAAGAGGCAAATCCATAGAGACATACCAGTGGTTACCAGGAGATGGAGGGGAGGGGGAATAGGGAGTGATTACTTAACGGATAATGGTTTGGTTTTGGGGGGTGATGAAAAAGTTTTGAAATGAGAGGTAGTGGATACACATCACTGTGAATACACTAAATGGAAATGAATTGTACACTTTATAAGGTTAAGTATCTATTTTGTAAATTTCATCAAAATTAAAAGAATAACAAAAAAGAGGCATATTTGAAGAAACAGTAAATGTTGTAAAGCTGAAAATGCACTTGTGTCATATCCTAGGAATCCCACTCCCAAGTATACAGCCTACAAAGACCCTTCAACCTATGTACCAGGAGACATATATAAATACAAAAATGTTCAATGTATCACTTATGTACATTATGGTAAAGAACTGGAAAGAGCCCAAATGTCCTTTGACATAAAAATGGATAAACTAGGGCTTCCCTGGTGGCGCAGTGGTTGAGAGTCCACCTGCCGATGCAGGGGACACGGGTTCGTGCCCCAGTCCGGGAAGATCCCACATGCTGCGGAGTGGCTAGGCCTGTGAGCCATGGCCACTGAGCCTGCGCTCCGCAACGGGAGAGGCCACAACAGTGAGAGGCCTGCATACCGCAAAAAAAAAAAAAAAAAAAAGGATAAACTGTGGTATATTCACCCAATGGATTATTATACAGCCATGAAAATAAGTGAGTTACAGACACAAAATGGATAAATCTTAAAAGGCAACACTGATATTTTCATAGAGCACAAAAGGACACATGCATATGTGAAAAAAATTTAAAGCAAGGAAATGATCAATTCAAAGTTCAGAACAGTGATTATCTCTAGGAAAAAGACAAGGATTGATATAGGGAGGAGAACACAGGTGGATGCAATGATATTGTTCATATTCTAATTCTTAAGATCACACCCGGGTCCCTGGCAGTGAGTGCACCAAGTCCTATCCACTGGACCACCAGGGAATTCCCAATACTTCCATTTTTAAAGTAGCACTGATAAAGATTAAAAAAACGTAAGTGTGTGAAGGAAGTTTTGCTGGCTTTTTTGTGACGTTAGTTAATATTCTGAGCAAACATTTAAAATAATCAATCAAATATGTCAAATTTTTAAAAATACCATTACAGCAAAGTTTCTCTCTATAAAATAATTAGTTGGTACCCAGACCCAGAGGAGGTATAGCAATTTCAAATAATATTTGGTATAGCAAAAAACTTCATCTAGTTTCTTAGAATTTATTTTACTGAAAAGAAACATTATAATCACAAATGAAAATGACTATTTACCCTAAAATCAAAAGAAACCACAAAAACTAGAGTTTAATGAGAAAGACTGGGAAAGAATGAGATAAAACCAAAACAAAATGGAACATACACAATAAGAATCGGAGGTCACATAGGCCAACAACTATCCCCAAATTAATTTTAAATACATTTCCAGAGCATCCATGGTAAAGAATAAAGATCTTTACAAGAATATGTTCCTATTTTATTATCATAAATTTAAAAGTAAAACAGACTTTTATTTCTCTTTAGGAAAACTAATGCCTTTGATGATGATACTTTTCAGTGTTTCTTGTTGAATGCCATATTTGGGAAGACAGGTGTTAAATTAACAATCAACCACCACCACCCACCCAAGAAGTCAAAATACATGAATGGGAAGTTCTTGCAGAAATGAACAACTACCTACTCTCAATTTATTAGGTTAATTTAGATCTGAGAGCTACAGTAAGTCTACCTAACTAGCAAATTAAATAAAGTCTTCTTCTTCCCAAAGACTCATAAAAGCAGATTAACTCTGTACTTAAGAAAATGAAAACATCAAGACAAATTATGTAATTACTTCCTAAACAGAAAAATAAGGAAGAGTATCAAAGAAAATGTTACAAATGACACTCTCAGTTGGGATATTAAACTTGTTCCCTGAGTGAAGACAGTGGTAGGGGAGGTAGAATGGGAACATAAAGCTCTCTGGTTTTTAAATAAAGCTTGAAGTGGGAAGAACAAACAAACATAGTGAGTAAAATCTGTTTCACCTGAAAAAGAGTTTACTTATATAACTGCCATTTTTAGAAAATTTATCCACCGAAAAGAATGAAAATTATCTACCAAAAAAATGAAAATTTAACTATCAAAAGAGATAATGCTATCTATCTTATTAGAAAAATCTTCGCAGTATATCTAAATATATAACAAGCTATTATTTGGTGACTTTTAATACCAAAATTCAGACAGATCTTTTTATAAGCATTATTTTTAAATTAACCAAAAATATTAAAGTCTAAAATCCCATGAGTTCTTCCACAAAAACTTTTTTGTGTTTTAATTAATTTTTTATTGGAGTATAGTTGATTTAAAATGTTGTATTAGTTTTTGCTGTACAGCAAAGCCACAAAAACTTGACTGAACACACAGAGGGGAAAAAAACACTAAAACTCTGTAACATTAGAAAAATATTAGAATACAAAAGAAACCAACCAAACAATGCTCAGATGACAGAAATTCAATTTTAGCGCTAAACTCTAATTTTCATTTCTGGCTTACAGTTAATGGAATCAATCAAAAAACAATACAAGTGAAGTTCCCACCACAGATGCTTGTGGACTTAATTGGGTTTTCTTTGCTTACTTATAACAACTCATGATTTCATTTAAAGTTCCTAAGTTTTTAACTGTGAAACGGAAAGTATATTGAAAAGAAAAGGAAACCAACAAATATTTGTGTTTCAATCTTGACTCTGCATCGCACTTGTTGGTGTGATACGGGACATACTATTTAAACTCTCAGAGCCTCACTTTCTTTTATATGCAAAATGTCTTACAAAATTGTGATGGTTAAATGAATATATATGTAAACACACCAACACAGTGCCTGGCACATGGTAAACATTAAACAAATGGCAGCTACTGTATGTGGCAACTCTAGCCCTAAAATCCACTGTGACTTCCCAGTTAAAACCTCTCTTTACTTCAAAGAATGAGATTAAATTCTGTCAATTATTTTCCTACTTGAGTCAAAAACTGGTTACATAGAAATGTCCACTTCTGTAGGAAACAAACAGTAAAGTCATAAGTATAATATGCAGTTTAGAGTCTACTCTGAAATATGAAGGCTGACATGCTTTACTTTTGTTAATTATTAAATATTCTGCATTAGTAGCAGTTTCAATTTGTAGGAAAAAAAAAACTTATGAAGCTATAAATACTGAGGTTTTAGAGCCGTTTAACAATGTAACTTAACTTTTATTACCTTCAGGAATTCCAATTTATAGAAAAATGTAACTATTACAGAGTTCCTGTGAATAACAGTCAATTAAGACGAACATGTCAACTCTGAAGCAGTATAACGAATTCAGAAGTTTCCTTCCACCCTCATTAACCCCAAAGAACCAAACTGGAAGACACACCAGGACTATCTTAAAGGTTCTGCTATTAAAAAGGGTCATGAGTTAGAAAGGAAGTAGGAAGTCTTCCAAAGTAGGAAGAGAAGTACAGCAGCACCTGACAACTGCAAAATGTTTCATAAGGCAGTTTCTAAGTAAACAAAAAGATCTTTGTCAGACTAATCAAGGAGACCATTAATACGTGCTTTGTCTTGGGGCCTCTACAATCTGTGTTTCAAGTGAAAATACACTTATTAGCACATTAATAAGGGTTGGAAATATCTAAAGGGAATCCACTGAGAAGTGGTTTTAATTAAGCATGCTAGCTGTGCAGGCACTAACTCAGGTGCTAGCCAACTTCTTTTAATTACAGCTCATATTTATTTCCTTTAACAAACACGAGTAAATCATAAACTGTAAAATATATCAGCATACATATAAAGAATTGGTTCTGTCATTATTATAACTCAAAGACATCTCAATAAATGTAGCCTAGAAAAATGGAAGAGGAATGGCAAATGGATTCCAGCTTGTTACTGGCTTGTCTGGTACAGTACTAAGAAGGATTTCGAGTCAAATTTAAACTCAATCAGACACTGCTACAGAGAGTAAACTATGTCTGCCATTAGCACTGGAGAAGGTGTAGCATCAAATGTGCCATACTAACTGCCACTGTTGGCCTACAGAACGGACACTTTATAAATCAATTCATCACTCATAGGGCCAACTGTGATATGGCTTTTACTTGGCTAGCTTTTCAACTTATAGAAAAATGTTTTCCTCATAGAAACAATGCACTAAAAGTTTAAAATGAAAAATGTCTCTTTCTAAAAAGGAAATAAAATAATTTCTTTAATGTGGAAAAGAACAGCAATAATTACAACATACTACAGTGGCTAGTGTAAGAAGAATCATTAAAGACCCTATATAGTAAGTGCTTACTCACTTTCTGAACATGTAGTTTCACCATTAGCAACAACTTCAGACTCTAGCTGCAGCCCATCAAGACAAACTGACAAATCTCCTATTGTCTCTGTTGGTTCTTTGTCACCTACAAGCTGTAAAGTCACAACTACTTCCTCAACTGGAAGAGAATAAAATTATAGAAAATGGTCACTTTTTTTCCTTTAAGTCTTAACTGTTGAAAACAAAACTGTCAGAAAAACTTTACATTTATGTGTACACAATTTGTTTTAATACACTTCACCCAAGGTTTCAGGCCTTTTGATGCCAAAAACATTTTAAAAATAGAACAAAATTTCCTAATGGTTAATATCCACAATGTAAGATACTAAATAGCTTAATCATCTCACTTATTATATTCATTCACTTTTACAAAATGAGCCAGCAGGACAACTAAGACTACTCAGCAATATATGCCTGACTTATACTGACTGAAAACATAATTTAAGAATGAATTTTCATCTCGTAAATCCTAAATGAGAAATAAAATCCTTTGAAGTATGTTTTAGATACTCAAGGGATTAAATGTTTTAAAATCATGATATACTAATTAAAATAAGCATGTTTCAAGTTTTTATGTATCTATAAGTATATATAGATATCTAAAGATAGATATACATATATAAATAAAACCACAACCATCTAAAATGAGGAAGTTTTTAAAATAAGCATTCGAAAAGGAAATGTCAAAGTATTAACCACATTTGTCTCTCTGTAGTGAGATTACATTTTTCCTTCAGCTCTGCTCTATATTTTTGTTTTCCATAATTGAGTATATAGCCTTCAATGAATACCTATTTACTAAATAAATATTTATTTAAAATATCAGATCCAAAATGAATGGCCAAACCACGGTTACTCAGAATGCATTAAACAGTTCAAGATTCATCTCCCTATTAATATCATAACCAAGTAAACCTAAAAACAAATAGTGAACATAGTTTCTTCACATATGGCACATGAATTTCTTGTAGAAAAACAAAAGCTGAGCATATTCTATTGTTTTTACATACATACGTTTCATATTGTTTGACTTTAATGTTTCATAGATATCTAATGCAGCAGTTCCCAACAAAACATCAGATTTCAATGTCTGGTGACTCCACACACGAAAATGTAATTTACTCACAGGGGTGACGATACTACAGGTGAAAAAAAAGGTGAAAAATAATTTCCTTAAATATCACAACAAGATTGTAAATAAATTATAATTAAAATCTTCTCAATGCACACCTTACAGTTTACCGTACAACCAATACTGCCTATGGCCATCTTCACTTGTCACTGAACTATAGGGGCAATTTCATGCATGTATATCATCAACAAAAGTAAAAGTGCTCACCATGCTACAAACTGTTGAAAAATCAGTTTTACTTTCGTAGTACAAAAAAGTTAATTAATTAAATCCTTATTTTATGTCAGGTAGTATGCTGAGCTTAGGATTATTTCGTTTAATCTTCACAGCAACCCTGAGATGAGAATTACCACTCCCATCTTCAGATATAGAAGCTGATATTCAGAGAGGTTAAGCAAATTGCCCAAGATCACACAGCCACTCGGTGGCAGACTGGGAATAAGAATCTGTCATTAAAATTTATACTAAGAAGTTTCTCGGTCAGCTACTTAATGATTTGAGGATTATATTACCCCAAGTTTCACACTGTTAGAGGCAAAGTGTCCGGGACAACTGTCAAATAAAGACTCTTCCAGACCTTGCTAAATGCCAATACAGAATAGAAATCTGAATTTGCAATAAACTGTATAAAAACTATTTCAATTAGAAAAATAGGAACACTATATAACCTACCGGGGATGGAATAAAAGAGTTAGTAAATTTAATTTTACTTTGAGGTCTAGTCTAAATTATTTCAATTCAAATCTTGAGAGAAGTCTGCAAAGCCTACTACCCAACAATGGAAGCTGTGTTAAAATTGCAGCCCAATCTGCTGCAACTTAAAAATTCAGAAGATCTTGGGCTATGTTCCCCCGAACATCTGGACTTAAGAATAACACTACCATATAGGGCTACAAGGAGTTTCTTTTTTCTTAACTTTTAAACCAGTAAGGAGTTCATGTCGTTATCGGCTCAAGAGCCCTAAAGTACATTTATTGTGAGCACAGATAGTTGGTAGAAAGTAGCTGAGTATTCAGTCTATTATTCTGAACATCTCCAGTCGCTAATAGAGGCTGTGGCCTTTTGAAGATTTGTTTTTTTAAAAAATGTTACTCACATATTGTTTAATTTAGATCAAATCTCTAATGGGGCACTAATTAAAAATGAAGTCTAAGAAACGATGTTGAAATAAATACAGATGAGGAACATCAGAATGATACTTCTGCAAATAGGTTTCAAGATGACCTTCAGTAAATTCTTAAGTTTCATTCATTTGCTCAAAATCATAAAGTACATCAAGATGCCCTACAACTTCAAAAATCCATGTTAAACAATAATATAGGTTTAGCTAATTTGTTTTGTCATTTATTAGGAATAAATACTGTCCACATAAGCATGTATATCATGTGAAGAGAAGAGCTTATCATTTCAAATGTCTCATCTCACCATTTAGAAATAAAACTTTTTTTAGTTACAGGTTTGTTTCTCTAAGAGAAAAAATACAAGAATTCCAAATGTTAGGTAATGAAAGCAATTTGTCTATATTTGATGAGATAACAACTGGTTATATTTTGAACTACACTTTAATATACAAACCAAATACACTATATTATTTAAAAATCCATTTGTTGGTAAATCATACATTTGCTTCCATTTTAGTAGAAAAATTAAAATTAACCTATAATTCCCTTCCTACCAACATCTGAGGCCTCGTCAATAAGTGTTGAAATTGAGCTACATCCTACTTCTATGAATTCGAATGACAGATTAAAAACACAAACATATAGACATATGCACAGGGATGTATATTGCAACACTGTCTAATAGCACAACATTAGAAACCAACCGATCAATAGGGAACTAGTAAAATTAATCACAGTCCATCCATATTAAAGAATATTACGTAGCTATATGAGGGATATTAGACCCATACGTACTCAACGAAAAAGGATGTTATGTATGTTAATTATAAAATGTATAGCATAATTTTTTTAAAGGAAAAAAACCCCTGTGTAGGTTCTATGTGGGCACTGTAATTTTAAAAAACACAAACTATTTTTAAAAATTAAATTAAAAAAATAAAGTGAGCTACTCATGGCCCTCTATTTCAAACCTAAATTAAGGAAAGAGCTGCTAATCTTTCTAGGCCAGTGACCCTGGGATCTCCCAGCTACTTTTCAGTGGCAACAATGCAATGAAAAGGAGAGACTGGGAAAACAAATAATTAAAGAGAAAGGAGACTAGAAGGAGGAGTCCTAAGAACAGGGGAATAAGAGGGGAAAAAAAAAAAGAGAGGAGGAACAAAGAAAAAAGTGAGAAACTTTTTTAAAGCTGCATTTCTGCTCACCTACTAAACAAAATACACCATAGAAAATACTTTCAAACCTACACTGTAAGAGGTTGCTTCCATTTGGGACTGTTCGTATTGTTGCATTTTTCTGTCTTCTTTGACTGTCCATCTACTGTGACTTCCACATAAGGACTTGGCCCAAACCAATTCTTTTTATTTTCTTTAAGTTTCGCTGAAATGACTAAGTAAAATAAAATAGAAAATATTTCGAGATGTTAGTTCATCCTTCAAATCGATTTAATTTCATAAAGGTTAAACACAGCATTATTATTTTTACTCAGAGAAGCAGTTTGCTCTAAAATATTCACAAATTTTATTCACATATAACCTTTGTATTTCTTCCCATCATATTAAAAAATATAGGACTTCCCCACACCATCCAACCAAATTCCCTTCAGCAGATCCCCCCCAACTGTCAGTATCAACAGTCCCAGAAATCTTGAGGTCAATTAAAAAGTACACTGACAAACTTGGTAAACAAATATTTGAACGCCTACCATGTTATCAGATATTGCTCTAAACTGTGGACAGAGCAGTTTACAATTAGAGATAAGTCCTTGTGATGAAAAACAGCCTAATGTGGCAGAGTATGACTTGGCAGTAAAGAAGTCTTCTAAGGAAGTACTTTTAAGCAACCATCTAAATGACAAGGAGCTATCCATGTGAAGATTGAAGGTAGGAAGAAGAGAAAATTCCAGACAGAGGTACGAAAGCTTGGCATACCTGAGGAAAAGTATAGCAAACAGGGAAAAATGGTAAATGAGATAAGATCACATTTAGCTTTGTAAGCCAAGATAAGGAATTTGGATTTTATTCTAAGCATGCTAGAAAGCCAATGAAAGAAGAGAGCTACAAACTAAGATTATTTTTAGCATCTCATATATCTCTCATTATCTTAGCAAGAGCTTCTTACATCCTTAGCCTTCACCCTTGAGTTAGTCACTTTTGCCATGAAATAGCCTTGTCCAAGCATTGTGTGGAAGGTACGAAGAGTAGATTCAAATCTAGTAGAGCACCCCCTGGTTCCCACAGGAGACAACTCACTAGTCCCCTATAAATGAGACGATCACAGCCAAGGAAATATTCTACCACCTGGATATATACTCCAACAGCAAAGTTCAGAGAATGCCAGTGCCCTTCAAGACTAATGGGCCCTTGTGAGTTGCTAGAAAAGTTGATATAGCAGCTACCCAAGAAGCTCAATATACAGACCAAAACATAGACAGTCTGGGTACCCTAGCAGGCACAGTCCCAGGTGGCAGCCCTGAATCTCCCAACTTCATGTTTATCAAATACTTTTGTCCTTTCATGCTTAAGAGGCTGCTAGAGCCATCTAATTAAGAGGCGGCAGTAGTGTGGACTAGGGTGGTAAACATGGATATGGGGAGGAATAAGCATTTTCTAAGGAGAACCAACAGGATTAGATTTCATGAGTGAGTTAGGGGAAAGAAGCAAGGATAACTCCCAGGTTTCTGGCATGAATAACTGGATAGAAGGTGCTATCATTTAATAAGACGGAAAAGATCTGGGAAAGCACAAGTTTGAGAAGGGTAGAATGGGCAGGAAATCAAGCATATTATAAAGAATATATAAAATTTGAGATGCTCATGAGACATCTAGGTAGAAACACTAAGTAAAATGTCTTTCAGAACAGAAAATACTCAAGTGGGGATCAGACCTATCTCTGACTAATATGTACTATAAAGCCCTATCACTTAATACAAAGCCTAATTTAATCACAGGATTGCCAAAGAAAAATATAAAATCCCTATTTTTAATACACTTCTGGTCTGAGAAAAGGTAAAACAGCCCACACACTCATGCATAAGCTCATTTTATTTCAGGGGATCTTGTGATCCTCTAAAACTGATTAAACCTAGAACAAAGAGCAATGCAGGCCTGACAGGGAGGAAATTACCTGCCCTTAGTGGCTTTTTAGGATTCAAACTTTTGAAAGCTGTTTTGCCAAGTACTCCCATCCAACCCCACTAGAGCCATTTTAGGAAACTTTAAATGGGAAAATAAAGAGTCAGGGAAACCAACACCAACTGTGAGTGTTTACTATGTCTGGCACTTAAAGACTGTCATTTCGATACACAGAACTATTCTGTGAGATAGGTATTATCATCTTAATTTTTATACATAAAAAAAAACAAGCTCAACAAAATTTAAAAGTTTACCCAAGGGTCATGGCAAAGCCTGGACAGGAGAAATTATTTAAGTGTTCAAATCTCAAAGCTTATATTGCATAAAACTTTCATTACAGTCCTAATATTCTAAAATAGATCAATGTACTACTTCCTAAAATTTAAATTCCCATAGTAAATTAAAGGAATTAAAAAACTGTAAATTATAAACTGGAAGAAAAGGAATCAGAAAAATGTCAGTATCATCTGTCACCTGGGCCACTCCAAGAGGCCTCTAACAACTCTCTGTTTTTACTCTCACTTCTCTAATGCAATCTCTCACAGCTACCAGAATTATCTCCCTAGAACAGATGTGATGTCAATACTTTTCAATGATTTGCTAATGCCTGCAAAATGAAGTTTAAACTCTTCTGGGGCATTTTACGTTGCTTACTCTGTACGTTTACAGCCTCTTCCTATACCAAACTCCACGCAGGCCCGTGGTAGTCTAACCACTCTTAGCTGTTTGCTGTCCCTCCCAAGTGTCTAGTACTTTCATGCCTCATACATGCTACCCCCTCCACTCATGATCCTTCTTCCTGTTCACCCAATAAAATCCTACTTCTTGAGAGACAAATACTCCCCTCTCTTTGACCGGATGGTTCTTTAAACCTAGTAAGTCAAACTGTTCCTGTTCTATGCCCCCACAGCATTTTCCTATTTATATATGGCTCCTACAGCTTTCTATTCTGTCTTAGTTCTTAGTAAGTTTATCAGTTCTTACTCGTTTAGCTCACTCTGTAATCCCCTTCATGGCAAGGTTATAACCAGTCTTTATAACTCGTAGAGCACTTAGTGATTTAAACCTGACAGGCGTTTAATACGTTTGTTGAACCAAATGATTAGCCATGGTAGAAAACAAGTTGCCCTGCTTTATAGTTACTTACACACACACACACACACACACACACACAATCTATTGCATATGATTTCATGGTACTTATTAATGTTCTTCTGATTCTTCTGTTCTGAAGGTCAACATTTTCACCCGACTGATTCTTCATCCTACCTCTCCAATACAAAATTAAAATCCTGACAATTTAAAGAAAGTAGAAGTAAATCCTTAGCTTATCCAATTTATTTTGTGAATCAGGAGGCTATAATGAACAAGGTAAAACAAACAGGGGTGCTGAGACCAGGTATGATGAGCAGTATGATGAACTGATAAGAGATAAAACCAGTTAAAGCAAGTGCTACCTCTGTGGTCAGAAGTCATGAGAGGCTACATGAGGTCTCTGTAGCAGAACTATGTCTTGGCTGGGCAGAACTGGATATAAACTTTTGACTTTAAAGTATGAGGGACTCTCCTGGTCTCTAAGCATTGGGAGCTAAATATACGGTGTTCTAGTAAATTTGGGGAAATGCAGTAATGTTTAATTTCAATTTGTAATAACTAAAATAAGATGGTTTCTCTTCCTCAAATGATGAGTCTGGAGTAAGGATTGAGACTAAAAAATTTCTAGGAAATACCAAAGAATTTATTTTGCCCACGTAAGTATAATGCTAGCATACAGCAAGCATCAAAACACAGATAAGCTCAGTAATAATAGCAGAAGTTACGTACAGAACATAATTAAACAGGAAATGGCTAAAGACAGGGAAGGATGTAAGAAAACAGACTTATGTCCAAAGTAAAGGACCCAGACCATGGAATTGGAGATAAAGAATAAAGAATGATCCAGGAAATGCAAGAGTAAAAATCAGTGGAACCTGGGACTTCCCTGGTGGCGCAGTGGTTAAGAATCCACCTGCCAATGCAGGGGACACGGGTTCGCACCCTGGTCTAGGAAGATCCCACAAGCCACAGAGCAACTAAACCCATGCACCACAACTACTGAGCCTGCATGCCACAACTACTGAAGCCTGCGCGCCTAGAGCCCGTGCTCCACAACAAGAGAAGCCATCGCAATGAGAAGCCCACGCAAATCAACAAAGAGTACCCCCTGCTCACCACAACTAGAGAAAGCCCGCGCACAGCAACGAAGACACAACACAGCCAAAAATAAAAATAATAAATTTTAAAAAAACCACACACACATGAAGTTCTCTAAACAATCCACTTATCAACAGTACTATCATTTAATATTTTAAAACTGTTTTGCTACAACTTATAATACGTGTCATTTCTCTGAAATAAATTTTCTACTTGCCCTCATCTGGTAAGGGGCAGCAATTAGCAAACATACATTGTAAACAAATAATGTATGCATACATGTGTGTAATGTACGTATGTGAGAGTTAAAGAAATAAATTTGAGCAGAACCACAGAGTAACATTTTAACTTTCGACCCTAAATTTCCCTATGAGTCTTTTACACCAACTTTTTAAAAAAGTTTATTTATTTATTTATTTATTTATGTATGGCTGCATTGGGTCTTTGTTGCTGCACGCAGCCTTTCTCTAGTTGTGGTGAGCAGGGGCTACTCTTCATTGCAGTGCATGGGCTTCTCATTGTGGTGGCTTCTCTTGTTGCGGACACAGGTTCTAGGCACACAGGCTTAGTTGCTCCACAGCATGTGGTATCTTCCCAGACCAGGGCTTGAACCTGTGTACCCGGCATTGGCAGGCAGATTCTTAAGCACTGCGCCACCAGGGAAGTCCCTACACCGACTTTTAAAACACAAATCCAGCTGTCTGCTCTTTGTTAAAAACTCGACTTTTAAAACACAAATCCAGCTGTCTGCTCTTTGTTAAAAACTCTGGTTACTTCTCATCTCCCTTAGCAATTTTTTTTTTTTTTTTTTTGGTAGCCTTGACACACCTGAAGGAGATGATCCACTCCCATTAATTCTCATGGGTCCCTGCTCTGCAGCAGTGGCTTTTAGGGACATCAAGGGAAGTCTTGGCATTTCCCTCCTTCACATCATTTGCTCTGTCGTGTTCATTCCTGAAAGATCCTTTTCTACCTTTCTACTTTTTTTCTGGCCATGCCAGGCAGCATGTGGGATCTTAGTTCTCCAACCAGGGATCGAACCCGTGCCCCCTGCATTGGGAGCGCAGTCTTACCCAATGGACCTCCAGGGAACTCCCTACCTTTCTACTTTTTTTTTTTTTAATAAATTTATTTATTTATTTACTTATTTTTGGCTGTGTTGGGTGTTCGTTGCTGCACGTGGGCTTACTCTAGTTGCGGCAAGTGGGGACGACGACTCTTTCCTCCAATGCACAGGCTTCTCACTGCGGTGGCTTCTCTTGTTGCGGAGCACGGGCTCTAGGCGCATGGAATTCAGTAGTTGTGGCACACAGGCTCAATAGTTGTGGCTCACGGGCTCTAGAGCGCAGGCTCAGTAGCTATGGCAAACGGGCTTAGCTGCTCTGCAGCATGTGGGATCTTCCCAGACCAGGGATCAAACCCGTGTCCCCTGCATTCGCAGGCAGATTCTTAACCACTGTGCCACCAGGGAAGTCCTCTACTTTTAAATAGTAGCAATGCTTCAAGCACTGCCTCCTTTCACAGTAACTCTAGTCAAATATTGATCTCTCTTTCCGGACCAAAGTCATTTTCTCTTCACACCATTACCATATACCATGGCATTTACACTTAACACTTGCATATTTATGCCTTCCTTGAATTTTGGAAGATGTTGAAGAGCTTAGCAAAAAAAAAAAAAAACTATGCTAATCCATTAACACAGACTAAAAAATACAATGTCAATTAAGGGGATTTGTGCAAAAAAACTTAGTTCTGAGGTTTCTAGCACCAAAAGCAAAGAAGTAAACAATGAATTATGAAGGACACTTGATTCTAGTCAACTTGGCACTTTATTGTTCATTATCTGATGTTCTCCATTTGTCCCATATCTAATGATATTTTTGCTAAATATGCAAATAGATTTTATCCATAATTCATGGTGTTTGTTAAAATGTTTTTGCCCTATACTTGTACATTCTCAGGATTTTTAGACCCAAGATTAAAAAGCTTATAAATGGCTAAGAATTATGTCTTCTTGAGGACATAACGCATTTAGGCATTAAATGTTTTTCTTACTATGACAGTAATGATAGCAAATAAGATAGCCAGTTTATGCAAAGAAAAGTCTAAAGGAATATAAACCTATTTATCTGGGGATTGAGATGATAAATAATAAGGACTCCTCACTTTACTATTTTACTCAGTTTTTAAAAATAAAAAGCATGTGTATTACTTATGTAACCTGAAAAGTTGAAACAATCTATCAGAAATTCTTTAAATCAAAGGTTTTAACAATAAGCTGCCCCAAAAAAGAAGTCTTAAGAAGCCTGGCCCAATGTAAATCAGCTACTCAGAGTAGCTTGAGAATGCGGAGGGGAGAAACAATTAGAATCTGAGAAATATTAATATCTTTCACTGAGAATCAGACATTCCTAAGGAAAGAGACTGGAGTTAGTGAAAGAATTCCCAAGAATAAATTCTATCATGCTTTCAACTTAAAGTGTTACTTCTTTATAACTCAATCACTTTTAGGTTTTGAGGAGGACAATAATTATACAGTATATGACCTCATATTCATAACCTAGAAGTGGATATAAGCCAGGTATAGTAAAAACTAAAATAATCAATAAATGCCATTAAATTAAAGGGAGAGAGTCTAGGGTTCCATTGTGTGATAGACACATGCATGTCTGAAGAAAATCCAGTGCCTCACTTTGGCTAGTGCAAGTAGCTTCTATTGATATATAAAGACCTACAAAGAGATCATATGGAGCCTGTAAAACGTCTTAGCCCAGTTTTAAAGAAATTCAATACCATAGCCAAGGAGAAGCACTGAAGGTTTCTAAGCAGGAATGAACAAATCAGGAGGCATTTTAAGAACATTAATCTGAAAGTGATACACTTGATTAGTATGGCTAGAGGAAGAAACAAAGAGATATTAGGAAAGTAACAACAGCAAAATATTTAATAGGCATTTCTCCAAAAAACATATACAAATGGCCAATAAGCACATGAAAAGATGCTCATCATCATTTAACCATCAGAGAAATGCAACTCAAACCCATAATGAGATAGCTCACATCCATTAGGATGTCTCTAATCAAAAAGATAAGCATTGCAAGGATGCTTACAAAATTGTAACCCTCATACATGACTGGTGGGAATATAAAGTGGTGTGGATGCTTTGAAAAATAATTTGGAATTCCTCACAAAGCTAAACATGGATATTACGTGACCCAGTGATTCTACTCCAGAAAGTAGAAGGTATATACTCAAGAAAACTGAAAACATACATCTTCACAAAAACTTACATACAAACGTTCATAGCATTATTCATAATAGCCAAAAAGTGGAACCAACCCAAACATCCATCAGCTGATAAATGGATAAAGTATGTCCACACATGGAATAGTATTTGGCAATAAAAAGAAATTAGATACTAATACATGCTACAACATGGTTGAACCTTGAAAACATTATTATGATAAGTGAAAAAAGTCAGAGACAAAGGCCACACATTTTATGACTCTATTTATATGAGAGATCCAAAATAGGCAAAGCTATAGAGACAAAAATAGTTAGCTAGGGCTGAAGGTGGTTGGGGAATATGGGGCAGGGGTTTCTTTCTGCAGTGGTGAAAATGTTCTAACTGGTGTTGGTTGCACAACTCTGAGAATGTACTAACAATCATTGACTTCTAAATGAGTAAACTGTATGGTATGTGAATTATCTCAACAAAGCTAATAAAATCCAAATGAAAACAAAAAACAATAGCAATTGCCGAAGCATGTTTAACGGAAAAAACAAAAAAACCCAAATCCTATACTATACCCAAGAATATCCTGAAATCAAAATGTAATTTTTACATATCTAAACATTATGTTCATTCATTCATTCAGAACCTGATACGTCACAGCCACTAAAGATTTTAAGATTTTTTTCTTTTTATCTTGGGAGTGGGGGGGGGGAAGTAAAGCAGTAGATCTTTTTAAGACTTACCAGTTATCTGAAGTTGTGATTTCATGGTCAGGCTACCCATTGAACCAAGCTGTGATCCACTGTCAGACATAACACCAACAGGACGGCAAACCTGAACAGGGCCAAGGAAACACTATAAACATCAAAAATTCCCACTTGAAAAATATGTAAATAGTGCTAGCCAGGCCATTTCCATGTCCCACTGAAGGCCACACAATAACCAGTGGCCTTCACATTGCTAAATATAA
The DNA here is from genome assembly GCF_963455315.2 of Globicephala melas. NCBI lineage: Eukaryota > Metazoa > Chordata > Mammalia > Artiodactyla > Delphinidae > Globicephala > Globicephala melas. The sequence goes on along the minus strand of NC_083328.1, from coordinate 62,167,457 downwards.
TTTTCAATTGTAGTATCCATCCTGCGTTAACCTATCAGCAAAATCTGACATGATCATTCCTTCTTCCATGGTTTTTCTTCCTTTTCGTTCCCAAGACACATTCTCTAGGTTTATGTCCTACATTACTGATTGTTTCTTCTTAGACTCCTTTGATGATTCCTTCTCTTCTCTCCACCCTCCTAATACTGGAAAGTCCTAGGACTCAGTTCTTGTTTCCCTCTTCTCGCATCGCTCCATACTCATTTCCTCAAGGATATCATCCACTGTTATGGCTTTAAATATCATCTATATATCAACAAGTCCCAACTTTATATTTCTATTACAGACTTCACTCCTGAATTCTAAACAACTTCACTTGGGTATCTAAAAGACACTCTGAACTTAACAGATCCAAAATGGAACTCCTGATGTTCTCTGTAAACTATCTCAGTTGATGGCAATTTCATTCTTTCAGCAGCTCAAGCCAAAAACCTTGGAGTCATCCTTGACTCCTTTCTTTTATATTTCCTTTCCAACCCGCTGGCAAATTCTGATGTCTCTATTTGTAAAAATATATCTAGAATCTAGACATTTCTCACCACCTCTACCACCAATCTGTCCAGACCCACCTCTGACAGCCATTTTTTTCCTAAATTATGCCCCTCTCCTAGATTAACCTAAAAGGTCTCCCTTTTTCCACCCTTGTCTAGCCTTAGTACCTATTCTTAACACAACCTGGATGATTCTTTTAAAATGTTAAAAAACCTTTCAAAACCTTCCCATTTTACTCAGAGTAAAAGCCTGAATCCTGAAAGACCCTATATGATACATGCTTCCACTGCTCCCTACTTCCTGAACTTATTTCCCTGCTACTTTCCTCCCCTACTCAGGCACATACTTCCCTATTATTGTTGAAATATGCCAGCACATTCTTGCCTTTAGATGTTCATTCTACTTGTCTTCTTCACAATATTAACAGTCTGCTCCACTTATGATGATCATTTTCTTCTCCTATAAACTATGTGACCTTCTGACATACTAAGTAATTTACTTGGTAATTATGTTTATTGGTTTTGACTCCCTAAGCTAGAATATAAACTCCATGTGAATGGGGGATCTTTTTGCTTTGTTCACTGATGAAACCCAGAAGCCCAAAACAGGGCCTGTGGCTACTGAATTATACTAAATGAACACCTCTAACATATCTTCTTCAGCCAATAATCATGGAAGAGTTAATCCCCCTGTGGAAAGGGCATGATTCGTATACAATAAAAAAGATTTTATAACAAAGTCAGAACACTTGGGTTTGATTCCTGGCTACAACACTCACTATATGATACTATTTGAGTCATATAACTTCTCTAGGTCCCAGTTTCCTGTCAGAGAAATGGGGATAATACCACCTCTACCTCACAGGGCTTTTGTAAGACTGAATGATTATATCTGTGGGAAAAAAAATTACTCTGTGAATGTTTATTATTTATCATTAATACTCTTTGAATTTATTTGTTTATTTATGGCTGCGTTGGGTCTTTGTTGTTGTGTGCAGGCTTTCTCTGGTTGTGGCGAGCAGGGGCTACTCTTCATTGCGGTGCGCAGGCTTCTCACTGCGGTGGCTACTCCGGTTGCGGAGCATGGGCTTCAGTATTTGTGGTTCGCGGGCTCCAGAGTACAGGCTCAGTAGTTGTGGCACACAGGCTTAGTTCCTCTGCGGCATATGGGATCTTCCCAGACCAGGGCTCAAACCTATGCCCCCTGCATTGGCAGGCAGATTCTTAACCACTGCACCACCAAGGAAGTCCCTAAATATGTTTTTAAAATAACCTGTTCTTAGGCTTTCGGGGACTTGATAAAAATTTTAAGAATATTTTGAGTGGGTCAAAGTGAAGATTAAACTCAAGCAAAATTTACTCAGCACTCACTAGTTGCCAGGTCCCATGTAAGAAATATACAAATACAATAAGGCAAAATTAGGCTTCCGTTCCCTGGCGGTCCAGTGGTTAGGACATCATGATTCCAATGCAGGGAGCGTGGGCTTGATCCCTAGTCAGGGAACTAAGATCCCACATTCCACAGGGCAACTAAGCCTGTGAGCGCTAGAGCCTGCGTGCCACAACTGGAAAGCCTGAGAGCCACAACTACTGAGCCCACACCACAACTAGAGAGCCCCATGTGCCACAACTACAGAGCCTGCGTGCCACAACTTGAGGAGCCTGTATGCCGCAAGGAACAGCCTGCACTCCGCAATAAAAGACAGCGCAGGCCACAATGAAGATTGTGCAACTAAGACCCAATGCAGCCAAATAAATAAAATAAATATTAAAAAAAAATCATGTAGGTACTGATACATATTAGTTTTATATAATCAAAATTACTTAAGTATTTTAAATCTCTAAGAACAAAAAAATACCATTTGTAAAGACAAACTATAGAAACCTAAGTATCAATTGGCAACCAGTTAAATAAATAACATACTCATACCACAGAATACTATGCAGCTATCAAAACAACTTACTAATGACTGAAATGGAATGATTCCAAGAACATTTTTTTTAAGTTACAGAATATATATAATGTGATGGTATTTTTTCAAACAAAAACAAAGTATATATTCTTGTAGATAAATATACTTATAAACAAAAGCAGAAAAAGTATACATCCCCTAACTGTTTACAGTGGTTACCTTTGTGGAGAAGGGGAGAGGGTCTGTGTACTAAAGGAGGTGGTCATGGGGAACTTTGGTTTTGTATGTATTGCTTTAGTTTTTAAAAAGAAAATGTGTAGCCTACTTGTACACTTTGAAAAACAGGCAAGACAGAGTAGACTGAGAATCTACACTTCAAGTCCCATCTTCTCCCCTGAGCTCCAGACTCTTAGGTCTAACCATTATTTATAACTGCCTGCATGGTTAAAATGACTAAACTGAGGAGACTTCCCTGGTGGCACAGTGGTTAAGAATCCACCTGCCAACGCACAGGACACGGGTTCGGGCCCTGGTCCAGGAAGATGCCATGCCACATGCCATGAAGCAACTAAGCCCCTGCGCCACAACTACTGAGTCTGCGTGCCACAACTACTGAAGCTCACACACCTAGAACCCACTCACTGCAACCAAGAGTAGCCCCTGCTCGATGCAACCAGAGAAAGCCCGCACATAGCAACAAAGACTCACCACAGCCAAAAAAAAAAAAGACTAAATTGAAACTCTCCCTGGCCTCAATAGCACCACCATCCATCCAGTTGCACAAGCCAAAGCTGTGGGCATTATCTTTCCCTCATTACCAAGTTCTAAAGATACTACCTGCAAAATACACCCTGCTATATACCTTAAAATATATGCTTATTTTTCTCCTCTTCTTAACCATCTTAGTCCAAGCCACAAACACCCATCCCTTCCCTGTCAACAAATTACTACAAGTCACTAAATTGGTCTCTCTGCTTCTGCACCTGCTCCCTCTCCCTCCCACCACCCATTCTCCACACAGCAACTAGGGTACTCTTTTAAACACGAAAGTTAGATCATGCTCTACTCTGCTTAAACATCCAATAATTGCCTATCTCACCTAAAATAGAATCCAAATTCCTCACCCTGGCTTACAGAAGTCCCACTACATTCCATCCATGACCTACTCTCTTGACTTCTCCTCATATCATTCTCTCCCTTACCCACTGCAAATATGGATTTTTTTCTATTTCTTAAACACACTAAGGTCATTCCAGACTTACAGGCTTTACACTAACTGTTCCCTCTGCTCAGAATGTTTTTCCCTCTTACCTTTAAATAGCTAACATCTTATATTCAGGTCTCAAGTTAATACACAAATACTCAGAGAGGTCTTCCCTGACTACTCAATCTAATGTAGCCATCCTATTACTTTCTATCACACCGCTGAAATTTTTCTGATTAAATTTTTTACTGACTATAAGGTCCACAAAGGTAGGCAACCTTGTCTGCCTTGCTAATCAGTGTCTAGAATATTCCACAGTTGTTTTTTTTTTTTAATTAACTAATGTCCGCAATTTATATATAGGTCCACTCTTTGTGAACCTTATACAGTCCTATGGATTTGTTATTGTTGTTTTGTTTTTTGGGGTTTTTTTTTTTGCGGTACGCGGGCCTCTCACTGTTGTGGCCTCTCCCGTTGTGGAGCACAGGCTCCGGACGCGCAGACTCAGTGGCCATGGTTCACGGGCCCAGCCGCTCTGCAGCATGTGGGATCTTCCCGGACCGGGGCACGAACCCGTGTCCCCTGCATCGGCAGGCGGACTCTCAACCACTGCGCCACCAGGGAAGCCCCCTGTCCTATGGATTTTGACAAACACATAACTGCCATGTATCCACTATTATAGTATCACACAGAATAATCTCACAACCCTAAAAGTCCCCTGTGCTTCACCTACTCATCCCTCTTCCCTCACTAAGAACCTCTGGCAACCACTTATCTATTTACTGTTTCTATAATTTTGCCTCTTCCAGAATGTCAGATAGGTAGAAGCACACAATTTAGAGCCTCAGCCTGGCTTCTTTCACTCAGCAGTATGATTAAAGTTTCCTCCATATCTTTTCAGAGCTTGGCAGCTTTTTTTAAAATTGCTGAGTAATATTTCATGTGTGTTTATTCCACAGTATATACATTTGCTTACTGAAGGATATGTTTAGTTGCTTCCAGTTTTTGGCAATTATGAATAAAGCTGCTATAAGTATTCATGTTCAGGTTCCTTGTGGATATAAGTTTTCGACTCAATTGGGTAAACAGGACTACAATTACTGGATGATAAGGGTAAACCTATGTTTTAGCTCTGCCAAATGGTTTTCCAAAGTAGCTGTACCATTCTGCATTCCTATTAGGATTGAAGTAGAATTCCTACTGCTTCGTATCCTCACAAGCATTTGGTATTGTTAGTTTTTTGGAATTTAGCCAGTCTAACAGGTGTACAATGACGTTTCACCATTGGCCTAGTTTGTAATTCCCATATGACATATGATGTTGAGCCTCTTTTCGTATGCTTATTTACCATCTATGTACACTGTTTGGTGAGATATCTGTTCAGATATTCTGCTCATTTATTATTTGTTTTCTTGCTGTCGCATTTTAAGAGTTCTTTGTATATTTTAAATATAAGTCCTTTATGTGTTTTGCAAATATTTTCTCACAGCCTATGGCTTCTCTTTTCATTCTCTTAACAGTGTAAAGGTTTCACCAGTTCCCACATGTGAGTGAGTGCGGTGAGTATGTTCCCCACACCAACAAGCAATTCTCCAACACCAGCTAAGTGTCCTACAATTTAATAAAAATCAGAGAAGAAATAAATATAGCATGTTTTTAAATATTAAAAAAAACCACCAAAAAAAATTATTAGAAATAAACAAATACACTAAGTTGCAGAGTAAAAATATCAATATACAAGTCTGTTCTATACACTAACAATGAATCATCAAAAAACAATTAACAAAAAAATCTCATTTACAATTGCAACAAAAAGAATACCTAGGAATAAATTTAACCAAGTAGGTGAAAGACCTGTACACTGAAAACTTTAAGACGTTCTTGGAAGAAATTTAAGACAACACAAAAAAATGTAAAGGTATTCGTGCTCAGGGACTGGAAAAATTAACATTTTTAAATGTCCGTATTACCTAAAGCAATCTACAGAACCAATGTAATCCCTATCAAAATCCCAATGACATTTTTCACAGAAATAGAACAACAACAACAACAAAATCCTAAAATCTGTAAGAAGTAACAAAAGGCACCAAATAGCCAAAGCAATCCTGAGTGGGGGGAAAAAACCCAAAGCATGAAGTATCATTCACTCTGATTTCAAATGATATTACAAAGCTATAGTAATCAAAAATTGGCAGAAAAAGTGACATAGATCAATGGAACAGAACTGAGAATTCAGAAATAAACACATATATGGACAATTAATTTACAAAACAAGAACAAAGAACATAAAGTGGAGAAAGTATAGTCTCTTCAATAAATCATGTTGGGAAAAAACTGGACAGTTAACATGCAAAAGAATGAAACTAGACCACTATCTTACAACATACACAACGTCAACTCAAAAGGGATTAAGGACTTGAATGTAAGACCTGAAACCATAAAACTCCTAGAAGAAAACACACATCAGTCTTAGCAATATCTTTCTGGATATGTCTCCTCAGGCAAGGCAAACAAAAGCAAAAATAAACAAATGGGACTACATCAAACTAAAAAGCTTCTGCACAGCAAAGGAAACCATCAACAAAATGAAAATTCAACCTACCTACTCAGAGAAGATATTTGCAAATCATATCCAATAAGGAGTTAATATTCAAAATACATAAAGAACAACCAAAAATTAAACCACCCGATTAAGAATGGGCAGAGGAGGTGAACAGACCCTTTTCCAAAGACATACAGATAGGGAACAGGGACATGAAAAGATGGTCAACATTACTAAGTATTACGGAAATGCAAATCAAAACCACAAATGAGTTATTACCTCATACCATTAAAATAACTATTATCAAAAAGGCAAGAAATTGGGCTTCCCTGGTGGCGCAGTGGTTGAGAGTCCGCCTGCCGATGCTGGGGACACGGGTTCGTGCCCTGGTCGTGGAAGATCCCACATGCCACGGAGCGGCTGGGCCCGTGAGCCATGGCTGCTGAGCCTGCGCGTCCGGAGCCTGTACTCCGCAACGGGAGAAGCCACAACAGTGAGAGTCCCGCATACCGCCAAAAAAAAAAAAAAAAAAAGGCAAGAAGTAACAAGGGTTGGAGAGGATGTAGAGAAAAGGGAATCCTCATACACTGTTGGTAGGAGTGTAAATTACTGCAGCCACTATGGAGAGTTCTCAAAAATTAAGAATAGAACTACAATATGATCCAGCTACTCCATTTCTAAGTATTTATCCAAAGAATTCAAAAACATCTAATTTGAAAAGATATATGCATACCTATGTTCAATCCAGCACTATATACAATAGCCAAGATATGTAAACAACCTAAGTGCCTCTCCATGGATGAAGAAGATGCAATATATATATATAATGGAATACTACTCAGCCGTAAAAAATTTTTTTAAAAATAAAGGAAATCTTGGGACTTCTCTGGTGGCGCAGTGGTTAAGAATCCACTGCCAATGCAGGGGACATGGGTTCAAGCCCTGGTCCAGGAAGATCCCACATGCCGCAGAGCAACTAAGCCCATGCACCACAACTACTGAGCCTGCGAGCCACAACTACTGAGGCCCACACACCTAGAGCCCGTGCTCCACAAGAAGAGAAGCCACTGCAATGAGAAAACCATGCAACAAAGAGTAGCCCCTGCTCGCCGCAACTAGAGAAAGCCCATGCACAGCAACAAAGACCCAACGCAGCCAAAAATAAATTAATTAACTTAAAAAAAAAAAAAAAGGACATCTTGCCCTTTGCAACAACATGGATGGACCTGGAGGGTATTATGCTAAGTGAAATAAGTCAGACAGAGAAAGACACATACTGTATGATTTCACTCATATGGTGGAGGGGGGGAGTTCAAACCAAACCAAACAAAAATGAGCACACAGAGAGAAGAGAGCAGCGGTTAGCAGAGAGCAAGTGGGGGAAGGGTGATATGGATAAAGGGAGTCAGCTGTACAGTGACGAATGGAAACTACGCTCTTGGTGGTGAGCATGTTGTAGTGTATACAGAAGTCAAAATATAATTTTGTACACATGAGACATATAATGTTATAAACCAATGGGGGTTTTTTTGCGGTACGCGGGCCTCTCACTGTTGTGGCCTCTCCCGTTGCGGAGCACAGGCTCCGTACACGCAGGCTCAGCGGCCATGGCTCACGGGCCCAGCCGCTCCGCGGCATGTGGGATCCTCCCGGACCGGGGCACGAACCCGTGTCCCCTGCATCGGCAGGTGGACTCTCAACCACTGCGCCACCAGGGATGCCCTAAACCAGTGTTTTATTAGTCAATCAATGAAAAGGTTATCTGTCAAACCACTAATCTAACAGAACAGACTTCAGTGGCCACACAAGACAAAGAATACAGGACTGTACAAAATTAGTTTGGAAAAGTCACCGAACAATCAAATGACAACCACAGGAAGCAGCAACAAGAAACCATGAGATGGGGGAAGAATATGATTTCCAGAGTTGCCACATTATAACATTCAAAATGTTCAGTTTTCATACTAGCAAACCGAATTCAACAGCACATTAAAAGGATTAATACATTATGACCAAGTGGGATTAATCCCTGGGATGCAAGACTGGGTCAACATATGAAAATTAACATGATCAACAAGGACGAACCGTATAGCACAGGGAACTCTATTCAGTATTCTGTGATAACCTATATGAGAAAAGAATCTAAAAAAGAATGAATATATGTATAACTGAATCACTCTGCTGTACACCTGAAACTAACACAACATTGTAAATCAACTATACTCCAGTAAAACTAAAATATTTTTAAAAGAGAAAGATAATAAATGTGTTATACCACATTAAAAGATTAAGGGTAAAAATCACATGATCATCATAACTGATGCAGAAGAGCATTTGACAAAATTCAATACTGTTTCATGATAAAAACTGTCAGATTAGGAATAGAAGGAAATTACCTCAACAAAATAAAAGCTACATATGAAAAGGCCACAGCTCACATCACACTCAAAGGTGAAAAACTGAAACCTTTTCTTCTAATACTAGGAACAAGACAGGATGCCCATTCTTACCACTTCTAGTCAACACAGTACTGGAAGTCCTAGCAAAACCAATTAAGGTAAGAAAAAGAAATAAAAGGCACCCAAATTGGAAAGGAAGAAGGAAAATTATCTCTGTCCCCAGATGACATGATCTTATATATAAAAAACTCAATAAAGCCTCCACACAGGGACTTCCCTGGCAGTCCAGTGGTAAAGACTCCACACTTCCACTGCAGGGGACACGGGTTGGATCCCTGGTGGGGGAACTAAGATACAGTGTGCCGTGCAGTGCGACACCTCCCCCCCAAATAAAAGACTCCACACAAAAAACACAATATGGGCTTCCCTGGTGGCGCAGTGGTCGAGAGTCCGCCTGCCAATGCAAGGGACACGGGTTCGTGCCCTGGTCCGGGAAGATCCCACATGCCGTGGAGTGGTTAGACCCGTAAGACATGGCCGCTGAGCCTGCGCGTCCGGAGCCTGTGCTCCGCAACGGGAGAGGCCACAACAATGAGAGGCCCGCATACTGCAAAACAAAAAACAAAAAACCCCCCACAATATTGTAAATCAACTATACTCCAATAAAAATTAAACTGTTAAAAACTAATTTTTTAAAATACAGCAAACCTGTACGATACAAAATCAACATAGAAAAATTAGCTGCATCCCTATACACTAACAATTAACTATCCGGAAAAAAAAATTAAGAAACAATCCCATTCACAATAACATCATAAATAAAAGATACTTAGGAATAAACTTAACAAAGGAGATAAAAACTACAAAACATTGCTGAAAGAAATTAAAGATACAAATAAATGGAAAGACATCCTGCACTCATGAATTGAAAGATAAAGTATTGTTAAAATGTCCAAACTACCCAAAGTGATCTACAGATTCAATGCAATCCCTATTAAAATCCCAACGGAATTTTTTAAATAGAAAAAATCCTAAAATTCAAATGGATCCAAATAGCCAAAATAATGTTGAGAAAGAAGAACAAAACTGACATATCACACTACCTGATTTTTAGAATATTACAAAGCTACAGTAATTAAGACAGTATGGTACTGGCATAAAGATAGGCATATAGAGCAATGCAACAGAATAGAGCGCCCAGAAATAGACCCACAAATACACAGACAACTAATATTCAACAAGGTTGTCAAGAACACGCAATGGGGAAAGAATAATCTCTTCAACAAGTGGTGCTGGGAAAACTGAATATCCACATGCAAAAGAATGAAATTGGATCCTTATCTTACACCATAAACAAAAATCAACTCAAAATGGATGAAAGTCTAAAACATAAGACATGACACTGTAAAACTCCTAGAAGAAAATATAGGGGAAAAGCTTTGTGACATTGGTCTTGGCAATGATTTATTGGATATTACACCAAAAGCACAAGCAACAAAAGCAAAAAAGACAACAGGGACTACACCAAACTAAAAAGCTTCTGCTCTGCAAAAGGAAAGAATCAACACAGTAAAAAGACAGCCTGCTAAACAGAAGAAAATATTTGCAAACCATATATCTGATAAGGAGTTATATCCAAAATACACGAGAAGCTCCTACAATTCAAAAGCAAAAGACCCCAAACAACCCAGTTTTAAAATGGGCGAAGGACTTGAACAGACATTTCTCCAAGGAAGACATACATATAACCAAGAGTGTGTGAAAAGATGCTTGACGTCACTAATTATCCAGAAAATGCACAAATCAAAACCACGAGACCTCATCTCACACCTGTTAGGATGGACACTATCAAAAAACAAAAAACTGGGCTTCCCTGGTGGCGCAGTGGTTGAGAGTCCGCCTGCCGATGCAGGGGACACGGGTTCGTGCCCCACTTTGGGAAGATCCCACATGCCACGGAGTGGCTGGGCCCATGAGCTATGGCCGCTGAGCCTGCGCGTCCGGAGCCTGTGCTCTGCAATGGGAGAGGCCACAGCAGTGAGAGGCCCGCGTACCGCCAAAAAAACCCTAAAAGTGTTGGCAAGGATGTGGAGAAATTGGATCCCTTTTACACAGTTGGTTAATCTCTTATATTGAAAACAGAGGCAAAAATCGTCAACAAAATACAAGCAAATTGAGAATTCAGTAACATTCCATGACCAAGTGGAACTTACGCCAAGACTGCAAAGTTGGATAAATATCCAGAAATCAATTAATGTAATATATCAGATCAATAGAATAGAGGACAAAAACCACATCATCATTTCAACAGACACAGGAAAGGCATTTGACAAAACCCAACACGCCTTCATGATAAAAACACTCAAGGAACTAGGGGTAGAAGAGAACTTCCTCAACGTGAAATAGGGCATCTATTAAAAAAGAAAAATCTATAGCTTACATCCTACTTAATGGTAAAAGACTGAATGCTTTCCCCCTAAGTTCAAGAACAAGAATGCCAGCTCTCAAAAATCATTTTTATTCAATACTGTACTGAAGGTTCTAGCCAGGGTAATCAGGCAAGAAAATGAAATAAAAGGCATACAGACTGCAGAGAAAGAAGTACAACTATCTTTATTTGAAGATGACCTGATCTTGTGTATAGAAAATCCTAGAGAATCCACTTAAAAATTATTAAACAGGTGGGAATTCCCTGGCACTCCAGTGGTTAGGACTTGGCACTTTCACTGCTGGGGCCAGGGTTCGATCCCTGGTTGGGGAATTAAGATCCTGAAAGCTGTGTGGCTCGATCAAAATATATATATATATATATATTAGGGCTTCCTTGGTGGCGCAGTGGTTGAGAGTCCGCCTGCCGATGCAGGGGACACGGGTTCATGCCCCGGTCTGGGAAGATCCCACATGCCGCAGAGCAGCTGGGCCCGTGAGCCATGGCCGCTGAGCCTGTGTGTCCAGAGCCTGTGGTCCGCAACGGGAGAGGCCACAACAGTGAGAGGCCCGCATACCACAGAAAAAAAAAAAAGATATATATATATATATATATATATATATATATATATATATATATATAAAATAAGTTCAGCAAAGTTGTAAGATATAAGATCAACATACAAAAGCCAATGTAATTCTATACAGTAGCAATGAAAAATCTGAAAGTGAAACTAAGAATTCCATTTACAATAGTATAATAAAATACTTAGGAAAATTCAACAAAAGAAGTGTAAAACTAAAAATTAAAGAGGACCTAGAGACTTCCCTGGTGGCACAGTGGTTAAGAATCCACCTGCCAATGCAGGGGACATGGGTTCAATCCCTGGTCCGGGAAGATCCCACATGCCACGGAGCAACGAAGCCCGTGCACCACAACTACTGAGTCTGCGCTCTAGAGTCTGCGAGCCACAACTACTGAAGCCCACGCGCGTAGAGCCCGTGAGCCGCAACAAGAGAAGCCACTACAATGAGAAGCCCAAGCACCACAACAAAGAGCAGCCCCCGCTCGCTGCAACTAGAGAAAGCCCATGCACAGCAACGAAGACCCAACGCAGCGCCCCCCCCCAAAATAAAGATGACCTAGATGAATATAAAGTCATCCAATGTTCGTGGATTAGAAGACCTGACATTGTTAAGATGGTAATAGTCCCCCAAATGATCTACAGATTAACCCCCAAATGAGCTACAAATTAAACACAATCACTATCAAAATCCCAACTGCCTGTTTGCAGAAATTCACAAGCTGATTCCAAACTTCATATGGAAATACAAAGGACCAGGAATAGTCAAAACAATCTCAAAAAAGAACAAGGTCAGAGGATTCACACTTCCCAATTTCAGAACTTACTACAAAGCTACAGTAATCAAAACAGTGTGTTATTGGCATAAGCATAGATATACAGATTAATGGAATAGAATTGAGTTCAGAAATAAACCCAAATATCTATGACCAACTGATTTTTGACAAGGGTACTAAGACAAACTTCTCAACAAATGGTCCTGGAACTAATGGATATTCATGTGCAAGAGATCCCTACCTCACAACCATGGACAAAATTAACTCACACTATATCATACACCTAAATGCAAGAGCTAAAACTAAAAATTTGTTAGAAGAAAACAGGTATAATTCTATGTGATGCTGCATTAGATAGACAATGGTTTCTTAGCTATAACACCAAAACCAACAACATAAAAACTGGATATAAATCAAAATTTTTAACTCTTGTGTTTCAAAAACACCATCAAGAAAGTGAGAAGCCCACCCACAAAATGGGAGAAAATCTTTGTAAATCATATATCCAATATAAGTATCTAAAATATATAAAGAGCTTTTACAACTCAACACAAAAAGATGACTACAAAATTGTCTAAAGGACTGAAACGGCATTTCTCCAAAGAAGATATACAAATGACCGATAAGCACATGAAAAGATGCTAAACATCATTAGTCAGAGACATGCAAATAAAAACCACAATGAGATACCCACTTTACACCTACTAGGCGAGCTATTCAAAATGATAAGTAACAAGTGTTGACAAGGATATGAAGAACCCTCACACATTGCTAGTAAAAATGTTATACCAGGGATAAACCTTGAAATATTATGCTAAGTGAAAGAAGCCAGTCACAAAAGACAATATATTTCATGGTTCCATTTATATGAAATGCCCAAAGTAGACAAATCTACAGAGATGTAAGTCAATTATTAGCTGCCTAGGGCTAGGGCTGAGTGGATGTAGATTGAGAGTGACAGCTAAGGGGGCACTGGGATTATTTGGGGGGCAATGATGTTTTCAAATTGATTGTGGTGATGGACGCACAACTCTGAATATACTAAAAGCTACTGAATTGTACATTTTAAGTAGGTATACTGTATGGTATGTGAACTATATCTCAATAAAGGTGTTTAAAACAAGAAACAAAATTTAGAGGAAAAGTTTTTTCCAGACTAAAATATTTTACTACCAATGGACCTTCACTAGAAGAATTTCTAAAGGATGTACCTGAAGAATAAGTAGAATGATCCTCAAAGGAAGCTCTGCAACTCAAGATATAAAAGTGACTAAGGAAGTGGTAAACATAAGGTAAATCTAAAATATACAAAACATGGGACTTCCCTGGTGGTCCAGCAGGTAAGACTCCACACTCCCAATGCAGGGGGCCCAGGTTCGATCCCTGGTCAGGGAACTAGATCTCACGTGCATGCTGCAACTAAGAATCCACATGCCACAACTAAGAAGCCTGATGCCGCAACTAAGAGCCCGCATGCCGCAACTAAGACCCGGTGCAGCCTAAATAAATAATTTTTAATAAAGAATTAAAAAAATAAAATATACAAAACAATGTCTTATTTGGGGATTTAAAAATACAAAGCTAAAATACTGAATAACAGCATTAAAGTCAGGAATGGAGGTAACTGGAGTTAATTGTTCCAAGATCCTTATATTGTTCAGGCCAAGGCAAAGATACTGATCAGTTTTGTGAAGTTAATATGCAAGTCAAAATTTCAGGGAATTCCCTGGAGGTCCAGTGCTTAAGATTGTGCTTTCATTGCCCTGTGGGCATGGGTTCGATCCCTGGTCAGGGAACTAAGATGGCACAAGCCACGCGGCAATCAATCAATCAATTAAAACAATTTCAAAGAGAAGCAGTAAAAAAATAAAAACAGTGCACAAATTCCAAATCACTACCGAGAAAAAAATATTTGAGGGAAAACTGTATGAATCCAAAAGAATGCAAAAAGTAAACAAAAAGGAAAAAAAAGCATGTGGGGAAAGGACTTTCACAAGAAGATGATAGATTACACATGTGCATCTGAATCCCCTTTCAAATTTCCCCTAAACTCTGGTGAAGAAATTTTAAAAATTAAAAAAGTAATAATAGTAATAAAGGTCAGGAAAAAGAAGTAAAGGTAACAACAAACAAGTACAATAACTTCAGTAAGCTACAAAGCAGATGGACCAATGCTATTTGACAGCACACTCAATAAAGCAGACTCCTGTCCTATGCTGGCAACAGGGAAAAGCCAAGAACCAAGATGGTTTGTTTACTTGCAGTGCCCCCAAGAGAAGATACCAGTCAATTTTGGAAGTAGGAAGTAAAGTTGGGACACAGAAGCAGAATTGGTTGAAAGCTGCTTACCAAGCATTTTGATTCCTAAATCCCCTACTTGACACCAAAAGGCTCAGGTCTGTTTTTTTTTTTCCCTCAAGCATCTCTGCAATGGAAGATGCCAGGTACAGTTGAAGGCTGAAGAACAGTATCAAGAACACAAGAATTAAAGGAACATATGCAAACGGAATGACTAAATTCCCATCCTTTTTTCCCACTAGGCTCCCAGCTCACTGTAGCCAAGACTTAACCACCCAGGCAGGAGATAGGACAAGCCTTATCAAGTTCCCCAAACAGTCCACCAGGTAACCCTATAGTGAGGTTCTCAGTTAACAAGCCCTCTCCTCTCTACATGCACTCACAGCCCCCAGTCTGCCCACATCCTTAAACATGATAAAGTTGTGGAAAGCTTCTATCAAGAAAAGTGATGCCAAAGAAAAGCAAAATATATTAATATCCTCAGAGAGATGAAAAGATACAATATTCATTAAACAAAAACAGAGTGCCATTAAAAAAAAAATTTAGGGTAAAGAAGTAACTATCATGAAAACTCTCCCCAACACCAGTTTGGTCAGCTCTTGAGTAGTGTGAAATTGCAAGATCTGTACACAGATTTCAGTTTGTCAGAGCACTGGAATTGGGAATCAACTGATACCTGCACTGCCAGGCTGACAAAATAACTTGGTTGCCATGGCTATGCTGTAATCTTGAATAATTTTGCAGCTTTAAACTACTTTTCGGTCTTTGTGAGGACTGACTAGCAACATGTCCTGTTTTTCCTTTTGAAACCTGACTATGCAGTTGAGTTTTCCATTCTTTAATTTCATAAACAACTTTACATTAACCTCCCATTACCTAAAAAACCTTGCAATTTGGGAGAGTCTAATTAATATAATTTCCATGGGAATTCCCTGGTGGTCCCGTGGTTAGGACTTGGCGCTTTCACTGCCATGGCCTGGGTTCAAAAAATTTCCAAATACACTATGGGTAGATTCTGAATGACTGATGTGGTCAGTCACCTAGTTAACAAAGCCCAACATACAGTATTAAGTAAGCACTATCACGTGCACTTTAGTTATTAGATCAAAGAATGTCTTCAATCTGCTGCTCTGCAAAGTTTTTCTGTAAAGGGCCAGAGAGGAAATATTTCACAGTTGTGGGCCATATGATCTGTCATAACTGCTCAACTGCCACTGTAGTGTGACAGTGGTCACAGACAACACATAAAATGTATTTTATTCCAATAACACTTTATTTATAAAAACAGGCAGAGGGCCAGATTCCTCCCACGGGTCATAGTTTGCTAACACCTGTTCTCAAGCATCAATGTGAAAAACGATAACATCCTACATACATCACACCATGATGGCTTAAAACTGGGAAATACGGAAGAGGCAAAATTTCTTAAGACATTAGAATAAAACAGTTGGATATGGGTGGAATATCTTTTAAATTTTTTTAATTAAAAAAAATTAAACATCTTCCTCTTTATCCCCATTACTATTCCCTTCATTTGGCTCTCCCTGTACTATCGTACTCATTTCAGTATTTCTCTTTGCCTTGCCCCAATCTGTCCACACAGTGTTGTCAAAGGATTTTTAAAATGAACTTTCTACACCTCTGATCTGCCATGATCCTGGCTTGCCTATTCTCGTACTTCACATACCATTCTCCCACACAGACCCCATGCTCCAATCACACAGAAGTGAAGTTCCTTCCCCAAAATGTCATCTGTTTAATACTTCTGTGATTTATTTATCCTGTTCCTTCTCTTCAAACTTTGCCCCGCAATTTCCCTAAATTCCCAGTGATCTGGTCTTCTCTTATCCGTCAACATTCTGCTCAAGCATCTCATCTGGTAGCCTCCCCTAAACTTCAAAGCAGAAATAATTAATTTCTTCTTCTAGTCTACCCTATAGCATGTATTCCAAGAGATATTATAACACAGTAATTAAATGTGCAGGCTTTGGAGTCAAATAAATCTAGATCCACATCTCAGCACCATTCTTAAGCAAATTATTGAATTACTTTCTTCATCCATACAACAGGGATAACTTAATTGTAGTTTCGGTTTAAAGGCTGAGATAATACCTATAAAGTCATATAGAAAGGCTTAAACCCAGTTAAGTGTTCAACAGCTGTCTCTTATCTGTTTGCAAATCACTCTCACCTTTCAAACTGTCTTCTTGAGGTCAAGGCAATTCATCTCTACGTCACTAGAACCTTACAGAGTATCTTAAGTATATTAATAGTAAGCTCTCAAATATATGTTGAATCAAAATAAACATGAAAAAGTTATTATACTCAAAATGAATTTTTCTCTAACTCCTTGAATGTAGGATAACTTTCTTACTGAGACATTAAAAGACTTAAAAATATCGATTACAATCCAAAGCACTCACCATCTTCCAGCATTTCTCCAAATAAATGGGAGCACTAGTAACCTATACATAAGAGCCTCTTTGTGAATAAGTGAGGTAATAAAGGGTAATTTTGCTGTTGTTGTTGTTCTTAGGTCTATGATGACAATATAAAAGCAGCCAACAAATATACTCTGCAGAAAGCTTCCCGTCATAATAGCAAACAGCACAGACTTACAAAGAGGGCTTCTGCCTGCCTAGAAATTAAAATGCTAGGGAGAGCCATAATAATCAGAATTACAGAAAACTGACACTGTACTCTATTTTTAATATTTATTTATTTAGGCTGTGCCATGTCTTAGTTGCCGGCAAGCCGGATCTATTTCTTAGTTGTAGCATGCGGACTTCTTAGTTGCAGCATGCGGACTTCTTAGTTGCAGCAGGCACGTGGGATCTAGTTCCCTGACCAGTGATCAAACCTGGGCCCCCTGCATTGGGGAAGTCCCGACACAGTCTTACCCTCTGGACCACCAGGGGAGTCCTGACACTGTACTCTCTATATGTAAAAATTTCCTCACATGAGTAAGGAAGTACAAGTGGTAGTAAATAATTTTGACTTTGTGGGGAGGGGAAATTCAGACAAGATGACCCAGAAGACAATCACTTGTGGGTGAAAAGACAACAGGAAGAGAATAGGGGACTTCCTCAAGTTTAGTCAACTAACAGGTCACAGAGGAGAAATTAGCACAACAGAAAAAGAATTGACTATAAAAATCAACAAAAGGGGCACCAAGCCCTAGCTCTGCTGTTACATTAGAAACAAAACTTGTAATTTACAGGCAATGTGAATGTCTTCACAGAAAACCCAAAAGACTACATAATAACCTAGAAAACTGACAAGCACCATGGACAAAGTGAAAAGTAGAAAAACTTTTAAGTGAAAAAAGGCAAAAAATGTTACCTCAAAAGCCAACTAGGGCTTCCCTGGTGGCTCAGTGGCTGAGAGTCCGCCTGACAATGCAGGGGACACGGGTTCGTGCCCCGGTCTGGGAAGATCCCACATGCCGTGGAGCGGCTGGGCTGAGCCATGGCCGCTGAGCCTGCACGTCTGGAGCCTGTGCTCCGCAGTGGGAGAGGCCACAACAGTGAGAGGCCCACGTACCGCAAAAAAAAAAAAAAAAAAAAAAGCCAACTAGTTTAGGGTAACTATACAAACTTGTGAACATAAAACATATTCATGACAACGCAACACAAAGAGCAAAAAACAAAACACAGGGAATTCCCTGGTGGTCCAGTGGTTAGGACTCCGTGCTTCCACTGCAGGGGGCACAGGTTCAATCCCTGGTTGGGGAACTAATATCCTGCAAGCTGTGCAGTGAGGAAAAAAACAACAAAAAACCAAAAATCATAACCAGGGTTGGCACCCTTGGAATTCAGATGGAGTTGAGAGAGAAAGAATATATTAAAAAATTTGAACTCTTGGTCAGTTAGAAGTCAACAGGAATAAACCAGGAGTATACTAGGCAAACCATGAGATATAGTCACCCTAGGTATGCGTGACAGGTATGGAAATTTAAACTGCTAAAATAGCGGTATAAAAGAGAGAAAGTATTAAATCCAGGAGGCTGCTATAAATCACAAGCATCATAATAACAAAAAATAATTAGTCTGTTGAATAATCACATGCTGTAAACAGTTTTAAAGAACTCTGCATGTGGTAACTCATTTAATAGACTCTCCGTGTAGTGGGTTGAATAGTGGTTCCCAAAAAGATATGTCCACATCCTATTCCCTGAAACCGATGAATGTGACTTTATTTGGAAAAAAGTGTCTTTACAGATATAATTAAGAATCTTGGTACTTCTCTGGCAGTCCACTGGTTAAGACTCCACGCTGCCAATGCAGGGGGCGTGGCTTCCATCCCTGGTCGGGGAAACTAAGATCCCACATGCCGGGTGGCAGAGGGGAAAAAAATAATAACAATCTCAAGATAAGATCATCCTGGATTATCCAGGTGGACCCTAAATCCAATGACAACTGTCCTTATAAGAGACACAGAGGAGAGAAGAGGGCCATATGAAGACAGGCAGAGATTAGAATCATGCAGCCACAAGCCAAGGAATATCTGGAGCCACGAGAAGCTGGAAAAGGCAAGGAAGAATTCTCTCCTAGAGCTCTGGACAGAACGAGGCCCTTCTGACACCTTGATTTCAGACTTGTGGCCTCTGGAACCGTGAGAAAAAAGGTTTCTGTTATTTTAAAGTAGTTTTTTAAAAAATTTATTTTTTATATTTTTGTGTCGGGTCTTAGTTGCGGCATACGGGATCTGTTGCTGTGGCGCTCTGACTTCTCTCCACTAGTGGTGTGCGGGTTTCCTCTTCTCTAGTTGTGGTGGACAGGCTCCAGAGCACGTGGGCTCTAGGTGCCCCTTGGCATGTGGGACCTTAGTTCCCTGACCAGGGATGGAACCCGCGTCCCCTGCATTGGAAGGCAGATTCTATACCACTGGACCACAAGGGAAGTCCCAAGTTTGTTATTTTAAGATGCTAAGTTTGTGGTAATTTGTTACAGCAGTCACAGGAAATTAATACACTCCCTCTAAGGTAGATATTACTACACCCATTTCATTTTAATGATGAAACAGGCACAGAAATGTTAAGTAATCTAATAAACCAGATTTTCAGATAAAAATAAAAAATATTAAAATGTAATAAAAAATGTAATAAAGAACAGGAAATACTACTTGGAGACTTGTCATGGGGACTGAGTTTCCCAGCAAAATTCAGCTCAGCTTAATAATGAAGGAATGAAAGAATCATCATTTTAGAACCTCTAATGTAAATAACTGAGCCAGGCAAGAACAGATGTTAGCATTTAAAAAAAATAAATTTATTTATTTATTTTTGGCTGCTTTGGGTCTTCGTTGCTGCGTGCAGACTTTCTCTAGTTGCAGTGATCGGGGCTACTCTTCGTTGCGGTGTGCGGGCTTCTCATTGCAGTGGCTTCTCTTGTTGCAGAGCATGGGCTCCAGGCGCATGGGATTCAGTAGTTGTGGCTCGGGGGCTCTAGAGCACAGGCCCAGTGGTTGTGGCGCATGGGCTTCGTTGCTCCACGGCATGTGGGATCTTCCCAGACCAGGGGTCAAACCTGTGTCCCCCGCATTGGCAGGTGGATTCTTAACCACTGCGCCACCAGGGAAGTCCCCAAATTTTAAAATATGTCTACAAACTATTTGACACTCCTCCCTGACAAAGATGGAACCTAATATCCCATGCCTTTTGAATGTAGGCCAGATTTAGTGACTCTCTTCTAATGAACAGAATGTGGCAGGAAGTGACAATATGCAACTTCAGAGACTATATCATTAAAGGCAATGCCACAGCACACAATGTATAAAGATGCATTTTGTGATATCAGTAACTGAAATCGGTGGTAACAAAGCAGTAAAGGCGCAGTTTTTGAATGTCATTGAAATTAAGCTATTATAAATTAGAGTATTATAACTTTAGGATGTTAAATGTAATTCCCATGGTAACCACAGAGAAAATTGTTATAGAATATACACAAAAGGAAATGAAAAAATAAAAATGTTTCACTACAAAATATAAACTAAACACAATGACAGTCATGAAGGAAATGAGGGTCAAAAAAACTATAAGGCATATAGAAAACAAACAGTAAAATGAGCAAGTCAGTCCTCCTTTCTCAGTAATTACATACAAATGGATTAACAAATGGATTAAACTCTCCAATCAAAAGACAGATTGGCAGAATGGATTTAAAACATGATCTAATTGAGAATTCCCTGGTGGTCCAATGGTTAGGACTCCATGCTTTCACTGCCAAGGGCCCGGGTTCAATCCCTGGTCCGGGAACTAAGATCCCACAAGCCGCACGGTGTGGCTAAAAAAAGATAAAACTTAAAAAAAATGAAAATAAAACATGATCTAATTATATGCTGTCTACAAGAGACTTACATTAGATCCAAAGACACCAACAGGTTGAAAGTGAAAGGATGGAAAAAGATACTCCATGTAAACAGTACCCAAAAGGGAGAAGTGACTATACTAATGTCACTTTAAAGTCCATGAAATGGACTTTAAATCAAAAAAGGTTATAAGAGACAAAGGGCATAATTTATTAAAAAGATCCAATACAGCAAGAATATAACAATAATTATAAACATTTATGTACCTAATTTATGTACCTAATAACAGACCATCCAAATATATGAAGCAAAAACACATATTTAAAGGGAGAGGGAATTCCCTGATGGTCCAGCGGTTAGGACTCCACGCTTTCACTGCTGAGGGTGTGTGTTTAAACCCTGGTTGGGGAACTAAGACCCCGCAAGCTGCACAGTGTGGCCAAGTTAAAAAAAATTTTTTTTAATAAATAAATAAAGGGAGAAACAGACATTTCTCAGCATATTAAAAGGATTATATGCCATGACCACATGGGACTTATTCCTGGGATGCAAGGATGGTTAAACATACGAAAATCAACTGATGTAATGCACATTAACAGAATGAAGGGGAAAAAAACACATGATTGTCTCAACTCATGGGAGGAAAAATACCTGACAAAATTCAACACCCTCTCATGACAAAAAAAAAAAAAAAAAAAAAATTAGGAATAGAAGGGACCCACCTCAACATAATAAAGCCCATACATGAAAAACCCACAGCTGACATCATACCCAACAGTGAAAGAATGAAAGCTTCTCCTCTAAGATCAAGAACAAGGCAAGGATGGCCGCTCTCAACACTTCTATTCAATACAGTACTGGAAGTCCAAGCCAGAGCAATTAGGCAAGAAAAAGAAAAAGTATACACCTTGGAAAGGGAGTAAAAAATTCTGTTTGATGATGATATCTTACATGTAAAAAACCCTAAAGATTCCACACGCAAAAACTATTAGTACTAATAAATGAATTTCAGCAAAGTAGTAAGATATAAAAAATCAACACGAATGAACTGCATTTCTATACACTATCAATCTGAATAGGAAATTAACAATTTCATTTACTAACAGCATCAAAAATAATAAGACACTCAGGAATTAACTTAACCAATGAGGTAAAAGACTTGTAACCTGAAAACTACAAAACACTGCTGAAAGAAATCAACAGACACACAAATAAATGGAAAGACATCCTGTGTTTATGTACCGAAAGTCTAAATATTGTTAAGATGTCAATACTACCCAAAGCAATCTACAGATTCAATGCAATCCCATCAAAATCTTAATGATGTTTCCTTCAGAAATAGAAAATCCATTCTAAAATTCATATGGAATCTCAAGGGACCCTAAATAGCAAAAAGAATCTTGAAAAGGAACAACGAAGTTGGAGAACTCACATTTCTGATTTCAAAACAGTACAAAGCTACAATAATCAAAACAGTGTGGCATAAATACAGACATATAGACTTATTCTATTGGAATAGAGAGCTCAGAAATAAATTCTTACATATATAGCAAAATGATTCTTCCCCCCAACCCCCCTCTCCCACACCATTCCCTGGCAAAATGATTTTTGACATGGTACCAAGACCTTTCAATGGGGAAAGGACAGTCTTTTCAACAAACAATTCTGAGAAAACTGGATATCCACTTGCAAAACAATGTTAGACTGTTACCTACCACCACTTACAAAAACCGAAAAAAAGAGCCCACCTGCTGCAACTAAGAAGCCCACGTGCCACAACTAAAGAGTTGGTGAGTCACAACTAAGAAGCCTGCCTGCTGCAACTAAGAAGCCCACCTGCTGCAACTAAGGAGGCCAACTGCCACAACTAAGGAGCCCACCTGCCACAACTAAGACCTGGTGCAACCAAATAAATAATATTTTTTTAAAAAAAAAGGGTCAAAGACTTAGATGCAAGAAAGACCTAAAACTATAAACTTTTAGAAATAGAGCAAAAGCTTCACAATACTGGATTTGGTAACGATTTTTATATATGACACCAAAGGCACAGGTAACAACAACAACAAAAACAGACAAACTGGACTTCATGAAAATTTAAAACATGTCCAAAGGACACTATCAAAAGAGTGAAAAGGCAACCTACAAAATGGAAGAAATTATTTTCAAATCGTTCATCTAAGGGATTAATATCCAGAATATACAGAGAACTCCTCACTCAACAACAAAAAAACCAAGTCAATTCAAAAATGGACAGAAGATTTTAATAGACATTTCTCCAAAGAAGAATGGCCATTAAGTACATGAAAAGATACTCAACACCACTATGCCACAAATCAAAACCACAATGAGATACCACCTCACACCCATTAGGATGGCTATTACCAAAAAAACCCCCAGAAAATAACAAAATGTTGTCAAGAATGTGGAGAAACTAGAACCCTTGTGCATACTGGTAGGAATGTAAAACAGTAAGCTGCTGTGGGAAACAGTATAGCATTTCCTAAAAAATTTTTAAATGGAATTACCAATTGATCCAGCAATTTCACTTCTTGGTATATACCCCCCAAAAATGGAAAGCAAGGTCTTGAAGAGGTATTTGTACATAGCAGCTGCATTATTCATTATGCCTAAAATGTGAAAGCAATCCAAGTGTCCATTAACAGATGAATGGATAAGCAAAATGTGGTAAATACATACAATGGATTATTATTCAGGCTCAAAAAGGAAGGAAATTCTGACATGTGCTACTATGTGGATGAACCTTAAGGACACACTTTGTTAAGTGAAACAGCCAGCCACAAAAAGATGATTCCGCTTATATGAGGTACCAAGAGTAGTCAAAATCAGAGACAGAAAGCAGAATGAACGGTGGTTAACTGGGCTCACAGGAGGAGGAAATGGGAAGTTACTGTTGATTGGGTACAGAGTTTCAATTTTGCAAGATGAAAAGAGATCTGGGGGTGGATGGTGGTGATGACTGCACAATGATATGAATGTGCTTAATACCACTGAAACATATACACTTAAAAATGATTACTATGGTAAATTTATTATCTTGTGTGCTCTACCACAGTTTTTTTTTTTAAAATGCAATGCCACTTGCTCTTTTGGGTTACTTGTTCTCAGGGAAACAAGCTATGTGGCAAGGAACTGAGGCCTCCTGCCAAGAGCCAGCACCAACCTGCCAGCCACATGAGAAAGACACCTTAGAGGCTAATTCTCCAGCCCTAGTAGTCTTCAGATAACTGCAGCCTCAGCCAACATCTTGACTGTGACCTCAAGAGATCCAGGGTCAGACCCATCCAGCTAAGCCACTTTTGAATTTCTGTCCCACAGAAACCATGTAAGATAAAAAGTTTGTTATTTTAAGCAGCTAAATTTTGGGATAATTTGTTATGCACCAATAGATAACTAATACAATAGTAAAACCAATGGATGAAAGGGTATTAGAAAACAGGATATTTATATGGCCTCACAGTATTACACCACATATTACTTACTAATTACAAAGTGAAAAGTATACAATTATTATGGAGATCTTATAGTATCACATTAACCAAGTAAATAAACTTACCAACATCGTTAGAGTGACATTCCACCATTGATGTGCCGCCCAATATAATGAAAAAAAAGAGTATACGATATCACCTAGACTAGTATTATTGCCCCCAAAATGTTTGACCTGAATCTAATAATGAGAAAATGATTATATCCAAAATACATGACACTCTACCAGTTACCTGGCCTGGACTCTTAAAAAATTAACACTGAAAAACTAAAAAGGCAAGGGAATTCCCTGGCAGTCCAGTGGTCAGGAAGCAGCACTTTCACTGCCAGGGCCCGGGTTCAATCTCTGGTTGGGGAACTAAAATCCTGCAAGCTGCACTGCGTGGCAAAAAAAAAAGAAGAAAAACTAAAGAGGCAAAAGGACTGTTCTAGATCAAGACACTAAAAAGACAAAACAACTAAATGTGTGAACCTTGACTGGATCCTATACGTAGGGACAAAAACACCAAAGACTTTCGGTGATAACTGGGAAAATCTGAATATATTAGATGACATTATGGAATTGTTAATTTTCTTAGAAATACTAACACATACTATCGTGGTCCTACAGGAAAACATCCTTTTTCTTGGGAGAAGTAACGTAAAGGTGTTCAGGGGTGAAGTATCATGATGGCTGCAAATGACTTTCTCATGGTTCAGCAAAATTAAAAGTACATCTAGAGAAAAAGTAAATGTCGCAAGAGGTCAATATAAGCAAGGTGTTTACAGGTATTCACTATACTATTTTTTTCCAACTTTTCTGTCGATTTTTTTCAAAATAAAGAACTGATTAAAAAAAGAAAATAAAGAGTACCCTATCACAATGAGATACCACGACGCTCCTATTAGAGTAACAAACAAGAAAATACTGACAATATCAAGGGCCGGCAAGGATGCAAAGCATCCTCATGTACTTGCTGGATGAAACGCAAAATGGTACATCCAATTTGGACAACGTTTTGCCCATTTTTTATAAAATTCAACACATTTACCACATGACCCAACAATCCCATTCCTAGGTATTTACCTTAGAGTAGAGGTTCTCAATCAGAGGCTATTTTGTCCTCTGGGACTTTTTTTTTTTTTTAACAATGGTGGGGGCGGGTGCTATTGTTATCTAGTGGGCAGAAGCCAGGGATGTTGTCAAACGTCCTACAGTGTGAAGGATGGCCCTCCACAACGAAGAATTATCCAGACCAACATGTCATAGTTTCAAGACTGAGAAACCTTGCCTACAGAAATAAAAACATATGTCCATATAAAATGTGTACAAGAATGTTTACAGCAGCTCTATTCACAATTGCAAGATATGTGAAACAACTAAGTCTCCCTCAATAGGTAAATCGATAAACTGCGGTACATTCATACACTGGAATACTACTCAGCAATAAATGCTTTTTAAAAAATGCAACAACTTGGAGGAATCTCAAAGGCATCATACCGAGTGAAACCCAGTCTCAAAAAGTTTACATATGTACTATTCCATTTACGTGACAGTCTCCAAAAGACAAAACTAAAGGAATGAAGAACAAATTTGTGGCTGCCAGGGATTCCCTGGTGGCGCAGTGGTTGAGAGTCCGCCTGCCGATACAGGGGACACGGGTTCGTGCCCCGGTCCGGGAAGATCCCACATACCGCGGAGCGGCTGGGCCCGTGAGCCATGGCTCCTGAGGCTGCGCGTCCGGAGCCTGTGCTCCGCAACGGGAGAGGCCACAACAGTGAGAGGCCAGCGTACCACAAAAAAAAAAAAAAAAAAAAAAATTTGTGGCTGCCAGAGGTTAACTGAGGGTGGATATGACTACAAAAATACAGAACACGGGAGGTTTTTGGTGTGATGAAGTTGTTCTGTATCCTGATTGTGTTATTAGTTACTAGAATCAATAAATGTGTTAAAATTCACACAACTGTACACCCAAAAAAAGCCAATCTTACTGTATGATGAATTTTTAAAACATTAAAAATTTTAAAGGCTACATATTCTGGGTACTGGGTTGAATACTGTCTCCCCAAAATTTATGTCCACCCGGAACCCCGAATTTGACTTTACTTGGTCTTATAGGATCTTTGCAAATGTAATCAAGTTAAGATGAAGTTATACTGGATCAGGGAAAGATGGAAACACAGACAGGAGAGATGTATACACAAGACAAGGAATGCCAGCAACCATCAGAAGCATTGAACAGATTCTCCCTCTGAGAGGTTCCAACTCCAGTGATGCCTTATTTTGGCCTTTTAGACTCCTAAAACTTGAAAAAATAAAGTTGTGTTGTTTTAAACTGCCCAGTTTGTGGTAATTTGTTACAGCAGTCCTAGGAAACTAACATACTCTATGATTCTATTTACGTGACATTCTGGAAAAGGCAAAACTATTGGGACAGAAAACACATCAGTGCTTCCTAAGGAATGACTACAAAAGAGCACAAGTAAAGATTCCAAGTGTTTATCAAAATTCAAAGACGTGTATACCTAAAAAGAATGAATTTTATTATGTGTAGGTTACATCTCAACAAATCTGTCTATAAAAAGCATATTCCCAATGTGAATGACAAAAAATGCTCTTAAAATAGTTTCTACAACAAAAAGGAAAAAAAAATTAACATTAGATCTCCTACGTATCTTGCGGAGATCTCTCCAGGACACATTCTTCCTTTCTAGTATCTCTCTTCTACCTCTACATCTCACAGCTAGATTAACCTATCTTTTTTTTAAATATAAATTCATTTATTTATTTAGCTGCATTGGGTCTTCGTTGCTGTGCGTGGGCTTTCTCCAGTTGTGGCGAGCCAGGGCTACTCTTTGTTGTGGTGTGCAGGCTTCTCATTGCAGTGGTTTCTCTTGTTGCGGAGCATGGGCTCTAGGCGTGCGGGCTTCAGTAGTTGTGGCTCGCAGGCTCTAGAGTGCAGGCTCAGTAGCTGTGGCGCAAGAGCTTAGTTACTCCGCGGCATGTGGGATCTTCCCAGACGAGGGCTTGAACCCGTGGTTCCTTGCATTGGCAGGCGAATTTTTAACCACTGTACCACCAGGGAAGTCCCTTCACAACCAAATACAGTGATGCAGAGCCTATATCTTCACCTAGTAAACCACTGACTTGAACCAATGAAGATATCAGTTTGAATCTAAAATCTAGTACAATATTAAAATAATCTATTACTTATTAGTCTGTCAGTTACAAAGAAACTTAAAATAGGGCCAGTTCTTAACACTTTTATATCATTTATTTTGAGTAATGTTTACTATCACACTAGAAAAATGTGACAGAATGTCTACATTGCCAGCAATAAAAACTAACCTTGGGACTTCCCTGGTGGTCCAGTAGTAAAGAATCCGCCTTAGGGACTTCCCTGGTGGTGCAGTGGTTAAGAATCCGCCTGCCGGTGCAGGGGACATGGGTTCAAGCCCTGCTCCGGGAAGATCCCACATGCCACGGAGCAACTAAGCCCATGCACCACAACTACTGAGCCTGCACTCTAGAGCCTGTGAGCCACAACTACTGAGCCCGAGTGCCACAACTACTGAAGCTCGCGCACCTAGAGCCCATGCTCTGCAACAAGCCACCCAATGAGAAACCCGTAAACTGCAACGAAGAGCAGCCCCCACTCACCACAACTAGAGAAAAAGCCTGCGTGCAGCAACAAAGACGCAAGGCAGCCAAAAATAAAAATAAATAAATAAATAAAAATTATTTTAAAATCTGAAAAGAAAAGAATCCGTCTTAAAATGCAGGGGACGTGGGTTTGATCCCTGGTCAGGGATCTAAGATCCCACATGCCGCGGGGCAACTAAGTCCGCGTGCCACAACGACTGAGCTCGAACACCTCAACTAGAACTCATGTGCCACAAACTATACAGCCCACACGATCTGGAACCCGCGCACCACAACTACAGAGTCTACGTGCCCTGGAGCCTGCACACCACAACTAGAGAAAAGAAAACCCGCACACCACAACTAGAGAGAAGCCCACCTGCCACAATGAAAGATCCCGCATGCCTCAGCAAAGATCCTGTGTGCCACAACTAAGACCCGACACAGACAAAAATAAATAAACAAATAAATATTTTTTTTAAAAAAACCCTCTAACCTTAACATCTTCCTGAAAGGCAGTGGGAAAAAAAATGTGGAAAAAGACATTTCACAAGATTATTTTAGTAACATTTTGCCCTATAAGCAACAAAGAGACAAACTACATTTCTAGTCTTATTTTAAAATATCCTATTTATAGATAAATTATTAAATAACCAGGATATTATGAAATTTGCCTGGTTTATTTTCAGGAATAATATATCCAACATAATCAGTTATTTTATAGGCCACATCTACTGTGACCTAGAAAACCCTTCAATAATTTCATATAGGGCTTCCCTGGTGGCGCAGTGGTTCAGAGTCCACCCGCCAATGCAGGGGACACGGGTTCATGCCCCAGTCCAGGAAGATCCCACGTGCCGCGGAGCGGCTGGGCCCGTGAGCCATGGCCGCTGAGCCTGCACGTCTGGAGCCTGTGCTCCACAATGGGAAAGGCCACAACAGTGAGAGGCCCGAGTACCGCAAAAAAATAATAATAATAATAAATAAATAATAATTTCATATAGGCCTATAATTTCTTAAAAGAAGCCACCAGGGACTTCCCTGGTGGCACAGTGGTTAAGAATCCGCCTGCAAAAAAAAAAAAAAAAAAGAATCCGCCTGCCAATGCAGGGGAAACGGTTTGATCCCTGGTCCCGGAAGATTCCACATGCCGGGGCAACTAAGCCCGTGCGCTACAACTACTGAGGCCTGCACTCTAGAGCCCACGAGCCACTACTGAGCCCATGTGCTGCAACTACTGAAGCCTGTGCACAAGCTCACGCTCACCACAACTAGAGAAAGCCTGCACGCAGCAATGAAGACCCAATGCAACCAAATAGAAAAAAGAAGCCACCAAAAAGACATTTCAGAAAACACACAAAACCAGTAAGGAGAAAACTTGCTTGTTGAAGCAGAAAGTACAGAGTTCAAAGAGCTGAAGTACACAGTGGTATTCAGAGAACTAAAACCAAATGAAGTCAAACTCTCAGCCCTACTAAAATACAGAAGCATACATGGTAACTGTAAATACTGAGTAGTCTCCCATGGGTAGGGCCACTCAGTCAAGTTCCCAAACCCCTACTCAAAAGAGTTATGTATCAAAGGACCCGTTTTGAAAAATCTGTCTTCATTCACCAGCCACTACTATGAAGAATGGACTCCAGGGACTTCCCTGGTGGTCCAGTAGTTAAGACTGTGCTCCCAACGTAGGGGGCCAGGGTTCGATCCCTGGTCAGGGAACTAGATCCCACTGTTGCAAAGAAGATCCCGCACGCAGCAACGAGGATCCCGAGTGCCACAACTAAGACCCGGAGGAGCCAAATAAATAAATACATATTTATTAAGAATGGACCCCAGGCTCAATCCAGTTGGAAGTGGAAACATGGGAGTTGGTAATGGTTCCTGTGTATGCAACCAGTAGCCACACTACCCAGCTGGGTTGAAAACTAATTCCTGTTCACTGGGGCCACAGCAGCAGAGACTAAGGAGCAATGTTTAGATCCCATTCTCCACTAATGATAACAAAGAAGCTAACCTTGGTGTACGTGTTGACTAAGTATTGTCAGAGGGGATGAGAGTTCTTTGCGTTAGGGCAGAAAGTAAATACTCATTTCCATAACTTACTTTCTCAAGAAAAGGAGAGAAAATGAACTCCAACCCACTCATGATGGGGAAAAGCTCCTTTCCTATTTACTGGAGAAAGTTACCTTAATAGGGAAGTAGGATGTGGACCACCCCGTATCCCCCACAACAGTGACACCTTGGCTCTGAACATCACGTAATGATCTCTGATCACTGACAGTTCTTTCCCATTTTCCAGCCAAATGGGAATCCAGCGTTGATTCTAAAGCATATACATAAAAAGACAATTATCTTATTCAAAGAGAAATAAAGGAAGGTACAACTTTCAAGGTTCAATAGTATAAGAGTTTAAGAAAACTGGCACCAGAATCGGAACCTTTAGCATTCATTTGCAGGTCTGAACTTTGTACCCAGTATTGCAGAAGGCAATTTTCTCCCAGTTCTCCCAAACAGCTTTCTGACAAACATTATAATATTAACTACTACTACAAGCTGTGTCCTGGCTTTGACTACTTACTGCTAGAGTTTAAAGGATTTGACATACCACAATAAATATAACTACTGTTGTACTACTATTAACTACTGCTCTCTTTTGCAACCAATGCTTGTGTGAAATTATACAACCTAATTAAATATAAAGTTGAATTTCCTGGCTTCCAAGAAACTCTTATTTCTATCTCTTAAAACACATGAATTCTCCTCAAAATAAGACCCTGGATAGCCACTATAGCCATCCTTCCAGCAAACCTTTCTCAGATCATGTTTACACATTATTTAAGAACTATCAAGTAAACTAGATGTCAATACTAATGAATTAATGAGTAATGTCTATGTATACTTTATAAACAAATTCATGCATTTATATTAAAAGAACTAAAAAAGCATTGTTATAAACATTGTATTAAAACCCCAGAAAAAGGGCTTCCCTGGTGGTGCAGTGGTTGAGAGTCCACCTGCCGATGCAGGGGACACGGCTTCGTGCCCCGGTCCGGGAAGATCCCACATGTCACGGAGTGGCTGGGCCCGTGAGCCATGGCTGCTGAGCCTGTGGGTCCGGAGCCTGTGCTCCGCAACAGGAGGGGCCACAACAGTGAGAGGCCCGCAAACCGCAAAAAAAAAAAAAAAAACCCCAGAAAAAAAATTAGAGAGAGAATCATTTACTTCCAAGAGCCCTAAATACTGGGGGGAGGGAACAGAAACACATTACCACTTATCCATTAGGAAACAAGTAGGATTATGAAAGCAGAGCCAATTCTACACTCCAATTTGGGTCAGCAAATTTTCACCTTAGTATTCTATCCCAAGACTACCTCCTCTACTTTGAGTCCCAAAGGAACTGATTAAAAATATCATTTCAGGGCTTCCCTGGTGGCGCAGTGGTTAAGAATCCCCCTGTCAATGCAGGGGACACGGGTTGGAGCCCTGGTCCAGGAAGATCCCACGTGCCACGGAGCAACTAAGCCCATGTGCCACAACTACTGAGCCTGCGCTCCAGAGCCTGCGAGCCACAACTACTGAGACCACATGCTGCAACCACAGAAGCCCGCGTGCCTAGAGCCCGTGCTCCGCAACAAGAGAAGCCACCGCCATGAGAAGCCTGCGCACCGCAATGAAGAATAGTCCCTGCTCACCACACCTAGAGAAAGCCTGCGCACAGCAACGAAGACTCAACACAGCCAAAATAAATAAATAAATAAACTTATTTTAGAAAAATATATATCATTTCAAAGAAGGCAAAATACCACACACATATTGGTTCTCACAGATAAACATATGGAAATCCAGGAAAGTTAAATGGATTGCCCAGTTAAGCAAAGATTTCTTAGCTGTGACACCAAAAGTACCATCCATAAAAGAAAAAACTGAGAAATTAAGCCTCATTAAAATTAGGAACTTCTACTCTTCAAAAGACACTATTAAGAAAATGAAAAGACAAGCCAAAGGCTGGGAGAATATATTTGTTAAATGTAATGCATATCTGATAAAGGACTTACATCCAGAATTCACAAAGAACTCTTACAGCTTGATAATAAGATAAACAACCCAATCAAAATGGATTGTCCAAGGTCAGAACAGAAGACGCAGCCAAAAACCGAGATCTCTAGCCTTGATCAACGTTAATTTCATGATTTAAAACCACAGTTCCATAAATCAGCCAAAAAAGAGAAAAATAGGGAAACAAATGAAAAAAAATACTTATGTCATTGTTGTACTTGAACTTATTCAGTTTGGTCCTTTTCAAAATTATTAAAATATATATTGAGTTTAGGACCACTCCCAAACCCCTCTTCAACAAAAACAAAAAGAACCCTACCAAAGAGCACAGTCTCAAAATAAGAAATTCCAAATCATCACACAAAATCAAGTAATCACTGAAATAATTAAAACAGACTTTTTCCCTTCAGAATTACAAAAAATTAAACCTTTGTCTGGATACCTCAGCCTGATTCATATTTCCTTAGGCAAACAGGAAGAGCAAGTCCTCTAAGAGCCAAATTTCTTTTAACAAGATCCCATATTTTCCTTCTCCAAAATAAAATTTGGGGGGCTTCCCTGGTGGTGCAGTGGTTGAGAATCCACCCGCCAGTGCAGGGGACGCGGGTTCGAGCCCTGGTCCAGGAAGATCCCACATGGCGCGGAGCAACTAAACCCGTGCGCCACAACTACTGAGCCTGCACTCTAGAGCCCACGAGCCACAACTACTGAAGCCCACATGCCTAGAGCCCGTGCTCCGCAACGAGAACCCACTGCAGTGAGAAGCCCACGCACCGCAACGAAGAGTAGCCCCTGCTCGCCACAACTAGAGAAAAAGCCCGCCTGCAGCAATGAAGACCCAACGCAGCCATAAATAAATAAATACATATATTTTTTAAATAAATAAATAGAAATAAAATAAAACTTGGATGACACAGAGACTTCTTTCCCTATCCTTTATAAATGTTTACCCCACCAAGTAAATGG
This sequence comes from Globicephala melas, assembly GCF_963455315.2. NCBI lineage: Eukaryota > Metazoa > Chordata > Mammalia > Artiodactyla > Delphinidae > Globicephala > Globicephala melas. The sequence goes on along the minus strand of NC_083328.1, from coordinate 62,134,324 downwards.
TTAAAAGAGAATAGAGAATTCCAAAACTAGAGAAATGAAGGTCGTGCCCCAACCAACCTTCAGCTTTCCAGAAAGCACTACTTTTAACATTTTATCAAAGATTCATTTACTGAGGGACTATATATTAGAGAATGGTTCTAGCTGCTTTGTCAACACAGGAAAAGAGGACGACTAGCACAAGACCCAGAAGAGGTAGGCTGCAGCCTACAAGATAATTAAGACACCAAAAAACCAAACAACCCAATCAAAAAATGGGCAAAGGAATTGAACAGACATTTCTCCAAAAAAGATATACAAATAGCACATGAAAAGACACTCAATATCACTAAGCACTGGAGAAATGCAAATAAAAACCACAATGAGATACCACTTCTCCCATCAGGATGACTATTCTTTGAAGAAAAGAAAACAAATGAAATGTTGGCGTGGGTGTAGAAAATTGGAACTCTTGCGAACTGCTGGTGGGAATGTAAAATGGTATAGCTGCTGCAGAAAAAATGGTGGTGGATCCTAAAAAAATTAACATGGAATTAGTAACAACAAGGTCCTACTGTATAGCACAGTGAACTACATTCAATATCCTGGGATAAACCATAATGGAAAACAATATATAAAAGAATGTATAGGGCTTCCCTGGTGGCACAGTGGTTGAGAGTCCACCTGTCGATGCAGGGGACGCGGGTTTGTGCCCCGGTCCAGGAGGATCCCACACGCTGCGGAGCGGCTGGGCCCGTGAGCTATGGCCGCTGAGCCTGTGCTCCGCAGCGGAAGAGGCTACAACAGTGAGAGGCCCGCGTACCGCAAAAAAAAAAAAAAAAAAAAAAAGTATATATGTGCATAATTGAGTCACTCTGCTTATACAGCAGAAATTAACAACACTGTAAAACAATTATACTTCAATAAAAAAATAAATTTAAAAACAACAACCAAAAAAACCTGGAATTCCTACTTGATCCACTGATTCCACGTCTGGGAATATACCTAAAAGAACCGAAAGGAGAGACTCAAACAGATATTTATACAGCCACATTTACAGCATCATTATTCACAATAGCCAAAAGGTAACCCAAATGTCCATCAATAGATGAAATGATAAACAAAATGTGATATACACATAGAATGGAATATTATTCAGCTTTTTTTTTTTTTTTTTTTTTTGCGGTACACGGGCCTCTCACTGTTGTGGTCTCTCCCATTGCGGAGCACAGGCTCTGGACACGCAGGCTCAGCGGCCATGGCTGACGGGCCTAGCCGCTCCGTGGCATGTGGGATCTTCCCAGACCGGGGCACGAACCCGTGTCCCCTGCATCGGCAGGCGGACGCTCAACCACTGCACCACCAGGGAAGCCCTCAGCTTTTTAAAAGAATGAAATTCTGGAACATACTACAACATGAACTTTGAAGACACTGTGGTAAGTTAAATAAGCCAGCCACAAAGGACAAACATTGTATGATTCTACTTACATGAGGTACCTAGAATAGTCAAATTCTACAGAGACAAAAATTAGCATAGTGGTAACCAGGGACTAGAGGAGGGGAATGGCGTTATTGCTTAGTAATAGGTACAGAGTTTCAGTTTGGAATGATGAAATTCTGGAGATGCATGGTAATAGGTGTACAGCAATGTGAATAGATTTAATGTCACTGAACTGAACGCTTAAGAATGGTTAAAACTGTAAATTTTGTCATGCATATTTTACCACAATAGCAAACAAAAAATAATCAGGACAGATAAGTTCATCATTTTCTTTGCCCCTTACAAATGAAAACATCAATTTACATAGTAAAATCAAGCAGGGCAGACTGAACATATGTGCTACATCTCCATACTCTCCTAAAACCCCAACAAGATGAAATAAAGACAAAGGGAGAATAGATGACTGCAGATCAATGTCAGCAATATTCTGGACAAGGAAAAGCAGCAGTACCTAGGTTCTGCACATTTCAATACATACATAATACAGTTTTTAATTAAGACCTATAGTAAGTCTTTCTTTCCAAAAATTCAAGGGAAAAAAAAGATAATCTAGGATTTCCCTTTGACTACTAGCTTTCCACAGAAACAAATGCAGCTAATCCCTCTTCCACGTTCTTTTCCTTCCATAGAAGACCTATAATTAAATGAGCCACCTAAAAATCCCTTTTAATTTTCAGAACAAATGAACTCCAAAATCTAGGTTAGACCATGCTTCAAAAGTTCAAGGAACAAAAAACAAATCCCTTTTCCATTAAATGAGACTTAAATTTAGCTCAATTTGACGCTGTTGCTGCATATCTATGATGGCGGCAACTTTGTCTACTTTTCATAGGCCCAGTTCAGTATTCTTATTCATCAATGAGGGAAATGTTACTATCTCAAACATTCTGAATGCTCAGGCTATATCTAACACACTATTCAAATTACTTTCTAAAAAGACTACTTACAGGGCTTCCCTGGTGGCGCAGCGGTTGAGAGTCCACCTGCCGATGCAGGGGACACGGGTTTGTGCCCCGGTCAGGAAGGATCCCACATGCCGCGGAGCGGCTGGGCCCGTGAGCCATGGCCGCTGAGCCTGCGCGTCCGGAGCCTGTGCTCCGCAACGGGAGAGGCCGCAACAGTGAGAGGCCCGTGCACCGCAAAAAAAAAAAAAAAAGACTACTTACAATAACTACATTTTGCATTTTAGTCAAGAATAAGGAATTAACCTTCCTGTGTATGTCAAGAAAATTTTCATGAGAAAGTATAAACAGAACAAAAGGCCTGGTGAAAATTAAATCCTAAAAATCACTTTCTCTGATTATACAAAATAAACACATACCACCTTTCTACATTTATCAGTTTTTTTAAACATTCTAAATCATAAATTAATTACTTTGTCAAGTTTCTGCAACAAAATTCTACATTTTTTACATGAAAAAATCTTTTGTTAGTGTTTCCAAACCTTGTTAAATACAAAAATTCCATGTTTAAACTGAAGTCTAAAAAAAAACACGAAAAAAACCCCCAAAACTGAAGTCTACATAAACTCCTCAGAGATTAACTGAGGTGACCAAAAATGTGAAACTAGAAATGTAATAAGCAGTTGAACTACTTTACTTCTTCCTTTTCTATTCTTATGAAGCTGGGAAATCATAAGACTATGTACGTGATCCATCATTAAAGAGGGTGCTGGGGCTGAGTAATGAAGATCCACAACATGAAAAAAGAGGGATAGGACTTCCCCGGTGGCGCAGTCGTTAAGAATCCGCCTGCCAATGCAGGAGACACGGGTTCGAGCCCTGGTCCAGGAAGATCCCACATGGCACGGAGCAACTAAGCCCATGCGCCACAACTACTGAGCCTGTGCTCTAGAGCCCGTGAGCCACAACTACTGAAGCCCACAGGCTTAGAGTCTGTGCTCCACAAGAGAAGCCACCACAATGAGAAGCCCGTGCACTGCAACAAAGAGTGGTCCCACTCACCGCAACTAGAGAAAGCCTGCGCGCAGCAACAAAGACTCAACGCAGCCAAAAAAAAAAGAGGGATAGCCTCTTTAGTATTATCCTCACATATCCCAGTTTTTTTTTTACAGAAGAATGAATATGGGAAAAGCTTTCAAAATTTGCCCTCTTTACTGCAGGGTCCTACTGTCACAGAGTGACCCAAATACAAGCTTCTGTCTTTCACTTTCCATTCTCACTACCACCTCCCTAGCCTGCTCTCCCTACCTCCAGACACTACCAACCCTAGTTAAATACTGTAGACCTCAATATTACCGAATAAATCTTCATAAAATACCATTTCATCCTGTCAGTCAACAAGACTTAAGGTTATCCCAAAATAAGGTTATCCCAAAATAAAAAGGCTGGTGAAGGGGAGCAGAATTTTTCACCCCAAAATATGCTACTTTGGCATAAGGATTATTTTGAGCTAAAAACAATCAAAACTCAGCAGATTCAGTAAAAGCTCTTTACCTCCCCCTCAACTGCCTAAATTTACACTGGAAAGGAGGCCTGTATCAAGAAGAGAACTATTGCCAGAGATATCTTTTTACCTAAGAAACTTACCCGCACATCAAGGCAACCTTATTTTCCAAACATCTCCTCTCCTCTTCCTTTTGTATCCCCAGACCCCTACCCCTTCCCTTAGGTCAGGATGTTCATATAAGCCTCTATTAGGTGGCTGCCCTTCGGGTCTCATACTTTTATGGGGCTCCCATACCATATTTAGGAAATTTGTTTTTCTCCTGTTAATCTGTCTTATATCAATGATTAGACCAGTCAAAGAACCTAGAAGGGAAGAAGAGAAATTTTTTCTGCCCCTACACTTGTCTCTTAATTTTTCCAAACTTTCTCTTCTTACGCGGACCACACAAACCCTCTTCAGATTAATCTAAATTCACTGTACTTCCACCATCTCAAGTCCATTCCTGCCATTTTGCCCATTCTGAATCCCAGTTTTAAATAACTTCTCTCCTCCTCTTTGCCTTAATTATTCTATATACTCCTCATTCAGCCCTAGACTTCTCTAAGGTATCCCTTGAATTTTAAAAATCCCTATGTGGGTAAGGACTTTCTTCCCAGAGGGCAGGGAACATGGGTTATGCTGCAAAAAATTGAGCCCCAGATCAGAGGCTGCAGAATGGCAACCCACAAGACAAATCCTGCCCACAGTGGTGATTTGCTTGGCTCACAGAGTTTTTTATGAATTCATTAAGTTGCCAACATTTAAAAATAAAAATTTCTCTCAAAATCTGGAATTCTAGCTTCTGTTCAGAAAAAAGTTAAGATGTTCAGGCCACACTCTGTCTACACGCCACCCCCCCTCAGCCCCCTGCCAGATCAACAGTGAGCCAACATTGAATTATATATTTTTAAATGATGAATTTCACCTCAATTAAAAAAAATAAAGTGGGCCAAAGCTGCATAACAGCTGCCTCACTGGAGTGACATGAATTCCCTAAATCACTTAAGTCCCAATCTGATCTATCATTACTGTTTAAAATGTTCATCTAGCCCTTGTAGGCATTTGACTTTACAGTGCTCACCCTAGATAAATTTACTGAATGAATTAATAAATTAAGAAGATAATTTTAAGAAGGACAAGGTTGGTGATGATGATAATGTGATAATAACAACAGTAATACTGGCAATTAACATTTCCTGCTTATTTTGAGCCAACTATTGTTCAAGCAAAAATACATTATCTCATTTAGTCCACACAACAACCCTATGGATACATGTTACTATTATTCTCAATTTACAGATGAGGAAACTAAGGCACAAAGAAGTTAAGCAGGGCTTCCCTGGTTGCAAAGTGGTTAAGAATCTGCTTACCAATGTGGGGGACACAGGTTCAAGCCCTGGTCCGGGAAGATCCCACATGCCGCAGAGCAACTAGGCCCGAGCACCACAACTACTGAGCTGCACTCTAGAGCCCGCGAGCCACAACTACTGAGCCCGCAGGCCTAGAGCCCGTGCTCCGCAACAAGAGAAGACACCGCAATGAGAAGCCCGCACACCGAAATGAAGAGTAGCCCCCGCTTGCCGCAACTATAGAGAAAGCCCATGCACAGCAGCAAAGACCCAACACAGCCAAAAACTTAATAAATAAAATAAATAAATTAAACAAACAAAACAGAAGTTAAGCAACTTGGCCAAGGTCATACTGCCAGGACACGGTAGAGCCAGAATTCAAAATCAGACAATCTAACTCCAGTACATACTGTTAACCCCTACAATATGATTCCCTACCATACTTTCCTCTGTGACCAACTGAACGGACACTCTGGAACGAAGAATCAAAGACTAAATTTTAGGGGCTTCCCTGGTGGTGCAGTGGTTGGAGTCCACCTGCCGATGCAGGGGACACGGGTTCGTGTCCCGGTCCGGGAAGATCCCACATGCCACGGAGCGGCTGGGCCCATGAGCCATGGCCGCTGGGCCTGCGCGTCTGGAGCCTGTGCTCCGCAACAGGAGAGGCCACAACAGTGAGAGGCCCACGTACCGCAAAAAAAAAAAAAAATACAAAGTGATTCAGTACAAAAATCCTTCTCTCTCCTGGAGTAGAAGGTTATATATATTTGGGTAAACAGTCTGCAGATGTGAAAAAAACTGCAAGTTTCTTGAAGGCAGGGACTGCTTTTTCCATGAGTCCCTGCAATGCCTAGCACAAAGCAGCAGTTAGCATATATTCAATTATATTAAAGGAACCAAGATATCCAAGTATCTTAAATTGCAGTGCAACAAAATCCTTATTATAGCATTTATCATCTTGCTGTTTACAATAATTATCGGTGAACAAGTTTGTTTTCCTGACAAAAACAAAATCCTTGAGGCAGAGTACCCTCTGGGACCTAGCATAACAGGGGCTCAATAAATGCTTACTGAGTATTACAAACTTAACATTCCTATACTTAGATTTCCTGTAAGTCTCTCTACCAATGTTTAAAGTAGAACTTAAGGGAATTCCCTGGCAGTCCAGTGGTTAGAACTCCACACTTCCACTGCAGGAGGCATGGTTCAATCCCTGGTTGGGGAACTAAGATTTCGCAAGCCATGCAGCATAGCCAAAAAAATAATAATAATAAATAAATAAATAAAATAGAACTTAAATAAAATGGCTTCTCATTTATAAAGCACTGGATTTTATGAAGTCCTATTATAAGCTTTCCTGAGACCAGTCCTATATTGTATCAACAAAGCCCTGAAAAATTAGTGAGCTGGCATATGAAGCACAGAGAATAATCAATGAGCTAGGAGAGAGCATTGTGTTCATGCTTTCAACAGACAAGTAATGCAGTCCAGAGAGATTTAAGCGAATTGCTCAAGATCACAGAATTTAAGTAACAAGCAATACCAAGGCCAGAACCCATGTCTCCTGAATATTGGCCCAGTTTTCTTTCCACAAAGAACTACTCTGTGAGCTCAGGATGAAGTGGATACTTTTAGAAATATTTTAAAGATATTTGGTATGGAGAATGATCTTTCCCAGCACATAACTTTTTGTGAGGTATTATATCACCATTAAAGATATGAAATTTGCCTTGTTCCATTAACTGCAGATAACACCATCTTTTTCCCTTGTTCTACATATTTTTCTCATTTTCATGTCTTTCCTTTCATTATCCTGAGAATTTTTCTTACTATCTCTTATTTATCTACTTTTCCTCTTACCACTTCCCTTCCCTAGTAACTCTCACAAAGCAGCCTATCTCCTTCTTTTCTCTCTATAATTATTAAAAAAAAAAACAGATTAAGCACATATTTGATTATAGCAGTGACATGGGATACCATAATAAGCAAGTCACAGCCTTGGTCTCTTGGCATTTATAAGGCAATTTGTTAACAAAAATATACGCTAAACACAAAGGGTCACACAGTTGAATGAATAATAAACATTTTATTATTATGACATTTACAGTGGAGACAAGAAGCCCAGTATGGATAAGACACATATGAAGAAAGGTGGTAATGACAACAGTTGCAAGGTTAGGGTTAGGCAAATGAATGGGATCCTCTCTTCCTATTCAGCTTTCTCACCAACCAATTCACGTGCTCTACTTCATTCACCCCCTATTCTCTTACTGCTTGACTTTTCCTATGCTCTACTTTTATTCTTAACCAGTAGTCTTCCTTTTCTCTCTCCTGATCTTTTATTTTTTTTCCTCTCCTGATCTTTTAAAGTGCATCTGTCCTGTCCTGCTTTCCTTTTAAATATTATTGCCAACTCCTCCCACCTTGTAGATCTACATAATGCCTTAAACTGTGAATTCATTTTTTTTCTAAAGATTTAATATGTATTATTTTATTGGGTTGGCCAAAAGTTTGTTTGGGTTTTTCCATAACATCTTACAGAAAAAGAACGAAAGAACTTTTTGGCCAACCCAATATTTGATCCTCACAACAATGCCAGGGAGGCAGGTAGGAATCAACACATCTATTTTACAGATATATAAACTAAGTCCTGTCAATATTAAGTAATTTGCCAACTATCAGTTTGTCAGTGGCAAAATCAAATCAAAACCCAGACCTTTTCTTTCCAAGTCCTCTATTCTTTTTCCACTGAACCATATTGTCTTCTTTTTAATTCCTACACTTTTTAACCATATACATGCACATGTCTGGACAAGTATACAGAGATAAATGTTTATAAAATAGCACAAGTGGGAAAAGTTTATGTATGTCTAGGGAAGCTAGAAAAACAGAAAAGTCAGTCCTCAGGACTCAAATTAACAGTACAATGTGGCTCACATTGTACAATATGGCTAATCCTTCTAAAGGCAGCTTTGGGTTTCAGGTCCAGGTAGAAATGTCTATTTCTTCAACCAACTGATTTAGCCAGCATGAACACTGGTGTCTCCCCATACCTCCTCACAGCTGTTAATATGACCAGGGCTCACCCTCAGCAACATTCTTGCCCCCCAATCTCTCTCACAGGCACGCCACCATACCTGAAGTTTTCACTGTTTGAAGTCACTTCTTTGGGTTAAGGCGCTGTCTCCAGAAGGCCACTGTTAAATGCATGTTACCTGAGAGAGGAAGGAGGGTCCATTAACACATTATTCCTATGGTTAAACACATCAGATCAGCAATGACCTCAGGAATCTGACAGCACAATGTCCTTTAAAAAGTTTCATGGCACAGATAATTTTTGATGGAGCAGGCAGGATAAGAAGGTGAGTCGGGGAGAAAATGACTCACATTCTTTAAGGGGTGACCCCCACCTGCATACGGCTACATGGCAAAACGAGGATGGCCATATAAACACATACTCTATTGGGGTCACAGTAAGGACTATCCTTGCAACTTGGAAGCTCCTAGGGATAAGAAAAGAAAAGTACTCCAAGGATCAGAGTATAGCCAGTTCTGAAAAGAAGTAAAGAGCTGAGTTGGCAGTAGTTCTCCAAGGACAGTACACTGCTAGACTGAAAGAGGACAGAGGCAAGGAACAGCTTCTGGTTAACTACTTCTAGTCATGAGGCTAGTTTCCAACCCAACATTTTTAACTGAGGGTTGACCTCTCAACCAGAGAATGCTGCAATTCAGTTCTGCAACCCGCCCCCTTGCTAATTTATATTGACTCAAAGCCAGTATCATTTACAGCCACAAAAATCAACATGCCTTTACTGAGTGCTTATTATGAGCCCAGAATTCGACCAGGTGCTATAATATAGGAGGGGGGGGGGGGGAAACCTTTATACACTTTTGCCTTAATTCATATAAAGGAAACCAATCCCCAAAACCCAAAACAGAAGAGTGAGGAACAAGAAAGGAAGCCGGGGGGGAGGGGGGAACACTATTTCCTATGAGTACTAACACAAATTTCTTTTTTTTTAATAAATTTATTTATTTATTTTTGGTTGCGTTGGATCTTTGTTGCTGTGCACGGCCTTCCTCTAGTTGCGGTGAGTAGGGGGCTACTCTTCATTGCAGTGCGCGGGCTTCTCATTAAGGTGGCTTCTCTTGTTGCGGAGCACAGGCTCTATGTGCGTGGGTTTCAGTAGTTGTGGCATGCGGGCTCAGCAGTTGTGGCTCACGGGCTCTAGAGCACAGGCTCAGTAGTTGTGGTACACGGGCTTAGTTGCTCCACAGCATGTGGGATCTTCCCGGACCAGGGCTTGAACCCGTGTCCCCTGCACTGGCAGGCGGATTCTTAACCACTGCGCCACCAGGGAAGTCCCAACACAAATTTCTTAAGCCAGAATGAATACAACAAAACTCACTTCTAGGCCAAAGTTCCTTGTTAAACTCTTAACTAAACAGTGAAGAGGCTCAGGCTAGAAATACTTTTTTTCTTTTGGTCTAATACCAAAAGCTCTTTACTAGCACACATTCATCTTGATACACTGGAGAAGAGGCTACAAGTTACAAAACTTGGTTCTATTTCTAGCTCTGATTCTTAACTAGTTTTTTTTTTTCTTCTTTAAATTTATTTATTTTTGGCTGCGTTGGGTCTTCGTTGCTGCATGCGGGCTTTCTCTAGTTGCAGCGAGCGGGGGCTACTCTTCGTTGTGGTGCACAGCCTTCTCTTTATGGTGGCTTCTCTTGTGGCAGAGCATGAGCTCTAGGTGTGTGGGCTTCAGGAGCTGTGACACGGGCTCAGTAGTTGTGGCTTGTGGGCTCTAGAGTGCAGGCTCAGTAGTTGTGGCACACGGACTTAGTTGCTCCTCGGCATGTGGGATCTTCCCGGACCAGGGCTTGGAGGCTGCATTGGCAGGCGGATTCTTAACCACTGTGCCACCAGGAAGTCCCAGTTTTTTTTTTTAAACAAACAGAAAACTAACAGGTTGGACTAGTCTAAGAATAGCATATACCTGGCACATATACTACCCATTAGATAACTAGTGTCTACAGGAGGAATCACTAATCAATCATAACTCACTTTCCCAGAGAATGCATAAGATCAAAATCCTTCTCAACACAGGGCTCTGGTAGCTACTTCAAATGAAAGTTGGCCCATAAAACAAAATATATCTGCCACTGCAGACTGTAGATAATCTCTACAATCTCTTCCAACTCTAAAATTCTACAACCAAGTTTCTGAGGGTGGGAGAAAAACACTTCCAACAAGCTTAAATCAATAGTACTGATAGTCATAAATTTCAGTCTAATCTCCAAATTCTACAAATTGCACCTGATCAAGGATGCTAAAGAACAATACATTCTGATACCATTAACATACATAACCTATCAATATTATTCTGATTTGTTAATGGGTTCTTTTGACAGAAAAGGAACCTTTTACTCAGACGAGTCCTAAAGAAATCCTCATACAAAAACAGGGCAACAATACTGCACTAGTAAAGAACTAAATCCAATCCCTTGATCATCCCCACAGCCTCTCTACAAGGTCAAGCCTTTCACTTCTCACTTAGACCTCTGCAACAGCCACTCTTCCATCCTTTTTCACTCTTGTCACCAAAGCAATCTTTCTAAAGCAAACATCTACTCATATCACTTCCCTGTTCAAAAATGTGTATCTATTGCTAACAACATAAAACAAGTTTTTTTGCATTATACTTAGAACTTTTCATATAGTAGCCTTTTACCTTTCTGGCCTCACATCCACAGTGCTCTCCTTCCCCATCCCACTCCCTGCTCTCTTTTTCTTCCACAATCCTCTCCCATTTACGCACAGTATTAAGGTGTTTCCTCTGTCTGCCCTCCTTCCCTTTCCCCATCACAATCCCCATCCTACTCATCACCTAACACCCAACTTAGGTCCAGAAGCAGATCCTTCCTCCTTCTCAGGTCAACCGGGACACAACTGGTTACCTCCTCTACTGTCTCAAAGCTTTTTGGTTTATCCAAAGTATTGTTTGTCTCAATGGTTCCTAAGACCATCAGAATTGCCTGAGGCAAGTTTTAACCCAAAGGTATTAAATCAATCTCAGGGAATGAGGCCCTGAAATTTCTACTTTTCAAAAGCTCCCCTAATTATTCTAATGGTCAAATTTGGGGGCTAGTGGTTTGTCTCTTCCAATAGGTGTAAAGATAGTTCTTTAACTAATGTAGAAATGATTTATTCTAGAATACACTGAAGAAGTATTCTGCACTTGTTTATTTCATATCATATCCTTGCTGACTTGACTCATATGCTGAAGATGAAGGAATTCCTTTTGGACTCACACTCCAAAAAATTTACATTCACTGTTCAAAAAAGCAGGTGAATTTCCACCTTCATTTCTAAATCTTAAAAATGAAGTAATCGTACCTTGAGTAAACCTATGAATACACAGTGAAGCCTCTCAACAGAGCTGCCATGAGAACTTTACTTCGGCTGAGAAACAAATCCTTAGCCCATTTTCAGGGTGGAAATACACTGCCTTTAGTACTTCCTTAAGACCTAATTATGTTAGGAATACATGCGAGACCCCAACTAAGTACAATGATAGGTGTCTGGCTCAAGTGCCTCGTTAATTTTCAAAGAAAAATCCCACTCGTCCTTCCCCACCCCTCACTCCCAAAAAAGTATAATGAAGCTGTTGAATAATGGCAGAAAATCTAACAAGATTAAGATATGAATATAACCAAGACAACAAGCTGAGTTGTTGCTGCGAACCGTGGATTTCGGGTAGTTTGCAAATTCACCTGGTTACATCGCTAACTTGGGGCCCAACGTCTACCTGGGGCAAAAAAACCGTGTGTTTATCTCTCTTTGAGTCGCGGCCCGGAGCTAAGTCTGAAAACTTGAGTTCCCCACTTAGTCACCCCTAAGTCATGTCCTCATCACGGCTACTTTTTTTCTTCTCTCCACTAAAGAAAAGGGCACTCTCAGGAGGAAGGACACTGACAGCTCCACGTCTGCAAAACTCCGCGCCGACAGCGGGCGCGGAGGAGGACGCCGGGGCCGGGACCACCATGCTGGGGGACAATGGAGGGAGGAGGGGAGTGGAAGAGAGAAGAGAGGCAGCCGCTGTACTGGGCCCCTCTCGCGAGTGGGGGCTCCAAAAAGTCTCGGGAAGGGCAGCGGGTGGCAGGTGGGCCCGGCCACCGCCCCTCGCAGGGCCACGTCGCCCGCGCCTGCCGCTGCCGCCCGGCCCCGCGCGTAGGCCGGGCCGCGGCAGAGTGGCCCCCGGGCGGGGCTGAGGGGCTCGGGGCCAGACCCTGCGGGCGCCCACTGCGCCCCAGACCTCTCATAAGTTGGCGCCCGTAAGGCTAGGGGCTCCGGACGCCTGAGCCCAAGAGTGGCCGCTGGGTGCGTCCAGCCGACCCACCCCGACCCCCGCCGGGCCCCTGCCACTAGCCCGAGCTCCCCGCGCCCCCCACGGGCACCGGCTCTGAGGGAAGAGGAAGCAGCCGCGGCTCTGGGGTCCCGACTGACGCGCCGCACTCCTCCATCCCTCGTTCTCCTCGGACACGCTTATGCAGGACCCTCCCTCTCCCCAGAACTGCCTCCAGTCCGCCCACGGGTTTTTACCGGGACTCGGGGCGGCGGCGACTCTTGCGTCCCTCGACTAAGATGGCAGCCGGTCCCGAGCCCGGACCACAGCTACTAGAGCGAGTTGGCGGCCAACACGCAGGCGCCTCCAGCTCGAGAGCGATCCGGCCTACAAGCCCCAGAAGGTCTTGCGCACTAGCCCGCTGCCGGCAGCAAGAGCTCGCAGAGGCTGATGAGCGCAGCTAAATCGGGGTTTGCGCTCAGTCAGGTGGGAGGGACGCTTGGATTGCTTCCAGTACCTCCAGGCTTTTTTTGAAAACCCTCCTAATCACACACCAGAACCTCTAAAAGCTGTAGCTGCGGATCCAAAACTCTAGCGTGCATCAGAATCACCTGAAGGGCTTGTTAAAACTTAAGACTACTGGGCCCCACCCCCAGGGTTTCTAATTCATCAGATCTGGGATAGGACCTAATAATTTACATTTCGGACAAGCTCTCTGGTGTACTACTGGTAGGAGATCACACTTTGAGAACCACTGAACTGTAGCTTAGTCCTTAGGAAAGTACACTCAGGAGTTGCATTGATTGGATTCAACTCCACCTTTTAACAGGGTGCACTTAGGGATGATGAAAACAGCTTAAACGTAAGTGGTGCCAACATGGCAGGTGTTCTAAGAGCTGATCAATAAGATTCTTTTTTGGTTTTTAACACATTTATTTATTTAGGCTGCGTGGGGTCTTAGTTGTGGTATGCAGGGTCTTAGTTGCTGCATGTGGACTTCGTGTGGACTTCTTAGTTGTGGCATGCAGGCGGGATCTAGTTCGCTGACCAGGAATGGTACCCGGGCCCCATGCATTGGGAGCATGGAGTCTTACCCACTGGACCACCAGGGAAGTCCCCTGATCAATAAGATTCTTTAATCCTCAGAACAAATCTATGAGGGAAGTACCTTCATTTTCCTCACTTTACAGATGCACAAACCAAGTCACAAGTTGGATAAGAACCCAGGCAGTCTGGTTTCAGAGTCCAACCTCTTAACTTCCGCCATGGGTTGTGAGAACAGACTGTGCAAGTGGACTCAAAGGCACAACTAAGTGCTTAGTAATTAGTGACCTTTGCTATTATTGTTTAGCGTGTTCCTCTTAATGAAAATAGTATTTTACCATCTGTAAAGTCACTTACACTTTTCAAATACTTTCAAATCCTCCATGTCATTGTTTCCTGCAATGTACCTTAGGAGAGCTTGTTAAACATACAGATTCCTATAACCCCACCCCATTCACATTGTCTAGCGCAATGGTTCTCAAACTCTAGTGCCCATCAGAATCAAGCGCAGGACTTAAACCATAGTTTGCTGGGCCTCACCCCCAGGATTTCCAATTTGGTAACTCTGAGGTCAAGCCTCAGATTTTGCATTTTTAACCACAGACCACACTTGGAGAATCATTGTGGTAGGCAGTGTTTCTCACCTTTTTTTGAAATTATCATCTCTGTAAGGAACATTTTTACATTTTTTTTCTCTTTTTGGCCGCCCCATGCAGCATGAGGGATCTTAGTTCCCGGTCCAGGCCCGTGCCCCCTGCAGTGGAAGCACGGAGGTTTAACCACTGGACCACGAGGGAAGTCCTAGACATTTTTTCCTAAATTCCCTCATGAAATTTTAATATCACAAACATGCTGTTTATCAATTTATGTGCCATATATCTATGCTTTTACAAAAAAACTGGGGGGCAGAGGGAATTCCCTGGCAGTCCAGTGGTTAGGCTCCACGCTTTCACTGTGGAGGGCGCAGGTACAGTCCCTGGTTGGGGAACTAAGATTCTGCAAGCTGCACAGCGCCACATGACAAAAACAAAAGAATAAATTTAGAAAAAAAAATTTTTTTAAAAAATTACCTCTGCACCCCCAACCAATTTTTGTCTTATTAAGAATGGGGGAGGGCTTCCCTGGTGGCGCAGTGGTTGGGAGTCCGCCTGCCCATGCAGGGGACGCGGGTTCGTGCCCCGGTCCGGGAGGATCCCACGTGCCGCTGGGCCTGCGCACCCGGGAGCCTGTGCTCCGTGGCGGGAGGGGCTGTGGCGGTGAGAGGCCCGCGTACCGCAAAAAAAAAAAAAAAAAAGAATGGGGAAATGCGGATTTTTTAACTAGTGCCCCAGGTGATTCTTATCACTAGGCAAGATTGGGGAACACAGTGTGCCTTTAAGGTATGAGGTATTTTTTATGCCCATTATACAGAGAGGGAAATGAGTCTCAAGGAAATTAGATGAATGGTCCAGATCACTCAGCCAGGAACCAGGGATCCAACCGAAGTCCGCTCCAGATTCTGTCTTCATATACAATTTTTAAATTATCTAATGTTAGGCAAAACTAATGTATGGTGTTTGAAGTCAGGATAGTGATTACCTTTGAGGGAAGGTAATACCAGGAAGGAGACAAAAAAAGGGGTTCTTGGGGCTGGTAAAAATGTTCTGTGTCTTGACCTGGGTGCTGGTACACAGGCATGTTCACTTTGTGAGAATTCATCAAGCTGCATATTTATGATATGTGTATTTTTCTGTATATTATATGTCAAGAAAAGTATATACAAAACAAATATATGTTTTAAATGTATACTCATTTTATTCCAAAAATGCATCTCTTTCTACTACATGCCAGCTTCTCAAACTTTAGAGTGCATCAGAATCAGCTGGAGGGCTTATTAAAACCCAGATTGCCAAGTAACACACCCAGAATTTCTTAAGTCAGGAAGTTCTGGAATCAGGCCCAAGAATTTGCATTTCTAACAATTCCCAGGTGATGTTGATGCCTAGGGATCACATTTTGAGAACCACTATGCTGGGTGGACTATGATATCCTAACCTTCTTGCTCATACCTATGGTAGATTAGCTGTGATCTGGGAGGTAGAACCTAGCAGAATTAATGTCAGGCTTCTTCAGAGGCACGTAGATCAAGGAGGAGCTAGTTCTGACTATCAACATGTTACTTCAGGGGTTTTAGGGAAATCCCCTGAACCTCAGTGGCCAAATCTCTAAATAGGAATAATAGATACTACCTCCTAGGATGTTGTGAAGATTCTAGGACATCCAGGGTAAGTAGTTAGTTGGTGGTTCTCCAAGGAGAAGCTGGGTTGGTAAGGGCAGAGAATTCCAGCCTGGGCATTTCCTCATCTCCCATGCTGTGTGGCTCTGGCTCCCAAGTTCCCTGATCCAAAAGCCAGTCTAGTCTTGGCCTGGTCAGAATGTAGGACTGGTGGCTAATAGAGCCTTGAGCCACCTATACCCTCTTCTGCCTTGGACAGCCACGTCAAACTGAGACAGGACCCAGACCTGCTACAGCAGGGGCAGGAAGCCTGGGAGAGGCCCCCACCAGCAAGGGAAGGAGTTTCCCAGGCCTTTGGAGAGAGAAGGAAGCAGGGATGAAGAGCTGGAAGGAGTGGGGAGAGAAACCCCAGCAGCCCACATGCCACCTGTCACTTACTGGCTTTCCCTGCAGAACACTTAGTCACACTGCTAGTCATGCTGCTGTCCCCCATTTCCCTGGAGCCATTCTGCATTCAATGCCAGAGGAAGGGAAACACTTGAAAAGTGGCAGAACTGTGTGTTGATGGAGAGAAGACACTGCATGGGGCTTG
The DNA here is from genome assembly GCF_963455315.2 of Globicephala melas. Lineage (NCBI taxonomy): Eukaryota > Metazoa > Chordata > Mammalia > Artiodactyla > Delphinidae > Globicephala > Globicephala melas. The sequence goes on along the minus strand of NC_083328.1, from coordinate 62,117,850 downwards.
TGGGAGCCTCAGATCTGGACCCAAAGAAATCACTGAAGACCTGAGGTCGTGGCTCATCATTTTCCCTCTTTAAGACTGTTTTGTTGGGATTTCCCTGGTTGTCCAGTGGGTAAGACTCCACACTCCCAATGCAGGGGGCCTGGGTTTGATCCCTGGTCGGGGAACTAGACATGTGGACTCTCAGCTGCGGCATGCAACTAAGAGTCCACATGCCACAACTAAAAGATCCTGCATGCCGCAACTAAGACCCGGCGCAGCCTAAATAAATAAATAAAATTTTTTTTTAAAAAAAAAGTGACTTCCCAGGTGGCACAGTGATTAAGAATCCACCTGCCAAGGCAGGGGACACAGGTTTGAGCCCTGGTCTGGGAAGATCCCACATGCCACGGAGCAGCTAAGCCCATGTGCCACAACTACTGAACGTGCACTCTAGAGCCCATGAGCCACAACTACTGAGCCCACATGGCCCAACTACTGAAGCCCGAGCGCCTAGAGCTCGTGCTCTGCAACAAGAGAAGCCACCGCAATGAGAAGCCCGCGCACTGCAAGGAAGCCCCCACTTGCCGCAACTAGAGAAAGCTCACGTGCAGCAGTGAAGACCCAATGCAGGCAAAAATTAAATAAATAAATAAATTTATTTTTTAAAAAAGACTGTTTTGTCATCTGCAAAATGAGGTACACAAGTTCTGTCCCTAGGCACCTCAGTCCCTCCCTCCCAGGTAGTGTTGCCAGATTTAGAAAATAAAAATGTAGGAAGGGGCTTCCCTGGTGGCGCAGTGGTTGAGAATCTGCCTGCCAATGCAGGGGACACGGGTTCGAGCCCTGGTCTGGGAGAATTCCGCATGCCGCGGAGCAACTGGGCCCGTGAGCCACAACTGCTGAGCCTGCGCATCTGGAGCCTGTGCTCCGCAGCAAGAGAGGCCGCGATAGTGAGAGGCCCGCGCACCGCGATGAAGAGTGGCCCCTGCTCGCTGCAACCAGAGAAAGCTCTCGCACAGAAACGAAGACCCACCACAGTCAAAAATAAATAAATAAATTAATTAATTATAAAAACCCAAAACAACACCAAAAAACCAAAATGGTTCTTTAAAAAACAATAAGTAGGATGCTCAGTTAAATCTGAATTGCAATAAAAAATTAATAATTTTTTAGTATAAATATGTGACAAATGCTGCATGTAACATTCTTACACTAATTTTTTTTTATTGTTTATCTAAAATTCAGATTGAATTGGGTATCATGTATTTTATTTGGTAACCCTACTTCCAGGGCTTTATACACTTTCTCCATTGGGGTAGTGAAATTAAATGCCTCCAAGGACCAGTAATAAATAGCCATAAAAAGTGCTCAGCACCTCCTCCTCCAGTTTTTGGGAGGATTTAGATTCAGAGGAGCATTTGCAGGACTGAAGAACTCCCTGAGATAATATAAAGCATGCCAGAGCTTCTCCTAGTCTTGTTCATTATCCTCATTACCTCTTTTCTTGCTCTCAAACATGAAGTTGTCCCTCTCCTAGGAAAGCCCCATTGGCCCATAGCTACAGATTGCAGACCAGAATCACTTCTTGCCCACAGTTCTCACTGGAAATGTCTATCCTAAACTGAATTATACCTGTCTTTCAAAAAAAAAAAAAAAGTCATGCCTGCAAATTCCTCAAGCAAAAATGGAATCAAGAGACAAGCATCTAGGTCACATTATGCAAGATGGAAAGGTGTCATCAGACCAGAAACTCCGGGGAATCTTAGAACTCAGCCTTGACTCATGTAAACTTCAGAGGCGGTAAAGGCTGCAATTAGAGATATAGGAACATGTGACTTTGTTTTCAGTCCTGGAGGACCTTCTAAACTTGGAGGGAGGAGGGGCAGGTCCTGAAAGGTCAAATGCTTCAGTCACGTGTGTTCAGGCTGCTTCCTCAACTGTGAAACAGGACTAAACTCTTAGGGTTGTGGAGAGGATAAAATGACAGAACATTAACACAGTACAGGACCATAGTAAGTGTTCAATTAAAATTAGTGCTTGATTTTTCACACGAGGCAGCTGTGTGCCAAAGAGGTTTGGGGACTTGCCTGAGATCAACTAGTAACTGGTGGAGCAGGATTCAAATTTGGTCAGCCTGATTCTAGAGCCCTCACTCTTATCCTTTAAGCCAGTATCTTCCAAGGGGTTGTGGACTGATGATGCACACAAAATGATTTTAGGTGGTACCAAAAGTGGCCATAAAAAAACAAACAAACAAATAAAACAAAAAAATGGCCTCCCTGGTGGCACAGTGGTTAAGAATCCACCTGCCAATGCAGCTGACACAGGTTTGAGCCCTGGTCCCAGAAAATCCCACATACATGCGACAGAGCAAATAAGCCCGTGCACCACAACTACTGAGCCTGCACTCTAGAACCCATGAGCCACAACTATTGAGCCTGCGAGCCACAACTATTGGGCCCACGTGCCACAACTACTGAAGCCCGGTCACAAGTATTGGGCCCATGTGCCACAACTACTGAAGCCCACGGGCCTAGAGCCTGTGCTTTGCAACAAGAGAAGCCACGACAATGAGAAGCCCGCGCACTGCAATGTAGAGCAGCCCCCGCTCGCTGCAACTAGAGAAAGCCCACGCACAGCAACGAAGACCGAACACAGCCAAAAATAAAAACAAATAAATTAATTAATTAAAAAAAAACAAAACAGGTGTTGGCCTTGTTCTTAGCTTTTGTGTTTTTCTTTTTGCAGACGCCGCCCTGCTCTCATCAACCTCTGGCCTGCCATCTCCTTGAATCCTAACACCATGCCTTCAGTTAAGTTGCAGAGTTGTGATGGAGAGATATTTGAAGTTGATGTTGAAATTGCAAAACAATCTGTGACTATTAAGACCACGTTGGAAAATTTGGGAATTGATGATGAAGGAGATGATGATCCAGTCCCCTAGCCAAATGTTAATGCAGCAATATTAAAAAAGGTCATTCAGTGGTGCACCCACCACAAGGATGGTCCTCCTCCTCCTGAGGATGATGAGAGCAAAGAAAATCGAACAGATGATATCCCTGTTTGGGATCAAGAATTCCTGAAAGTTGACCAAGGAACACTTTTTGAGCTTATACTGGCAGCAAACTACTTAGACATCAAAGGTTTGCTTGATGTTACCTGCAAGACTGTTGCCAGTATGATCAAGGGGAAAATTGCTGAGGAGATTCGAAAGACATTCAGTATCAAAAATGATTTTACAGGGCTTCCCTGGTGGTGCAGTGGTTGAGAGTCCGCCTGCTGATGCAGGGGACACGGGTTCGTGCCACGGAGCGGCTGGGCCCGTGAGCCATGGCCGCTGAGCCTGCGCGTCCGGAGCCTGTGCTCCGCAACAGGAGAGGCCACGGCGGTGAGAGGCCCGCGTACCGAAAACAAAACAAAACAAAACACACACACACAAAAAGTTGGCATTGTAAATAAAACAACTTGCAAAAATTTGTCTGAAATAGAAAACAACAACAAAAACTTTTCATTATGAAAAATTTCAAAGATACATAAAAGAAAAGAAAATAGTATAATGGATTTCCAGCTTCACCCAGCTTCAAATAGCAACTCATTAACAATAGCTTTCATCTATTACCTCTGCCGATGGCTTCTTTTGAAGCAAATACCAGACATCATATTATTTCATAGGTAACTATTTTGGTAGAATTTGGTATGGTAATTTTTAAAAATTTTATTTTATTGAAGTATAGTTGATTTACAATGTTGCATTAATTTCTCCTGTACAGCAAAGTGATTCAGTTATACATATATATGCATTCCTTTTCATATTCTTTTCTATTATGGTTTATCACAGGGTATTAAATATAGTTCCCTGTGCTATACTATGGAAGCTTGTTTATCCATTCTCTATATAATAGTTTGCATCTGCTAATCCCCAACTCCCAATCCATCCCTCCCCCAACACCCTCCATAGAAAAATCTCTTAAAACTTGATAATAAGAAGACAAACAACCCCATTTAAAAAGGGGCAATAAGGACTTCCCTGGTGGTGCATTGGTTAAGAATCTGCCTGCCAATGCAGGGGACATGGGTTTGAGCCCTGGTCCGGGAACTTCCCGCATGCTATGGAGCAACTAAGCCGGTGTGCCACAGCTGCTGAGACTGCACTCTAGAGCCGGTGAGCCACAACTACTGAATCCCATGCACCTATAGCCCGTGCTCCACAACAAGAGAAGCCACCACAAACAGAAACCTGTGCACCGCAATGAAGAGTAGCCCCCACTCACTGAAACTAGAGAAAGCCCCGGTGCAGCAACAAAGACCCAACGCAGCCAAAAATAAATAAATAAATTAATTAATTAAAAAAAATTTTTAATTAAAAAATAAAAAAGGGCAATAGATATGAACACATTTCACTAAAGAAAGTACAGGAATAAGCACATGAAAAGATGCCCGACATCGTTAGCCATTAGTGAAAAACAAAATAAGATGCCATTTTATACCCACTAGAGTGGTTATTTAAAAAAAAAAAACAGACAATAACAAAGTTGGCAAGAGTGTGGAGAAACAGGAAGTCTCATACTTTGCTGGTAGAAGTGTAAAATGGTACAGCCACTTTGGAAAACAGTCTGTTGGTTTCTTAAAAAGCTAAGCATATATTTATCATATGGCCCAACAATTCCACTTCTACATATATGACCCAACAATTCCACTTCTATGTATCTACCCAAGAAAAATGAAAAAAATGAATGCCAATGACTTGCATGTGACTGTTCACAGCAGCGTTATTCATAATAGCCAAAAAGTGGGGGGAAGAAACTTAAATGTCAATCAATTGAAGAATGAATTTTAAAAACGTGCCATATCCATACAATGGAATACTATTCAGTAATAAAAAGGAATGAGCTATTGATACATGCTGTGTCATGAATGAACCTGAAAGCCATTAAGCTAAAGGAAAGAATCCAGACACAAAAGGTCACATATTGTATATTTAATTCCATGTATTTGAAATGTCCAGAAAAGGCAAATTTATAGAAACAGAAGGTAGATGAGTGGTTGCCTGGAACAGGAGGTAGGAATGGGAATTAACTCATGTCAATGACCATGAGGGGCCTTATTAGAGTGATGAAGATGTTCTAAAAATAGTTTATGATAATGATTGAAAAACAATAAATTTACTACAGATCATTGAATTGTAGATTTTATGGTATGTCAATTATACTTTTTATAAAGTTGTTTTAAAAAACACATACACCACTTGTTCCAGCAGTTCCATGTCTAAGAATTTATCCTTTAGATAAATAGGCAAGGAGCAAAATAGCAGATGAACATGTGATCCATCATAACATTGTTTGTAATAGGAAAAGATCGGAAATAAGGACAAAGTCCATCAGTAGGGGATAAGATAAATTACGGTACTAGAAAATTATGCTAGCCTTAAAAAAAAAAAAAAAAAAGGAGCAAGGCAGATCTACATGTACTGATATGAAACCATCTCCAATTTATTTAGGAAATAAGGTCTAAGCATTTGGTCAAAAATAAAAATGAATAGATTACATATTCATTTGCTTGTATATGCATAGCACATCTCTGGATGACACAAAGGAAGAGAATAAGATTGTATATCTCTTAAAGAAATTGAGTGGCTGGGGGACAAAGTAGGAGGAAAACATTTTCATACTTTTTAAATAATGTATCAGATATCTATATCAGCTATTTGAAAAATTTTAAATTAAAAAATTTTTAAAGAATTAACTAAAATCGTTAAGTTTTTTTTTAAAGTGGGTTGATTTAAAGAAAAATATGAGTAAGTCTCATCACAGAGTGTATACAGACAAGGACAAAGTACTAAGGTAGGGTGTGGACAAGTGTGGCTGGGAGCCAGCCCAGGGCCATCCATCACAGCTGCCTGGGCCTGCCTGTCTGGTGGCTCCACACCTCACTCAGCCTGGCCTGAGGCTAGAGAGGGACAGAAGCTGAGCCCTGATTCCTGAGCCTTCCAGACACTGCACAGCACAGTGGTCATGAAAGTTGTCTGGTATTTGTGACTGCTGCCTAGGAGGGTCAGAATGGGCTCATGTCACAAGCACAGAGTTCCCAGGCTGCATACAATCCTGCTGCCTCCAGGGATGGTCAGGCCACCTGGGTCTTTTGGACACCCAGGGCCATCCCTCAGTCCCAGAGAGTGGAAAGAGGAAGAGCTTTCTCCCACTCCTTTGCAGTTGAGGTGTAGAGGTCAGGAATGTGGAGTCAACCTGATTTTGCTGCTTATTTGCTGTGTGACCTCAGGCAAGTCACCTAACTTCTCTGAGCTTCCGTTCCCTCAGTTGTAAACATGGAAATGATACTTTTAGAAATACATATAGATGAAATAAAGCAATATACCAAGAAAAGTAAGGGAACAAAAAAAAAAAAAGTAAAGGAACAACCCCAATGCTATCAATAGGAGAATTAATAAAATTAATTATGCTATGTTTATACATATAGTAATAAAAAGAACAAATCATTACCACAGGCAAAAGCATAGATGAATTGCACAAACATAACAATGAGTGACAGAAGCCAGACAAAAAAGAGTACCCATCAGGAGAAGTGTACTTTTTTTAATGTTTAAGAACAGGCAAAACAAACATAAGGTGATAGGGATAAGAATACTGGTTACCCTAGAGCAGGAAGAATTAGCGGGGAGGGGAGCCTCCCTCATGAGGGAACCTTCTGAGGCATGGGAAATGTTCTATATGTTGATCTGGTTACACAAAAATCTGTACATACACACATATAAGTTTGAATTGTACACTTAATATTTGTGATTTTACTACATATACATGGTATAATTCAACAGGCATTTTTAAAAATAAAAAAGAGAGGGAATGATGAGCATAATATTCAAGATGGTTACCTTGGTCAGGAAAAGAGTTGGGTGGGGAGGAGGGTATAGTGTTAGATGCAGGTTATTGTCAAGGCTCTGCATTTTGTTGTGGGGTGGTGGATTCACAAGTGCCTATATCATTACTTTAAAAAATTAAATAACTCAAAAATAATTTTAAAATAATACAAATGATACAGATACCTGATAGGGTTGTAGGGTGTATCAATTGGGATTCTTAACTGCAAAAAAAAAAAAAAACACTGGGGCTTCCCTGGTGGCGTGGTGGTTGAGAGTCTGCCTGCTAATGCAGGGGACACAGGTTCGAGCCCTGGCCTGGGAGGATCCCACATGCCGCGGAGCAACTGGGCCCATGAGCCACAACTACTGAGCCTGCGCGTCTGGAGCCTGTGCTCCGCAGCAAGAGAGGCCGCGATAGTGAGAGGCCTGCGCACCGCGATGAAGAGTGGCCCCCGCTTGCCGCAACTGGAGAAAGCCCTCGCGCAGAAACGAAGACCCAACACAGCAAAAATACACAAATAAATTAATAAACTCCTATCCCAACATCTTAAAACAAACAAACAAACCAACTCTCCTGAGTTTGAGCAGAAAAGAAATTTATTAAAAGATGTTGGGTGGCTCATAGAATCTCCATAAGAGCCTGAGCACCAGACCTGGGGGCTGTGTACTGTTAGGAACAACTCTCAAAAATCACCCTGAGGATTCCAGCCAGGAGAGACGCCAGGGTCACAGTTGCAGGGAACAGACACTACAGCTTTCTCTGCCAACCCTGAGCTCTGGGTTCTATCAGCAGCTACTACCCTCACTCCTCTATGCCTCATTTGTGAAATAGAAACAATATTTTATTTATATTTTTATACATATGTTTATTTATTTAGGGGTGTGTGGACATGTATGTGAAATCATGTGTGTAAAGGGCTAGTCCAGATGCCAGGAACACTGTAAGCGCCTACTCACTTAGGGTTAGCAATAATAAGGTCACATGGCAGCTGGCAGGACTAGTTCTAGAATGCAGGTAAGACACCCCCAGAGATTCCAAGCAATTCTTGGAGGAGACTTGATAGGGGATGCCAGGTTGCATTGGCAGATGGAGGCCAGGAAACACGGAATTATTTTGAAAAGTTATTTTAATGAGACTGGGCTATACTGGTACAAAGGCTGTCTTGTCCAATATCTTATTTAATTTTCATGATTTGCAAAGGACAAGGACTGTGAAAGCCAGAAATATTCTGGATTGACTCCAGCTCTGCAACATCCCAGCTGTGTGGTCCTGGACAAGTGATGTAATCTCTCCGAGTCCCAGTGCTCTCATCTGTAAAATGGGGACAATAATGAGATGTCGTGAGGACCAAATGAGAGAAGATATATGCCAAGCTTGGCATAGAGTGGATGCTTGACAAACGTAATAGAAACAGGTGTTGTTATTTTCATTATCACTATCATTTCTCCTACAGTCCATGTAAGAAGACGGTGTAGCCGTGAGACAGACTAGGCCATGAACAGCAGGATCTGGAACTATAGATTCAGCTACCAGGGTAGAACAAATTCTGGAGACAGCCAGCTAAAGGTGAGGAGAAGTCCACTACAGAGGGAAGAATGCAGGATTCAGAGATGATGGGGGCAGGTGACTGGGGTAACCCATTCAGTCGTTGGCATGAGGTGGCCTGGTACAGGAGAAGAGACAGAAGCAACTCAGAGACCCATCCCCAGAGGCTGAACTCACTGGTTCAACAGTAGAATAATAGTTTGACCCAGGCTCTGAGGTTAGGTAGAGCTGGCTTCAAAACCCAGCCTCAATGCCAAGATCACTATATGACCTTGAGAATGTTCCTCATCATCTCTGACCTCTGTTTCCTCCCCTGTGGAAAGACTGATTGTCTTACTTCTCACTTCTACTCCTGTCATCCTTCTAGAATGATTGGTTCAACATGAGAGCCTTCCTTGGTCTCATTTCCAGTGACCTTGGTCTCCCAGGGTCATATCTGCACACCAAGTCTGAACCCTCAATTTTCCTTTACCACCTCCTCCCTTCCGTCCTTGAACTCCCTGAGACCACAAATTCTGAGGACCAAAACTTCACCTAGTATTTCCATTGTCACTATGTTTTTTTCTTTTCTCAAATCTATAGGATCTGAAGTCTGTCCTCTTTTTCATTCTTTTTTTTTTTTTCAGTAGAAGTGTGGTTGATTTACAATGTTGTTCATTTCTGCTTACAGCAAAGTGATTCAGTTACTTTCTTTTTCATATTCTTTTCCATTATGGTTTATTGCAGGATGTTGAATATACATAGTTCCTGGTGCTATACAGTAGGACCTTGTTGTTTATATAACAATATATAAAAAAAATTAATATTGGTATGGCAATTTTGGAACTATTGCATGTATCATGTAGGATAAAGCAAATAAGTAAATATGTTACTATTAGGAATCAAAATTTTTCATAAAAGGGAAAAGAGATCGGAATATAAAGTCAAAGAAGTTCAGAAAAAACATTTATGAGTTGGAAAAAATATATAACCTCATGATTACATATATATTCATTCCTAGAACATTCCAATGAACAGGAGGGCCTGGAAGTAATTATAAGTCAGTAGCGATGAGCATAACTTGAGCTCAAATCTTATTCTTTAAAATTGGCCTGGGCTCTTTGGAGAAATGGCTGATTCTAGAGCTTGCAGGGGAAAACTATAAGCAGAGTCTGGAACATCTTGTTATGCCAAAAAATATGAATGCACTCAGGATTAATAAGAGTGTGTCAATAGGAAACAAAAAACAGCTCGAAGAGGCTTTCACTGACTAAATTTGGGACAATGTGAGTATTAACAATAAAAAATGAATGTACTTAATTATAAAACATTGAATAAATAAAAATCTATGAGTTTATAAAATAACACAGAGAGACGCAGAACTCACTTGCCACTGTTGGAAATGACTATTTTTTTAAATAAGTAATTGCAGTTAAGTGTTTATTTATTATTGTTTTTTAAATATTTATTTTATTTATTTATTTGGTTGCAGCGGGTCTTAGTTGCAGCATGTGTGCTCCTTACTTGCGGCAGGCAAACTCTTAGTTGAGGCATGCAGGTGGGATCTGACCAGGGCGCAAACACGGGGTCCTGCATTGGGAGAGCGGAGTCTTAACCACTGCACCACCAGGGAAGTCCTGGAGATGACTATTATGTTGGCTCTTTACTCTAATTATTGGTTATTAAAAGGAAAGAGATAGGCTTCCCTGGTGGTGCAGTGGTTGAGAGTCCGCCTGCCGATGCAGGGGACGCGGGTTCGTGCCCCGGTCTGGGAAGATCCCACACGCCGCGGAGCGGCTAGGCCTGTGAGCCATGGCCGTTGAGCCTGTGTGTCCGGAGCCTGTGCTCCGGAACGGGAGAGGCCATAACAGTGAGAGGCCTGCGTACCGCAAAAAAAAAAAAAAAAAGGAAAGAGTTAAGCATTTCACCTGTGTTCTTAGTAGGACCTGTAATTCATTCTTAGGAGAAAGGAAAACTCTTCCTTGTAGACGAGTGATACTTGGAACAGGATAGAAAGCCCAGAGATAAACCCACACACCTATGGTCACCTTATCTTTGATAAAGGAGGCAAGAATATACAATAGAGAAAAGACAGCCTCTTCAATATGTGGTGCTGGGAAAACTGGACAGCTACATGTAAAAGAATGAAATTAGAACACCGTATACAAAAATAAACTCAAAATGGATTAAAGACCTAAATGTAAGGCCAGACACTATAAAACTCTTAGAGGAAAACATAGGCAGAACACTGTATAACATAAATCACAGCAAGATCCGTTTTGACCCACCTCCTAGAGAAATGGAAATAAAAACAAAAATAAACAAAGGGGGGCTTCCCTGGTGGCGCAGTGGTTGAGAATCCGCCTGCCAATGCAGGGGATGTGGGTTCAAGCCTTGGTCCAGGAAGATCCCACATGCTGCAGAGCAACTAAGTCTGTGCACCACAGCTACTGAGCCTGCGTGCCACAATTACTGAAGCCTGTGTGCCTAGAGCCTGTGCTCCGCAACAAGAAAAGCCACTGCAATGAGAAGTCCGTGCACCACCATGAAGAGTAGCCCCGGCTCAGCACAACTAGAGAAAGCTGGCGCCCAGCAACAGAGACCTAACACAGCCAAAAATAAATAAATAAATTAATTAAAAATAAATAAATAAATAAGTAAATAAACAAAGGGGACCTAATGAAACTTAAAAGCTTTTGCCCAGGGCTTCCCTGGTGGCACAGTGGTTGAGAATCTGCCTGCCAATGCAGGGGACACGGGTTCGAGCCCTGGTCTGGGAAGATCCCACATGCCGCGGAGCAACTAGACCCGTGAGCCACAACTACTGAGCCTGCGCGTCTGGAGCCTGTGCTCCGCAACGAGAGAGGCCGCGACAGTGAGAGGCCTGCGCACCGCGATGAAGAGTGGCCCCCACTCGCCGCAACTAGAGAAAGCCCTCGCACAGAAACAAAGACCCAACACAGCCAAAAATAATAAATAAATACATAAATAAAAATTTTTAAAAAAAAAACTTTTGCCCAGCAAAGGAAACCATAAACAAGATGAAAAGACAACCCCCAGAATGGGAGAAAATATTTGCAAATGAAGCAACTGACAAAGGATTAATCTCCAAAATATACAAGCAGCTCATGCAGCTCAGTATCAAAAAAACAAACAACCCAATCCAAAAATGGGCAGAAGACCTAAATAGACATTTCTCCAAAGAAGATATACAGATTGCCAACAAACACATGAAAAGATGCTCAACATCACTAATCATTAGAGAAATGCAAATCAAAACTACAATGAGATATCATCTCACACCAGTCAGAATGGCCATCGTCAAAAAATCTACAAACAATAAATGCTGGAGAGGGTGTGGAGAAAAGGGAACCCTCTTGCACTGTTGGTGGGAATGTAAATTGATACAGCCACTATGGAGAACAGTATGGAGGTTCCTTAAAACACTAAAAATAGAACTACCATATGACCCAGCAATCCCACTACTGGGTATATACCCTAAGAAAACCATAATTCAAAAACAGTCATGTACCACAATGTTCATTGCAGCACTATTTACAATAGCCAGGACATGGAAGCAACCAAAGTGTCCACTGACAGATGAATGGATAAAGATGTGGCACATATATACAATGGAATATTACTCAGCCATAAAAAGAAATGAAATTGAGTGAGGTGGATGGACCTAGAGTCTGTCATACAGAGTGAAGTAAGTCAGAAAGAGAAAAACCAATACCGTATGCTAACACATATGTATGGAATCTAAAAAAAAACAAATGATGAACCTAGGGGCAGGACAGGAATAAAGACACAGACGTAGAGAATGGACTTGAGGACACGGGGAGGGGGGAAGGGTAAGCTGGGACGAAGTGAGAGAGTAGCATTGACATATATACACTACCAAATGTAAAATAGATAGCTAGTGGGAAGCAGCCACATAGCACAGGGAGATCAGCTCGGTGCTTTGCAACCACCTAGAGGGGTGGGATAAGGAGGGTGGGAGGGAGACGCAAGAGGGAGGGGATATGAGGATATACGTATGCATATAGCTGATTCACTTTGTTGTACAGCAGAAACTAGCACAACACTATAAAGCAATTATACTCCAATAAAGATGCTAAAAAAAAGAGTGATGCTAATAAATGTAGAAAGAATGACAGAATCAAAAAAATTTGATTACCATTTTGCATCTCCCACTGAAATGATTGATGAATGATAATCAGTAGCTGCTAAAACTGAAACTGAGTCCCCTTAAACTGAGTGTCTTACTGAGTTTATGATCAACCTCTCTAACCAAAACTTTATTACCTTTCTTGTCCCTGTTCCCCTCAGGATTGAAGAGTATCAAAGAAAAGTGGGGATTAAAACGAAGCAGGACCCTACAGGGCCTTCCTGGGTACAAAAGCCCCTTTGTGTCCCCCCATTTCTTGTTTATAGAGAAAAGGCTTTAGTCTCCTTGGCCTTCCCTGAGTTCCAAAGAGCAGACCCAAGCAGTTACTGATGAGAGAAGTGAGGGAATGCAGAAACAAAGGAAAAGCAGTTAAGCAAGAAAAGTAATGACAACAATGCAGCAATAAAACAGAGTCCTAGTTCCTCCTCAAGGAATATATGTAAAAATCTGACATATCTTTGAGCTGTTCTGCAAAAACTAAAACCCCACCCAGGTGGAGGATGGTGACTACGTGCTGACCCCCAGCACTAGACCTCAGACTGGTTGGAAGCAGAAAGCTGATGATTAAGATTTCTGAAACACCACCCTGTTACCTCACCACCAACCAATCAGAGTCCACAAGCTGCAACCCTCACTCTAAATGTTGTTTTTAAAAACCCTTCCCTGAGAGCCATCAGGAAGTTCAGGTCTTTTGAGCTCAAGCTGCAGGTTCTCCTTGCTTGGTGCCCTACAGTAAACACTGGACTTTCCTTCACCACAACCGGGTGTCAGTAGATTGGCTTTACTGCATGGCAGGTGGGTGGACCCAGTTTGGTTCAGTAACAAAACCATCGGTGAAAGGCTGTTGTACAATAGGATGTTTCCACCATCACAATGTATCACCCCACAGGTGATAATTGCAAAGAGGAAACAGATCCTTTTTCCAAAAGAGAGATCTGGCAGTCAGTCACCACCTTAACCGATTGATCAACATTAGCATCACTTATACAGGGACAGCCTGACATGATGTGCCAACAGAAGTGGTACAATATGAAGTACCTGACATGACTTATGAAGCACTGTATTTTGGCCCAAACTACTTATCCCAAATATAATGAGACCTTCAGAACTAGTTTCCAATATATAGGAATCATAAAAGGCAGAGGAATAAATTAAATAACACCACAATTAATGACAGAATGTAAGACATTCCTCGAGACAATTGGCCTTGTCTTTTCAAAAATATCAAAGCCATGGAAAGTAAGGAGAGGAGGGTGACTGCTGTTCTAGACCAGAAGAACTAAAGAGATATAAAACCAAAATACTTTGTCAACCTTCAGTGGATTCTGGTTCTAAAAAAAAAGCTATAAAATGGGCAATTAAGAACATCTGATTATGGACTGGAAATTAGATATTAGGGAATTATTCATTTTCCTGTGTGTGATAATGATATGGTTATGAAGGAAAATGTCCTTCTTTTTAGGGCATGTACACTGAGGTACACAGGGCTGAAGTTTCACGATGTCTAACACTCATTATCAAAAAGTTTAGCAAAACAAACAAATGAACGAACAGTAAAAAAACCCACACACTCATACACACACACCTATGTGTAGATAAAGCAAATATGGCAAAATGTTAACAATTGTTAACTCTGGATGTTGAGTGTACGGGTGATCATTGTACTATTTTCTCAACTTTTCTGTATATTTGAATATTTTCAAAATTAAAATGTATTTTAAAAAAGTAAAATTACCATCCCCTGTGCCAGTGACTCCAATTTTTATTTTATTTTATTTTTTTTTGCGGTACGCAGGCCTCTCACTGTTGTGGCCTCTCCCGTTGCGGAGCACAGGCTCCGGACGCGCAGGCTCAGCGGCCATGGCTCACGGGCCCAGCCGCTCCGCGGCATGTGGGATCTTCCCAGACCGTGTCCCCTGCATCGGCAGGCGGACTCTCAACCACTGCGCCACCAGGGAAGCCCATTTTTGTAATTCTTTAAGTATTCTTGAACTTTGTTCTGGGATGCAGTTAAATTATTTAAAGTTTGATCCTTTGGGGTCTTGCTTTTAAGATTAGGTGGGACCAGAACAGTGCTTAGTCTAGGGCTAATTTTTCTCCAGTACTGTGTACTCCACCTAATGAAAATGCCCTGTGAATCATGAGGTTTCCCAGTCTGGCTGATGGGAACTTGCACTATTCCTGCTGTTCATGAACACTGAACACTGGTACTTCTAATCCTTTTGGGTGCTTCTCTCCCTGTCTTTGGATATTTCTTCACATGCATATGCTAGTGAGTACTCAGCTGAATACTTCAGTAGTTCTCCAGAGTTCTCTCTCTCTCTGCAATCCTCCCCTCTCTGGTACTCTGCAGACTCTAGCCTCTTGTTCTCTCCAGACTCTCAGCTCTGTCCCCCCAAGTCAGAGTGCTTGCTGGGCTCACCTGGGTTCCCTCTCCCTGTACCATGGCCTGAAAACTCTTTCCAGACAGTAATTTGGGGAAATCATAGGTCTCACCTCATTTGTTTCTAGTCTCTTAGGGATCACTGTCCTTCATTATCTGATGACGAGTGTCTTGAAAACAGTTGTTTCATTCAGGGGAATAAAGCAGGAGCTTCTTTTGTGTGTGTGTGAGGAAGAATCATGTTTAATTGATATATGTTTATATCTGTCTAGCTTAGAATAATCCTCCCACTTTATTACCCTGCAATATGTTTCTAATGTATTTGTCAACTCCATTAGACAAACTTTCACATAACAATACACAGCAAGCAGAAGGAATGTGCTATAGCTTCTTGTGTTTGCAAAATATATTTTTTTAAAGATTTATTTATTTATTTGGCTGCATCAGGTCTTAGTTGCCGCATGTGGGATCCTCCACTGCAGTGAGCAGGCTCTTCGTTGTGGCTGGTGGGCTTCTCTCTAGCTGTGGTGCACGGGCTCAGTAGTTGCGGCACATAGGCTTAGTTGCCCCTCCGCATGTGGGATCTTAGTTCCCCAACCAGGGATCAAACCTGTGTTCTCTACATTGGAAAGCAGATTCTTAACTACTGGACCACCAGAGAAGTCCCAGCAGGGAAGCTTTTAAAAATCCTTAACACTGAAGCCACATCCTAGATAATTAAATCCAAATCTCTGGAGGTGGGGTCCAGGCATCAACATTAGCCCCTCCAGCTGATTCCAATGTACATGCAAATTTAAAGATCAATATTCTATACTGTGATTTTTATTAATTTGGCGATTTAAAAGTAATTTATTTTAAACTGGGCTTGGACATAGGAAGAAGGTACAAGGGCACATTTTCAAACTTATAGCTGAGCCCCTGATTAAAGAGAGAAAATCGCGTTAAAATCCCTTGATTAAAAAACAAAGTTGTTCTCAAGCCCAGAGCAGGGCAGAGCCTGCTTGTGAGAATTAAGTGGCTCCAGCTGTGGGGAGAAGCCTAAGGGGGCAGAGCTAGGAGCTGGGCAGCACCTGACAGACTGAAGGTGTTTAACAGTTTATTTTCCATTTAACAAGGCATTCATACCTCAGTGTTGCCTGGCTTCATTTCTCCCCTCAACAATTCTAAGGCAAAATTCACTGTCTCTGTTTGGCAGATAAGGAAATGGGGCTCAAGAGGTTGAGCGACTGGACAAAAGGCAAATCAGTAGCGGAGCTAAAATTTAAACTCCGTTCTCAGAGATAGATTAAGGAGCAAAGCAGTCCTTAGCTGGGGAGCTGCTGGGGGTAAGGGAACATCCTTGGAAAGTGCTGAGATGAAGCAAAGTCTGTTGATAGGGCTTCCTGGCAGATGAACAAGAAATAAGCTCCGGAGGGGGCGGGGGGGGGGCGGTGGGTGGCAGGGGTAGGTAGAGACTAAGACCTTCAAGGGGAATGCTCCAGAAGCAGTAAATAGTCTCTGCACTGCCTTCTAAGGACATGGGATCGAGGTTCCCTGAAGGACTTCTGTCTTGGGAGAGGATATGCAAGTGTAGAATCAGAGCTGAATTGCCTGGAAAATAAGTAAGAAACTGGGTGCTTCTATTTCATCCTCCCTCCTGGCCCTTCCTCACATGGTACTTAGCCTCTGCTCTCAATTAATGAAGACCATAAAATAACACAGCAGTACTGGCTCCCATCTGCTAGTGTCTGCTATGAGTCAGATGCTTCCCACGCATCATTCCACGGATCCTCCCTATGATTCTATGAAGCAGGTATGATCATCATCTCCATTTTAAAGATGAGGAAAGGGAGGCAAAAAGTGACTCTACTCATTATCTATTGCTGTGTAACAAGTTACCCCAAAACTTAAGTTTACACCTACAATAAACATTTATTATCTCACACATTTCTGTGGGTCAGGAATTTAAGAGCAGGAATTTAAAAACTGGGTGATTCTGGCCTGGAGCACCTCAGGAGGTTCCAGCAAGATCAACCAGGGCTGCAGTCATCTTAAAGCTCAGCTAGAGCTAGAGGATCCAGCTCCAAGGTGGCCCATGCACGTGGCTGGCAAATCAGTTGGTAGTTGGCACGGGATCCCAGTTACTTGCCATGTGGATCTCTCCATTGGGCTGCTTGAGTGTCCTTACAACATGGCAGCTGACTTCCCCCAGAGCAACTGACCCAAGAGAGCAAAGTGGAAGCTGAAATGTGTCTTTTGACTTAGCCTCAGAAGTCACTGTCATTTGTGCAATATCCTAGTGGTTACACAGGTCAGCCCTAATCACTGTGTAAGGGGACTGACTATACAGGGGTATGAATACCAGGAGGTAAAAATCACAGAGGCTTGTTGTCTTGGAGGCTTGTTACCAGAGTGACAAAGTAATTTACCCAAGATCATGTACCTGGGAAGTGTTAGAGGTAGCCTTCGAACCAACGCAGTCACTATGTCACAGTAAGTATTGGTTTGAAGGAGTGGAAGCCAGGCAGGTACTCACAGATCTCCCCTGTCCTGGAGGTATTCATACCTCAAGTCCTGTTCGTCTCATTCCAGTGATCAGATAGGTCAGATGCTTAATCTGATGTGTCAGACAGATACTTTGTCAAAGCAACATGACCTGGGCGTGTTTATAAAAGATTGCATAAATCATCACTTGATAGTGGACTTGATGAATCAAAGGGAACCTGGATTCTGGCACTGACTTATGGTGTGACCTAAGGGCAAGTTCCAGCCCCTTTGAGGCCTTTTTTTTCCTTATCTTTATAATGGGGGTGATTCAGTTCCATGGGCCCTGAGTGAGCTCTGGCTGAGAGGTTCTGGGATTCCATGCATAGAATTGTTCACCGGGAATGCTGAGGGAATTCCCTCTCCACTCTCCCTTGATCTCTCAGACCTTTGCCCAAGTGGAATGGAACTCTCAGGTGCAAGGCTCACTTTTCTGGAACCAGGCCAAGCCAGGCCAGGCTGCTCAGCCCAGCTTCACCCGCAGCTGGCTGGCACCATTGTTCCCCCATAAAGCCGGGCCCCTTTCCAGCTGCTGCTGCCCTCGGGGCAGGGGAGAGGCTCAAAGGACTCAGTTGTGTGACTTTCCCCCTCCCCCAGGGCAGGCCTGGGTCACCCAACAGGCTGACTCAGCCCATGCAGGGGAACAAAGGAGATGAGATATGGTTTAGGGAAAGAACTTGACATTTAACATTTCCCCCAAAACACTTCAAAGTAATCATCACTGGGAAAAATCCTCTTACACTTATTTTATAGTTTAGTGGGATATTTTAAAAATTGAGGTGAGGGCATTATAATCATTCAGTGCTTTAGGCACCCATATTTTAATGATTCTACAATGCATATCTGTTTGCCTTTTAATATCTTTGAATATCTAGAACAGTTGATGACAAGTCAAACTAATTGCGGCATTTTTTTTTTTTGTTACGCGGGCCTCTCACTGTTGTGGCCTCTCCCGTTGCGGAGCACAGGCTCCAGACGCGCAGGCTCAGCGGCCATGGCTCACGGGCCCAGCCGCTCCGCAGCATGTGGGATCTTCCCGGACCGGGGCACGAACCCGTGTCCCCTGCATCGGCAGACGGACTCTCAACCACTGCGCCACCAGGGAAGCCCAATTGCGGCATTTTTTAAAAGTAGGAAGTGTTTCATAAAATAATGGCACATATTACAATTATGCATCTTAAATTTGGTGAAATACGGTAATTAGGTCCTGTTCTTGGAGGCTGGGCCCTATTGCTATCCCTCCCTCACACCCACACCCACCTCCTCACAGCCGACTCCTTGTCCTTACCCTGGATTCTTTGTCTTAACCCTGTGTCTCCAAAACAATCCTTCAAACTTTTTAAAGCTTTTTCTCTGCTTGAGACCCTGAGGGAATTGTGAGGGGGAGGCTGTCCCCCACTTCTGACCAAGACAGAGAGGTTATTTAGTACAGTGAAAGGGCACAGAAGAGTGAAAAGAAATTTAATTCCATGAGCTATAGCTAACAGTTATGTTAGGGGAAACACTGGCTGAAAATGCCCACCCTGGCCAGGTAACCATTTGCATGAGTTGTTTTACAACAGGAGGTCCTGGTAAGGAACACAGAACAAACAAGCCACCACCAACTGGGAGAATTCGGAAAAAGTCAAAAGGAGACGCCAGTCCGTATGTCCCACCAACCTCCCAGAATCCTCCTCGCTGGAATCCATCTTGGCTGGGCAACCCATGCGCCACCAGGAAGGACCCTGAGTCAGAATGATTGGCCAGAGACAACCCGGAAACTAATCCCATCACCGTGAAACCCGAGACTGCAAGCCACGTGGCACAGCAGTCCTCCTGGGTTTCCTTACCCTGCTGCTCTCTGCCCAGGTGCCCCTTCCCAAAAAAGTCTCTTGCTCTGTCAGTGTGTGTGTCTCCTTGGACAATTCATTTCCAAGTGTTAGACAAGAGCCCACTCTTGGGCCCTGGAAGGGGTCCCCCCCTTACACCTATTTATCAGGTAGCTACTAGTGTATCCCCATTTTAAAAATGAGGAAACTGAGGCACAAAGAGGCAATATAGCTTGCCCCAAATCACCCCACTAGTAAGTGGCAGAACACAGGGGTAAAAAAACAAAGATTTTCCTTTTCCCCAGAGGTAATACCATCAGAAATGTGGTACATATCCTCCCAGATCTTGTTTTTATGTATTTGTGGCATAAACATATAGAAATATACCATTTTAGGGAATTCCCTGGTGGTCCAGTGGTTAGGACTCGGCACTTTCACTACCATAGCCCAGGTTCAATCCCTGGTCAGGCAACTAAGATCCCACAAGCAGCACAGCGCAGCCAAAAAAAAAGAAAAGAAAAGAAACACATCATTTTGCTTTCCAAGGAGGTCATGTTCTTCTGCAATTAACTTTTCCTACTTTGCTCCATGACTTAGAGATTTATTTTCTATACAAGTATATACAGATTTATTAGTTCTTTTTAACTGCTGCCCAGTATTCCAGAGGGTAAATACTGTGAAAATACACCCAAGTACCTAGGAGGAACCAGGCCCCATCTTCCATGCTTCACATGTGTATCTCATTTCAGCCCTACAGATTGTGATCACTAGCATTCTTGTTGCAACAAAAATAGAAGTGAGGTTTTTTTCCTCTCCTGATAGCAAGGAAAATAAAGGGAACAGGGAACAGGCTAGAGAAGAAACATAAACTGGCCTGAAAGAGTTAATCAATCCTAGTTTTATTTTAACTGTTACTAATCTGTGGTGTCTGTAACTAGATTTGTCCTTCACAAAGTTAACCTGTCACCCCCTAACTCGGTGTAAATTACATCCTGCCCCTATCACCCCCTAATTCTGTGTAATTTACACCATGCACCTGGTATTTACTCTCCCTGCACTCTCTTGTAGCAAATCACCTCACATAGCTGCATTTCAGAAAGAAGGTCGCAGGCTGATAACCCAGAGACGAACAGACCCAATTACCAGGTTGCCTGACGCCAGTGGTGACTGTTTTAAAATATTGCAAGAAGAAGAATGCAAGACCTTTCCCACTTTGATGCTTATCACTTACCCTGGACTGTAAGTTCCACCTGTAAGACCCCCTGTAATTCCCCAGGAGAGGGGGGGCACAGTTCTTGAGGCGCTAGCCTACCGTGTCTTCCCCTTTGCCTGGCAGAGAAATAAAAAGCCTCTCTAATTCTTTTCCTCCAAATCTCTGTCTCCATATTTCTATTCGGCATTGGTACACAGGGAGCCCAAAGTTTTTTTGACAACATTCTTTCCATTTTAAAGATCAAGAAACAACAAGGTCCTACAATATAGCACAGGGAACTATATTCAATATCCTATGGGGGCCCTCGGAAAATAGCTGGACTTTGTCTCCTGTGGACATTTTAAGATAACAGTAATGGCAGGGGCAGAGAAAGGCTAAGCACTGCTTGAGTAAAAGATCAAGAGGTTGGGCTTCCCTGGTGGCGCAGTGGTTGAGAGTCCACCTGCTGATGCAGGGGACACGGGTTCGTGCCCTGGTCTGGGAAGATCCCACATGCCGCGGAGCGGCTGGGCCCGTGAGCCATGGCTGCTGAGCCTGCGTGTCCGGAGCCTGTGCTCCGCAACGGGAGAGGCCACAACAGTGAGAGGCCCGCGTACCGCAAAAAAAAAAAAAAAAAAAAAAAAAAAAAAGATCAAGAGGTCACATATTCCTCACCCTTGGGGTCAGGGAGGCCTTGACTGCACATGCACAGAAAGGCTCCTTGGGGGTCAAAAGGGGAGGGGACACCAGACCATAATAAGTTGTGCTAACTCCCCCAAAGGCCCTTGTGCTAAAATCCATCTTGGTTAAAGGATGTGCACACACATAAGGGAGGGCCCTGAGACAAATCAGTGATGGGTTAAAAAGAAAACAAGCCAATTGGCCAGAGGAAAACAAAGATATGGAAGGCTGCCCCTTATAAATGATTTAAACTTCCCAAAGGTGTGACTTTTTCCTAAGCTCACCCCTGAGTCTGTCGGCATGTACTCTGTTTTTCTAATAAACGTTTTACTTTCCTCTCTACCTTCTGTCTCCTTGTCAAAATTTTTTTTCAAGGCAGACAGGAGCTGGGGCCCAGACTTCAGCTGCTGGCCCTCACGGTCTAGTGGTTAAGATCTGGCGCTCTCACTGCCACGGCCAGGGTTTGATCCCAGTCTCACTTCCAGCTGCTGCTCACTGCTGTCTCTCCAAAATCAAACTCACAGAATCTCCTGGATGTAGGGAGAACCAGGCTTGGAGACTACCTAGCTAAGGTCAGTGCCCTACAACGTGGGGCAGAATTGGCCCTATGAAAACAGCACTGTTGCCAGCAGCAGCCCAGACATGGCTGCCCCATAGTCTCTGTAGACCTGTGAGTGTCTGACTGGTGGAGCCTAGGGCATATGACTATACCCTAGCAGCAAGGGTGGAATTTCTAGTTCCTGGTATGGTAGCCGGGCTCTGTTTCAGAGGCAGGGGATTTTCCCCAAACAGAGGAAAGGAGTTCAGATGATGGGTGGCTAAAAAGGATGATTAATATCCTTCATTAGAAGCAACAATGAAGAAGGAGCCCTGGGGAATGAAGAAGGTTCTGAGATGCACGTGGTGGTCAGGATACTAGGGGCCTGTGTTTGAGAGGGCCCTAGGGGAAGCAGTATCCTTTCTGAAGGCTTTGGAGGGGGACTACAGAGGCCCTGAAGGAAGGGGAATTCTGGGAAGATCAAGAAGTGTATTTTGTATGGAAAATAGAGGTTCAGAGGCTATAGAGGAAACATTTAGATAGGGACTGATATGAGAGGGGCTAGGGGTAGGGGAGCCTGGAGCAGCAAGCGGTGATGGTATGGTTGAGGGTGGGAGTGCTGGAGGCAGGACAAGAGTGCGGCCATGGCGGGAACTGAATTCAGATCCTGATAGGGTGAGAATCTTAGTGCAAGAGGCTGGAGCCAATGTCCTCATTCTGCCCCAACCCCCTCTGGTGGGAGTACCTGCGGAGGGTCCCTGAGCAATCCTGGCATGGTCTCAGAGAGGTAGTTTGTGATGGGGCAACCTGGCCCTGAGCATGGCACTGAATGTCCCTGTGGGAAGAGTGTCACTACATCCAAAGCAAGATTGTGCTTACTTCTCCATATTTGTGCCTGTTGCCCCCAAGGAAGTTTCCCAAGCAGAGATTACAACTAATTTCCTTTTGTATCCCCAGGGATGAGTACTGGATTGGGAGTTGGAAAAAACTAGGCCTAACCTGACTTGTCTGTTAATTTACTGTGTGACCTTAGACAAATCAGTCAACCTCTCTGAGCCTCAATTTCATTATGTCTAAAACCTTGATCTCTGAGGCCCTCCTAGATTTACTACCTATGATTCTCTTACCTCTTCTTTCTAACCTAGCTGGTATATATAATTACATTGTATGAGTACATCATATTTTATTATCCTGTTGATGGATATCAGGTTGCTTCTAATACTTTGCATTTACAAACAATGATGCAATGAATGGCACTGTACACATGTCTTCTTGTGCAAATGTGTGAATTTCTCTCAGTTATAGACTTGGGAATGGAACTGGTGAGTCAAAGGGAATGCACACCTTCAACTTTGCAAGTTATTGCTAAATGGCTCTCCAAGCGGTTACACCTATTTACTCCTCCCCTACCACTGAAGCATGAGAAGTCCTAGTGCTCCCCATCCTTGCCAACACTTGGTACCGACAGACTTGTTAGTGTTTTGATTAAAATAGATCATACAGTTAAGTAAATAAAATGTACTTGTCCTAAGTGCTCATATAACTGGGAATTCCCTGGTGGTCCAGCGGTTAGGACTCCGCGCTTTCACTGCCGAGGGCCCAGGTTCGATCCCTGGTTGGGGAACTAAGATCCCACAAGCTGCATGGTGCAGCCAAGAAATTTTAAAAATAACAAACAAAGAAAACCCCATACAACCACTACCCAGATTAAGATATTTCCAGACCACTAGAAGGCTCCCCTACCTAGTTCAGAGTCCCCCACCCGCTTACCAAAGTAACTACTATTCTAACTTCCATAAACATAAATTAGTTTTGCCTGCTCTTGAACTTCATACAAGTGGAACTACACAGTATGTGATCTTTTTTGTTTAGCTTCTTTCACTCAAAATAGTATCTGATATTCATCCATGTTTCAGGTGTACCTGTAGTTTGTGCTTTTTTTTTTTTTTTTTTTTGCGGTAGGCGGGCCTCTCACTGCTGTGGCCTCTCCCGTTGCGGAGCACAGGCTCCGGACGTGCAGGCTCAGCGGCCATGGCTCACGGGCCCAGCCGCTCCGCAGCATGTGGGATCCTCCCGGACCGGGGCACGAACCCGTGTCCCCTGCATCGGCAGGCGGACTCTCAACCACTGCGTCACCAGGGAAGCCGTGTTCTTTTTATTACTGTATAGAATTCTATTGTATGATATACCACAATTAGTTTATTCATTCTCTAATTGGTGAATTGTTTTCAGTTTTGGTCTATTATGAATAAAGTTACTATAGACATCTGGGAACTAATCTTTTTGTGAAAATAGGAACTCATTTCTCTCTTTTAGGTATAGAACTAAAAGTGGAAGTATTGGGTCGTAGGGTATGCATATGTTCAGCTTTAATAGATTCTGCCAGTTTTCCAAAGTGGTTGTACTCATATTCACTTCTACCAGCAGTGTAGGAGAGTTCTTGTTGCTCCACATCCTCGCCAACAATGGCATTCTCAGTCTTCCTAATTTTAGCCATTCTGATTAGTGTATCTCTTGGTTTTATATATATTTCCCTGATGAGTGATAGTGTTGAGTCATCCTTATACACTTATTGGCCATTGAGATATTTAATTATGTGATGTGCCTGTTCAAGTCTTCTGCTCATTCTTTCTTCATTTTATTCTTTTAACTGGATTTGTCTTATTCTCATTAACTTATAGAAGTTCTTTATGTTTTCTGTATATGAGTCCTTGGTCAGATATATGTATTGTAAATATCTTTTCTCAGTCCGTGCTTGTTTTTCACTTAATGAGGAAAAATCATAAATTTCTCAATGGCAGGACAATCAAACTAAGTCAGAATTGAAACACACACAACCTTAGTAAACATGCCTGAGCAAAAGAAAAAAAACACACACACATAACATGCTCCCATTTGTGACAGGCTTTTCCCAATGTGCAATGTGCATCTGCATTATACATTAACCAGACCTCCTCAAGGTGGGAGGATGTAATCAAACTTTGAGAAAGTCCCTTTCTTCTGACACCAGTATTATAATTTATTTTTTACTATTCAGTTTTTTATTTTATTTTTTAAATTTTTATTTATTTTTGGCTGCTTTGGGTCTTTGTTGCTGCGTGCAGGCTTTCTTTAGTTGCGGTGAGCAGGGGCTACTCTTTTTTTTTTTTTTTTTTTTTGCGGTACGCGGGCCTCTCACTGTTGTGGCCTCTCCCGTTGCGGAGCACAGGCTCCGGACGCGCAGGCTCAGCGGCCATGGCTCACGGGCCCAGCCGCTCCGCGGCATGTGGGATCTTCCCGGACCGGGGCACAAACCCGTGTCCCCTGCATCGGCAGGCGGACTCTCAACCACTGCGCCACCAGGGAAACCCAACTCTTCCTTGTGGTGCGCGGGCTTCTCATTGAGGTGGCTTCTCCTTGCAGAGCCCAGGCTCTAGGTGCATGGGCTTCGGTAGTTGTGGCATGTGGACTCTGGAGTGCAGGCTCAGTAGTTGTGGCGCATGGGCTTAGTTGCTCCACAGCATGTGGGATCTTCCTGGACCAGGGCTTGAACCTGAGTCCCCTGCATTGGCAGGTGGATGCTTAACCACTGCACCACCAGGGAAGCCTGCATTATAATTTTTAAGATTAATATTTCTTTCTCATCCTATACAAGGGTCACATTGACCTAAAGTCTTGCTCTTTACATGCATACCTGACATAAACATCTCTGATGAACTTTATGTATAATGTCAACCTGTCAATATGATAGATAATTCTTTGTCTCAAAAATGTATAAAACTGTATCTCTAGCTCCTGACAGGTTGAACAGTTTTCAGAGCCCCTCAGAGTCTGTCTCCTGGGTTATAATCCTCAGTTTGGCTTGAATAAAGTTCTCTTTTTTTCTTCTTAGCTTGATTGTTAATTGATTTTTCATCAACACACTTTTAAATGAGCACCTGTTCATTTTTTTACCAATCTTATAGGTGTATAATTAGTTTTCGTTGTAGTTTTAATTTGTGTTTTCCTGATTAAGTGTGTCTTCATCAGTTTGAGCTGCCATAACTAAGTACCATAGACAAGGTGGCTTAAAAAAGCAGAAATTTATTTCTCACAGTTTTGGAGGCTGGAAGTCTGAGATCAGCATGGTGAGGTTATAGAGAGGGCCCTCTTCCAGGTCTCACATGGCAGAAAGAGCAAGCTAGCTCTTTGGCCTCTTGTTATAAGGGTACTAATCCCATTCATGAGGGCTCCATCCTCATGACCTAATTACATCCCAAAGGCCCCCACCTCTAAATACCATAACACTGGGTTTAGATTTCAACCTATGAATTTGGGGGAGACACAAACATTCAGTCCATAACATTCTGCCCCTCCCTCCCCCCCAAATTCATGTCCTTCTCAAATGCAAAATATTCATTCCATCTCAACAGCCTGTCCACTGGAAAAAAAATGCACAACCTAAAAGTTGAGAATTATGTTTTATTAGGAGGACTTACTGAGGACTTAAGCCCAGGATACAGTTCCTCAGATGGCTCTGAGGGACTCTTTCAGAGAGGTAAGGGAGGAGCCAGGATATATAGTTTTTGCTGAGAAAAAAACCCAAAAAACCAAAAACAAACAAACAAAAAAACATGTAGTGGAACATCAGAAGATTACTGCTAATCACAAAAAAACCCCAGACATCTCAAACTAATGATTTTAGTGCTTTTCTAAAGTCCTAAAATCAAGATGCAAGAGTCTGGGTTCATTGAAATTATTCCTTCGATATGCATCTTAATAATCTAGGGCAAGTATCCTGTTTTTCCCCATCTTGAATTCCCCTCAGGGTACACCACTGGGGGGCTGTTGTAGTGGCTGATGGCTTTTTGGCTGCAACATCCTTTGTTTATTGAAATGGCAGGCAGCATTCTTTGTCCATAGCCCCAAGAGTCCTAACTTGTCCCAGCATCAACCCTAAAATCCAAAGTCTCATCTAAATATCATCTAAAATCAGATATGGCTGAGACTCCAGGTATGATTCATCCTGAGGAGGCAAACTGTGCTCCAGATGTGAATCTGTAAAACCAAAAAGATATATGCTTCTAAACTACATTGGTGGGACAGGCACAGGATAGACATTCCCCCTCCAAAAGGGAGGAGGAGGGAATAAGGAAGGCCTGAAGGGTGTCAAGTGAGTCCAAAATCTGGCAAGGTAATCTCCAGGAGACCCTAAGTCTCGAGAATAATCCTCTTTGGCTCCGTACTCTGCCCTCCAAGCCCACTGGGGTAAACATCCTACCCCTCAGTTTTGCGAGGCCTGCGGGGTCCTGTCCCCAGGGTTCTGCCAGGCAGGAGTCAAGCCGCCACTTAACTCCAGAGGTCATCTGACCTCTGAAAGTGAGGCAATGACCCCTCCATCCTTTGGAAATTGAGGAGGCAGCCCTGGTGGTCTCTGAATCACCTGTAGGGTAATGGATTCTTTCAAGAATAGAGCACATTTGCAGCTGAATAGCTTTGTGGTCCCTTCCTATAAAATCAAGAAGTCTAACCACCTTCCTGCATTCCCTTCCATCTCCTTCTTATTTGGCTCAAACTGGCCAATTAAGTCCATGGTTTACATATTGTACTTCACCTTCAGAGGTCTGCTGGGACTTGAATCTAGTTATAGGTCTAGAAGCAAAGGATGGTGGGATGAGTTCTGAAGAGAATCAGCATTATCTTGCATGGCAACTGCCTCAGGGGAGGCCATTAGAGTTTCCTCAATCTGTGCAGCGTTAATCCCCTCAGATGGCTTTGTAAAGGCAGATACCATTGAGGGGTGGGGACATCTCTTCCACTGGCAGAGAAGACTCGTTAGAATTTAGCAGTTCAATGTCTTCAGCTTCATCAGGGTCCTTTACACATCTCCATTCTAACTTACAGGATCCCATTTTTTCCCAATCAATGCCCTCACTTTACTATTTTACTGCTTTACTATTAATAGCAGACACACTTTGACGCTGGGAGTTCAGCTTACATTGTAACTCAGCCCCTCTCCGGCCGAGATTCTGCCTTTGATTTTTCAACAGTTTCAGCCCCTTGGCAACAGAAGATAAGAGATTCGTTCCTTCAGGACACACATAGAAACTCTTAGGTCGGGGACTTCCCTGGTGGCACAGTGGTTAAGAATCCGCCTGCCAATTCAGGGTACACGGGTTCAAGCCCTGGTCCGAGAAGATCCCACATGCTGCGGAGCAACTAAGACCGTGGCGCCACAACTACTGAGCCTGAGCTCTAGAGCCCACAAGCCACAACTACTGAAGCCCGAGCGCTTAGAGCCCGTGCTCCGCAACAAGATAAGCCACGGCAATGAGAAGACTGCAATGCAATGAAGAGTAGCCACTGCCCCCCCCACCCCGCCACAACTAGAGAAAGCCCACGCGCACCAACAAAGACCCAACGCAGCCAAAAATATACATAAATAAATAAATTAATTTTTTAAAAAAGAGAGAAACTCTTAGGTCATTTATGCAACGCTTGAAGCTGGGAATCTTAACCTATGAACTCTCTCTTTTCTGGCACCACTTTGTCCAGTGACATCAGAAGCAACCAGACAAGGTAATTGTAATAATTAGTTTTCCAAAAATGTTTGAAACTCTTATATACATAGTCACCCAGCTCCCTGCTTCTTATAAGTGGTTGCTTAGGAGTATCCAATGCAGGTAATTTGTGTACCTCTATTGCCAAATCACACCGTAGATGATCTGCTCTCTTTACTACAGAAAATAGAGTAATAAGAGATTAGAGGGCCAATTTCAGGAACCCCAGAACCAATTCAGAAAACTCATCCTTAATGGTCTGTTCCTCTAAAACTACTCTCAGTATCAAAATCTGTATTGGGGTTCTCCAGAGAAATAGAAGCAATAGGGTATATGAGACAGAGAGAGAGAGAGAGAGAGAGGGACCAAGCAGGGCCTTCCTGGGTACAAAAGCCCCTTTGTGTCACCATTTCTTTTTTGTAGAAAAAGCCTTTAGTCTCCTAAGCCTTCCCAGAGTTCCAAAGAGCAGGCATAGGCAGCTACTTATTAGGGAAGGGAGGAAATGCAGAAACAAAGGAAAAGCAGAAAACCAAGAAAAGTAATGACAGTAGTTCAGCAATAAAACAGAGTTCTAGTTCCTCCTCAAGGGATATACATAACAATCTGAAGGATATCTTTGAGCTGTTCTTCAGGAACTAAGCCTCCCCTCCCCTTCCCCAGGTGCGAGATAGTGACTATGCACTAAACGCAAGCATTAGACCCCAGACTGGCTGGAACCAGAAGGTTGATGATTGAGTTTCCCAAAACACCGCCCTGTTACCTCACCACCAACCAATCAGAAGGAAGTCATGAGGGACTTCCCTGGTGGTCCAGTGGTTAAGAATCCTCCTCCTAATGCAGGGGACACGGGTTTGAACTCCGGTCGGGGAACTAAGATCCCACATGTCGCGAGGCAACTAAGCCCACGCACCACAACTACTTAGCCCGTGTGCTCTGGAGCCCGTGCACCACAACTAGAGAGAAGCCTGTGCAACGCAACTAGAGAAGTCTGCTGGCCGCCACAAAAAGCCTATGTGCTGCAATGAAAGATCCCGCATGCTGCAGCTAAGACCCAACACAGCCAAATAAATAAATAAATAAATTTAATTTAATTAAAAAAAAGAAGAAACTCATGAATCCTGTAGCCCTCACCCCTATATATTGCCTTTAAAAACACTCCCCTGAAAGCCATCATGGAGTTCAGGTCTTTTGAGCATGAGCTGCTTGTACTCCTGCTGGGTCCTGCAATAAACACCGGGAGTTTCCTTCACCACAACCCAGTATCAGTAACTTGAGAGATAAGGAATTGGCTCGTGCAGTTATGTAGGCTAAGAAGTCCCATGATCTGTCATTGGCAAGCTGGAGACCCTGGAAAGCTGGTGGTGTAATTTAGTCCAAGGGCAGGAGAACATCAATGTCCAGCTCAAGCGGAAATCAGGAAGGAAATGAATTCTCTCTTCCTCCACTTTTCATTCTGTTCAGGTCCTCAGTGGATTGGGTGATGCCCACCCACATTAGGAGGGCAATCTATTTTACTGAGTCCACTGATTCAAATGTAATCTCATCTGGAAATACTCACAGACACACCCAGAAATAAAGTTTAATTTGGGCACCCATGGCCCAGTCAAATTGACACATAAAATTAACCATCACAAAGGGTGAAGGTGGTGGTTACACTTTGCCAACCAGAGAAGACTCAGAAGGGGTATCCAATGCTGGGTCTACCCCTTCCTTTTTGACTGCCATTGTGCCTAGTATAGGCTCTGGACTCAAAAGAATCAAGAAACTTGATAGGGCTTCCCTGGTGGTGAAGTGGTTAAGAATCCGTCTGCCAATGCAGGGGAGATGGGTTCGAGCCCTGGTCCGGGAAGATCCCACATGCCGTGGAGCAACTAAGCCCGTGTGTCACAACTACTGAGCCTGTGCTCTAGAGCCCACGAGCCACAACTACTGAGGCTGCAAGCCACAACTACTGAGCCTGTGAGCCACAACTATGGAAGCCCACACGCCTAGAGCCCGTGCTCCGCAACAAGAGAAGCCACCACAATGAGAAGTCCACACACTGCAATGAAGAGTAGCCCCTGCTTGCCACAACTAGAGAGACCGGCGTACAGCAACAAAGACCCAACATAGCCAAAAATAAATAAATAAATAAAATACATTTATTTTTTAAAAAAAGAAACTTGATAAAGTGATTAATTTCATGAAACATCTACCAAATAATAAAAATTCGAAGTTGAGCACCTACTATATGCGAAGAACTATAGAAAGCATTTTACATTCATGATTTCATCTCTCCCTCTTGACAACCCTAGGAATCTATGTTATTGTCCTCTTTTACAAAGGTGGAAATTGAAGGGAATTCCCTGGCAGTCCAGTGGTTAGGATTCTGTGCTTTCACTGCCGAGGGCGTGGATTCACTCCCTGTTTGGGGAGCTAAGATCCTGTGAGCTGTGTGACATGGCCAAAAAAGAAAAAAAAGACAAAGGTGGAAACTGAAACTCAGAGAAGCCCACGTGACCCTGCATTAGATCCCGGGAAAATGAAGTACTGTGGGTTCAGTGGAGGCCCCCAAAAGATGTAGCCACATCTTAATCCCAGAACCTGTAATTGTGACCTTATTTGGAAAAAGGGTCTTTGCAGATGCAATTAAGTTACGGAGATAAGTTTATCCAGGTGGGTTCTAAATCCTAAATCCAATAACAAGTATTGAAGAGACAAAAAGAGGAAAGAGACAGAGAGAGAAGAGAAGGCCATGTAAAGACTGAGGCAGAGGGCTTCCCTGGTGGCGCAGTGGTTAAGAATCTGCCTGCCAATGCAGGCAACCTGGGTACAAGCCCTGGTCCGGGAAGATCCCACATGCATAGCAAGTAAGCCCTTGCACCACAACTACTGAGCCCACATGCCACGACTACTGAAGCTTACGAGGCTAGAGCCTGAGCTCCGCAACAAGAGAAGCCACTGCCATGAGAAGCCCATGCACCGCAACGAAGAGTAGCCTCTGCTCGCTGCAACTAGAGAAAGACGCGCACAGCAACGAAGACCCAATGCAGCCAAAAATAAACAAATAAATTTATATTAAAAAAAAAAGACTGAGGCAGAGACTGGAGTGATAGAGCCACAAGCCAGTGAACTCCTAGAGCCACCAGAAGCTGGAAGAGGCAAGAAAGAATTCTTCCCAAGTCTTCAGAGGAAGTGTGGCCCTGCTGACACCTTGATTTTGGACTTCCGTTATTTGGATTTCGTAACTGTGAGAGAATAAATTTCTGTTGTTTTGCAACCCAAGTCCATGGTAATGTGTTACAGCAGCCCCAGGAAGCTACCACATGAGGGTAGTGGAGAAGAGAAAGGAGAAGGAGGGTTGTCCTCTCTTGCAAAAGTTCATGGTCCTCCATCTCCTGGCAGCTGTATGACCCAATTTCCTCCCTTCTGCCCCTAGTTCACTGCACTGCAACCTCAACGGCTGCCTCTTCATTCCTGGAGTGTGCCAGCACATTCTCACCTAAAGGTCTTTGTGCTTGCTGTTCCCTCTGCCTAAAACATCTTCCCCCAGACACCCTCAGCTCTCTGCCCCTCAGAGAGGCTATGACATCCTCTAGAGCAGCGGTCCCCAACCTTTTTGGCACCAGGGACCGGTTTTGTGGAAGACTTTCCACAGACCCGGGTGGGGGAGAGGGTGGTGCAATGGTTCAGGCGGTGATGGGAGCGATGGGGAGCGGCAGATGAAGCTTCCCTCACTCGCCCGCCACTCACCTCCTGCTGTGCAGTCGGATTCCTAACATGCCATGGACTGGTACCAGGCCATGGCCCGGGGCTTGGGGATCCCTGCTCTAGAGTATCTCCCACCTCCCAAGTCACCCCATTCCTTTTAGTTTTCTTTATGGCAGTCACCCCCACTTGATGTTACACTTGTGCATGATACATGTGTTTATGTGTATAACGTCCCCCCAGTAGGACGTCCTCTAGGACAGGGGCTTTGTTCACTGCTATATCCCCAGCCTCTAGCACAGGGGTCCCCAATCCCCGGCCAACAAACCCGTACCGGTCCGCGGCCTGTTAGGAACCAGGCCTTACAGCAGGACGTGGGCAGCAGGCGAGCGAGGAAAGCTTCATTTGTCGCTCCCCATCGCTCCCCATCGCTCGCATTATGGCCTTGAACCACCGCCCACCACCCGTGCCACCACCCGTCCGTGGAAAAATTGTCTTCCATGAAACTGGTCCCTGGTGCCAGAAAGATTGGGGACCGCTGCTCTAGCACAGTGCCTGGCCCGCAGTAGGTTCTCAATAAATATCCGTTGACTGAATGAACAAATTATCTACTAATAGCAATGGGGCTGAGGAGGAGGCAGGCCCAGATACATAGCTGTCATCCAAGCTCAAGAGGCAAGAGTGTGTGGGAAGCAGCCCTAACAGACCCCTGGATCCCAGCCCAAGCGTGATTATGAACCTCAGAAAAGCCTTTCTCCACGCCCCTCCACCTGGCTCGCCTCACCTTTCCAGCTGGTATAGTCCCCAGGAGTTCATTTGATTCGAACATCCCTGGAAAGTTCTGAAAGCTTTCTTTGTTTCTACACTTTCTTCTTTTGCAAGCATCAAGCATGGACAGGCACCTTCTGGAAAACACATTTTCACACACACATAGCCACACAATCTAACACATATGCTTGGCCTATCTCACACTCTTGTATGCCCTCATGGCTCAATCTACCCACCCCCAGTACTAAGTACACACACCTGCGACACACACGCATCCTTGGCCTGAGTCGTTCTCACTCCCCGTTTCGCACATTCCTGCACATCCATGGTTCTGCATGTGCCTCGTGTACACAGGCAGACCTCTACCCAGGTTCTACCTGTAAACCCACTCACACTGACACACATACACACTCGTTCATTCAGCTCCTGTGGGCATGTGCCCATGGACCCACTTGCACACACATCTTTGAACACACTTCCAGGCTTCTTCACACATAAACAGGCAATGGCCTGGGGGTGGTAAACTACGCTGGTCAGAGCTTAGTGAGATGAGCTGTCCCAGCAACAGTGATACCCACTGAGCACTGGCCATGTGCCAGGTACCCTGCACTTTGGGTCCTTATCTCTTTCAATCCTCACAACAATCACATGAAGCAGGTGCTATTATTAGCACCAATTTATAGATCAGAAAACTGAGACTCAGGACCATAAATAGTAGAGTTAGGATTCTAATCCAGGCATTTGACTCCAGGCATCTGACGATATTTCCCATCCCTCATGCTCTTCTAGAACCTTGCCATTCTCCAATCAAGAGGTAGAGTCGGGCTTCCCTGGTGGCGCAGTGGTTGAGAGTCCGCCTGCCGATGCAGGGGACACGGGTTCGTGCCCCGGTCCGGGAAGATCCCACATGCCGCAGAGCGGCTGGGTCCGTGAGCCATGGCCGCTGAGCCTGCACGTCCGGAGCCTGTGCTCCGCAACGGGAGAGACCACAACAGTGAGAGGCCCTCGTACCGCAAAAAAAAAAAAAAAAAAAAAAAGAGGTAGAGTCTGTGGCCCCTTACCTTGATCTTGGGTGGGTCTTTGTGACTACCTCAACTAACAGTGTGGTGGAAATAATGCCATATGAATTCCAAGGCTAGATCATAAAAGGTGATACATATAACATCCAAGACAAAAAAAACAACCTAAGTGTCCATCGATGAATGAATGGATAAAGTAAACGTAATATATATGTGTGTGTTATTGTATATATATAATATTTTATATATTATATATGTAAAAATATTATTCAGCCATAAAAGAGAAGGAAATACTGCCATTTGGGACAACATAGATGAATCTTGAGGGTATTATGCTAAGTGAAATAAGTTGGAAAGAGAAAGACAAATACTGTATAGTCTCACTTATATGTGGAATCTAAAAATGTCAAACTTATAGAAATAGGATAGAATGGTGGTCGCCTTTCTGGAAGGCTGGGGGTGGAGGAAATGGGGAGATGTTGGTCAAAGAGTATAAACTTCCAGTTTTAAGATGAGTAAGTTCTGGGGATCTAATGTGTAGCAGGGTGACTAGAGTTAACAATACTGTACTGTATACTTGAAAGTTGCTAAGAGAATAGATCTTAAATATTCTCACCACTACCATCACCACAACCCCCAAAATTATTGGTAGTTATGTGAAGTGAATGATGTATTAACAAACCTTATGGTGGTAATCATTCCACAATATATCCTGTATCAAATCATCACATTGGAGAGAGTAGCACTGACATATATACACTACCAAATGTAAAATAGATAGCTAGTGGGAAGCTGCTGCATAGCACAGGGAGATCAGCTTGGTGCTTTGTGACGACCTAGAGGGGTGAGATGGAGAGGGTGGGAGGGAGGCTCAAGAGGGAGGGGATATGGGGATATATGCATACATATAGCTGATTCACTTTGTTATACAGCAGAAACTAACACAACATTGTAAAGCAATTATACTCCAATAAAGATGTAAAAAAAAAAATCATCACATTGAGCACCCTAAACTTAGACAATGTTATATGTCAATTATATCTCAATAAATCTAGATAAAAAAATTTTTAAGAATAGTTCTAGGGGGAGGAGATAAATTGGGAGATTGGGATTGACATATATACACTACTATATATAAAATAGATGACTAATAAGGACCTACTGTATAGCACAGGGACCTCTACTCAATACTCTGTAATGACCTATATGGGAAAAGAATCTAAAAAAGAGTGGATATATGTATAATTGATTCACTTTGCTGTACAGCAGAAACTAACACAACATTGTAAATTAACTATACTCCAATAAAAATTAATAAAAAAATTAAAAAAATAAAAACTCAAAATAAAAATACTGTAACAAAAAAAATAAAGTGCAGTTAAAAAAATAGTTTTTTAAAAAAAGGTGATACAACTTCTGCCTGGCTCTCTCTTGGCACGCTCAACCTTGTAACGCAGCTATCATGCCATGAGGAAACCCAAGCCACATGAAGAGACCATGTGCAGGTTTCCTGCTGACAGCCCCACCGAGATCCCAGCTGACAGTCCGCATCAACTGGCAGTCACGTGAGTGAGGAGGCCTTCAAGTGGCACCAGCCCAGCCATTGTCTGATTGCAACCACACAAGAGACCCTGAAAAAGAACTGCCCAGCTGAGCCCAATCAACTCCCTAATCCAAAAGATAATAATAAAAAATGATTTTTGTTGTTTTATGCCACTAAACATGGGTGGTTTGCTACACAGCAATAGATAACCAGATGCCAGGGCAGAGAATTACCCACAATTAGCCTCAGTGTCCCATATGGGGAGGTGATGCCAAGCTCTTTGTCCTCCTTCTGGACCCTGCTCTTCTACCCCCAAGATCAAGGATCTCAGAGCACAACCCTCACCATCTGATCCTCACACCACAAGACCACTGGCTCATCAATCTCCTTATCTGTGAGCTCTTTAGCTCTAGGCTGGCTCTCATCCGCTGCTGATGATTCAGGCAAATGCTCATCCCTGAGTTTCCTTTTCTGTAATATGTGTAAGGATCTCAGCTCTGCCGACCTCACAGGGAGGCTGTGAGGATCCATCTCAGAAGCTTGAGTCTAAGGGATTACTACTAGGATCCAGGTTGGCAACCAGAAGATAGGTAAATTATAACCAACTCATGAATTCAGGAAGTTGTGCAACGTGGAGACGTCCAGCATAGGGGCAAAGAATCAGTGGGCGCTGTGCAAATGCGAACGACAACCAACGTTCATTAGGATGATCCCGGACCATTGAGAAAACTTCAAGTCAGAGATCAGACTGGCAGAACAACTGAAGTGGGCCAGGGGCAGGGATATATATTGGCCTGGAGAGCTTATACACCATCTAAAGAAGACAACTAACATATAGCTCACGTACCCATTGCTATATGACAACGTAGTCGCAGTGGCCAGATCTGATAATTTTTAAAAGAGAAGGTAGAAATATGGATTGCCATGTGAATTCCCTTAATTAAAAAAAAAAATTGGCAACTAATTCAAAACATTAGAAAACATCAGTTTAGGAGGCAAACATCCCAAAGACTACCATGTTCTAATCTCTGTTCAAATTTACGTCTCATCCATTCCAGTCCACAAACCTTAACCAGGTAGCTGCCCTTGGCCAGCCCTGGAGCTGGACGCTGGGATGCAGAGGTGCCCAAGGTTTGGTGGCTGCCCTGAAGGAGGTCACAGCCTTCTGAGCTTTCAGTCATCTGTGAGGAATTTAGGGGCACATATAACACATTTTACAAAGCTGGGGACCAAAAGCAAAACAGAACTGTGTGGTGCCTGAGGGCGCACTGGAAGTTCTTCTTGGGCAGAACAGCGCTGTACATTGGTTAAAAGAATCACCAGGGTACTGAGATGAGTTTTGGAGGGATTAGGGAGGGTGACGCCATGTTGGTGCACGTGTGAGTGTCCCCTTCAGGGCCAGAGGGACAGAGAGGGAGGGTGTATATGTGTGGGAAGCAGAAGTGATCAAGGCCAAAGCAGCAGAGCTATGAGGCCAAGAGCCTACACCCTGAGCAAGGCAGAGCTGGGTTCAGACCCTTACTCTGCAGCTTACCAGCTGGGTTTTCCTTCCCTCAGTTTCCTTATCTATAAAATACAGTTAAGGGGATTCCCTCGTGGTCCAGTGGTTAGGACTCTGTGCTTTCACTGCTGAGGGCACAGGTTCAGTCCCTGGTCGGGAAACTGGAATCCCCGCAAGCTGCGTGGTGTGGAAAAAAAAAAAATACAGTTAATAATGATTTTTATCTCATAGGCTTGTTGAGGGGGTTAAACAGGATTATCTGCAATAAGGGTCTGAAACAGTTCATGATGTTAGCTGCTATTTCCCGCCTCTCTTTTTACTCTGCCACGACTATGTAAATATTCCCACATCTGGGCAGGTTTCTTTCTGCTTTCTCTGCCTGGCTTTTTCTGAAGACCCAGATGGGTGCCTTTCCTCTGAGAAAACTCCGCAGCCCAAGGCTGATGCGTTATCTTCTCCGTCCATTCTGGACCCTCCGCTCAGACCTGCCCTGGCATCAGTGATCTGTATGGAAGGGCCTGGTGAGTATTTCTCCCCAACAGGAAGGAAGTTCCTTGAAGGCAGGGGCCAGGTCTGAGTCATCTGTGTTC
Organism: Globicephala melas; assembly: GCF_963455315.2. Taxonomy (NCBI): domain Eukaryota; kingdom Metazoa; phylum Chordata; class Mammalia; order Artiodactyla; family Delphinidae; genus Globicephala; species Globicephala melas. The sequence goes on along the minus strand of NC_083328.1, from coordinate 62,080,550 downwards.
CGCAGTAGCCTGCCCCTGAGTGGATGCCAGCAATGTTTGTGGAATGAATGCAAGGGAAGAGGAAGGGAAGGGCTTCACAAACAGCTCACAGATCACTGGCTCAACATTCCTCAGACCCCAGAGCCCTGGCAGGTAAAGCACATCCGATCTAACACCTAACAGAGTGTGGGCAAGTGGCTGACTATGTGTGAGTGAGTATGGGAGAGTGGGAATATGTATGAGTGAATATGTGTGTGTGTGTGGATTTGCGTGTGATGGTGAGGAAAGTATACAGGTGTGAATGGACATGTGTGTGAGGGTTTGTACTGTATTCACGCATAAACACACACATGTTCACTAAGATGGCACTCCAGGGAGCAGGGTCTTTTCTTTTCTTTTTTTTTGAAATTAATTAATTAATTTATTTATTTATTTTTGTCTGTGTTGGGTCTTCGTTTTTTTTTCTGTGCGAGGGCTTTCTGTAGTTGCGGCAAGCGGGAGCCACTCTTCATCGCGGTGCGCAGGCCTCTCACTATCGCGGCCTCTCGTTGCGGAGCACAGGCTCCAGACGCGCAGGCTCAGTAGTTGTGGCTCACGGGCCCAGTTGCTCCGCGGCATGTGGGATCCTCCCAGACCAGGGCTCGAACCCGTGTCCCCTGCATTGGCAGGCAGACTCTCAACCACTGCGCCACCAGGGAAGCCCCAGGGTCTTTTCTTGTTCCTTCCTGTATTCTAGCACTCTCAAATGAATGCAGGGTGGTGGGGTGTAGGAGAGAGCATGATGGGAAAGCAGAGTAGCACAGTGCTTATCAGCAGAGGTTCTCGATCAGACATCATTGGTGCTTCCTAACTTTGGGCAGATCAACCACTATAAGCCTCAGGTTTTCATCTATAAGATGGGGTATAACTACAGCACCTACATATAGGGTGGTGCATAGGAAGTACTCGAATGTTGACTAGTATTATACAGGGTGTCACTATCAACACTCAGAGCAGATACTTGCACCGGCTAAAGGCACGTGAAACAAGTCAAAAGGCTACTCACTAGCTATGTCCATCAAACTTCTCCGAGTCTTAGTTTCTTCTGTGAGAGGAAGCATAAAGTGCATTTTGCCTGTGTTCCAGGGAATCTGGGAGGTTTGTGTGAGATCACAGGACTGCGGCAGGCTGAAGCCAAAGCTAGGAACAGGGTGCCCTCTCCTGGCATTGCAGGGTAAAGGTTGGCTCCAGCCAGAGAGAGGCGGACCGCAGAGGCGGGGTGCTGTCAGGAGTCCCAGCCAAAGGAGCCCGGCGCGGGGGCAGCGGGTTGGGGAACTTCCTCCTCCCTCTTTGTCTGCTGAACTCTTCCTGCCTCAGATCTCGCTTCAGGACCTCCTCCCTGACCCTTGGCCACACTGAGCCAGGTAGCCCTGATTCAAGCTCGCAGAGCATCCTGTGTTCAGCTTGTATTCCTCTGTGGAATTCCTTAGGCAATGTCTATCTCTCCGCGAGGGAAAGGATCATCTGAGAAATGAAAAGGAGTAGGAAAATCCCATGCCGCCGGATTCCTAGGGTCCCAGCAAATGTTAGAATAGGATTGTGGAAGCCCGGACTGGAGTGGGAACTGACCCAAGAGGACATTCAGCCCCCTTGGGGAAAGCTCCAGCCTCTGTCCGGGACATGAGAGACCTGGATTCAGGGAGCTCCTGACCTCCCCCCACCCCGCAAGGACAGCCAGGTCTGTGGGCTGAAGAGACACCACGAGATGGGCTCCTAAGCAGACATCTGAGAGCAATAATTCATTCCACAAATATTGGGTGCCTTCTGTGTGGCAGGCACTGAGCGAGGCATTGGGAATACAGCAGTGGGCAAAACCAGACACTTTCCTGACCCTCCTGCGAGTAGTGGGACAGACACATAATCAGACAATTTCGATAATATAATCGCACCTCCTTCCCAACCCACCCCCGTTTTACAGGTGGAAAGACTGAGACTCAGGGCACTCTGCTAGTGAAGAACATTCCCTTGTATTCTTTGGATCTGGAGGGCTCTTCCAAGGGGAGAAGCATGTCGGTGGGTGGGCGCAGCCAGCTCTCGGGACTCTCGTCGGCCCCCTCACCACGCAGAACAGTCTGGGATAAGAAGAACTGAGGGGCGGGGGAGGGGAGGGACTGTTCCAAGATCTCTAAGAAATCCCCCCATTTTTGTACTCTGCCGCCCAGCAGTGACATCAAGGCAGACCCGAGGGGCATTTACAAACATGAGGGGGCCTGGGATTAGCGGCGTGGAAGGAGTTAGGGAGCTGGGGAGACACCCTGATGGGGTGCAGCAGTGGGGGAGGTCTCCAGAGAACTGCATCATTCTATCTCACTCCCATCAGCGGGCGTCCTCAGCGTCTGAAATCCACTCCCGCATCTCACAGCCTCCCAATTAATTCAGAGTCTGAGCAAGGCAGTCTAGAGGACCCCTTAGCCAATGGGCAGGCTCCTTCCCTCTCCGCCCCTCTCCACCCTCCAAGCCGGGGACCTAAGTGTCTGCAAAAGCAAACACTGAAAGGGCAGGTTCAAAGGGCGGGGGTGGGGGTGGGGGTGGTGGGGGGTGGAGGGGTGGGGGTGGTGGGGGGTGGAGGGGGTGGAGGGGGTGGGGGTGGTTGGGGGTGGAGGGGGGCGGGGGGGTGGGGGTGGCGGGGGGGGGGAGGCCACAGGGCCTGGCCTGTCTCTGCCTATTGTTTCCGGTGCCCCGCGGCCTCCCCAGAGCCCACCACTCCCGCCTGGCCTGGGGGAAGGGCGTCTGACAATTATTTGTCCACTCTGGCCTTCAGCAGAGTGGGCGGGGACAGATCTCCTCACCACCCCCCTCCAAGCACTGGTAGCGGTTGTCTGTGTACCCAGCCTGATATATATGTAGGTATGTATCTATCTATCTCTATATATTTCATATATAGGCAAAAACCTGTTTTTTTTTTTTTTTGTTTTGTTTTTATTCGGTACGCGGACCTCCCACTGTTGTGGTCTCTCCCGTTGCGGAGCACAGGCTCCGGACGCGCAGGCTCAGCGGCCATGGCTCACGGGCCCAGCCGCTCCGCGGCATGTGGGATCTTCCCAGACCAGGGCACGAACCCGTGTCCCCTGCATCGGCCGGCGGACTCTCAACCACTGTGCCACCAGGGAAGCCCTGTTTGTGTGTTTTTTTCCACTTACAGAATAACATACTAGGCACACTGTTCTGCAAGTTGCCTTCTTTTTTCTTCACTTAACATTTTATCTTGACAATCGATCGTTCTATATCTATAGATAAACATCTCCTTTTTAAAAAAAAGTGGCTGCCAAAGTATTCCACCACGTGGACTGTACCATCATTTATTTAACAAGTATCCTACTGAATGACGTTTAGAGTATTTCCAATATTTTGCTCTTAACGTCATTTCAGTCACGTGTGCTTACACTTTGGGAAAAATTCCTAGAAGTGGAACTCTTGGTCAAAGGGTGTATGAGTTTGTAATCTTGTTAGCTATTACCAGAGTATTGCCCATGAAAGTTGGACCAACGTACAACACGAAAAGCAATGTATGAGGGGGCCTACTTCCCCACGGCATTACCAACAGGTAACTAACAATTATCACACTTTATTTTTATCAATCTGGTAGTAAACTTAAAAAGAAAATGAATCAACCCCTCCCCCAAACCACATGAATTCCACCCCCATCTGGCACTAATAAGGAATCTCTTCCCCTCCCTGATTTTGTTTGTTGTTTCTTTCTTTTTCATCATATAATAATAAAAGGGTCAATCAACCAAGAAGACAAAGCAATCCTAAATGCATATGCAGGGAACAACAGAGCTGCAAACCATGTGAAGCAAAACTGATAGAACTGAAAAGACAAATAGACACATCTATAATTATAGAACAATTGATAGAACTAGACAGAAAATCAGCAAGAGTATAGAAGACCTAAACAACATCATCAACCAAAATAGCTAACTGACACATATAGAATAATCCACCCAACAACATAAGAATACACATTTGTTTCAGGTGCCCAAAGAACATATACTGTGATTGACCACATCCTGGGTCATGAAACAAGTCTTAACACATTTAAAAGAATTGAAATCATACAGAGTGTGTCCTCTGATCACAATGGAATCAAACCTACAAATCAAATTACAGAAGGATAATGGGAAAATATCAAACACTTGAAAACTCAACAATACACTTCTTAAATGCAGGTTTTCCCTGCTGTCTGAAAGTAGAGCATTCCTATGAAACTTTTCCTAAGCCAAAATGGTGTAAAGCAAACAAGCACTTACCTTAGGACACATTTTACTAGTAGATGCACAAAATAAGTCAAGATAAAGCACAGATGCTCACAGACACAGGTCAAAGCTATGGCGGCTTGATGCTGAGATGCTGAGTATAGTTCCTGGGGAAGGAGCTTGGCGGTGCCATTCTTGCTGCTTGGTGTGCGCACTGCCTTTATAATAGTTTGCTGCAAAACAAAGGCTGAATGCTATTTTCGCTCTTTTCCTTTTTTGTAAAAGTGAAAATACTTTTTGGGATTTCTTTAATTAGTGAAAATAGGTACTAGTTGGTCTTTCATAAAAGTGAAGCAGCATATAGCAAACTTTTTTATAGAAAATTGAGGATATCTGTAGTCCCTAGGTCAAAGAGAAAGTCTCAAGGGAAATTAAAAAATACATTGAGGACTTCTCTGGTGGCGCAGTGGTTAAGGATCTGCCTGCCAATGCAGGGGACATGGGTTCAATCCCTGGTCCGGGAAGATCCCACATGCCATGGAGCAACTAAGCCCGCACGCCGCAACTACTGAGCCTGCGTGCTGCAACTACTGAAGCCTGTGTGCCTAGAGCCCGTGCTCCACAACAAGAGAAGCCTCCGCAATGAGACGCCTGCGCACTGCAACGAAGAGTAGCCCCCACTCGCCACAACTAGAGAGAAAGCCCACACACAGCAATGAAGACCCAACACAGCCAAAAAATAATAAATAAAAATTTAAAAACTACATTGAATGAAAATAGAAGTATAACATATTAACATTTGTGTGGAAGCATTGCTGGGAGGGAAATTTACAACACTAAATGCATACATTAGAAAAGAAGAAAAGTCTCAAATCAATAATCTAAGCTCCTACCTCAAGAACATAGAAAAAGCAGAACGAAATAAACCTAAAGCAAGCAGAAGGAAGGAAACAGTAAAGATAAGACCAGAAACCCATGAGTTGAAAACAGAAAAACAACAGAGAAATTCAGTGAAACCAAAAGCCAGCCCTTTGAAAAGGTTGATAAAATTGACAAACCTCTAGGAAGGCTGACAAAGAAAAAAGATATAAATTACCAATATCAGTAATGAAACAGGGGTATCACTACAGACCACATAGACATCAAGAGCATAAGGAGGGGGTGCGTGAAGGGGAATAGAATGAAGGCAGTCAAAAGGTTCAGCCTTCTAGTTATAAGATAAATTAGTACTAGGGGTGTAATGTACAACACGATAAATACAATTAACATGGCTGCATGTTATACATGAAAGTTGTTGAGAGTAAATCCTAAGAACTCTCATCACAAGGAAACATATTTTTTTCTATTTCTTTAAGTTTGTATCTATATGAGATGATGGATGTTCTCTCAACTTATTGTGATAATCATTTCATGATGTTTGTAAGTCAAATCATTATGCTGTACACCTTAAACTTACACAGGGCTGTCTGTCAATTATATCTCAATAAAACTGGAAGAAAGAAATAGCATAATAAGAACACAAATAATTCTACACACATAAATTTGACAACTTCAACAAGATGGTCCACTCCTCAAAAAGCACAAACTACCACAACTCATTTAATGTGAAATAGATAATTTGAATAGCCCTATAACTATTGTTGAAATCAAGACAACAGGCCCCAAATGGAGTCATTTATGTTAAGTTCCACATCATCAAACAGAAACTTAATTACAATTTCGGCCTCTTCCAGAAATAGAATCTTAAACAGGTTAATCAGGAATCACCAGGTCAGCGCTAGTGAGGTAATATGCCTGATGGACCCTAACATCCCTTAAAGGAAAATTTAATTTCCTTGTCCTGCTCCCTTATGCCTATAAAAGTCTTTGATTTTGTATAGCTCCTTGGAGCTCCTTTCTGTCTGCCAGATGGGATGCTGCCTGATTCATGAATCATCGAGTAAAGCCAATAAGATCTTTATTTTTTTAAAACAGAACTTTCTATTTTTTTAATTTTAATTTTTGGCTGTGTTGGGTCTTCATTGCTGTGCACTAGTTGCGGCGAGTGGGGGCTACTCTTTGTTGTGGTGCATGGGCTTCTCATTGCAGTGGCTTCTCTTGTTGTGGAGCACGGGCTCTAGGCACGTGGGCTTCAGTATTTGTGGCACGTGGGCTCAGTAGTCGTGGCTTGTGGGCTCTGGAGCACAGGCTCAGTAGTTGTGGCACACGGGCTTAGTTGCCCCGCAACATGTGGGATCTTCCCGGACCAGGGCTTGACCCATGTCTCCTGCATTGGCAGGCAGATTCTTAACCACTGTGCCACCAGGGAAGTCCCCAATAAGATCTTTAAAATTAATTCAGTTGAATTTTATTTTTTAACACTATTAAGGAAACTGAATTCGTAATTTAAAAACCTTAAAGAAATTTCCAGGCCCAGATAGTTTCATTGGAGAATGCTACCAAAGTGGTTTTTTTGTTTTGTTTTTTTTTGGCCACGCCACATGGCTTGTGGGATCTTAGTTCTCTGACCAGGGATGGAACCTGCGCCACCTGCAGTGGAAGGGCGGAGTCCTAACCACTGTACTGACAGGGAATTCCCTCTACCAAAGTTCTAAAGAAGAATTAACACTAATTCTACACAATCTCTTCCATAAAATAGAAGAGGAGGGAACACCTCCCAATTCATTTTAAGAAGCTATATTATCCTGATACCAAAACCAGACAAAGACATACAAAGAAAGAAAACTACAGCCCAATATTCCTCCTGAATATAGATGCAAAAATCCTTAACAACGTTTTAGCAAATAGAATTCAGTAATAATTAAAATAACTGTGGGACTTATTCTAAGGATGGAAAGTTGGTTTCATATTTCAAAACCAATCAATGTAATCCACTGTTTTAACAGTCTAAAGAAGAAAAACGTCATGAGATCAACTGATATCAGAAAAAGCACATGACAAAATTCAACTCTGTTCATGATTTTTTAAAAAAACACTAGAAAAATAGGAATAGAGAAGAACTTTCTCAACTTGATAAAGCGCATCTACAAAGAAGTCTATGGCTAATGTACTTAATGGTGAAAGATAATACTTTCCACCTAAAATCGGGAACAAGGCAACAAGTCTATTCTCATCATTCTTATTCAATACAGTGTTGGACATTCTAGTCAGTTGCAGTAAGGCAAAAGGAATAAAAGGCATACAGATCAGAAAGGAAAAATAAAATGTCCCTATTTGTACGTGACATGATTGGTTACATAGAAAATTCCAAGAATCTACCAAAAACAAAACAAAGCTTCCATAATATGTAAGTTCAGCAAGAGTAATCTTATATCAGCAGGATATAAAAGAACCACACAAAAATCAATGGTATTTCTATACATTAGCAACGAACACATGGATACCAAAACTAAAAATGCAATATCATTCAGAAGGAGGAAGAGGAGAAAAAGAAGAAGAAATACTTAGGTATAAATCTAACAGAAAAAAAAAAAAATCTAACAGAATATGGACAGGACTTGTATGCTGAAAACTGCAAGACACTGATAAGGGAGAAAACGAAGATCTAAATAAATGGAGAAACATACAATGTTCTTGGGTTGGAAGAATCAATATCCTCAAACTGATATATGGTTTAATATAATTCCTACTGATATATGGTTTAATATAATTCCTACCAAAATTCCTGTAAGATTTTTTTTTAGTAGATATAGACAAGATTATGCTAAAATTTATATGGAAAGGCAAAGGAACTAGAACAGCTAAAACAAGTTTGAAAAAGAAGAATAAAATGGGAGAAATCAGTTAACTTGCTTTCAAGACTTAATAGCTACAGTAATCAAGACTGTAGGGACAGACACATAGATCAATGGAACAGAATAGAGAACTCAGAAATAGATGGACATAAATGTGCCCAATTGATTTTTGACAAAGGTGCAAAAATAATACAGTGGAGGAAAGATAACCAACAAATGGTGCTGGAACAATTGAAAACTCATGGGCAAAACAAGTAAACGAACAAACAAAAAACAACAATGACAAAAGAACCCCTCAAACTAAACCTCACGCCTTATACCAAAATTAACCCAAAATGAATCATGGACTTAAATGTAAAATGCAAACTATAAAACTTTTAGAAAGCATCATAGGAAAAAATCTTTGGGATCTAGGACTAGGCAAAGAATTCTTAGCTTAAAAACAAAAGCATGGTCCATAAAACAAAAAATTGATAATCGGATTCATCAAAATCGAAAACTTTTGCTTTGCAAAAGTCCTTGTTAAGAGAATAAAAGGGAATTCCCTGGTGGTCCAGGGGTTAGGACTTGGTGCTGTCACTGCCGTAGGCCTGGGTTTAATCCCTGGTTGGGGAACTAAGATCCCACAAACCACACAGCATGGTGAAAAAAAAAAGTAGGGAGAGAGAGAGAGAGAAAGAGAATAAAAGGACAAGCTATAGAATAGGAGAAAATATTTGCAAACTATACATACAGCATAGGGCTGGTATGTAAAATATATAAAGAACTCTGAAAACTCAACAGTAAAAAAAACTCCAAACAGTTCAATTAGAAGATGGACAAAAGACATGAAAGAGATATTTCACCAAAGAGGATATACAAATGGCAAATATACATATGAAAAAAATGTTCAACATCATTAGCCATTAGGGAAATGCAAATTAAAACCACATGAGTATTACTATACATCTATCAGAATGGCTAAAATAAAAAATAGTGACAATACCAAATGGTGGCAAGGACGTGGAGAAACTGAATCACTCCTTCATTGCCGGTGGGCAAGTAAAGTGGTACAGCCTCTCTGGAAAAGTTTGTCAACTTATTCTCATGAAACTGAACATGCAATTACCATACAACCCAGCAATTGCACTTCTGAGCATTTATCCCTAAAAAATGAAAACTTATATTCACATGAAAATCTGTACACAAATATTCATAACTGCTTTATTTGTAATAGTCAAAAACTGGAAACAAACCAGATGTCTTTCAGTAGACGACTGATTAAACAAAGTAGTGCATCCATATTACGGAATACTACTCAGGGGTAAAAAGGACTGAACTATTGACAGATGCAGTAACCCAGATGAATCTCCAGAGAATTATGCTGAGTGGAAAAACCAATCCCAACAGGTCACACAGTGTATGATTCCATTTATATAACATTCTTGAAATGACAAAATTATAGAAATGGACCACAGATTAGTGGTTGCCAGGGGCTCAGAAGGGGGTAGGAATAGGAGAGAAGTGGGTGTGACATGAGGGATTCTTGTGGTAATGGAAATGTTCTGTATCTTGACCGTATCATCGTCAATATCCTGATTGTGATTTTGTACATTGTTTTGCAAGATGTTACCATTGGGGGAAACCAGGTAAAGGGGCCATGGACTCTCTCTCTACTGTTTCTTTTTTTTTTTAAGTATTTTAAAAATTAATTAACCAGTTTGGCTGTGCTGGGTCTTAGTTGTGGCATGTGGGATCTTTGTTGCTGCGTGCAGGATCTTCGTTGCAGCACGCAGGATCTTTTAGTTGCGGCATGCAGGCTCTTCAGTTGTGGCATGCAGACTCTTAATTGTAGCATGCATATAGGATCTAGTTCCCTGACCAGGGATCGATCCTGGGCCCCCTGCATTGGGAGCATGGAGTCTTAAATTTTCAGTGGGAGGTTCTCACTAGGCTTATTCTGGAGCAGGACACTTTTGTTCTGATGATAAAGAAATGTATATTTAAATTATGTATCATTTTCACTTACTAAATTAGCGAAAAAGAAAACAAAAGAAGTCCACCAGGACTTCCCTGGTGGCACAGTGGTTAAGACTCCTTGCTCCCAATGCAGGGGGTCCAGGTTTGATCCCTGGTCAGGGAACTAGATCCCACATGCATGCTGCAACTGAGTTCGAATGCCACAACTAAGGAGCCTACCAGCTGCAACTAAGACCCAGCACAACCAAAAATAAATTTTTAAAAAAGATGGGCTTCCCTGGTAGTGCAGTGGTTAAGAATCTGCCTGCCAACACAGGGGACATGGGTTCGAGCCCTGGTCTGGGAAGATCCCACATGCCGCAGAGCAGCTAAGCCCATGCACCACAACTACCGAGCCTGTGCTCTAGAGCCTGCAAGCCACAACTACTGAAGCCTGCACAGCTAGAGACCGTGCTCCACAACAAGAGAAGCCACCGCAATGAGAAGCCCGCACACCGCAAGGAACAGTAGCCCCCGCTCACCACAACTAGAGAAACCCCACACACAGCAACGAAGACCCAACGCAGACAAAAATAAATAACTGTTTTTTAAAAAAGAAAGAAAACAAGGATAATATAAATGATGATGAACATGCAGTGACAAACAGATGACTTTTAGAAAACAACATGGCAATAAAATCAGGAGAATCTTTAAAAATGATTCTGTCCTTTGGTCAAATTACTCTAAATTCTAGGATTTTTTTTCCCAAGGAAATTATCCAAAATATATAGGAAATTCTGCATGAATGAACAACTCATTGTACTTCTAGTAGTGAAAAAATGGAAAACCCCTATTACTCCATGAGAGTGGTGTGACATGTCCACTCTACATGCACTTTTTAAAAAAATTAATGAATTTATTATTTACTTTTGGCTGTGTTGGGTCTTCATTGCTGCCCGCAGGCTTTCTCTAGTTGCAGTGAGCGGGGGCTACTCTTCACTGCGGTGAGCGGACTTCTCGTGGTTTCTCTTGTTGCAGAGCATGGGCTCTAGGCGCACAGGCTTCAGTAGTTGTGGCGCATGGGCTCAGCAGTTGTGGCTTGCGGGCTCTAGAGCTCAGGCTCAGTAGTTGTGGTGCACGGGCTTAGTTGCTCCGCGGCATGTGGGATCTTCCTGGGCCAGGGCTCGAACCCATCTCCCCTGCATTGGCAGGCAGATTCTTAACCACTGCGCCACCAGGAAAGCCCCCTCTATGTGCACTTTTAAAAGATTATCCTCTGGACTTCCCTGGTTGTCCAGCAGTTAGGACTTCACGCTCCCAATGCAGGGGGCCCAGCTTTGATCCCTGGTGGGGGAACTAGATCCTGCATGCCACAACTAAAAGATCCCACAAGTGGCAACTAAGACCTGGCACAGCCAAATAAATAAATGAACACTTAAAAAAAAATTATCCTCAAACACATTCACTTTTCTTGTTGGAGTATAGGTTACATGTGTATGCATTTGTCAAAATTCACCTAGATAATACTTAAGTTCTGTGCATATCACTGTATATAAAATACCCCTCAACTAAAAATGAAAAGAAGGTCACATATTATATGATTGCACTTATATGACACGTCCAGAATAGGTAAACCTATCAAAAACGAAAATACATTGGTTAGTGGTGGCCAGAGGCTGGTGGGAGGCAAGAATAGGAATGGATTGCTAATGGGTAGAGGGTTTCTTTATGGGGTGATGAAATGTTCTGGAATTAGATCATGGTGATGGTTGCACAATCTCGGTGACTATACCAAAACGACTGAACTGTACATTTAAAAATGGTGAATTTTATGCTATGTGAATTGTATCTCAAAACAATGGAGGAAAATTATCCTCATATAGTGACATAAAAATTATATGAGTATATTTATGTATATATAAATATATATATTAAAGGTAAAGATGACAAGGAAAAATATAAAAAATACAGTAAGCAGTGACAGCACTGTCGGGGTGGTGGGTGCAGGATTGTGTGGTTCTGTCAGACCCTCCTCTGCCCCACTTCGGATTCTCTCCACCTCACCTGCCTCTCATCCCAGGCCTGCTGGGGAAACCAATTCTGCACAGGCTCCTACTAGTTTCCTGCAGGGCATCCCCGGCTGTGCCTGCCCCAGGCCTGGCCCATACCTTTAGCTCCCCTCCCAAGGTTTCTTGCTCAGGGCATTTGCATGCATCTCCTGGAAGCTCAGGCAGGTTAATGACCTGTGGGGAGACACTTGGACCTGTTGGGGTCGGAAGCTGGTGGATCAATAATTCCCCCTTTTTTCTCTCAAATGATGGTACAGACAATGTATATCTGCGTGAATATCACGGTCTCCAAGTCCCATGGACGCAAAATTCCAGCAGAGCACGATGTATGGATTTCAGCAAGACTCAAAGAGAGCACAAACCAGTACAAACCAGAGCTTGATTTGAACACAGAAGAACCTTAACAACCAAGGGACTCTGCCATGTCTTTCTCATGTTACTCTGTATTAGCCAAACACACTGAAAATGTAGACGGAAAGGAAAGATGGGGAAATCCATAGTTCCTCTTCCTTTTGGTCCTTCCTTACTCACCAGTAAGCTGAGGGCAGAGTGCTGATAAAACGTGCACATATAATGTGCGAATATCAAAAAGTAAAATAAAGTTGTTTTGTTTTTTCCTTGGCACAATGCAGCTTGCAGGATCTTAGTTCCCCCACCGGGGTAAGCACCAAGTCCTAACTTTTGGACCGCCAGGGAAGTCCCAAAGGAAGTTTTTTGTGTGCACTGTTTACTCTTTCTGGTTAGAACAAAACACTTATGCATATACAAGCTATGAAATACAAATTCTGTTATTTTAGTGATTCTACATATGAACTGAATGCTCTTATATTTACCTTTAAAACTGCATTGTAGGGCTTCCCTGGTGGCGCAGTGATTGAGAGTCCGCCTGCCGATGCAGGCGACACGGGTTCGTGCTCCGGTCCGGGAAGATCCCACATGTCACGGAGCGGCTAGGCCTGTGAGCCATGGCCGCTGAGCCTGAGCGTCCGGAGCCTTTGCTCTGCAACGGGAGAGGCCACAACAGTGAGAGACCCGCATACCACTAAAACAAAACAAAACAAACAAACAAAAAACTGCATTGTACAATATAAAGATGCATGGTAAAGTTTAAATTAAAATTTTTTCTTTACTTACTGTGACATTAAATAGCAAATAAGAAACATGATAAGTCAGGAGAGAGACTGCGGAAGAGAAGGAAAGCTTCTGTATTTCTGTATTTTAGTACTTTGATGGCACTCTCCCCTCCCTCTAGTGCTTTTTTTTTTTTTCTTTTTTTTTGGCTGAGCCTTGGGGCTTATCGAATCTTAGTTCCCCAACCAGGGATTGAATCTGGGCCCTTGGCAGTGAGAGCTCGGAGTCCTCACCACTGGACCGCTGGGGAATTCTGCCACCCCAATGCTTTTTGAACAAGGGCCTTGCATTTTCACTTTACACTGGGCATCGCAAATTATGTAGCTAGCTGTGGGTAGCACACATTTCATTCAGTTCCTCAGGTGGTTCCACGGTAAGACAGAGCAGCCCAGAGCGGTGGCTAGCCAAGTGATACAGCTGTCCACCTGGTCATTCTCTGCTCTGCTCCCTCGTCCTCCCTCAGTCTGCACCCCTGGATCACACACCCTAAAGGTCCAAACTTAAACCTACGTTGTGAGTTCTACTTTCTATGAAACTCAGGCTAAGACAGATGCTTTTTTTCCCCGCTCTCTATTTTTCAACTTCTCTATGTTAGAATGAAAAATAAATTTGATTTATTGTCCAAAAGGTAAAATGTAACTACATTCATTCATTCAACCAGTCAATCAGACAACAAATTAAGCATCTACTATGTGCCAGGATGATTTTTTTTGTTTTTGTTTTGTTTTTCTTGGCCACGAGGCACGGCATGCAGGATCTTAGTTTCCTGACCAGAGATTGAACCTGTGCCCCCTGCAGTGGAAGACGGGAGTCCTAACCACTGGACCTCCAGGGAATTCCCCAGGATGATTTTCCTAGGAACTCAAGGGATCAAAGTAGGGCTGACAACACTGCTGCAATGGGAAACACAGTGTCTCAGGTTGGAAGGGACTTCAGAAGTCTCAGGTTGGAAGGGCTCCTTCTCTCCACTGAGTCACAGAAAAAGAATAATAAAGCTACATTTTGGCACACCTGATTTATAGGAAGATCAGTGGCTTCTCATGCAAAGGGTCAGGAAGAACTTTCTAAGCAGAAGGAGTAGCATGTGCAAAGGCCTTCGGGCAGCACAAAAAAATCCTCATCTGAAATTGCTTGTTCATTTATTTTCCACCCCTTGCCCACTAGAATGCAAACTCCATGAGGGCAGGGGCTGTGTCTGGCTTGATCACAGCTGCATTCTCAGAAGCTAGCTCAGTGCCTGGCAGTTAGTAGAACTTGATCAATACCTAATGAATGAATAAATGAAGGACCTCAACTTCTGGTTTTATTAATATTTATATTATTATTTAAAAAAATTAACCAGGGTCTGTGCTGGATCCTGGGGCTAAAGAGAAAGAGTCCCGCCTCCCCGCAAAGATGATATGAAACAATGTGGAAAATACAGTGCTAGAGTTGCATTAGGGATTTTGTGGGAGCACAGAGGAGACATCTATTCTGACCTGGGCGGGGGTGTCAAGGAAGGGCTGGGCTTTAAAGGACAAGTGGGACTTTGACAGGAAGTGTGGGGTCAGGGAGCATCCAGGGAGAAAGGAGAGAATATCAAGGCAGGAAAGAACATGGTGTGGGAGAACCATCCACAAGTTTTGAGTTGCTATAATGTGAACTGTGCTACTGTTGGGGGCAAAGAGACAAGGTGAGGTTCATAGCAGGGACCACACCAAGGAGGGCCTGGAAGGTGCTTGGACCTTCTCCTGAGGCCAGCAATCCCCGAAAGTTTTGTTCAAATGAACTTAAACTACATACATTAGCAAATATGTCCTTAGCTGATATCTCCCAAAGCACGATGTACACTTAGGATGGATTTTTGTCAGTAATTGACACCATTACTCTCACTTGGTCTGTATGTCTGACCTTTGTCTGAGGTCAGTGTCATGTGAGGTAGCAGAGACTTCCTGAGGGAAGGGGGTCCACACCTGGGAGGGGTGGGCAGTGGGGTCCTTACCCCCACCTTTCAGAATTCTGCAGTACACTGTGTGTGTAGTGTGTGCCTCTGTCAGGCTAAGCAAACATAAATATCATGTTACCAGTTTTCCTATATTAGCCCCACAAAATGGACAATTGGCTTCAAAATATTCCTGCAAAGAAATGGCAAGTTCCAGATAATGCTAAAGTCACAACAGCGAACAAACAGAAAAGGGTGAAGCTGACAGTTCTCCTCCTCCTGTGAACTCCTGTCCTTGTCAGTCATGTTGTAAGGAATGTAATAGTATTTGAGAAAAAAAAAAACTGATCAAAAAGACACTTTAGAGACCACTGCTTTAGGCAACCGGAAGCCAATGAACAGTTTTAAGCAGGAGGAAAATATAGGCATATTTGTGTTTTCAAAATATCACTCTGGGGAATTCCCTGGTGGTGCAGTGGTTAGGACTCCATGCTTTCACAGCTACGGACCCAGGTTTGATCCCTGGTCCGGCAACTAAGATCCTGCAAGCCACGTGGTATGGCCAATATATATATATATATATATATATATATATATATATATATATATATATATATATATATATATCACTCTGGCTATAGGGTTGAGGATGAATGGGACACAGCTAGGCTGGATGCTTGAAGACCAGTGAGGAGGCTGGTGCACTGATCCAGCTGGGAGGTGATGAAGGATGGAATTAGGCTGTTGGTCATGGGGAGGGGGAACGGATTTTATAGCTCTCTCTCTCTTTTTTTTTGGTCGCACCGTGGGGCTTATGGGATTTTAGTTCCTCCACCAGGGATTGTACCCTGGCTCTTGGCAGTGAGAGTTTGGAGTCCTAACCACTGGACTGCCAGGTAATTCCCTATAGCTCTATTGATGATGATAAAATGTGCAATTACTTGGTGGAGGGAGGTGCCAGTCAGTCAATCAGATGAAGGACACAAGAGGTAGTAGAACAAGATAAGGGGGCCAATGTCCACCTCTTCCATTTACCGTTGTACTAGAAGTCCAGCCAGTGCAGTAAGGCAAGAAAAAAAAGACAAAACAGTGTCAGGATTGGAAAATAAGAAACAAAATTATC
Source organism: Globicephala melas (assembly GCF_963455315.2). Taxonomy (NCBI): domain Eukaryota; kingdom Metazoa; phylum Chordata; class Mammalia; order Artiodactyla; family Delphinidae; genus Globicephala; species Globicephala melas. Next base: position 62,064,420 of record NC_083328.1, on the reverse strand, counting down.
CTTGCTTACAGAGGATATGATTGTGTACATAGTCAACACGAGTATTTAAAAGCAAGTAAGAGGGGCTTCCCTGGTGGCGCAGTGGTTGGGAGTCCGCCTGCTGATGCAGGGGGGCACGGGTTCGTGCCCCGGTCCGGAAGGATCCCATGTGCCGTGTAGAGGCTGGGCCCGTGAGCCTTGGCCGCTGAGCCTGCGCGTCTGGGGGCGGGGCCGCAGCAGTGACAGGCCTGCGAACCGCAAAAAAAAAAAAAAGCAAGTAAGAGTTCATCAAGGCTGCTGAACAGAAGATCAATCTACTAAAAGCAATTCATTTGTAAACATCTGCCACAAACATCTAAAAAATAAAAAAATTTTAAATAACATAAAAAAAACACCTAGAAATCAATCTAACAAAATATATTCAGGATCTTTATAGAGAAAAATAAATAAGTTTGTTTTAAAAATTTATTTATTTTTGGCTGCATTGGGTCTTCGTTGCTGGGTGGGTTTTCTCTAGTTGAAGAGAGCGGGGGCTACTCTTCATTGTGGTGTGCGGGTTTCTCATTGTGGTGGCTTCTCTTGTTGCTGAGCACGGGCTCTAGGTGCATGGGCTTCAGTAGTTGTAGCACGCAGGCTCAGTAGTTGTGGCGCACGGGTTTAGTTGCTCCGTAGAGTGTGGGATCTTCCCAGATGAGGCTCGAACCTGTGTCCCCTGCATTGGCAGGCGATTCTTAACCACTGTGCCACCAGGGAAGTCCCGAGAAAAATAAATAACTTTATTGAAATACACTAAAGAAGATCTAAATAAATGGAGAGAGAAAAAAACCAAAAACACAAAATAAAATAAATAAGTGCAGAAATGCATGTAAATATATATGTATATAAAAATATATATCAATATATACATCAATATGTACCATGTTAATGTTGATATACTCAATGACATAAAGATGTTAACTCTCCCCCTAAGTAATTTACAGATTAATACAATTTTAGTAAAAATTCAGAAAAGCTTTTTTCCCCCAAAACTTGACAAGGTGACTCTAAAATGTCTAAGACAGTGCAAGATGCTCTTTTTTTTTTTTTTTTTTTTTGCTATACTGCACGGCTTGCAGAACCTCAGTTTCCTGGTCAGGGATTGAACCCAGGCCACAGCAGTGAAAACCCAGAATCCTAACCACTAAGCCACTAGGGAACTCCCACAAGATACCCCTGAAGAAGAACAAGGTGGGAGGACTTCCCCTACCAAATCAAGATTTATTATAAATCTTTAGTAATTTCAACTAATTTGATTTCCCAATTTCAGATCAATGCGTCAAAATAGAGAGGTAGGAATAACCCGTGGATTTATGGACACTTAATGTATGACAGAGATGGCTCTATAGGTCACTGGGAGAAGGGTGCACTATCCCATAAGTGGTGCTGGGACAAGTGCTTATCCTTATGGGAAAAAAATGAAATAGAATTCCTACCTCACACCACATACATATTTGAACTATAAAACTTTGGGATAACAATATAGGAGAAATTCTTTATGACTTTGGGGTATATAGGTTTTCTAAAACAAGACAAAAACTGCCACTAACACTACGGGCAAAGATTGATAAATTTGACTATATTAAAACTAAGAATTTCTATTTCTCAAAAAACAACAGAGAGAGGGTGAGAACACAAACCACAAACCTGGAGAAGATATTTGCATCACATATAATTAGCAAAGGACTATTATTCAGAATATGTAAAGAATTCCTATTGGGCTTCCCTGGTGGCGCAGTGGTTGAGAATCCGCCTGCCAATGTAGAGGATACGGGTTCGGGCCCTGGTCTGGGAAGATCCCACATGCCATGGAGCAGCTAAGCCCGTGTGCCACAACTACTGAGCCTGCGCTCTAGAGCCCGTGAGCCACAACTACTGAGCCCACGTGCCACAACTACTGAAGCCCGTGTGCCTAGAGCCCGTGCTCCACAATAAGAGAAGCTGCCGCAATGAGAAGCCCATGCACCGCAATGAAGAGTAGCCCCTGCTCGCCACAACTAGAGAAATCCTGCGCACAGCAACAAAGACCCAACGCAGCCAAAAATAAAAAATAAATAAATTAAAAAAAAAAAAAGAATTCCTATTAGCTGAAAAGAAAAACAAACCACCTAGTTTTAGACAGGCAAAGACATGAATGGAACTTTTACAGACAAAGACTCCCAGATGGGTTATAACATATGAACACATGCTCTACCTCATTAGTCACAGTTGTCAAAGAAATGCAAATTAAAACCACAATGAGAAATCATTTCATACCTGCCAGATTGGAAAAAAAAAAATTGGTATGCTGATAAGGGCATAAAACAAGAGTTTTTATCCACTGCTGGTCAGAGTATAGACTGATGCAACCACTTTAGGAAACAGTTTCATATTACCTAGTTAAGTTGGACATGAGCATATCTGTTCAAGTAATTCAACTCCCAAATTCTATATCTATATCTATCTATATCTATATCTGTATCGATCTACACACATACATAAGAATGTTAGAGCAGTATTCTTTGTAGTAGCAAAAAACTGAAACAGGGACTTCCCTGCTGGCACGATGGTTAAGAATTCACCTGCCAATGCAGGGGACACGGGTCCGATCCCTGGTCCGGGAAGATCCCACATGCCGCGGAGCAACTAAGCCCGTGTGCCACAACTACTGAGCCTGCGCACTCCAGGGCCCGCATGTCACAACTACGGAGTCTGCGTGCAGCAGCTACTGAAGTCCACGCACCTAGAGCCTGTGCTCCGCAACAAAAAAACCAACCAAAATGAGAAGTCCGCAAATCACAACAAAGAGTAGCCTCCACTCGCCACAACTGGAGAAAGCCCACACGCAGCAACGAAGACCCAATGCAGCCAAAAATAAATAAAAAACAAAAAACAAAAAAACCCTGAAACAACCCAATGTCCATCAACAATAGAATGAATAAATAAGTGGATTAAACAGAAATGAAAATAAATGAACCATATCTACAGTATATACATGAATGACTCAGAAGCAATGTTGAATGAGAAAGCAACTTGCAGAAGAATATATTCAGTATGATTTCATTTATACAAGGGCAAAACACAGTCAAAACTAAACAGTGTATTATTTAGGAGAGTCATAGAAGTAGTAACATCCATTTTTAAAAAGCAAGGGAATGATAAAGACATTAAACATTAATCACTGTAGTGGTAACTCCAGGGAGAAGGGGCATGTAATTGAGAAGCGAAACAGGCAGTGTCTGGGGTAAGGCAGTGTTTTATTCCATGAACACTGGGATTACCTGGATATAAGTGGTCACAATAGCCATAACTGTGGGTGAGATGGGCCTGGAAGATGGAGCAGAGTAAGAGAAAAAAGGAACATCAACACTTGAAGTCGCTAGTGAAGGATAGGAAGTTGCTTAGGCCAGAGAAGTTACCCTGTGGAGAGTGGGAGGAGAGTCAGGAAAGTGGAGGCCAAGGGCACATTGTGTGCAGCAGTGAGGTGAGTTGGGATGCAGGCTGAGGCACATCCTTTGGATTCAGCCAGGTTCCCTGCTGACCTTGGCTGGAGCAGTTTCAGCAGAGACCTGGGGGTGGAGATCACACAGCTGAGGACTGAGTGGGTGGTGAGAAAGCACAGACACAGAATGGGTCAACTCTGAAAAAGTATGAGAAGGAGAGGAAGGAGATAGCAGCTGGGTGGATGCTAGGGCAGAGGGTTCCTAGAGAGATGTTAAAGAGTCTTCAGGTGGCCGATTAAAACCACAAGGAGATTTGCACACCCATCAGTTTAACAAAAATTTATGTCAGACTGACAAGTGGTGACAGGGATGTGGAACAACAAGCCCTCTCAGACACTGCTGGTGAGAGGATAAACTATTTTGGAAAACAATTTGGCAATATCTAGGAAAGTTAAAAATGTGCCTTCAGCTCATAAACTTCACCCTTAAGTACACTTATGGCCCAGAGACACCAACTCATGGGCACTAAGAGACAATGTTCATTTTTCCATGTATGCAATAATGGCAGACTGACTATACAACCCGAATGCCAGCAAACAGGAGAACAGATAAATTAATCATGGGATGTAGACAATGAAATTCTATACAGAAGCAAAAATGAATACATTCAAAGTCTATGCATGGCTCTTAACAGTAAAAAGCAAACTGCAGAAGGATAAGTACAGTATGGTACCATTGTTTTTTTTTTTTTTCAGTATGGTACCATTTATATGAAGGTTTTAAACACAGAAAGAATTCTATGAAGCATTTAATGATTTATACATATGTAGTAAAAGTATAAACACGCACACAAATTTAACTAAACTCAGGATAGTGGGAGGAGGGTGGAAGGTCTAGGATGTGCTAGGAACTTGACATATTGCAACTTAGAATCTGTATGGTAGGTATCATTCTGCCCACTTTACTGAAGAAGAAACTGAGGTTCGGGGAAGTGAACTGGTTGGAATCTCAGTTTCACCCGGTTCTGACATCAGTGTTACTGGTTGAACGAATGAAAGAAAGAACAGCCTCGAGTTAGTTCTCAGGCCTATCCCCATCTCCCTTCGCTGCCCAGGGCGGGAGGTGGAAGGACCGCATGGGGAAAAAACTGCGCTCAGCAGGGACCAAAGTTCACTCCGGCCCCGCCCCCGTGCGTTTGCCCCGCCCCTATGGCTCAGATCCAGCGGGACTCATGAATATGCAAACCAGGGGAAGATATTTAAAGGCGCCGGCGCCACGCGCAGGCCCCTAACCGGCGCCGCCTGCCCCGCTCCAGTCCTCAGACCGCGGCTCGGCACCCTTCGCTCGTATCCATCACTCCGTGCGGAAACGCCGCCGGCATGTCGGACAAGCTGCCTTACAAAGTCGGTGAGTTCCAGGACGTGCAGTCGGCCGCGTCTGCCCCGCCTCCGCTGGGGGCCTGTTGGGGCGGCTGCCGCGGAGCCGACCCGGGGTGCTCAGAAGGACCCCCTTGAATCGCCGGCACAGCGCGGTCTTGGCCGCGCGAGGCCGTCTGGGGGTTGGAGTTCTCCCGCCGCCGCGAGCGGGTCTTCGGAGGCGGCCGCGGACTATGCGTCCCGGCGTGCCCCGCGAGGCCGGTGCAGCAGCGAGGCCCGCGGAGCAGCGAACTGGCGGCGTGTTCTGCCAGAGCCTCCTGGGGCAGGCGGGCAGCGGGCACCTGGCCACGGCCTGGGACCAGTGGCACCTGCCGGGACCTAGGGGGCCTGGATCCTGCCTCCTGGGCCTGGACCGGCTCCTTGGCTACTTGGTGGTCCCGGGCAAGTGCCCACCCTCTCTGAGCCTTCTACAGGGAAGGCGAGGGCACTGGGGCCCCGAAGGGCACGTGGGGAGAGGCCTGGAGACTAAGCCTGAGGCCGGGCTAGTCCACTTACCAGGGACTTTGGGCTTGTTACTCAACCTTTTGGGGTCACCCACCTGGCCAGAAGGTACAGTCATACAGAGAATCTCGAAGAAATTTTGGAGTGGTTAGAAAAATTCTTCCTGCTGTTCTATGGATTGAAGCTGATACACTGATAGTTAACGTTTATTGGGCGTTTACTATGGAATGGGCATTGCCTTCTACGTTTATTATAGATTAATTCATTTTATTCTAATGGGTTTTTAGGGAAGGGACTATTACTTTCTCATCTTATGATGGGTTTACTGAAACCCAGGAAAAAAGGTAACTTGCCCACATTTTTACAGCTGGGAGGTGGTGGAGCAGGATATGAACCCAGGCTGTGCCCACCTTTTCACCACTGTATATAAGTGACCACATTTGGAATAACCCTAATGACCTTTCAGCAAAAACCAGTTCAGCCTGGCTAGCAATTTTTAAAGTAAATTCAAGACACCATTCAACCTGGAGAAAAGCATCATTCATGGAGCACTTGCTATGTATCTGGGGATTTACATTTGTTTACAGAATGATCTTTAGAGGTGGACTTTATCCCATGATACAGAGGAAGAAACTGAAGCCCTAACAGGAAGTGACTTGCAAAGACTGTGGAAAATAACAACCTGTCAATAGTAGTTTATCAAGTAGCAGGCCAGAGAAGGTTATTGTCCCTATTGTGTGGATGAAACTGAAGCCCAGAAAGACTAAGTCAAGGTCCAGTGGCAGAACTGGAATGGGGACATGTTACACTGTGGAGAGTTGGATGGGTTAGGGTTGAGGGCTTTGGGTTGTGTGGCAGCAGATAAGGCTGCATTTGGAAGTGGAGAAGCTTGGCTAGGTAGGGTTGGAGGAAGGACGCCTCCATCAGGGAGGGCACAGTGTGCCCGACCTTGCCCATATGGCATCTTCTTTAATCCTCAGGGCTCATAGAAGGTTAGGGATGATTATTCCCACTTTACAGATGAAGAAACTGAGGCTCAGAGAGGGTTTTGCTATTATGCCTCCTAGCTTGTCCTGGGACAGGTGTTACTGCAACCTCTGCAAGTCCTCAGCTCTCCTGGGCACCAAAACCCCCAGTGCCAGAGCTTAGAGTGCCAGACCCTCCTGTGCCCTTGGAGCTGAGGGACCCACGAAAACACCAGGGCTGACACAGCTGTCCTGAGGGCAGTGAAAGAGTTCTTTTTCGCTAGAGGGACAGGTGGTGGCAGAGGGGTGAAGCTTAGGATAGGACGGGAACCATTGTCCGCTACTGCTGTGTGCCTCCCAGGAGCCTCTGGCTCTAGCCCTCCCTGGCCACCAGTCCTGCCTCTGCCATTGACTGGCTGTGGAACCTGGGGCAAACCCTTCTCTGAGCCTTTCCTCATTGGTAAATGCTGGGAGTTGGACTAGGTTCAGATTTGTTTCTTGTTTGCTAACCCTGTCTCTTGCCAGCCCCTTTCGTGGACCTTCTCTCATTCAGTCCTAACAACAGGTGTGGTCGGTAAACATTTGTGGACCCCTTCTCTGTGCCAGGCCCAGCTGGGCACTAGAGGTACAAGGGTGACTCAAGGATGAGGGTGGGACAGACATGCATACGGATAATATAGTAGTATTGTCTCCATTTTATAAGTGAGGAGATCTGCTCAATTCTTTGTCTCTGTGGCCACCACCCCAGTCCTGGTCTCCCTCCTCAAAGGTGTCCCCGGGTCTCTTGCTCCACAGATACATGCAGCAACCAAAGAGGGCTTTTCGGAAGACAAGTCTGGTCATGATACTCCCCTTAAAACTCTATAGGAATAAAGTCCTGACTCATCATCTTACTCCCTCTACTAGAGTCACCCTGGCACACTCTGTTCCTCCAGCAACAATATACCAAGTTCTTTCCTGTTTCCAGGTTTTTGTTGAGCCCCTGCTGTGTGCCAGGTACTGTATCAGGTGCTTGGGGAGGAGCCTTCCAGGGTAAGAGAGCTGCTTGGTTAAAGCCCTGAGGTGGGAATGAGTTTAGCTCACCCGGAGGTTCATGTGGTTAAGCAACTAGAGAGGGGGAGAAGAGGGTGGAGAGATGGGGGAGAAGGGTGGGCAGTCACCTGGGTAGGACCCTAAAGCCATGTGATGAGTTAGGATTTTATTCATGGTTAAGCGGAAGCCATTGGATGTCGGCTTGTTTTTTACTTGAGCAGAAGAATGGAGGTGATATATTTTAAAATTGAAAAGTTTGTTTCTCTGACTTCTGTGGGGAGAATAGTACGTGGGAGCAGGGAGACCAGTGAGGAGGTGGCTTCAGTGATCCAAGGTGATGAGATGCTGTTGGATTGCTTGTATTTGGGATGTTGAGCCAACAGTGTGCTGATGGGTTGAAAGGGGGTGCAAGGGAGAAAGAGAAATCAAGAAATCGTAAGTTTTGGGCTGGAGCAGCTGGTCGAATGGTGGTTTCATTTCCTAAAATGGGAAGATTTGGGGAGTGACAAGTTTGGGGGTGAAGGCAAGGAGTCACGAGGGCTCAAACTTGACACATAATCTAGTTGGGCATCCAAATTGAGATGCTGAATAGGCAGTTGGATTATATGAGTCTCAAGTTCAGGGGAGAAGATTGGGCTGGAGATGAATGTGTGGGAGACATTTCCATAGAAAAGGTATTTCAAGCCATAAAATGGGATGAGCTCATCTGGTAGGAGAGAAGAGGGAGATGATGAATCCCTGAGGGCTTCTAAACTTTAGAGTCTGTAACAGGAAGAGGATCCAAGAAGGTGGTAGGGAAGCCACGGAAAGACAGGCATAGAAGCCAAGCAAAGAAAGGGTTTCAGGAGAGAGTACTTAGTGCTATTCGTGCTGCAGGGAGAAACATGAACATAGGTAGTTGACCATTAGTTATGGGGATTAGGCCTTACAGAGACCTTGAGAAGAGCAGTTTTAGTGGAGTGTAGTGAAGTCATCAAGGAGGTAAAACAATACGGGATCAGACCCCACAGAGCAGAGACAGCTCTGTCTGTTGTAACAAGGGAATGCCTGGTCCGTAACTACATGTGAGGAGGACTAGTGGATTCCTGGAGGAAGAGTGGCATTGTTCTGAATTCTTCTCGATGAATTGTGAAGTGAGGTCATCAGTTGATGAGGAAAGGTTAGAAGTTTGGAGTGGGAAAGGTGGTAAATTTACTAAGAAGATGTAATAAGATTGCTGGAGTGTCCCTTGAGATTTGTGGTCTTAATAAATGAAACTCTTGGTGTGGTCATCATTTTCCTCCTGCTGGGCTCAATGACGTGGGTGCAGTGGAGGGCTGGGTTTAACCAGGGTGGGAGTTTTGCTGAGGAGTTCTCAGAGAACAAGAGGGTAGAAGGGACAGTGGAATCTAAATTGTGGACCATGTTGAGAACATGAAGGGTGCAGTGAGGGACAGTGATAATTGGTAGGATAAACGGATTAAAGGTTCTGACCTGACCCGTTGCAGCTTTATTGGAGTTTGGGCTCTAGACAGAGAGTTTTGGAAAGATGGGACATGGCCAGAGTCGGTTGCTTGAAATCAAGATTTCCAAGGGAGAGTATCATGGGTGATGGCCTGCCGAAGTGGGCAGGGGTGGAGTGGGTGTGTGCTGAGGCACAGTTGGAGTAGTCCCTCCCATGGGGGGTATATTGCATCTGTGAAGTTGTTTAGATGTACAGTAGGAAGCAGAGTGACTTAGTTGGTTTTATTATTTCTTACTAAATTCTCTATAGTCCTTTGCCTCCCACCCACCACCCCTTTTGGGTGATTGGCAGGATCTAAGCTCCCCTAAAGATAAAAATCACGAGGAGTTCCAGGCCCCATCCTAGACCTACTGAATTTGATTCCCCAGGGGAGACTTGTAAGCATGCCAGATGACCCTTATCAGGGAAGTTTGCAAACACTGACCTAGGGACTGACCTTGAGAATGGGCTAGTGTGGCAGGGGAGGGAGGGTGAGATTATAAGGGAGAGGAGTAGTATTCATTGTACTATGCCATTTTATATAAGGGACTTGAGCATCTGAGAATTTTGGTGTCCACAGGCGTTCCCGGAACCAATCTGCTGTAGAGACCAAGGGATGACTAATAACATCGAAGCCAGAGAATGTAGATTACTGTCAAAGTCCCAATGATCATGCTAACTGAACCCCAAACTCAGCCGTTAATCCACCAGTTACAGGCAGGGCGGGCCTGGGTAGGTCTCTATGTGGAAGAACACACTTCCTGCAGGTAGGTTGGCTGCTGCTTGCTTGCAAAACAAGGGAGACCTGAACTGCACATGCCCAGTTTATTCCTCCTAAGTTTACTAGACAAGTCACTCCACTTCCCCTGGGGCAGAGAGAGGCCCAGAGTGTTAGTTACACAGATGAGTTCCCTCCATGTGGAGAGAAACATTAGGACTGGAGAAGCATTTTTATATCTTCAAGGAGATCAAGGAGCTGTGCCGAGTCCAAGGTGTTAGATTATATCATTTATGAGTGCTGAAGTCACCAAGAGTGGTGACTAGGAATGTGGAGAGCCAGGAGCTAAAATCTTTAGGGAGTGAGGACGTTGGTAGGTGGCAGCAGAAAGGGTAGCAGGAGGTATATATAGGCCGATAGCTATTTTTCAAGGGGGCACTTACCTGTGTTGTAATATTCATGGTCCTGTGTGCTTCTTTGATTAAATGTGTTCTCCCACAAGGCTGTAAGTAAGCTGTGGTTACTGGCAGGGACCATGTCTTTCTTTTTTGACTGCCCTGGCTCCATAAATCCCTGTTGCGTGAGTGAGAGAGTGCAGTGACCAGATTACCCAGTCTAGTGCTTCGAGTCCGCAAGTGGAGGAGTGCTGAGTGGCGGTGCTTTGTGGTTCGTGGGATGAGGTGGCTCACGAACTCCCATCCATCCTGCCCCTACAGCTGACATCGGCCTGGCCGCCTGGGGGCGCAAGGCCCTGGACCTCGCAGAGAATGAGATGCCGGGCCTGATGCGCATGCGGGAGATGTACTCGGCCTCCAAACCACTGAAGGGCGCCCGCATTGCCGGCTGCCTGCACATGACCGTGGAGACAGCTGTCCTCATTGAGACCCTCGTTGCCCTGGGTGCTGAGGTGAGGCCGGCAGCAGCAGTTCTTGTGCAGTGGGGAACTCCAGTCTTGTGCCCCCTCAGGCCCAGCAGGGGGTCCAGCTACAGCCTTGTCACAGTGCCCCCTCACCTCCATTTGTCGTGACTGCTCTGCAGATTTTCTCTCCCTGGGAAGACGGTGTCTGACTGCCCTCAGTTCACATTCTCCTGACTGGGGAGCTCTGATAGGAAAAACTCAAGCCCGGCGTCCTACTGAGTCGTCTAAGGACTGGCTCTCCCAGGCCTTCCTGGGATCATGTGCCTGCCCTTGGCCAATCATGGCTGCTGGAAGGATGGCGCGCTCTGATTGGTTCAGCTTGGGTTATGTGTACCAATGATTGCAGCTCTTCCAACTTCTCTGGGGGCAAGATGTTTCCCAAAGCAGGGGGCAGGGCAGAGCAGCAAAAGTCAGCTACAGAACACACCAGGGTTCAGTCCTTGTACCTCTTCTTTCTTTTCTATACTCACGCTCTTGGCAATCTGATTTTATGGCTTTAAATGCTGTCTATATGGTGATGACTCCCACTTTATGTACTAGCCTGGACTTCTCCCTGGAACTCCAGACTTGTATACCCAGCAGCTGATGTATCACTTCAACTTGGAGATCTGATTGACCTCTCAGTCTCAACATGTCCAAAGGAACGCATGATTTCCTTCTCTTCTTGGAGGCTTCCCCGTGTAGGCAGATGCAGACTTCAGCCTTACAGGCCCTCTCAGTTCAGAACCTGGGGTCGTCCCTGACTCCTCTTGCTCTCTTACTCCAACAACGGACCCTGCAGCAATCCTGTCAGCTCAGCCCTCAAAGTACACGCATCATCGCTTCCACTGCTAGAGGTGCATTTCTTGTCTGAACTCTAACAACAGCTTCTGCCCTTGTCTCCTTGCTTCCGTGTGGAGCCTTTTCCCTTCCACACAGCAGAGCCATGTTTTAACATAAGTTGGGTCTTGTCAGTGCTCTGGCTCCCATCCACTCCCATCCACTGGTTGCCATTTGCAACCCAGCCTGAGGTTGCAGAACTGGCTGGATGTAGATCCCGAGCCTCTCGGCCCTAGCTCCAGGGCGTTTTCTTATCCCTGTCCAGTGACCTTGGTCTTCTGAACTGTCTGCGAGCAGCCCTGTTTCGCTGGCTCTTTCAGGTGCGGTGGTCCAGCTGCAATATCTTCTCCACCCAGGACCATGCAGCAGCTGCCATTGCCAAGGCTGGCATTCCAGGTGAGGCCAGCTTGCTGCTGGGGGATGGCTTCACTCCTGCTGATGGCTTCACTGACTTTTACTGCTACAGACTTCCCTGCGGCAGAGGAGAGGAGTCATGGCCACAGAATCCTAGCCTAGTGACCCATTGGAAAGAACTGTTTTGTCCAACTGTCATCTAAAATCCTATTGAAGGCACTTACTTGCCCAGTTCAAGTCATGTGATCAGGAAGGGTGGGATCTAATGATTGGGAACCACATGATGTTGAAGAGGGGAAATCCTCTAAAGGAATGATGTGGGTTTGTTTCCGAAAGAATCAGGGAGGGATACTGGGCATAAAAAAGTCCCAGAGGTCCATTGCGTAGTATCTGATGGTCTAGGGCGCTGGGGAAATACCAGGACCAAAGAGGAAAGACTTTCTCACAAGCTGCTGGGGAAATAGACACAAGTCTGCCTGGGCTTGAGGAGGGCAGTGGTTAGCTCTGATGATGATGAAATAGGACATTCACAGTTCCTTCTAACCAGACACAGGTGGAGAGTGAAGAGTGGGGGAGGACCTCTCCAAAGACTGACCAAGCTTGGAACAGCCTGTCCCCAACTCCTCAGCCTAGTTTGGGCTCCATGGCCCTTTTCTGGGAAAGGTTTTGTTTTTAATACCATTGTCTGCCCCAGTTTGGGGGAGGGGAAGCTGGCCCTGCTTTGGCAGGTATCCTTTGCTCACAGGAGGTTCATGGGAGCCCCACACCTGTGTCTCAGTTGTCCCATATGATGGGAGGAGCCTGGGCTGGCAGTCAGGAGCCCTGGCTTCTTTTTTTTTGGCGGCGCCATGCGGCTTGCGAGATCTTAATTCCCTCACCCTAGGGGCCCAGGGATCAAACCTGGGCCCCTAGCAGTAGAAGTGCAGAGTCCTAACCACTGGTCTGCCCTCGAATTCCCAGGAGCCCTGGGTTCTGATGCCTGCTCAGGAATGCCATGCTGAGTGATCTGGGCACATCTTAGCCCCTCTCTGGGCATCTGTAAGTGATGATGATGGTAATGGCTGCCTCACAGAGTTTCTGTGAGGAAAAATGAGACGGGGCATGAAGCAGTTAGAGTAATGTCTGGCACAGAGAAAGTGCTCCATACGTGGTAGCTGCTGTTAGTAGTTTTTGGCCAGACTTTGCCTAGGATAACCTACCACAGAGGCTGCTGGCCCATCAAGTCCTTTCAGTGCATAATGAATCTTGGATCTTGTCTCGCTTGGGTCCACCTGAGTGTGGCTTCCTGCCCCTGTGCACCTCCATCCTAGCAGTAGGCATTGTGGGTAGGAGCCCTGGTCACTGGGTTGGGGGCCCAGACAGAAGAGGTAGGAAAGGAAATAATTATTTCCAGATACCTATATATGGGGGGGGGTGTGTCTGTACTTGGCCTCTGTCTCATAATCCATACTATTATAGATGAGGAAACTGAGGCTCAGAGAGGTGAACTGATTTTCCCAAAGTCACACAGCTGGTGAGTGCAGAACCAGGATTTGCACTCAGATTTCTCTGGCTCCAAGTTGTGTTCTTACCATTGCTGAGTCCTCAGAGGTGCTAGAGGTGGCAGGGGATGGGAATTAGGAAGGAGATAGTATTGGCTCTATCCAGGTAGGTCCCTGGAGCAAGTGCCGGTGGGGAGGGCCAGGCCCTGATGTGCCACTCACTCTCCAGTGTACGCCTGGAAGGGTGAAACGGACGAGGAATATCTGTGGTGCATTGAGCAGACGCTGTACTTCAAGGACGGGCCCCTCAACATGATTCTGGACGATGGTGGTGACCTCACCAACCTCATCCACACCAAGTACCCACAGCTCCTGTCAGGTGAGTAGGATGGGTGGGTGGGCTGGGTGCTAGTGGTTTAAACGGGGCCTGCTTGCCCGCATGAAATCAGCAGGCCTGGCAGGACTTCCCAGTGCCTCGAGCAGCAGATTCTGTGGAAGATGGGAGAACAGCAGGCTCCTGTAGGCGTGCTGGGGCCTGGCTTCGGGGCTGGGTGGCTAGGGGAGGCCTGGCTGGCCCAAGGGCATGCCAAGGCCAGGGCTGAGAATAGCTGGGAAGGCGTCAGCTTTGTTAAAAGCAGGTGGGGAGGAAAGTGGGGTAGTGTTGTGAGTGCAAAGGCCCTGAGGCAGGAATGGATAGACCATTCATGAAACACTGAGAAAACAGTTTGGGTTGATCCTGAGAGTAAAGGGAAGTAATTGGATGGTACTGAAAAGACTTCCCTGCAAATGTACATGTTAAAAATGGCTGCTGTGGGCTTCCCTGGTGGCGCAGTGGTTGCGAGTCCACCTGCCGATGCAGGGGACACGGGTTCGTGCCCCGGTCTGGGAGGATCCCACATGCTGCGGAGCGGCTGGGCCCGTGAGCCATGGCCGCTGAGCCTGCGCGTCCGGAGCCTGTTGCTCCACAACGGGAGAGGCCGCAACAGTGAGAGGCCCGCGTACAGCAAAAAAAAATGGCTGCTGTGTAGAGGATGAGTTGTGGCTGGGACGGGCAAGTGACAATGGTGGCAGGGACTAGGGCAGTGACAGTGCAAGTGATGAGTTCGGGAGTTGTTGGGAGGTAGAATCATTAGGCCTGGTGATGGTGGTGGCTCCTCCCTCATGCTGGCCTAGGTGATTAGGTGGGCTGTGGTGTCCGTTACAGAGATAGGAACCCAGAAGGAGGAGCGGCTTTAGGAGGCAAAGGTAAGGAATTTGGGTGAGTTCAGTTGTGGGCTCTCTGAGGCTCTTGGAGTTTCATCTCAGAGGCCACCCTGTCCCTTGGGCCACTCCTTCCTAGCCTGAAATTCATCCCCTCCTCTCTTGTTCAGGCATCCGAGGCATCTCCGAAGAGACCACAACGGGGGTCCACAACCTGTACAAGATGATGGCCAGCGGGATCCTGAAGGTGCCTGCCATCAATGTCAACGACTCTGTCACCAAGGTGAACCTGTGGGGCAGTGATGGCTCCAGCTGTTGGTTCCCAGAGCAGCTCAGGAGTAGGCCCTGCAGAAAGTCCCCTGGGAAGGCTGCAGGCTAGGGGCTTAGCCCTCATTTGAGGGGGGAAAGGGGTTGTAGACTTAGGGTCATGAGGCAAAGCATTAAAGGCATTAAAGAGCCAAAGAACTGTGCAGTGAGCCTCAGAGCTGGGCATCAAGAGGTTTAACGTGAAGCAGATTCTTTGACCGGACAGTCTCTCGTAGTTGATCCGCAGGAAGCCTTCTGGACTGGCAGAGAAAGGCCAGGGAGAAAGTCGTGGGACTGAGCCGGGCAAGGGGCACATGAGCACATTAGCTGGTGGGGAGAAGTCCCAGGAGGTGATCAGCCCAAGGCCCACCAGGCTGAGATGTTGAGAGCGGGTCTGAGGCCCCAGGGCCTCTCCTGCCCCCGTAGCCGCCTTGCCCCCTCTCCTTTCAGAGCAAGTTTGACAACCTCTATGGCTGCCGGGAGTCCCTCATAGATGGCATCAAGCGGGCCACAGACGTGATGATTGCGGGCAAGGTGGCGGTGGTAGCGGGCTATGGCGACGTGGGCAAGGGCTGTGCCCAGGCCCTCAGGGGCTTCGGGGCCCGTGTCATCATCACGGAGATCGACCCCATCAATGCGCTTCAGGCTGCCATGGAGGGTATGATAGGGTGAAGGTTGGTTGTCAGCCACTGGGGCCAGAGCGGGGGCAAGGCCACCCTGGATGACGCACAGACACTGTCTCTACACAGGCTATGAGGTGACCATCATGGATGAGGCCTGTCAGGAGGGCAACATCTTTGTCACCACCACGGGCTGTATCGATATCATCCTCGGCCGGTAGGCGCCAGGCGGGGGGTCCCAGGGAGTGAAGGAGGGGGCAGGCTTGCGGCTGCTTTTGGTCCCTGACAGTCTGTCACAGGCTGGGGCTCTTCCACAGGCACTTTGAACAGATGAAAGATGACGCCATTGTGTGTAACATCGGACACTTTGACGTGGAGATTGACGTCAAGTGGCTGAACGAGAACGCTGTGGAGAAGGTGAACATCAAGCCCCAGGTGAGAAGCCCCAGCCCTGCCAGCAGGCTTGGTGGATGGAGCACCGAGGGGGGCGTGCTCGTGGGCTGGCCGTCCAGGAAGTCAGATGATGAGGCTCTGGCAACCTGGGCAGTGGGATGGGCGGAAGAGGGACTGGTTTCAGGACTGCTTAAACTGGAATCTTGGAGTGAGGCCAAGGCATCCCCATTTTTAAAGGTCCCAAGATGGTTCTGAAGTGCAGCCAAGGTTGAGTACCACTGCATTCAACTTGTTACTAGGCATGGTGATTGAGAACGTGGGATCTGTCCTCAGACTGTCCAGGCTCATGTTGCAGCCACTTTGTAATGTGTGGCTCTGGACAAAGAACTTAACCCTTTAAACTTCAGTTTCTTTATCTGTGGAATGGGGATAATAGCAGTACTTAATTTACAGGGTTGTTAGTAGGATTAAATGTGATAATTTTATATATATATTGTGTATATATGTATATATGGTTATATGTATGTTCTTAGCCCAGGGCATGTGCCAATAATAATAACATTAGCTAATACGTAGTACTTAAACTAAGTGCCTTGTGCATGTCAGCTCTTTAAATTCTCACAGCAGACCTATGAGGTCTGCCGCTCAGGGTTGCATAACAAATACTGGCTCTTATTAATTGTGTGTGCCAGGCCCTGTGCTGGAGGTTGTTCTGGGGCAGTCCAGGCCCTCTGTGGGCCCTGCTGGAGGTCGGGAGGCCTGCTGGACAGGAGGGTAGGATGAGGATAGGTGTGGACACTGGGAGCTGTGCCCACCAGCCCTTACCGCTGTGCTGCCCACTTGTAGGTGGACCGCTACTTATTGAAGAATGGGCGCCGCATCATCATTCTGGCCGAGGGCCGGCTGGTCAACCTGGGCTGCGCCATGGGCCACCCCAGCTTCGTGATGAGCAACTCCTTCACCAACCAGGTGCTGGCGCAGATTGAGCTGTGGACCCACCCAGACAAGTATCCCGTTGGGGTCCACTTCCTGCCCAAGAAGGTAGGTTCCTACCTCCACCCCTGGCCAAGGGTCATGTGTCCAGCCCTGGGCTCTCCATGCAGGCCTCGCCAGAGTTCATACAGTACTCGCCTCTCTACCCTCTTGAAGATCTTCATAGGGTCCTCCGCAGGGCAGAAATCATTCTCTCCATTTAACAGAGGAGGAAATTGGGGCCCAAAGCAGGGAATAACTCCCAGAGTGGCAGGGCTGGGTGGTGAGAGGAGCATGGGCTTTGGAGTGAGACACACCCAGGTTTGCATCTCACCCTTACCACTTAGAGGCTGTGTAACTGTGCCTCCATTTCCTTATCTGTAAAACGAAGGTGATGGTACCTCCTTAAGGATTGTGAGGATTTCCTTAGATCACAGGTCACAAACCCACATGCCCACAGGGATTGGGCAGGTAAATGGGCTGGGTGGGAACTGACCAAAGAGCACGTGCCCCAGTTGAAGAGGTTGGCTGCCTGTCAGCAACCTGGACCCACTGGACCAGGGCTCCTGACGTTTCAAAGGAAGCTAGATATGAGTATATTTATGTGAAATATTCAGCTTTTAAATATAACCAGGTTGTTTAACTTGGACGTGTTTGTAAGCCGAATGCAGCCTACAGGCTGTGTGATTGTGGCCTTGGAATGGGATGATGCCACTAACACACTGAGCATGGCACCTGACGTGTTGTGAGTGTGTGGTCAGATGAACCATGACAGTGAGGTCGTCTGACGTCACATCCAGTGCTTGTCCTAACACCCCCTGCCTCCGCCCTCTCCCACAGATCAGAACACTATGTTTTAGTCCTGGCTTTTTTTTTGCCAGTGTCATGGGTGAACTTGGCTTTGCTACTTTGCCTGACTGGGCCTCAGTTTCCCTCTCAGCTAAATGGTAAGAGTAGCTCTTGCTTCCAGCCCTTGGCTGCTGGAGAGGCTGCAGTGGTGTCTTCATACCACTCCTCCCACCCTTTGAAAAGCTGGTCTGCCAACTGATGAGACGCAGGAAGAGGCTGGGTTGTCTGCCCCCGAGCCAGCCAACTCCTTTCCCCCTAGTCTTCCTCAGGCACTGTCTTGCCTGACCAGGTGTTTTACCTGTAAGGGGCTGTCCTGTCCTGGGCAGCCTGCTAGGTCCCCATGCTGGTTGTCCGGTTAAAAAAGTCTCATTCGACCCCTTATCCGATCTCAGTTGGAGGAAATATGACTGTGAATATAGTGAGAGATTGGGCAGGCCTTTAAAATGAGGCTGGGGTTGGAAGTGAGAGGCAAAGAGCTCACCTCCTACCCCAGCACCTGGCCCCATCCCGTCTTCTTCCTTCATCACTGCCAAGATACGGGTTGGGGACAGGCTTCACATCTCACATGCGAGATGCGGGAGAGGGATTATGTACCTTGGTTAACAATGACAGAGAGAGCAGCCACCATTTCTTAAGGTACTTGCACCAAGCGCTCTTGAATATCACTGATCTCTGTACCAGCTCTGAGAGACCCAGCCTACAGAAGAAGAAACTAAGCTTCAGAGGGTGACTTGCCTCCACAGCTGCAAAGTATTGGGCCAAGAGTATGTCCCACCCCTGCCTGTCCAAGTTGTTAACCGTTATGTCCTCCCCAGCAGGGAGAGGGAAGGGTGTTCTCGGCTAGGCCAGGCCAAGAGAAGGGAGAATTCATTGTGTCCTCTGGGCACTGGAGACCTTCATTCTGCCTCCAGAGCTGACGTGGACTTAGGACTTAGGGCTGGGCTCTGCTCCTGCCTTTGCCTGCCCCTCCCCAGTTTCTTCATTTGTTAAATAGAAGAATAAACCCTGGCCTCCTTCTTAAGGGTGTTTGTGAGCCTCTAATGAGACCGTGAGTGTGAAACCACTTGGGAATGTAAAGCTGTCTGGGCTGGGCTGTGGTTAAAGGCTATTGTGCCATTATGGGATGGGACTTGGGGGTAGAAAGAGGCCCCACCCGGAGCTGGATGCTGAGAAAGTGAGAGCCCCGCTTAAGGTTGATCCTTCTCTAAGTACAGCCACTTGCCCTTCTTCTCAGGCCCACTTTATGCATTTCAGCACTGGTCAGACTTAGAAATAGGCCTTATCTAACCCCAGCCTCTGTCCTCCTTGGTTTCTGTTCTGTCTCTTCAAAGCTGCCTTGGAGACGATAACTTGAGACAAGTTATGCGACTTTGGAGCCAGGTGGACCCTGGATTCAAATCCTAGCTCTGTCATTAACTAGCTTTGTGACCTTGGGCAAGTCATTGTACCTTTCTGAGCCTTGATTTCCACATTTGTGAAAGGAGATGGCAATTTTTTTATTAGTCAGGATCCTTTCGGTGGCGAGTGGTAGATAGAAACCCTGTTCAAGCTGGTGTATTAGTTATCTGTTAACCGTATAGCCGTTTAAATACAAAACTTACTGGCTTAAAACAATAAACATTTATTATTTCAGTTTCTGTGGGTTGAGAGTTTGAGAGCAGCTTAATTCATGAGGTTGTAGTCGAGATGTCAGCCGGGGCTGCAGTCATCTGAAGGCTTGACTGGAGCTGGAAGATCTGCTTCACATCACTGTTGGCAGGTGGTTCCTTCCTATCTCCATAGGGCTGCTTAAGTTTCCTCATGAGATGGCAGCTGGCCTCCCCCAGATTCAGGGGGAGAGCAAAGGAGGAAGCTGAAGTGCCTTTTAGGACCCAGTCTCCAAGTCACACACCATCACTTCTGCTTTATTCTATTCATTAGAATTGAGTCACTCAAGGGGTGAGGAATTAGGCTCCACCTCTTTTTTTTTTTTTTTTAGGCTCCACCTCTTGAAGGAAGGAGTTTTATGAATTTATAGACAAAGATTTTAAGGACGTATTTTGGAAGGCAGCTATGCTCACCACTATACCACCAGTGCTAAGGATGTATTTTGAAACAAACACAACCAGTGTAATCTAAAAAGGAACTCTATCGGTTCTGTAATGGAGGGGTCTAAGATTCAGACACTGGATCCAGGGATCAGTGGCATCAGAGCTCTTTCTCTGTCTCTTGGCTCTTTTTTCCCCCTACATTCACTTCATTTGTCAAATAGACTTGCCCCTGGTGAGCAGAGACTGATAGCCTCCCTGTTTAGGAATCCTGAAAGCCCCTGTCATGAAAATATGTCCTGTCCATAGATAAATTCCAGAGAAGCATTTTGGTTAGCTGCTTAGGTTGGTGGAGGGTAAGGAAGGAGATGTAATTGATTGTCCCATTAGGGCTGCTTGGAGGGGAGGATGTAGCTTGGTTCCCCCTTGAAGAAGGGGAGCTGAGTAGCCAAAAGCCACACTGGAGGCTGGCTGTGAGGATAGAATGAAGTAATATGCTTAACACTCCGCAGATGTCACAACAGAACAGTTCCTGCCTCTTTTGGCAGCTAGATGCAGGTAAGGGATCCCAGAGCATGGCACTGATTCCAGCTTTTTCTGTGTTTCTCCCCAGCTGGATGAAGCAGTCGCTGAAGCCCACCTGGGCAAGCTGAATGTGAAGCTGACCAAGCTGACTGAGAAGCAGGCCCAGTACTTGGGCATGTCCTGCGATGGCCCCTTCAAACCTGATCACTACCGCTATTGAGAACCAGGCCCGCCCTTTGCCTTCCAGCTGCTGTCCTTGCCTGGGTCCCACCTCTCCTCCCCAAGAGCAAATGGCACCACCTTTGAGATTGGTTTGATAATGTTCCCCATCAACTCCCTGGGGCTAGTCACTCAGTCTTTGGCCTCTGCTGCATCCCTCATACTGTTCCAAGTGTGGCAGGGGGAATTGAGAAGTCCCTCCTCCAGCCCTGGTCATGATCGAGGTACACGGGAGTTACCCACAGGGAGCCATGAGCTCAGGGGTTCTGGAACTGCTCACTCAGTCAGTCCTTCCTTAGGCTGGAAGTTGGCAGTGGTGTTCACAAAGCCCATGCACTTTACCATCCAGGCCCTCACTTGGCCTATGGACTTTTTATACCCATGTTCTTGGTTTACAGGTTCATTGGTTCCTCAGCCCATGACAGATGAGAAGGAGCTATGTCAAAGGGTGTGGAGGAACTGTTGGAATTTGAATGCTCCTGAGAGCCCGGCTTAGTGCTTGGCATTCTCTTAAACCTCAGAACGATGAGGTTGGTACTTTTAGTCCCTATTTTACAGGGGTTGGAATATATTGTTAAGGGATAGCCAAGAAAGGACGAGAGAAGTGACAGCCAGAGGTTGAGAGGGGCCAGAGAAACGTAAAAGTGCATTGTAACTTGATGTTCTCATCACAACTCTGAGTCAAAAAGAGGTTAATTTGGTTTATAATGTTAAAAGAGAGCAAGAAGGTGGGTTAATAAAAATTTTGGTGCCTAAAAGAATTTTGAGCCTTTATTTTATAGATAATCCACTGCCAACAATGTAGGGTGTAAGCCAAGGGGTAATAGTCTGATGTGCTGTAATAGTCTGCTGTGTTGCAGTGTGGGGTGACGGGCTGCAGGCACACCCTTGGGCTTGGAAGACTGGGTAAAATGAAGAGAGAACTCTTGTGTCTTCAGGTGTGTCTTTTGTAAACAGCCTGTTTTTTACCCAACCTAAGAGTCATTTAATAGGTGAGATTAACCTATTTATATTTATTGTAATCTCTGTTTGTATTTATTTCCTCTACCTTATTTTTTTCTGTTCCAATTTATAATGTTGTTTTCTCCCCATTTCCACTTGGGCTTGATCCATTGCTCCTGGGGGGACTGTTGTTTATTGAGCACCTCCTGAGTGCTAGGTGCTTTGTAGTTTCATTATTCTCGCAACCAGCTTAGTAATACTATTATCCTAATCTTATGGATGAGAATGGAGACTTACAGAAGTTAAGCGTCTTTCCTAAAGTCCACAGTTACAACTGGCCTCATCATGATTCAAATCACAGGAAGGTGGGTGGGAAATGGGGTGCTCTATTTGCCTAAATTGTCATTTACTGAACCCCTGTTCTGGCCTTGGAAGTCAGAGAAAAACAAGAACCTGCCTGGGAAGGGTAACCAGGGACTATTCTAAGGGTCCTCCACTCATGGAAGGCCTGATGGGGATGCTGGGATGTTTGAGACCTAACCCCAGCCTGCTGGGAATCTCAAGCTAGAAGGAGAAGGCAGGCATACAAACAGATTTGCCATCTCTTGGCACTTCCCTTTCTCTGCTCAGCTTTAGAGTTCAGTGCCTGGCAGCACTGAAAGGCAGGAGGGAAAAGGTGATGCTTGAATTGGATTTTGTTGTTTTGTTTTTTAATATTTTATTATTTTCTTTTTATGTTTTTGGCTGCGTCAGGTCTTACTTGCAGCATTTGGGATCTTTCATTGCAGCACGTGGGCTTCTCTCCAGTTGCATCGCTCGGGCTTCTCTCCAGTTGTAGTACGCAGGTTTTCTCTATCTAGCTGTGGCGCATCCAGAGCGCATGGGCTCTGGGGTTTGCAGCATGCGGGATCTCTAGTTGAGGCACACAAGCTCAGTAGTTGCGGCGCGTGGGCTTAGTTGCCCCGTGGCATGTGGGATCTTAGTTTCCCGATCAGGGATTGAACCTGCATCCCCTGCATTGGAAGGCGGATTCTTTACCACTGGACCACAAGGGAAGTCCCTTGAAATGGATTTTGAAAGAACTAAAGATTTTTAATAGGAATTGAAGGCAAGAGCATTTTGGGCAGCAGAACAACTTAAGCAGGAATGAGTTAGGGGGCAGGGAGCTTAATATAGGGGGAGCTATGAGGTAGAGGGCTAGAAAGGTGGCCTGGGAGACAGGAAAGCGAAAGCCCTTGAACACTAGGATGAGACCTTAGTTTTAATCCTTGAGCTGCACAGATCCCTGAAACAACCCTACTTGACTGAACATTCATACTTGTGGCTTGTTTTTGTATTCTCAGCCTCTGGCTATTACCTGGTATTAATTAGCGGAGAGATTCAGAGAGGCCAAATGGCCTGACCTAAGATCACACGGTAAGTGGTGCTGCCTGGACCCCACCTCAGGTTGGTCTGAGTCCTGGGCCAGGCACTTGTGTGAGACAAATGGCGAGTGTTTAAGTGAAGGTTGTCCTACTCAAGGCATGACGTTTTGACAGAAGGTAAGGTAGTGGGTTGCCGATGGGGCTCTCTTTAGTATTTCTTCCTCCAGAGCTGAGTGAGAGTTGAGTACACAGGAGAACATGAGGAGATGGAGATTGAGGCCAATCCTGCCTCTCAGATCAGCTTTCCCAACCATGAGTCCACAGCATCATGCTTGGCATGCCCTTGGCTGTATCTGGCATTGAAACTCCACTTCTTCTACTATTTGAGTGCAAATGCATCTGAGTGACAGAAAGAAGGGCTTGTTTAGTCTAACTTTTAAAAGCATATGGTGTCAAGCAAAACCCTTGTCGATGGCCTGCCGTCTGATGGGCGTGAAGGGCTGAAAACTAGAGGCTCAATAGACCCTCCCCATGCTTTCTCGGGCTTGGATGCTCATCAACGTGTCCTGCCCAGTTAATTCTCAGCCTTTTTTTCTCCATGCATATAGTTGACGTTGCATTAGGTTACATGAGTGTATGCTATGACTCTGCTGTAAATAATTTTAAAACTTTGGCACTTCAACTATTATTACCAACAAACGACACAGGAACCACCTCTCAACCAATCATGACACCAATGGTCAAAACAGACCGAGGTCCACTGCTGCCCACTGCCATTTCTTTTACAGCTAATTGTGTACCAGCCATTGCTCTAAGTAAGCACTTACTTATTCCTCCTGATAACCTTGTAGAGACTTGAATTCCCGTTGTACAGTTCAGAAAACAGGCTTTGAGAGAGTGAGCTGGCGTTTGTACCCAGTAGGACTCTGAGACCAGAATCCCAGCTCCTCTCAGTAGAAAAGGGGGAGACTGCTGTTCATCTGAGCCGGAGAGGTTAAACGCCTCATCCTTCATGGCAGCCACGCTCCCTTCCCTCAAATCTGTCTGCTCCCAGACTCAAGAAATACCTTTCCAGATGTCCCCTCTGTGAGATCCAATGTAGTCCCCCACATCCAGTCCCCTAGGGGTTCTGGTTTCTGTTATCCTGACCTTTTCATTTCCTCTTTGGAGGTGTCCTGCCAGTTCTCAGAACCTTTCATTTTAAAAAAAAAACACCCTCTCCTTTCACATCTGGTCTCAGCCTTACCTCTGATCTCAGATCTGCTAATCTGTCACGCGTTTGACACAGACCAGGTATCCACAATGAAAACTGATGTGTCTACTGTTCCCCCCAACTCCACTCCTGATGCCTGGGCCTCATGGGGAAAGAAGGAATTGGCCAAGGGTCCTATAGTATCTGGTCTAACTGGATTTTTTTTTTTCCAGGAAAGTGAGAAGGGAGGTTAAGACCTGGGGGATTTTGTGGAACAGTGGACTGGGCTTTGAAGGGAGGAGACCTGGGTCTGCTGTTGACTCACCATGTGACTTTGGGCAAGGACAGAAGTACCTACCTCAGATGGTTGTTTTGAGGGTCAGTGATATAGCATGTATATAAAGAGTTTTGGGGGCTTTTTTAAACATCTTTATTGGAGTATAATTGCTTTACAATGGTGTGTTAGTTTCTGCTTTATAACAAAGTGAATCAGCTATACATATACATATATCCCCATATCTCTTTCCTCTTGCGCCTCCCTTCCTCCCACCCTCCCTATCCCACCCCTCTAGGTGGTCACAAAGCACGAGCTTATCTCCCTGTGCTATGCGGCTGCTTCCCAGTAGCTATTTTACATTTGGTAGTGTATATAAGTGCATGCCACTCTCTCACTTTGTCCCTGCTTACCCTTCCCCCTCCCCGTGTCCTCAAGTCCATACTCTAGTAGGTCTGCGTCTTTATTCCCGTCTTTTCTTCAAGAACCTTGAAGAAAAGTTTCTTTATGACCTTTTTTTTTTTAAATTCCATATATATGTGTTAGCATATGGTATTTGTTTGTCTCTTTCTGACTTACTTCACTCTGTATGACAGACTCTAGGTCCATCCACCTCACTACAAATGACTCAATTTCATTTCTTTTTATGGCTGAGTAATATTCCATTGTATATATGTGCCACATCTTCCTTACCTATTCATCTGTCGATGGACACTTAGGTTGCTTCCATGTCCTGGCTATTGTAAATATATAAACAGTTTTTTTTTTTTTTTTTTTTTTTTGCGGTACGCGGGCCTCTCACTGTTGTGGCCTCTCCCGTTGCGGAGCTCAGGCTCCGGATGCGCAGGCTCAGTGGTCATGGCTCACGGGCCCAGCCGCTCTGCGGCATGTGGGATCTTCCCGGACCGGGGCACGAACCCGTGTCCCCTGCATCGGCAGGCGGACTCCCAACCACTGCGCCACCAGGGAAGCCCTATAAAGAGTTTTACGTCAAGTTTTCAGGGCTGTGTCAGGCACCACTGGGTGGGAAGGAGCTGTTTGGAAGGCAGGAAATTTAGGATATTTAGAAAATTAAACAG
The DNA here is from genome assembly GCF_963455315.2 of Globicephala melas. Taxonomy (NCBI): domain Eukaryota; kingdom Metazoa; phylum Chordata; class Mammalia; order Artiodactyla; family Delphinidae; genus Globicephala; species Globicephala melas. The sequence goes on along the minus strand of NC_083328.1, from coordinate 62,039,373 downwards.
TACTTTAGAAAAATCTTAGGATCTTAGAACTTGAAGGAACTTAGAGCATCTATAGAGCCAAATCCAGCATCTGTATATGGAGAAATGCGGGCCCAGAGAGTTTAAGTGATGTCCAAAGTCACCCTGCAGATCTAGGTGTCCTGCTTGCCTCTAGGCAAGAGCTCTTTCCTGCATACCAAGGCCCTCTGCCCACCTCCACGTGGCAGGTTATGGTGGGAGGGCCTTGCTAGGCTAGATGTGCTGGAATCCCTTTTCAAGTCTTGTTGGAGACAAGTAATGAGGAGCTTGGAGGGCTTGAGGGCCTGCTTATGTCAGGAGAACTACAAGAGGCAGCAGGCAGGGGTCGGCTCTGCTTTGGGGAGCTGAGGTTTCAGGAAACCTCAGGAATCCAGATTCTTATCCCTGAGACCCACTCAGGACTACCCCAGAGGACAAGGCTAGGAAATCTGCTTGAAGTGATGGAGGCAGCCAGGGGTGCTTATGTGATCAGGCCTTGTCAATCAGCTTCAGTAAGTTCCTCATGGATACACTCTCCAAACTGGCTCAAGGATAGGCACATAGCTCACATAGTTGGTCCAGATTCAACCCCAGGATTTCAGGATTTTTACTAGAAATCTGGTGTGGTGCAATACAGAGAACTGTCCAACAGTGATCCCAGGAGCTTACCCTGGGCTGCCTGCACCCAGTGCGGGCTGCGCTTGGAGCCAGATTCCCTCAGGTCTGCTGGCTTCCTCTCCCTGGCTGGAGGAGTTACAACCTCCGAGGGGTCCCAAAAGACCCCAGGTGCTGGGCAGTGGGCTTTTCCTGACAACTCCATAAATAGTTGGTACCTACATTCACACTGCTAAGTACCCTGATAGTCTGATTGCCCCCACTCACAGTTCTCATACTTGCCTTATTACAAGGGAGAGAAACAGAAGTAGCTGGGAACGTACACCCACAGTATGTCCAACAGAATGCCCTGCCTCAGCATGTCTCTTTGTGGGGAACTTGCTGGCTCTTCTAACTGCTGGCTTGTACAGATCCCCACTAACCCAGTGTCTCGTAAACCTGAGTGTGTCGGGACCACCTGGAGGGCTTGTTAAAACACAGATTGCTGGGCTCACCCCCAGAGCTTCTGATTCAGTAGGCCTGAGATGGGGCCCTATAATTTGCATTTCTAACAAGTTCCCTTGCGACCCCTCCCACCCAGTGCCTGTTGCACAGCAGGTGGCAACTGTAAAAGAGACCCACCTGTCCTGAAAATGGAGAAAAGGTGCCCTCTTCAGTAGGGCTCCCAGGCTTGGCAGGAATGTGAACCTAGAGCTGCTTCTTTGCCCCATGAGGGGGAAGCCTGCCTGAGGGTGACACCAACATAGAATTGCGAGACAGAGTGACACATTCCAGAGGACCTGAATCTAGCCATGCTTTAGGCTAACTAGATCTACCCACTGGACTGTTTAGTGCTGTGACAACAACAAAGTTCCCTTTTTTTCCTTTAGCCCATTTGAACAGGGTTGCCGTCTCTGGCAATTTCAAGTGTTCTGCTGAGGTGGAGAAGACAGAAATGACACCAGGAGAGAAAATGGGAGAAAACCTTGGGGCTGAGGCTCCTGCAAGGTGTTGGCTCTAGGCAGACAGAATCTCCTTTGCCTGGCTTCCAGTGGCCTGGTGGTTAAGGGCATAGGCTTTGGAATGAGGTGGGCTGGGTGTGAATCCCAGCGCTGAGGTGTGAGGTCCAGGCACAATACCTAGCCTCTCTGAGCCCCAAGTTCCCTTATTTACAATAATTCTTACCTTGAAGCAAATTTGGGAGCTTGGGTATCATCCTGGCATGAAGTAGCTGCTCAATCAATAGACATTATTAGCATGATCTTATGATAGTTACAAATCACACAGGCCTCAGGCTGTTAGCAGCAGCTCTGGGTCCCTGGCAAAAGGCAGGCAACAACCTCAGAGGCATCCTGGGGAGAGGCGGAGCATCTCAGGACCCTCCAGAGGCTCTGCACTCGTCTCAGAGCCAGTGCAGGGGGCTCCCTGATTCTGGTTTGGGTGAAATTACTGAGGATTACTTGAGGTGCTCCAGTACAGTTAGACCTTCCTGGGTAGTGGGGGCAGGGAGGTTCTGTTAGACAAAGATCAATTAATTTCAAAATCATTTAAGACTGGGAAACCAAGGCTGCTTTGGGATTTTAAAGGGGTAGCCCTTGGCTGATCACTGAATTCAATGTCCCCTTCCCCTTATCAAATAACCCTCTTTATTTCCCAGCTCCTCAGGGGCTGCACTGTCCTCCCTTCCCCCCCAGGCCCCTTCTCTCCGTTTCTTTTGCAACCTCTGACATGTATACATTATGCAGAATTCCAGATGTTGGTAGACATTGGGATAAATAACGAGAGAAAAAAAGAAAAAAAAAACGCAAAAAACTAAACTTTTCCCCAAAGTCATAAGGCTCTAGTTTTTGATTTGGGGAGGAATCAGCTCATTTAATGGCTTGTAAATGTGATCTTATAAAATTAGGTAATTTAGGAAGGTTTTTATCATTATCATCATTATATTAATTTTTCTTTAGTAGTCATGATTTTATTATTGCTCTGGTAGTCTATGCAGCCACTGGGTCCAGGAATTCCAAAGAGGAGCTCTGAAAGATGTGAAAATCTTCAAGAGTCAAAGGAATGAAGCTATTTGCTGGGCTCCGCAGATAACAAGAAGGCATGATCATCATCGTCATCATCACCATTAGGCGGCGCCACCTCCCAGATTCTACAGCTCCCGTAGCCAGCTGGGAGAGCTGACAATAGCTACTGTCTCTCTGCAAGCCATCAGTATAAAACTCTTTTCTGGAGCGAACATAAACATTTGATGATTTTACTGAGAAAACAGAAGACATTCCTGCCCTACCCCCAGTCCCACAACACACACCCCCTTTGCCTCACAATAAATATACTTCATGCATGGAAGAAGAAAGGGAGGAACACGTTTATTCTAGACTAATCTGAAGTTCACTACAGATGGTTTGGCTAATTCAGTTAAAATTAAATTCTTTTCTTTACCTATCCTGTCCCCTTCACACATGGGAATTGTTTTTTGGAGTTAAATTCCTTTATAAAGTTCCTATTGTATGACTGGGAGTAATTTCTTGACAGTGGGTGAAGATGCTACAGCTGTAATTGTTCAAACAGGTGGAGGCACTTAGAGTAAGGATCCAAAGATTGCCAATTAGGTTGGCCTGTGGTCCACAAGCCAGGAAGGGATTTGAGGTCCTGAGGATCTGCTACCCCTCAGGGTAGTGGTGTTTTTTTGTTTGTTTGTTTGCGGTACGCAGGCCTCTCACTGTTGCAGCCTCTCCCGTTGCGGAGCACAGGCTCCGGACGCGCAGGCTCAGCGGCCATGGCTCACGGGCCCAGCTGCTCCGCGGCATGTGGGATCCTCCCTGACTGGGGCACGAACCCGTGTCCCCTGAGTCAGCAGGCAGACTCTCAACCACTGCGCCACCAAGGAAGCCCAGGGTAGTGGTTTTTGAAGTATATTGCTTCTGTAGAACCATAACTTCAACTTCTGCTTTGAAAAACTTTGAAGCCATTTAAAAGTAATAAAAACATTCATGTTTACATGTGCTAGGCACCAAATTTTAACATGTTGGAGACCACCTGGACTAGATTTTGAAATAAACCTCTTGCTCTTTCTGTTTAACAGGAGACTGTTCTGAGGTCACAGGGTGAGTTGTTAAAACCTTTTTGCAACAACTTCTCTGTGTAAATTAGACCTTTTTCGGTACTGTGCAACCAGAACAAAAGATGGAAACAAACTGGTTGCTGAGGCTGATATGGGAGGGCAACCGTTAATCTCTAATCGCTGATTTCAAATTTTTGTGTGCATCATTACAACCTTATAGTAACTTAAAACTGTTTTAATGTGTATTATATAATGGGGCTCCCCCTTAAGAATTCAACTGAGGAAAGGGTACCTCTCCTAAAAAAAAAAAATGAAAACCATTGCTTCAGATTATGTTGCAGAATTTCTGGTGCCAAAAGTGTCCTCAGAATAAATCCAGAGACCAGCTCTCTCATAGTGGCCAGTCGTGATTTTGCCCTCCAGTAACTGTATCTTTGTTTTTTTTAAATTGGAGAATTACCCCTCCCACATTATGAACAGACTTTGTGGGACTATCAAGATGGGCCACCCTTTCCTGGGTACCACTTCAGGTCAATCAGATTCCCTCTCTTGGGAATTTGAATTATGAATTGTCCCATGCAAGATCTGAAGTGGTTGGAGGTGACTTATCCCATAGCTTTGCCCTGAAAACGCTGTCCATTGGTTTCTTTGGCCTGGCTCCTTTCACATCCCTCAGGGACCTATTCTTTCTGAGGCCTGTTGTATGGCTTTTCCTTCGATTCTTTGAGGTCTCCAGACCTCTCCAGTAGACTACCGCCACCCTTTATTTGTTTCTTAGGCTAGCCAGAATCGTTTCTGTTGTTTGCAACCAAAACATTCTGACTGATTTTCTCCGAATTTTGCAAATGGGGAAATGGTAGTAGCATCAAGAGGTCAGTGACTTCTTCATGGCCACACTGTGAGAACTTTGGCACAAGTGTAAGGCCATGCTCTACAGGAAGAAATGATCCTAAATCAATATCCACAAAAGTAGAACAAATATATCTAGGACAGAATTCACCTTTGCACTTCGTGTGTGTGTGGGGCAGGGGGGAGAGAAATATGAATAATGGTGTGGGAAATAGGGTGTGTGTGTCCCAGATCTTCACAACTCTGAGTCACAGATGTATTTCAATTCTGGTCACTCAGGCAGGATTTTGCAGAGACCCAGAACCATTCTCTCAGGACCCTAAGGCTTGAGGAGGAATTCTGAAAAGGTGGATGAATCTTAGGCTCTCAAGCTGAAAGGGAACTTGGGCAGATAAATACCTAACCAGGGATCTGAGTCAACAGAAGTAAGAACTGAGAGTCTGAGGGAACAGACCAAACATGCTAACAATGGTTCTTACCTTTAACAAGGGCTGGTGGTCATGGTCCACTGGACCATGAGCTCTGTAAAGAGAGGATTGGACTTGTTCACCACAGTATTCACAGCACCTGGCACAATGCCTGGCACCTAGTACGTGCTCAATACACATTTGCTGAATGAGTGAATGGGTTGGGCTTCCATGCGGTTGTTTGGACTCAGCAGCCTAGTAGTTTTGTCACTAACGGACTGGGTCTTTGGCTTTGCATCTCTGGCCTCACTCATAGGGGGCCAAATGGTGCCTGGTAGGTGAGCAATGTCTGGAAAACACAGGAGCAGCGGCTGCAGTATATTCCCAATATTCTAATTACTGATGACATTTACTCAGCAGCAACTGTGGTACAAGGAACAAAAGGTTATTGCCCTGTGGACATGCAGCCAAATTGACAGAAAACAAAAACAAGCAACTGGTAGCTTTTCTGTGTCTGTGTGTGTATGTTGATTGTTGTGTTAAGGTATAAGAAGCAACACTATTTCAGATTTATAACAAGAACAGCAAGAGTGATTATATCCCATTTTACAGACAAGTAAATAGAAGCCCAGAGAAACACAGACTTTCCCAATGTGCAGAATCGTGTCCCCAGCCTAGCCTGGAGCACCCATCTTTTTGTGTGTGTGCTCCATCTAGGTGGCTTGAGCTCTGTCCAGTCCAGGGTCTGATGTTTGCCTCCTCCATTCCATACTGCTTATGTCACTGCAGGCACAACACGGGTCTCCAGTTGAGAAAGGTCCTTGGAAAGGAGGGAGTTTTAAAACATTTGAAAGAGGGAAGATTGTAAGTTGACAAGTGCGTCAGGGGAGGTGGCCCCATCTGTGCTGACCCCGGAGCCCCACTGTCCTCACCTCCAAGGACCGAGATACATGGTGGTTACCAGGGCTGAGGCAACTGCTCCGCATTATTCTGTCACATAGCCTCTTTCTAGACTCTTTCTCATGTACAGGCAGGCCTTGTTATTATTATTAAAAAAAATTATCTTCTTACATCACCATCGTTTGCAGTTTCTTCTTTCTTATAGTGATTCCTTGGGGAAGAGCTCCAGCTCTGGGAGACGCTGACAGGTGAAACCTCAGCTTTTCTACTGGCAGGGATACCCTCAGCCAAGCAGGGCAAGTAGGTGATGTCATTTAGAACCCTTTCCTCTCAAGGTGCTGGGAGTTTTCATGTGACTGTGCCCACACAGACCCTGTTCCTACCTTTACCACCTCTCTCCCCAAAACAGCACCTCCCAGGGTCCTTCCAGAGATAAAATGCTGCGTTTCAGTTTCCCACAGACTCAGAATCTCTTAGAATCTCAGGCAACAGTTTGGGACACTAGGAGACAGGCCCCTGATAATCCAGGACAAAAGTTGCTGCCTACTCACCACACCCAGGCCCACTGCCTCCTTCCTGGCTGACAGAGCTGGGACAGGGAGTGAGGAAGGATTCCTGAACACCTGTTTCCTACTTGGGAGAGCCCAAACTCTAGGTTTTCAGAATTAAAAATGGCTAGGGACCAATGATCAGTGTTCATTTAGCCTGGGAGTGGGAAAACTCAATCAGATTCTCTTTCTAGGGCATTTGAATTATGAATGGTCCCATGCAAGAACTGAAGCTGTTGGAGGTGACTTATCCCATAGTCTTGCCCTGAAAACATTGCCCATTGTTTACTTTGACCTGGCTCCTTTCACATCCCTCAGAATCCTATCCTTTCCGAGGCTTGTTGTATGGCTTTTCCTTTGATTCTTTGAGGTCCTCAGACCCCTCCAGTAGACTACCGCCCTTCTTTATTTGTCTCTTAGGCTAGCCATTTTGGGGGAGCCTCCTAAGGCTCTAGGGTCCTCAGGCCAGAGCAATGCCCAGTCACAATCAGCCACCCCAATTTGTATCCGCAGACCCCTTAGGACAGACAGCCCAGTGAGACTGTGTATGGAGTTGTAGCCTTTCTTGTTTTGGGGGCGCTGAGGGGAGCTTCTTAGAAGGGGGAAAGGGTGAAACACTGAAAGGTAGTTCCTTAATGGTTCCTTTCTGCCTCCCTGGTTTTGGAGGCAGCTTCGGGTGTTCCCAGGCTTAAAGGAAGGGGGCAGCATTGTCTCTGGCGGCCACACCCAGAGATGGGCTTACCAGGAGGGCAGCCTCAGGGCCAGGTAACCACGTTTCCCCAGGACCAGGAGAGAGCAAGTGCGCAGCCCGCGGAACTTCTGCGGTGAAGGGGACTCGGCGAAGGGAAAAGGATCTTTCGGGTTCTTTAAAGAAACAGCCACACACCTTTCAATAGCCTATATATATTTGGATTTTAGCCCAGCCCAAGCCAAGTCTCCTTGAAGCCCCGCCTCCTAAAAGCTCCGCCCAACGTCAGTAGCTACGCCCACTCCCTGTTTTAGGTAGTCACACCTACTAGAGATTGCCCGCCCCAGAAGGGCCCGTCCGGGGAGCCCCGCCCGTGGAAGCCCCGCCCCACCCCGCCCACCACCCAGAGGCGCGCTCAGCAGGTGGGGTTGAGCACGCGGCAGGAACAGGCGCTGCGGAAGAAGCGGCACTGGCAGAAGGCGCACGGGTCGCAGCAGGCGGGCGCCGGCGGCTTGCAGCTGTCGCGGGTGGCCACGCAGGGGCCGGGCGGCGGGGGCCGGGGCTGTGCCACCTTCTTCATCGAAGCCTTTTTCTGCGGGGAAACGCCGGGTCTGCCCGAGCAGTCCACGTCCGCCCCACTCGTCCTCACCTCTGCCTGGAGACTCCTTGGACTATGGAGGCCCCCGACCAGACATCCCCACCTTCTGCCCACCGCCCGCTCGACTGATGCCCACAGGGCATCCCAGCGGGTCCCCGCCTGCTCCCCCAACAATGCCCCACTTCATCAAAACTTAACTGGCTCCGGCCTGGCCTCTTCTCTCCCTAGGGCATCCCACTCAGCTCCACCGTTTTTAACTACCGTCTCTGTTGTCTTCCCCTTCCAGTGTAGCCACAATCCCTGTCAGTTCTGCCTTCACAATAGATCTGGAGTCTACCCACTGCTTCACTACCGCTGCTACCCTGGGCTAGGCCCCTGTCTGCGGCTTTTGCCCCCTTACAGTCCGACCTCCAGTGCACAAAAGGGACCTCTCAGAAGACCTATGATGGCATCACACTCGGGCTTAAAGCACACCCTCCTCCCCGTTACTTTGGTCCTTGAGGCCCTCTGTGGTTTGGCCCTCCCACCTCTCCCACCGGTCTTTACCACACTGCCTTCTGTGCACCGAACACAAGAAATGAGTTCCTACTGCGGGAGCTTTGAGTTTGCTACTCCCTTTTCTGGGGACATTCTTTGCTGTGCTGTCCAATACAGGCAGCCACCAGTCAGCCATATGTGGCTGCTGAGTACCTGAAATGTGTCTAGTGCAATTGAGGAACTGAGTTTTCAAAAAACAAGGTTTTATTTTCATTTTACTTATTTTTAGGGTTACTTTCTATTTATGTCAAGTGATACTGGTTTTCTATATTGGTTATATAGGTTTTTAAATAACTATATAACCATGATAGAAAAGTTTTAAAATTAAAGTTTTAATTTTAAACAAATATATTAAATAGGTGAAACTCAGATATGGTAAAAGTTGTGGAAATGGTTCTGAAATGACTGAGGTTTGGGAAACATTGCATTCATCCAAAAGAATGAGTTATGGTGAAATTTCAGACAGGGTGTGAGCTAGTATATAGGAAGATGCTTTTTAGCAGGTAAGCTATTTTGCTCAGTGAACCTTAGCTTTCTGGGCCTCAGCTCCTGGGGGTCTGGTTCAGGGCTTGAGGCCAGGAAGTTTGGGTAGCTTTCAGTTTCTTGTGGGCATGTAGGCCTGGGATATCTTTTATTTAGTTCCTAGCCAGAGCTTGGGGATCCTCTCCCTTTAAGTCCAGTCCCACCCCAACAATGTGAGCTCCCAGGCCTACCTTGGAAGATCTTTTTTTTTCCGCTTCTTTTCTGCTGATCTTTTTGGATTTCTTGTTCTGTGCTTCAAAGAGAGAAGGAGCAAAGCCAGTCTCTGAGGGCCCTGAGCTGCAATGAAGTGGGAGGAGCAGAGGGGGCTCCAGGAAGCCCCAGGGTAGGGGAGAAGATGAAGGGTTGGCTGGATAGATCACATCTTGGGACTTAGGCCAGCAGGTTCTTGTTAGCCTGGCTGCAGACCTGGAGCCAGAGACTGGGAGCAGAGTCCTCTGAGGGAAAGCAAAGGTGGCCCTGGAAAATGGACTCAGTGTCTTGTACATGGATGGACTTGTTTTTCCTGTATCCCTATTTTCCATTTCTCAGAGCTTTGGAGCCAGTCATACCTGATTTGAATCCTGACTCTGCGATATAACAGCTTTGTGGTCTTGAGCAACCTACTTAATCTCCTTAAGACTTGGTTTTCTCATCTGCAAGTAGGATACTGTAATACCTACCTTGAAGAGTTGTCTTGAGGATAAATGAGGTATGTTTATAAAGCAGAAAGTCTGACACACTGAAGGTGATCAATCAATGTTAATGTGCCCCAGTCCCTTCCCTGATATATCTAGAATATCCTCTTTTTGAAGTGAGAGACAAGTCAGCAAGGAATATTAGTTTTGAGCTTAGGTTCTGGAGTTAAACACCTGGGTTTGAATTCTGGCTCTGCCAATTAAGAACTGTGTGTTAGTTACTTAACTTTTCTAAGACTTAATTTACTTAGCTGTGAAATAAAATAGGAATAAAAATAATACTCACTTCACAGTGCCTAGCACAAAATAAGTATATATGTTATTATTATTATTGTCAGATGAAGTCGAGCCAGAAGATCTCCATGCCAGGCTCTAATGCCCCTGATATTTTCTCCCAAGCAGTCATTTTCAATTCTCAACCCTGGCATGAAAGGACTAGTTCATCCCAGACTTGGTTATATTCTGCAGCATTTTCTAAAATTTTTACCATTGATAGGAGTTCCGTGACTCATTAAGTTTCAGAAATGGTAAGTTAAACCAAATTCACCAATTGTCATGACTTTAAGGTTTCTCAGAGCCTCTAACATGCTAAGCTGCGTATTCGATTGGTGGCAGGCAGGGCTTTCCTAAACCAAATGAGTTAAGGGGCACTTTATTCCTCCAGGATTGTTTTGAGGAATGAGCACGAAGGAGCTCTGACCTATGGCAGTAGATCCTGGTATCAGCTTGGGGAGTGTGTTTGACATCCTGCAGTTCTCTTGGGCCAGAGCCTGGAGGCTGGGCCCCAGGCTAGGCTACCTACCCACAATAGAGACAGAAGGGAAATCCAACAGGTTCATGGAAGAGTTGCTCCTTAGGCTCCTTTCATCTCTGGGCTTTTCCTCAGGTGCCAGGTGGCTGTAGGCAGTGAGGAAGCACAGGCAGACCAGCAGGGTAGCCAGGAGGAGGCGTGTGACATCCATTCCTGGAGGCCTGAGTGGGACAGAGAAGGCAGTCAGGTGGGCCAGGGGTCCTGGCAAATGGATGTGCCCTCCTGCTTTCTTTGGGCTGGTGCTCTGACCCCATTCCACACCCCAGTGTCCCAGGGGAGCTGGAGGACCAGCAAGGCTTAGGACAGGGAAGGGGAACTGATGAAGGAAGAAGAGAGAAAAGGAGAGATGGGAGAGGAAGAAAGAAAGACAAGAAAGGGAGGGAGGGACTTCTCTGGGGGTACAGTGGTTAAGAACCTGCCTGCCAATGCAGGGGACATGGGTTCGATCCCTGGTCCGGGAACATCCCACATGCTATGGAGCAACTAAGCCCGTGAGCCACAACTACTGAGCCCGTGAGCCACAACTACTGAAGCCCGCACGCCTAGAGCCTGTGCTCCGCAACAAGAGAAGCCACCACAACGAGAAGGCCGTGCACAGCAATGAAGAGTAGCTCCCACTTGCCCCAACTAGAGAAAGCCCGCGCGCAGCAATGAAGACCCAACACAGCCATAAATAAATAAATAAATAAATAAATAAATAAATAAATAAATAAATAAATAATTTTTTTAAAAAGGGAGGGAGATCGATGTAAGGAGAAAAGGAATGCATTGCAATTGGTCTCTGCCTTCCAGAGGGTGGGGCGCTGGGGTTTTTTAAGTCAGTAGCCCCAGGAGACCCTAGGCTTGGGCAGAGTTGTTGAAAGGTCCCCAGTAATGCCTCACAGTGGCAGAGGTCTTACTGAAGTGCAGAGAACAAGGCTCATGAGTTAAGACTAAACGAGACGGTGTAGGGATAAATGGCTTTTTTGGACAAGTGTGTAAGTCATTGCATATGCTATATTCCGACATCCAGAGGAAATAAATGCAGATATGGTTTGCGTCAGGAGGATAGGATGGACCTGTTCAAATAGGCTAACTATATTTATCGATTTATTGCTAGCTGGATTTTGATGAACCAGACAGATCCCAGAGCGGATTTCTTCCCATGAATGTCTAGGTTTGGCTTAGTGAGGGCTCACAGCTTCAACAGCATCTTCATCTTCTCTGAGTGTGGAATCCCTACTCCTCACCCACCCTGTGCGTGTTCTTTCTGTTCTGGGAAAAAGCTGAGACTGCTTTGCCAAGGTTCTCTGGCCCTGCCATAAGGCATAGTGGGTGAGAAGAGAATAAAACAATCTGCTCGTGCTGGTCCTGCCCATTCCTGGGCTCAGCCTGGCAATTTCTAGCCTATTCCTCCCAGCCCTCAGATTGCTTAGAGTAAAATTTTCTCCATTTCTGTTACATTCCAGGAGAAGGAGGACCCAAATAGCCAGCCCCCAACCTCATTCTAAACTTCTTAAAGGTAGAGGGGACAGTCCCTTCCTTTTGAAGTTCGTCCTCTACCTCTCTCAGCCCTCACTCCATTTCTTCTGATTCCTTCAGCTCCTTTCATCAATGGGCATTTATTTGCCTATCATGAACTGGCCACCAATTTTCTTTCTCAAAGCCTGGTAGTGAGTCAACAGAATGAGCACTGGGCTCGGAGTCAGGACCTCTGAGTTCTTGTCTTGGCTTAAGCATTAGTAAAGGCGTGACTTTGGACAAATCCATTCTTTTTTTTCTTTTTAATGGACTCTAATTTTCTTTTTGGTAAAATGAGGGGAGTGGGCTAGGTGAATGGTTTGCATTCATTTAGCAGGGGAGCTCTTTCTTCAAATAAACAATGACTTGAAGAATCCCAATGTATAAAACAGAAAGAGGCAATACAGAGGTTTTTCAAGCAGTTCACATCTTTTTTGTGTGGTGGGACAATACTTCTCCTCAGGCCCTAGAGCCCAAAACATTTTTTGAGGCCCTACGTTTCCCAGCTCCATGCAGTTCCATCTCAGAGGTTTCTAGTCCCTATCAGCAATAGTTAACCCAAACAAACATTTATCAGGAAAGTCTGGGGACTGAGGCATAGTAATTTGCTCCAGCCTCTGCTTCTCAGAACTTTGTACTGTTCTCTGTCAAATACTTTATCACATTGTTTGTGTTTGTCTCTCCCACTTGATAAAAAAAAGGTCATGTTTTACTCGTTTTTGTGACCATGAACCTGGCACAGTGACCAGCCCCAAGCAGTAACTTGGACCCTTCTTCCTAGCAGGACTCCCTCTCTCTCTCTCTAATGATGCTGTTGGGCTCTCAGCTTGGAGAGCAATTTCTCCTTCTCTCTTGTTGCCCACACCCAGTCAATCAGTCATTAAGTTCTAGTGATTTTCACTCCCCCCAATTCTCACAACCCTCCCTCCCTTTCCATTCCTTCTGTCCGTGCAGCCTAGTTCCTCCCACTTGGTCTTCCATAAGAGCCTCGTCACTGGCCTCCTCAACTCTAGAACATATAACCAGACTAAGCTTCCTTTTAAATAAAGCCCCATTTCCTTTCATTCATTCATTCATTCATACCTACATTCATTCATCTAGTTAAAAAATATTTGTTAAATACCAACTATGAACCAGTGCTATGCTAGATTCTTGGGTAAAAATAGTGATCAAGGGGCTTCCCTGGTGGCGCAGTGGTTGAGAGTCTGCCTGCCGATGCAGGGGACACGAGTTCGTGCCCCTGTCCGGGAGGATCCCACATGCCGCGGAGCGGCTGGGCCCGTGAGCCATGGCCGCTGAGCCTGCGCGTCCGGAGCCTGTGGTCTGCAACGGGAGAGGCCACAACAGTGAGAGGCCCACGTACCGCAAAAAAAAAAAAAAAAAAGATACACAATGATGCCTGTCCTTACAGAGCTTACATTCTATCAGGGATGACTGACAAGTTAAATAAGTTATTCTAATAAAGCTTGTGCTATGGGAGACCTCAACTAGTGCATGGACTAGGGAAGGTCTCTTGAAGCATGTTGTATTGAAGCTGAAAACAGAGGGCTGATTTGGACTTATCCATGTTGAAGAGGAGAGTGGAGGTGGTGATGGCAGTGTTGCAGACACTGAGAACCATATACATGAAGATCCAAAGGCAAGAGAGGATGGTGCATTTGAGGAACTAGAAAAGATCAGTAAGGTTGGCAAATAAACATAACAGGAGATGGAAGCAGGGGCCAGATCATGATGGGACTTGTAAACCATGGTAAGGAGTTTGAACAATATCTTTTTTTTTTTTTTTTTTAGCGGTACGTGGGCCTCTCACTGTTGTGGCCTCTCCCGTTGCGGAGCACAGACTCCAGATGCGCAGGCTCAGCGGCCATGGCTCACGGGCCCAGCCGCTCCGCGGCATGTGGGATCTTCCCGGACCGGGGCACGAACCCGTGTGCCCTGCATCGGCAGGCGGACTCTCAACGACTGCGCCACCAGGGAAGCCCTGAACAATATCTTAAGGTCGATGGAAAATGAATGAAAAGTTTTGAATAGGGGGAGGGACTTGTTCAGATTTGCATTGTAGAAAGATCCCTCTGACTGGGGTGAGGAGATGGAGGGGACAAGACTGAAAGGAAGGAAAACCAATTAAGAGGCTGCTGCTGGTTCCAAGCATTCTATTCCTCTGCAGGGGTTACCCTGACTACCAAATGAAATACATAATCCATAGCCTCAAAAAGGCACCAGAGCCCTCTCAACCTGCCTTCCACATTCCTTTCCAGCTTTATCTTTTCCTATAGGAAGTATATATCCTAGCCAAGCTTGGCTACTACCTGGTCCCCATACAAAGCTCGTCCTTTACCATTTCTTAAGCCTGACAACTTCTGACCTAAGCACAGTACTTAGCTTGTTATACAAGCATTTATTTACTAACCACTGAGGCGAAATCTGTAGCTGTTAATGACTGCAGTATCCGTTTGCCCTTTCCATATTTCGTGTAGCATTTGTACAGTCTTCAAGCTAAAAATGGTTTTCACGTTTGTAAAGTGTTCTATTAAAAAAACCCAACAGAGACCCTATGTGGTCCACAAAGCATAAAATATTTACTCTCTGGCCTTTCACAGAAAAAGTCTGCTGACTCTGTCTAGATTGTGAGAATTGCGAGGGGCTGTTAGGCAAGCAAGCACGTCACGTCTGCTCTCTCAATATCTACTAACTGATTGAAGTAATTAACTGCTTCTTTGGGTAAAGGTATTGATGATCCTTATTAAAAGACCAATGTGACTTGGGAAAGTTAACTTGTGCCATTACCAACCAATAATACTTGTCATTAATTTATCAGATTTCAGATTCGTTTTAGGACAGGGCTGGGTCCTAATGAGACAAGAGTTAGGATTGGTAAGTTTTGATTATTAGAGGCAGAGGGAAAATATCCATTCTGAGTAGTTATCATAATGTTTTGAAACTTTCTATTACACCATGCTGCCTAGAATTCATAAAGATGCAGTGCAATAACCCCTGGAATACAAATAAGAAATATAATCATTGGAAATCGCAATATTTTGATTAGTTGCATAAAATTAAATGTGTATTTTTGTATAAGATCAATCTTGTATAAGATTTTATTTTGTATCCCCAATCTCTTCCAAAAGCAATTTTTTAAAAAAAATTTTTTCTTGTTTTTAATTAATTGATTTATTTTTTGGCTGCGTCGGGTCTTGGTAGTGGCACGCGGGATTTTCGTTGAGGGATGCGGGCTTCTCTCTAGTTGTGGAGTGCAGGTTTTCTCTCTCGTTGTGGTGCGGGGGTTCCAGAGTGCGTGGACTTCGTAGTTTGGGACACTCAGGCTCTCTCCTTGAGGCTCATGGGCTTAGTCGCCCTGTGGCATGTGGGATCTTATTTCCTTGACCAGGGATCGAACTTGTGTCCCCTGCATTGGAAGGCGGATTCTTTACCACTGGACCACCAGGGAAGTCCCAAGAGACCATTTTTTTTTTCAAGCAGCAGAGCTCTGGTATCAGTGGGTATTAATTAGAAGGACAAATCAGAAATAAATTCAACTTGAAATGAGAAAAAAAAAAAAGCAAGGAAAGAATGGAGATATGGTGGAATGGGTTGGGGAGAAGCTCTGATTAAGGAAAAGCTCCGATTAAGGCAAGTCACAAAAGTCATGTCATCGATTGAGAGGCATTATATGCAGTTATTCTATTTTTTTTGGGTTTTCCTTATCACGACTGACATAAAACTAACCAAAAAACATGCTGGGAATTCCTGCAAAGAAGTGAAAGAGTAATTGGGAAATGTGAGTTAGAAAAGGAGTGGCTGGAGTTTGGGGGGAATGAACTGAGACCCAAAGATCATATTCATCACTTCCTCTGAACACCTGATAATGCAGGAATTATCACCATCACAGCAACCAGCAGGCTTAATATAAATAGTAGCCACTGCACAATGGGCAGTGAGGAGATGTCACTAGGTAACATCTCTAGACTAATTAAGGATATAGTGAATTACAGGGCTTAATTATTATTTTTTAATTTTTAAATTAAATTAATTTTTTATACAGCATGTTCTTATTAGTTATCCATTTTATACATATTAGTGTATAAATACACCCCCACCACCACTTTCCCCCCTTGGTGTCCATACATTTGTTCTCTACATCTGTGTCTCTATTTCTGCCCTGCAAACCGGTTCATCTGTACCATTTTTCTGGGTTCCACATATATGCGTTAATATATGATATTTTTCTCTTTCTGACTTACTTCACTCTGTATGACAGTCTCTAGATCCATCCACGTCTCTACAAATGACCAATTTCGTTCCTTTTTATGGCTGAGTAACATTCCATTGTATATATGTACCACATCTTCTTTATCCATTTGTCTGTCGATGGGCATTTAGTTTGCTTCCATGACCTGGCTATTGTAAATAGTGCTGCAATGAACATTGGGGTGCATGTGTCTTTTTGAATTATGGTTTTCTCTGGGTATATGCCCAGTAGTGGGATTGCTGGGTCATATGGTAATTCTATTTTTAGTTTTTTAAGGAAACTCCATACTGTTCTCCATAGTGGCTGTATCAATTTACATTCCCACCAACAGTGCAAGAAGGTTCCCTTTTCTGCACACCCTCTCCAGCATTTGTTGTTTGTAGATTTTCTGATGATGCCCATTCTAACTGGTGTGAGGTGATACCTCATTGTAGTTTTGATTTGCATTTCCCTAATAATTAGTGATGTTGAGCAGCTTTTCATGTACTTCTTGGCCACCTGTATGTCTTCTTTGGAGAAATGTCTATTTAGTTCTGCCCATTTTTTGATTGGGTTGTTTTTCTTTAAATATTGAGCTGCATGAGCTGTTTATATATTTTGGTGATTAATCCTTTGTCCGTTGATTCATTTGGAAATATTTTCTCCCATTCTGAGGGTTGTCTTTTCATCTTGTTTGTAGTTTCCTTTGCTTTGCAAAAGCTTTTAAGCTTCATTAGGTCCCATTTGTTTATTTTTGTTTTTATCTCCATTACTCTAGGAGGTGGATCAAAAAAGATCTTGCTGTGATTTATGTCAGAGAGTGTTCTTCCTATGTTTTCCTCTAAGAGTTTTATAGTGTCCAGTCTTACATTTAGATCTCTAATCCATTTTGAGTTTATTTTTGCGTATGGTGTTAGGGAGTGTTCTAATTTCATTCTTTTACATGTAGCTCTCCAGTTCTCCTGTCACCACTTATTGAAGAGACTATCTTTTCTCCATTGTATATCCTTGCCTCCTTTGTCATAGATCAGTTGACCATAGGTGCGTGGGTATATCTCTGGGCTTTCTATCCTGTTCCACTGATCTGTATTTCTGTTTTTGTGCCAATACCATATTGTCTTGATTACTGTAGCTTTGTAGTATATAGTCTGAAGTCAGGGAGTCTGATTTCTCCAGCTCTGTTTTTTTCCCTCAAGACTGCTTTGGCTATTCGGGGTCTTTTGTGTCTCCATACAAATTTTAAGATTTTTTGTTCTAGATCTGTAAAAAATGCCACTGGTAATTTGATAGGGATTTCACTGAATCTGTAGATTGCTTTGGGTAGTATAGTCATTTTCACGATATTGATTGTTCCAATCCAAGAACATGGTATATCTCTCCATCTGTTTGTGTCATCTTTGATTTCTTTCATCAGTGTCTTATAGTTTTCTGAGTACAGGTCTTTTGTCTCCCTAGGTAGGCTTATTCCTAGGTCTTTTATTCTTTTTGTTGCAATGGTAAATGGGAGTGTTTCCTTAATTTCTCTTTCAGATTTTTTATCATTAGTGTATAGGAATTCAAGAGATGTCTGTGCATTAATTTTGTACCAAATTCATTGATAAGCTCTAGTAGTTTTCTGGTGGCATTTTTAGGATTCTCTATGTATAGTATCATGTCATCTGCAAACAGTGACAGTTTTACTTCTTCTCTTCCATTTTGTATTCTTTTATTTCTTTTTCTTCTCTGATTGCCGTGGCTAGGACTTCCAAAACTATGTTGAATAATAGTGGTGAGAGTGGACATCCTAGTCTTATTCCTGATCTTACAGGAAATGCTTTCAGTGTTTCACCATTGAGAATGATGCTTGCTGTGGGTTTGTCGTATATGGCCTTTATTATGTTGAGGTAGCTTCCCTCTATGACCACTTTCTGGAGAGTTTTTATCATAAATGGGTGTTGAATTTTGTCAAAAGCTTTTTCTGCATCTATTGAGATGATCATATGGTTTTTCTTCTTCAATTTGTTGATATGATGTATCACATTGATTGATTTGCATATATTGAAGAATCCTTGCATCCCTGGGATAAACCCCACTTGATCATGGTGTATGATCCTTTTAAAGTGTTGTTGGATTCTATTTGCTAGTATTTTGTTGAGGATTTTTGCGTCTATATTCATCAGTGATATTGGTCTGTAATTTTCTTTTTTTGTAGTATCTTTGTCTGGTTTTGGTATCAGGGTGATGGTGGCCTCACAGAATGAGTTTGGGAGTGTTCCTTTGTCTGCAATTTTTTGGAAGAGTTTGAGATGGATGGGTGTTAGCTCTTCTCTAAATGTTTGATAGAATTCACCTGTGAAGCCATCTGGTCCTGGACTTTTGTTGTTGGAAGATTTTTAATCACAGTTTCAATTTCATTACTTGTGATTGTTCTGTTCATATTTTCTATTTCTTCCTGGTTCAGTCTTGGAAGGTTATACCTTTCTAAGAATTTGTCCATTTCTTCCAGGTTGTCCATTTTATTGGCATAGAGTTGCTTGTAGTAGTCTCTTAGGATGCTTTGTATTTCCGTGGTGTCTGTTGTAACTTTTTCATTTCTAATTTAATTGATTTGAGTCTTCTCCGTCTTTTTCTTGATGAGTCTGGCTAATGGTTTATCAATTTCGTTTATCTTCTCAAAGAACCAGCTTTCAGTTTTATTGATCTTTGCTATTGTTTTCTTTGCTTTTATTTCATTTATTTCTGCTCTGATCTTTATGGTTTCTTTCCTTCTACTAACTTTGGGTTTTGTTTGTTCTTCTTTCTCTAGCTCCTTTAGGTGTAAGGTTAGATTGTTGATTTGAGATTTTTCTTGTTTCTTGAGGTAGGCTTGTATTGCTATAAACTTCCCTCTTGTAACTGCTTTTGCTGCATCCCATGGGTTTTGGATCGTCGTGTTTTCATTGTAATTTGTCTCTAGGTATTTTTTGATTTCCTCTTTGATTTCTTCAGTGATCTCTTGGTCATTTAGTAACGTATTGTTTAGCTTCCATGTGTTTGTGTTTTTTACATTTTTTCCCCTGTAATTGATTTCTAGTCTCATAGCGTTGTGGTCAGAAAAATGCTTGGTATGATTTCAATTTTCTTAAATTTACTGAGGCTTGATTTGTGACCCAAGATATGATCTATCTTGGAGAATGTTCCCTGTGCACTTGAGAAGAAAGTGTAATCTGCTGGTTTTGGATGGAATGTCCCATAAATATCAATTAAATCTATCTGGTCTATTGTGTCATTTAAAGCTTGTGTTTCCTTAATAATTTTCTGTTTGGATGATCTGTCCATCGGTGTAAGTGAGGTGTTAAAATCCCCCACTATTATTGCATTACTGTCGATTTCCTCTTTTATAGTTGTTAGCAGTTGCCTTATGTATTGAGGTGCTCCTATGTTGGGTGCATATATATTTATAATTGTTATATCTTCTTCTTGGATTTATCCCTTGATCATTATGTAGTGTCCTTCCTTGTCTCTTGTAACATTCTTTATTTTAAAGTCTATTTTATATGAGTATTGCTACTCCAGCTTTCTTTTGATTTCCATTTGCATGGAATATCTTTTTCCATCCCCTCACTTTCAGTCTGTATGTGTCCTTAGGTCTGAAGTGGGTCTCTTGTAGACAGCGTATATATGGGTCTTGTTTTTGTATCCATTCAGTGACCCTGTGTCTTTTGGTTGGAGCATTTAATCCATTCCCATTTAAGGTAATTATCGATATGTATATTCCTATTACCATTTTCTTAATTGTTATGGGTTTGTTTTGTAGGTCCTTTTCTTCTCTTGTGTTTCCCTCTTAGAGAAGTTCCTTTAGTATTTGTTGTAGAGCTGGTTTGGTGGTGCTGAATTCTCTTAGCTTTTGCTGTCTGTAAAGCTTTTGATTTCTCCTTCGAATCTGAATGAGATCCTTGCTGGGTAGAGTAATCTTGGTTGTAGGTTCTTCCCTTTCATCACTTTAAATATAACATGCCACTCCCTTCTGGCTTGTAGAGTTTCTGCTGAGAAAGCAGCTGTTAACCTTATGGGAGCTCCTACAGGACTTAATTTTAAAAAATAGTTTCCTTTGCTGTGCAAGTAACTCTTAAGAAATAAACTTAAAATACAATTTCTTAGAACCTAAGTAACTTAGTGGAATTATAAAGCTAGACTGAGTCTGGGAAAGGTAAAGTCTCAGTGGAATTAATCTTATTTGTGTATTGGGAGAAGGTAAGAACCAATATTCCTTACACAAATCCTGGGGAGATATGTATATTCTAAATGTAATATATGTCCATAATACCTAGGTGTATTATGATGCTTGGGGTCAGATTTTGTTTTTAGGATTCAGAATTTTAGAAAAACAATATCTTCTATATTACACCACATATAAGGGCTCTAGAAGCACCCATTAAAAATGTACTGATGCTTCTGTAGCAAAAAGGTATGGATAAACAAACAAAGGATAAACAAAGACTGTGAATTGATTCGCATCAATTCAGGACAGGTTTTTTGCCAAATGAGTTACCAAAGGAAAAAAAAACTTACAGCAGAGTTTTGGGATTTTGCAATTTCAGGTAATGGATTATGGACCTATACAAACCCTCAACATGGGACACACACTCCACCTATTAATACAGGATCATAATGCTGACAACAATGACTACCTGTGCAATTGCTTTTCTCAAGAGTAATTTGTCTTTCCACTCTGTGGTGGTATAGACTGTTCTTTGATCTGTGGTAGCACTGATGACAATTCTTCCTCTTAAACTCATCATCTGCTTTAAGTTACTGCTTAGGACTTAAGATGAGTTTCTCTTCAGTATGCGGATATAAAGAATCCAGAAAGGGGAATCAGGTTACACGGACATACCTGCCAGTTAAGTGGCTGTGTGACCCTTGGCCCATTTGGGCCTGTGCTTTCTCATCTGCAAAATGAGAGGATAGGACTACATGACTCAGTACAGATTACGAGGCGCAGAGTAGAAATTTAATAAAGATTTGTTTAATTAATTAAAGAATTAAAGACCTTTCTATTTTTAAATTCTATGAATCCATAATTTCTGATTCCTGCTTCCTGGACTTTGGGGAGATTAAGCAGTTGCACAAAGGATTTTGTAAAGGCCACTTGTTGTGTATCCTTAAGAGTTGAGGGATTTATAAATGCATGAGTGTGACTGAATCTGATTAAACTCTGGAAAAGAGGGCATGGAAAGTCATGGCTAAATGTAAGTGGTTTATATACCTCAGGAGTGCTGTTGATGTGTGTGTGTGCACGCACATGTGCGCGCACATGAGTACTAATGTGTAAGGGCTCTGACTGAGGGAATACGGGAGACAGCAGTGTCCAGAGCATCTCTGAGTATGGTAAGGTGAGGAGACGGTGTATCAGTATGCAGCGTACACCGAGTGTACACTGTATACAACCCCTTAGCTATGGCACTGGGATAGCCTGATATCTTAATCCTTTAGGGTAAAGGCCTTGATCCTAAAAGCAAAGGAAAGGGTTATAATGTTCCAGTGATGGGGGATGGCTAACCACCTACTGGGACAGAGGTATAGTAAGAGATGAGAACAGAAGAAGAGGTGAAGGCAGCAGTCTTCTTGAAGACAGTGAACAATATTAGCTGCTGACCAAACTAGGTGTAATGAGGTGCAGTCCTGACAGCCTGCCCTGGGCTGTGCTGGTGGCACCTGTGAGGGAAACCAGGGTGTCTGGGCAGCCAGCAAGCTGGCACTGCAGGGGAGGAGACGGGGCTCAGTTGATTGTAATAGTGGCTTCCATCAGTCCTGCCAAGCACCAATGGCTAGGGGTCTGGTGAAACTCAACCCTGTGAAGAAGGAAGCTGCTAGAATCAAAGCAGTGTTGGGTATGCATCCAACATGGAGGAGCAACTCATATAGGCTTGTGGTGACAGAGGCAGATTTTCCTCTGACCAGTCTTTTGGAACAAAACATATACTTGGGAGGAAAGGGAAATTATAGCAGGAGAGAATCTTAACCTAAAATTGTCCGCAAAATTTTGTGCATATGTGCATTTTTCTGGGGAGAAGGTCCATAGCTTTCTCTGGATCTATAAGTGTGTCTCTGGCCCCTAAAAAACTCAGAACCACTCAGCTTCTAGGAGCTAAAATGAAAACCCCTTCTTGGTATATTATGTTCCTGCAACTTGACGGCCTCATCCTGAATCACAGGCACATGAGAGCAGAGGATATTGTCAATATTTTTCTCTGCCCTGGAACACTCTCAAAGCCTATAACTCTTCTGGCTCATCAGCCACAGTTTCTGATATGCCAAAACCTGGGAGAAGTAACACACAATTTTTGTTGTGGTTTAGTTTCCAGCCAAACTAGCTGTACCAAATACTGAGGGTCAGGGCCAGAGAAGAAATATCTCTCATTCATAGTTACCTAGATTCCCCACACCAGCTGTTCAGCAGCTGCATAAGGATACCACTGTCTTACACATCTTTCATCCACCTGGGCAGCTGGTGATTCGCATCCACTACAAACGCCTGGCCAGACTGAGCTTAGGAGGCTCCAATGGGGCTACCAGCCCATTCCTTAATGTTCACCCAGGCTTATTAGTGCTGATAACTTCTGGGGTAGCAGGAGAGTGGCAATATGTTTTATCTACTTAGTTTTGTCCTAGAACAGCCAATTAAGCAACAAAAATTTTTTGAATGCTGTGGGAAGCCTTGCCTGACTGTCCCCTCCAGGAGAGTTAATTATTCTCTCCTCCCTAGACACACTGTATTGTAATGATTTGTTCATTTGCCTTGTCTCTTCTAGATTGAAGACTCATTAAGGGCAGAGCCTGTGCCTTATTCATCTCCATGCTCATCCCCTCCCTACTACCCCTAGCCCCAGTGCCTAAGCTCAGCACAAAATAAGCCCTCAGTAAATGTTTCTCTCAATTGAATTAATTTACTAAATGCTCAATATAAATGAATATGGGTATTCCTTGGCAGTCCAGTGGTTAGGACTCCACGCTTGTATTGCAGCAGGTGTGGGTTCCATCCCTGGTTGGGGAACTAGGATCCCGCAAGCCACCATGGTGCGGCCAAAAAAAGAAAAAAAAAAAAAAAGATGAATAAAGAGTCCCTGCCTTTAGATGGCTTTCAATCCTGCAGGGAAGACAAACAAATAACTAACAAAAAAAATGAGGAGAGAAGTGCTAGAGTTGAGGTACAAGTGAAATAAATGCCTTGGGTAGGCAGAAAAAAGAGGATGGTTAAACTGCACAGGGTCTTGGATGATTTTGTGAGTTATTGTTGAACAAGAACCTCTCTAATTTCCTCAGCCTCCTTCCAATTTTGGGCTGCAGCTCCTGGAGTGCTCAAACATTCTGTGCTGCTCTTGCCAGTTCCTCCCTCTTTCACATGGCTCTATGCAGCATACAGCCTCTGCCTTTCCCCTTTGGCAGTCTCCTTGAATTTCCTGCCCTAGAGAGTGGCTTCCTTTTACAGCCATCAGGCCACTGGTAGCCAGATGTGCATAGCCAAAGCCAATTACTGAGATTTCTATCCTATTTTAATCAATTATTTGGCTAGAGTTTTTCTTAAGAAGCCAAATCTCATACTGGGGAGATCATTAGGTCCTGTATATCCAAACCAGGCTGGTGGCCTGGGTTGGGAAATAGTCAGTGGCCGGAGTCAGGAGTACAGGTGCCAAGTTCCTGATCCTCTCCCAGGGGATAGTTCTAGGTATTTCATTACAATCTCCTAATAAAACAGGGAGACCATTTTCCTTCTCATTCCTATCTCCTAGGATGTAAGTTACAGGTAGGCTACCGAATTTGTGGGGCTCTGTGCAAAATGAAAATGTGGGACCACGTGCTAAAAAATTAAGAATTTCAAGGAGAGCATTAAACTAAGCAAGCATGAGGCCCTCTAAGTGTGAGGCCCTATGCAACTGCTCAAGTGCACACCCATGAAGTCATTTCTGGTTACAAGATTGAGAAAGCTGACACTGATGGTATGACATGGTGGCTGTAAAGAAGTTTGTGAGAAAATAAAGAAGTTTGCGGATTGGGGAAAACATTAAATTACACTCAGCAGTTGCAGCAGTAAGTTATATAATGATGAGACTGCTTCTAGACATCCTCTGCAGCTGTCTTACTAGTGCTCCAGGCATCAGACATCTCAGTGGAGCAGACACCAAAGAATGGACAGGGGTTCTAGACCCAGCCCTGCCAGGAATTCACTGTGGGACTTCTGGCAAGTTACTTTCTCTCTGTGGGCATCTTTTTCTTCACTTGTACAAAAAAGGATTTGGATTAGATGTTTAAGGTCTCTTCTAACTCTGAGTATAAGCAGCTTTTGGCAGGAAAGAGCTCTCTGGAGGAGGCCTCTTTGGTCTTGTCAATTTAGCAAAGCTATAATGTAACTAACCTTAAGCCAGACACCCGCATGCTCTACTCATCTCCAGCCCAAGCACACCTTTCAAATCTTTTGATCACACAATACCTTGCCTAATCTGTTGGTTTTTTCTGTAGATCAAAGAAGTAGAAATGAAGAATAAGTAATTAACAGATGACCAAATCTCTTCCTTAGCTTCCCCTTCAGTAATCTCACAAATTGTGTGAAAAATATATCATCTAAAGAAAGATCACAAGTAGCTGACAAGCCTGCACACTGGGGGAGATGGCGATGAGTCTGATTCCCTATCTCAATGATTAACTGAGATTACTTCCCCTTTTCCCTTTAAAAACTTTCATGGGGCTTCCCTGGTGGCGCAGTGGTTGAGAGTCCGCCTGCCGATGCAGGGGACATGGGTTCGTGCCCCAGTCCGGGAAGATCCCACATGCCGCGGAGCGGCTGGGCCCGTGAGCCATGGCCACTGAGCCTGCGTGTCCGGAGCCTGTGCTCCGCAACGGGAGAGGCCACAACAGTGAGAGGCCCGCGTACCGCAAACAAAACAAAACAAAACAAAACTTTCATGGATGAGCAGAATCTTCGGAGTTGATTCCACCTTCTCCCCAGAATGCTGGCTTTCTGATTAAAAGCAACGTTTTCTGTTTCTACTAACACTTGCCTCTCGACTATTAATTTTAGAGCAGCAAGCAGCTGGACTTGAGTTCAGTAACACGACTTGGGGTGATTCTAAATAAGCAGCATCCCCTTCAGAGAGGATGTAACACATTCTGTTGAATGTTCCTTTTGATGGTAAGAATTTGCCCTCTGAGAATAAATCTGATTTCTGGAAATAGACAGTGATTTACAGCCAAGTCTGGTAAAGTAATATATGGCCTAAGTCATGAGATTTTATAATTTAAAAATGATTTTAATTTTAAGCTGACACAACCAGAACTGAGATAGCCTGTTGAGTGTTTTTCCTCAAAGCTGTAACATTGAGAGGCCAAAAATTCATTCTAATGCTGCAAGTTGCTTTAAATATCTTTAGAATTCTAGACATTCTAAAGGCAATTTAAAAGTCATACAAGGGGGCTTCCCTGGTGGCGCAGTGGTTGGGAGTCCGCCTGCCGATGCAGGGGGCGCGGGTTCGTGCCCCAGTCTGGGGGGATCCCACGTGCCATGGAGCGAGTGGGCCCGTGAGCCATGGCCGCTGGGCCTGCACGTCCGGAGCCTGTGCTCTGCAACGGGAGAGGCCACAACAGTGAGAGGCCTGCATACCACAAAAAAACACACACAAAAAACCAAAACAGTAAAAGTTATACAAGGATTTCCCTGGTGGTGCAGTGGTTAAGAATCCGCCTGCCAATGCAGGGGACACGGGTTCGAGCCCTGGTCCGGGAAGATCTCACATGCTGTGGAGCAAGTAAGCCCATGTGCCACAACTACTGAGCCCACATGCCACAACTACCGAAGCCCGCACGCCTAGAGCCCGTGCTCCGCAACAAGAGAAGCCACTGCAATGAGAAGCCCGCACACTGCACCAAAGAGTAGCTCCCCACTCGCTGCAACTAGAGAAAGCCCACATGCAGCAACAAAGACCCAACTCAGCCAAAAATAAATAAATTAAATAAATTTGTAAAAAAAGAAATACATTAAAAAAAATAAAAGTCATACAAGAAAAAGCACCATATAACTTAATAATCACAACTTTTATCTTGGGATGGAAACCTGTTTCAACTGAGATATGCAACCAGATATGCACCCAAAAAGTAATCAAGAGCCTTAAAGAAGCCTCCTTTTAAATTAGTCTTCTTTTTAAAAAAACATATTTAGAGAGGAGAATGTAAAATATTAAACTCACTAGATTTTAGAATTAATGAGAAGAGGGAATTCCCTGGTGGTCCAGTGGTTAGGACTCTGTGCTGTCACTGCTGAGGGTGCAGGTTCTATCCCTGCTGGGGGAATTAAGATCCCGCAAACTGCGAGCCATGGCCAAAAAAGAAAAAACTAAAAGAATTAATGACAAGAGAATAAAACAGGCAGAAAAGGAAAGTAGAGAGGAGAAAGATAAGTAGGGAGGAAAAGACAAAGAAATAGAAGAATTATGAGGATTGGAGCTGGGGGGTAAGGGAAACGCTAACTTTATCTGTAATTGTTTGTTTTTGTGGGGTTTTTTTTGCCACACCCGAGGTGGCTTACAGGATCTCAGTTCTCTGACCAGGGATGGAACCCATGCCCCCTGCAGTGGAAGCGCAGAATCCTAACCACTGGACTGCCAGGGAATTCTCTCTGTAATTTTTTTTAAATAAAAAAGACTTGAAGCAAATATGGTAATAAATATGGATGATTCTGGGTGGAGGTTACATGAAATTTTCCATATTTAAAAACATTCTCACAATATAATAATGGGGAAAAAAAGAAAAGGTAAATTATACTGTGGTCTGGTCTCTGTACGTGGTAGATCATGGCCCTTTGAGATGTTGATTAGTGTTCAGAGCTCTTAGGTCTTTAGACTTTCTAACAGTGAGGCAGTTATTTATAGCCAAGCCAAGATGTTGGTTCCGTTTCTCTCTGAATGGGATGTTTCCCTTTAACCAGAATAAAACATATGGTTCATCCAACTCACAAGACCAGGGTTGTGACTTAGTGTTGCTCATCCCTAAGTGGACTCCAGCTTGCCTAGGTCAGGAGAGGAGAGAAGGAAGGAAAAGGTAGCACCATCAGCATCAATCAGAATCAGCCGTTGTCAGACATGGGTTTATGCTTGACCTTCAGCCTTTCTCTCTACAATCATGGGTGGGAAATAGGGAGCAAGTTAGGGGCAGAGTTGTGGACTTGTACTTTCTAGTTTGCAAGTGAGAGCTTCAGTCACCTTGTTTACCTTTTATTTTTTTTTACTTTTGGCCATGCCACATGGCTTGTGGGACTTTTAGTTCCCCGACCAGGGATTGAACCCAGGCCCTTGGCAGTCAGAGCGCAGAGTTCTAACCACTGGATCACCAGGGAATTCCCCATTCACCTTGTTTAGAATGCCATGGCCATTCATCATCTCCTCCAAATCCTATACTTCCCTTCAAAAGCCTGTTTAAGTCTTGCCTCCTCCAGGCCCATTGTTCTGGCCTATTTCTGGACTCTTGTCTTCTGCCAGACAAGAGGGGGCCCTCTACTTGGGGACTGCCTGGACTGTCATCTCTTAAGATTTCTATGGAAAGCCAGTCCCACCCTTTGTTGTTCCAGATCCTTCTACCTGTTGTTCCAGGCCACAGGGTCCAAGATCAACAGTGTCTCCAGTTAATGTTTTTCTTCAGACAACCTCTGTTGGCTAGTCTGAGTTCTTTAGGAAGACAGAGTGGGATAACTCACAAAATAGAATTTAAGCCACATTCTGCCTCAGAATATCTTCCCTGGGCTTCCCTGGTGGCGCAGTGGTTGAGAGCCCGCCTGCCGATGTGGGGGACACGGGTTCATGCCCCAGTCCGGGAAGATCCCACATGCCGCGGAGAGGCTGGGCCTGTGAGCCATGGCCGCTGAGCCTGCGCGTCCGGAGCCTGTGCTCCGCAATGGGAGAGGCCACAACAGTGAGAGGCCCGCGTACCGCAAAACAAAACTAAACAAAACTAAACAAAACAAAAGAAAATCTTCCCTTAACTATCCAGATTCCATAGCATGTCTTATGGGCTATAAGGATCAAGTGCAAATGCTCTCAGTCATGGTTAAGTTGGTAGCAATTAGTGTTACTGGATTAGTTTTCTATTTTCCTATCTAAGGGCAGACCTCTGAGGAGAGGAAAAGAAGGAGAAGTAAAGAAAGAAAGGTCCAGAGAGCTTTGGGGCACTGTGTTAGGAGGGCAGATTCTGCTGAGGGTGGGCATGAGACCCCAAAAGAGAGAAAGAAACTGATGAAAAGGACCTGGAGAAGCCCCCGTCATAAATGTGGCTCACTTCTCAAGATTGGGTCTGAAGAAAGGCACTTCAGGGACTGAGCTCAACATTCTGAGGGATCCTTTATTCAGTCTCATCTATGACATGTGGGGAAAACATTAGAAAGACAAGGCCAACTGAGCATGAGGAATTCAGTAACTTCTGAAGTTGTTTTTTCTTGCTCTCTGTCTTTGGTTAACCGAGTTACCAAACTAGGGTAGCTTTGCACAGCAGTTCAGCCCGGATTCTGAACCTCTGGGACTGTTGCTTGCTCAACTGTAAATGTCTCTTAATTGATATCCTGTCTCCACTCTTGTCCTGTTCCAAAAGAGTAGAGTGATTTTTTTTGCGGGGGGAGGGGGAATTAAAATCACATATCATCCCCTGCTTAAAAACTTTAATAGTTTCCCATCGTTCTTGAAATAAGATCACGATTTCTTGTAAGGCCCTGTTGTTACTCTCTCTGACCTCATCTGATAGACTCTCCCTCTCAATCACTAGATTCTAGACATATTGTACTCCTTTCTGTTCCTAAAATATGCTCTTTTCTACCTTGCCCCTAATGTTCATTCCCTGGCCTTGAACTTGATTCTTTTAGTTCTTCCCATGGCTGGATCATTGGCAACCTCTGGATATTTGTACAAATATTACCTCCTCCATAAAAACGTCCTTCCCCAGTATTTATCTATCCCATCATCCTATTTCTTTCATAGCTCTTATCACAATTAACAATTATCTGTGTTTACCTTCGTATTGGCTTTCCTTCTCTTGTAGAATTCAAACTTCCTGAGGGCCGGGACCTTGCTATCATATTCATTTTGCTACTCCCACTACCCAGAGGTACCTGGCACATCTTGTCCAGGAAACTTAAACATGGCCATGCATTAGAGTCGTCGGGGGAATATTTTGCCCTTATGCTAACAGTACTTTGTTAAGATATCATTTACATACAGTAAAATGCACCAATTTTAAGTATCCAGCTTGATGAATTTTAACTTTACAAACCTGTGTAACCACCACTCAGCTCAAGGTATAGAACATTTCTTCCACTCCTGAAAGTTCCCTTGTGCCTCTTTCCAGGTAATACCCATTTTTATCTGTCAGAGGTGACGTCTATTCTGACTCCTACCACCGTAGATCAATTTTGCTGGTTTCTGTACTCATATAAATGGACTCATACTGAATGAAATCATTTGCATCTGACTTCTTTTGCTCAACATGTTTTTGAGGTTTCACCCACTTTATTGCATGCATAAGTAGTTTGTTCTTTTTTAAATAGCTGATTAGTATTACACGGTAAACATACCACATTTGTTCATCCCTTTTCTTGCGGAATTTTACCAAATATAAACCCCAAAGCCTGCCCTAAGCCCACTTAATCTGAATTTCCAGGGATGGAGCCTGGGAGACATACTTTCAATAAGCTTCCAGGCAATTGTGATATACAGCCATGTGTGAGGAACACTGATTTTGTCCATTCACTCTGGTTCTACAGAGAAGGAAACTGAGGCTCCAAGGAGGAAAGGGGTTTCCCAAGGAGACACTTGAATCAGTGAGTCAAGACTAGAATCTCTTCCACTGTGCTACTCTTTTCATTGTAAGACAACTCAAACTGCGAATTACTGACAAGGGCAGAGACATGAATCATAATAGCTTCTATTTATTGAGTACCTGCTATATGCCAGGCTCTGCTCTAGGCACATTATGTACATTTAATCCTTTTAACAATCTATATATCACAGCTGAGGAAACTGAAACCCAGAGCAGCCCAAGGGACAGAGGTAGTAAGTGACAGAGAGAGCAGCGAATCCCAAGTCTTCCAGACTCCAGAGCCACACAAGAAGGTTGGTACCTTTGCGTGAAGTAGAAAAAGGAGGAAAATTACAATCTTCTTGGTTTGGTGGTCTGCCATCCTGGCCCAGTCCAGCTTGCTACAGTAGAAATAAAAACAAAACAGTATTTACCCCATTTCTCAAACCCTGGTTTTAGAATTCCTTCAGTTCTATACACTCAGTGTCTATCAGTGAGAGTTGTTGACTGTCAGATTGACTAAAAATGTGCCAGCTAAAGGAAGGGTGATGTGTTTGCTTAACCACTAGCTCTTCCTCCTTTACTGTCCCTCGGGGTGGGGATTGCAAATGCTGCCAGTGGGTCTGTCAGGGATGTTGTCCACATCTGGAAAGCAAGTTTCCCAAAGTGGAGAGGGCCTTGACTCTTTCATCAGAGTAAACCGACCCTAGCAATCAGAGACTGGAATGAGTCAGAGATACATCTGCTAGTTGAGATGCTGAATCTGGAGTCCTGAGAGTCTGGCACGCTCTGTTTTTCTTTTAAAATTAATTAATTATTTATTTATTTTTGGCTGCATTGGGTCTCCGTTGCTGCGCACGGGCTTTCTCTAGTTGTGGCGAGCGGGGGTTACTCTTCGTTGTGGTGCGCGGCCTTCTCATTGTGGTGGCTTCTCTTTTTGCACAGCACAGGCTCTAGGCACGTGGGCTCAATAGTTGTGGCTCGCGGACTCTAGAGCACAGGCTCAGTAGTTGTGGCACACAGGCTTAGTTGCTCCACAGCATGTGGGATCTTCCCGGACCAGGGATCGAACCTGTGTCCCCTGCATTGGCAGGCTGATTCTTAATCACTGTGCCACCAGGGAAGTCTGGCACACTCCGTTTTTTGATAATGAGGAAATCTGGGAAGTATAAGGGATGGCTGGCTGAGGAAAGTGGAGACCTCTCTTTTGTTGCTGGTGGGGTTGGGGAAAGTAGGATGGGAATGGATGGCAGGAAGAGAAGAAAGCTTGTGGATACTGACAAAGACTCTCTCCCTGACCAAACTTTAGTTAGGCTCCTCTGAGCCCTCTTCTTAACTAGGCCTTGACTTTGGCCCTCCATTCTGTCTTTGGCTTGCATAGCTCAGGTTTAGCAAGAATGCTGTCAATTTAGTGAGAATCCTCCCACCCTTGATATCTGATCACTCGATATCTAATTAAGTTTCTCATCCCCCACCTCTGATGTACAAACCTGACTTTAGGGAGAATCCTGTTAGGTCAGTTTAGCAAGGATCGCCTTACCCTTGATGTCTCCTCTTAGTAATTTTCCATCCTCTGACCCTCTTACTCTAATCATTGGCTCAAAATTCCTAACTGTCTTTGTTGTATTCTGAATTGAGCCTGATCTTCCTTTCCTATTGCAACATCCCTATTGCAATAGTCTTGAATAAAGTCTTCCTTACCATCTTAACAAACATCAGAATAACTTTTTCATACGATACCAAAACAATTTGATCTCTTGGGCTATATCTATACACAGAGACTGATTTGACTGTTGTGACTGAATTGACTAGTCTAATTCTTATGCCTAACAGATGACAAATTGAATAATATTCTAATGGGTGGTTTGGGTCTTATGTGGACAGCCTGCTTCAGGACTCTTCTTCTGAGGCCAAGAACCATGTGGTAGGCCCAGGCTCTGCCTAAGGGGTTCTGAGTTAGTATTCGAGAGAAGGCCTGATGCTGTGTTCTTCCTCAAGAAGCAAAAGGACACAAATCATTCAGGCAGCTGCATGTCAGTGTGAAATCTGTCGCCCTGTTCTACTGAAACAGGTGTCAAGAGTCCTGGCTTCCCAGATATGCCTTTCCAAAGTATATAAGGAATACAATGCTGGTAGGAGCTGCTAAAATGATTAACCTCCTGACATCATTCCCTTCGGACTGATTTAGTGCTTATCACTCAACAAAGACCTTAGTGGGGACTTTATTGATTTTGGTTTTACTCTCCAGAAATTACTTCTCTCTCTTTTCTTTTCCCCAGTCATCATGCTGTCTTATGGTTTTCTTAATTCCTTTTACTTCCTTTACTTAATTCCTTTTACTTAATTCCTTTTACTTTACCTACAAGTGGCCTGAAGCTGGGTGGATGGTCTGCTACAGCTCTCAACAACTTTCCAGCAGAAGGGAGGGAAGAGGCTTTGATGTCAGAGAAATTTTCTGCAGAAAAGGATCAAGGCAGACCAAAGGAAATACAGCTGAGCAAATCTTAAAACGATGTATGAATTAGACAAACTTTGTGTTTAGACAAAGTAGAACAGGTTCTGAGACAGACACATGTGAAAGTGTTTTTTGGAATGGGTCAAGATCTCTTTTTTTTTTGGCTGCTCTGGGTCTTCGTTGAGGCACGTAGGCTTCTCTAGTTGTGGCATGCGGGTTCCAGAGTGCGCGGGCTCAGTAGTTGTGGTGTGCAGGCTCTCTAGCTGCAGCGCGCGTGGGCTTAGTTGCCCGGTGGCATGTGGGATCTTAGTTCCCCGACCAGGAATCAAACCTGCATCCTCTGCATTGGAAGGCGGATTCTTTTTTTTTTTTTTTTGAAGGCAGATTCTTAACCACTGGACCACAAGGGAAGTTCAGGGGTCAAGATCTCTTGATCGCACAAAGGTCCCCAAAATAGCCAAAGAAAACCCAAAGTGAATCCAATGTTGCATCTCTTAAGCCTCCTAGAGCCTCTCCAATGGAAATGGCAGAACAAATGTCCAGTGTTGCTGAAGCAAAACAAACGAATCCACAATTGAAAATATTAACCCGAGCTTTCCTCTAAGGGGCATTAAAATGTGCTGAAATGGGCATCCACTCTGAAAAACCAAACACTTAGAAAGGAAAAGGAAGATTTGCAATAAATGGAAGTTTGGTTGTCTGTTTTTTGCCCTAATAAATACGAAATGAACCAATTCTTCACATGCAGACTGATCCTAAATCCCAAATTCTACTCTGTGAGAGTCATTAGAAATCTGATACTACAAGTGACTTTTATTTATTTATTTATTCATGCATTGGGTCTTCGTTGCTGCGCGAGGGCTTTCTCTAGTTGCGGTGCGCGGGGGCTACTCTTCATTGCGGTGCACGGGCTTCGCATTGCGGTGGCTTCTTATGCTGCGGAGCACGGGCTCTAGAAGCGGAGGCTTCAGTAGTCGTGGCGCGTGGGTTTAGTTGGTCCACGGCATGTGGGATCTTCCCAGACCAGGGCTTGGGTCCGTGTCCCCTGCATTGGCTGGTGATTCTTAACCACTGCGCCACCAGGGAAGTCCCTACAAGTGACTTTCTGAAGACATTTAAAGAAGTGCTAAAATATGATTCTGGAGTCAGGGCTGAGATTTTTAAAGTACCTCTTTCTATGGAATTTTTTTCTTTTACTGCTAGAAAATGGAAAAAGCAGGGTAAAGAGAAATAAGAAGCTACTAATTAGCGAAAGGTAGATTGCTTTCTTTATGCTAAACTCCTAACTACTCTGACCCACAAAAGTGAAACAAATAAATCTGTTTAGCTTTCCTGAAAATGAAGAAATGAGGGATGATCAACAAGTTCTTTAAACTTTCCAAAGTCGCAGTAGCTTCACTCACTCTGAAAGCAAATTTAAGCTGCCAGCTAGACTCACATGCTTCCCCTCAAAAAATGGAGGCCAAAGGAAATTTCTCACCTTGCAACAGAGGAGGCTTGGGACTTGCTTGTCTGTAATTTCAAGGACAAGAATAAGAAAACAAACAACCATACTACAAAAATTATTTTAAACTTCACTCCATCTCATTGGCAGGAAGATTCTCACTGACCCACAATGAAAAGAAGAAATGTTTCATCATCAGAAAAGTAGTAGTAAACAGAGCAGGTTTTACAAAAGAAGCGAAAGTAAAGGGTAGCATTTATTTTACGTAGGGGATCTCTAGCAACCCAGGTTATTTGAAGAACCCAGAGGAGGAGCCAGGATTTCTGTAGGCAGCAGAAGAAAAGAAAAAAATTTTCTCCTACTTACAGTGCCCTTTATCAGCCTCTCTAAGGGAAGCCAGAGCTGAGCATCTTCCCTGTCCTTACACAGCAGAGGCAAGATGTGTTGCTGTGAGATTTTTAAAAGACCCCGGGAAGTCCCAGTAGCTGGCTTCCCCATCTCATCTCTTTGCTTTCAGCCAAGCAAAGACTGTCTTCATACTCATTCTGGTGGCCACAAGCCTTGTGGTCTAGTCTCCCTATTTTTCTCCCCAGTCTTTGGAATTAGAATTGGTGTTGACACTGAGGTCGCAAGGGCTTGGAAAGGAAGTGGTTGCACTGAGGATACTCATGCACAGGATTTAATGAGACTTTAGTTCAGAATGGATCCCAGGAGAGAGAATGAAACTTTGCCCTAATGAGTTAACCTGGAAAAACAAATCCTGCCAAAGAAGGGCTTAATTCAGCTTCTTTCAGAAATTCTGGGTGGACTAAGGAGTACTCGGTGGAGAAGCTGAACTCTAGGTGGGTAGATTGCTGAGGCCCAGCCTGCCTTATTAGTAAAATCTCTCTGGGAACTTTCAATATTGGTCTCATGATTTTCAAATTTCTACGTAAATTTTCAACAGTTGAAGGGCTGCCCTTCTGCTGACACGGTAAGTTATTAGGCTGTGGTGCTCCTCTTCTCACTCACTTGGGTTTTATTTGAATAAAGTAGAATTTACAAGGTCACAATTTATGACCCCTGGGTGATGTGAAGCTTTGAGACTCTTTAGAGGGGAGCAGCTTAATACAGGGCTAGGCAGCAAGCATTGTTTGTTTTAGTGGGGATGGTGGTGGAAGAATGTGATAGGTAGTGGCATGGTCCTACATTGATTTATCCTTATTTCTAGGGACCAACTTATTTCTGGTGGTTTATGGAGACAGGGGCAATTGGAAAGAGAAGTGAATAAGAAGTCAGAAGATCTGGATTCCTGTTCAGGTTTTTTTACTTTCTTTCTGTGATCCTGGCAAGTTACATGAACTGTCTGAACCCACTATCTCACCTGCCTACCATCCTGGGCTGAAAAGAAGATCAAATGAAATCATGTAGACACCTTGAAAACCGTGAAGCACTCCACAAATGTGAATGCTTTCTAAATTTTAATTCATTGTATGGCCCACCAAGTAAGCTCTTCAGATAAATCAAGAGTTTGAATATGGAATGGGGAGGAGGCAACATCCTGCATCTGATGGAGTTTAGGTGACGGGAATAGAAGGCTATGAAAGATAGAACTAAGTGGGAAAAAAAAAGAAGAAAAAGGAGGGAAAGAAAGTAGAAAAGACATAAAATTCCTGAGAAAGACTTGGCTCTGATGCTGATTGGGCCTTATGACTCTAAAATATAATCCTATTCAAGTATGGAGCAATGGAATATAAATGAGTAATGAACATTATTATTTCCTTAAAAGTAATTAGCCAAAAGGACAAATACAGGTTGTCCAGCAGGCAAAATTATGAGCCTTTGGGGATAAATCAGGAGGTAAAACAGATTGTATGAGAATGGCAGGATGTGGGAAAGGATGGTGGTGAGGATGAAAAGTGCTCTGAAGTCTGGGGACTTGGTTCCTGCCACTGACTCGCAGTAGGCCCTTGAACAAATTACTATCTGGTTGGTTCCCTAATCTATACAGACTGACCTCAAATCCTAAATGAGAGAATTAGACTAAGTGATCTATTAAAAAAATTCCATCTTTGTTACTTTTATGTGACTTTGGACAAGTCACATAAAATGGGATATTCACCCATGTGCTCACCACAGATGTTAATGTTGTCCCCATATTTGCTTCAAAGTTTTAAACAAAGAAATAGAATGCTATAAATATAGCTCTCCATTCATTTCTCCTCCTTCTCCCAGAGGTAAACACTATCCTGAGTTGGTGAGTACCACTCCCATGAATATTTTTATACTTCTAGGTATATGATTTTGTAAAAAAAAACATAGAAATGTTTTGAGGGTTTTAAACATTTACATAAATTGTTACATACCATATGTTTCCTGCTACATCTTGATTTTCAGCAATATCATACTATTGAGAAGTAGTATAGCCTGGTGGTCAAGCTCTAAGATTCCAGGGCAGATAGCCTGGGCTCATACCCTATCTCTACCATTACTAGCTGCATGATCTTGGGTAAATTGCTTAACGTCTCTGAACCTCAGTTTCCCCATATGTAAAGTAGGGATAGTAACATAGAGCTTCTGTGAGAATTAAATAAGTTAAAACATGTAAAGCCCATAGAATAATGCCTGCACGTAGTAACCACTATGTGTTTGCTACTATTATTTGAGATTTATCTATGTGGATACTTAAAGATTTAGTTTGAGATTTATCTATGTAGATAATTATATCTTTAGAAGGATAGATAATTAACTACTATACTACAGTTTTAACTCTAAAATAGTATTTCCTATAGAGGGGGTAGGTAGGTCAGGGGCCATCCTGGATTATAATCTCCTTGTGCACATGTGTAAGCGTTTCTCAAGGGGACCTAGATGATCTCATTTAGGTCTGATCCAGCTCAAAAGAGACCCTGTTATGATCTAATAGGATCAGACTCATTTCTGTCTTTTTAGACCTTCTAGATATGGTCATTTATCAACTAATTATCCATCATTTACTTATTTTAGCTGAAAACCAAGAGAAGAATAAATGGCTAATTTCCTTAGTACTGTTCTGTTTATGTTTGAACTGTCAAGGTTAATTATTTGCTTTAATTATATTTTATGATATCTTGTCTTCATCAAGTCCATGAATGCTCAGAGGTAAGTAAGTCTGCTCATATTCCCATGGAGCATTTGATTTGCTTGTCAGAGACTTAATCAGTATTTCCTTGAACTAACCTTTGTAATCAAAGCATAATGATGACTCCTCACAATAAATTATAAAGAGAACCTCACATTTTTCTAGTTATTCAAAATGAATAAACATTTAAGTTCATTTGGAAATACTGTATTGTGACTCTTGATTCTGACTTCAGGCTATAAACATTCTTTTCAAGAGGAATGTTGA